>NC_134578.1:99075623-99680623 GCF_050947875.1 Dermacentor variabilis | reverse complement strand
AAGCAACTCGCCCAAATCAAAGTTTTACTGCGACATAGTAGCATCAAGTGCACAGATTTATTGTGGAATAAATAAACAAACAAACAAATAAATAAATACTAAAAGGCAGTTTATAACAAACAGTATTGTGTTAGTGATGAACGATATTCCGTGGCGAACAAATTAACTTGGTTCTCGGTATAGAAGCTAGAGTACTACGGTATTTGTGGTATTGCTATGGATATAGTGAAATCATATTTAAATCAGCGGAATCAACTTGTTGATGTTAATGACATCGACTGCCAGTTCAAGCAAGTAACAGTTGGTGTTCCTCTAGGGAGCATATTGGGTCCCCTTCTTTTCAATATATACGTAAGTGACCTTGTTCTTTTCGATAGTGAACCTAAATACATCATCTATGCAGATGACACTAGGGTGGTCTTTTTCATCGAACAACATTGCAAGGCTGGTTTCAACTGTAAACTCTGTTCTTGAAAAAATACAGAGATGGTCACAGGATATTGGCTTAAAAGTAAACACTGACAGAACAGAAGCAATATTATGTCAACCTAAAAATAAAGGTGTGAACTTAGATACCGACATTATAAAGGTTCTTCAAGTATTGAGCTTGTTCAGTCTGCGAAGACGATAGGAGTCTTTTTTGACAGCCATATGTTATGGACTGATCACATCGACTTGACTTCCTTGGAGGCAAACTTGCGCAAGTCGCTTGGGCGCTCTTCAGTTTAAGGCCGCTGCCACGCAAGGTGAAACTTATTTTGTACAACGCTCTCTTCCTGAGTCCCGTACACTCCTGCTACCTTGTGTGGAGCACGACGTTTGCTACAAACATAAACTGGTTATTCTTTCTTCAAAAAAATGTAATACGTAGCATCTGTAATGCTCCAGTAGACGCTCACACTGCACCTCTATTCAAACAGTTGAAATTACTCAAACTGCACTCTCTGCTAGAGTTCAGGCTGTTAATAGCCTATCGTAAAGAAGTAAAACAAAGCCAGTCATACATCACGTCTTTAGCGCAATTAATTAGAAACAGAGCTGAATACAGCACACCGACACCTGAATACTGGTATGTGCCGCATCCTCGCACTAACTATGCTCTTCAAATGTTGCACCATCGCTTACCTCGCGTGTTAAACAAGCCTAAATGTAGTAACATAGATGTCACTTCTCCTATATCGCATTTATATGAGCATTTCAGTGATTTTTGAACACGAATTAATCTGTTGTTTGTGACTGTTTCTCATGTAGACTGTCATTACACATCTCCGTTTGATATTAGCCTCTGTGAACGGCTCAATCATGTCTTATTCTTTCCTTACAATGATTACTTGGTTAATGATTCTATCACTGCTTTTGTTGCTCTAGTGTACACTGTCGATTGCGTAGTTTTTTTGTGGTTTGTAATAATTTTTTACATTGCATTTCTGTTTGCTGGCATAATGTCTAAGCGAACTTGTCATTCTTTCCTTACGTATTGTTTTGTCGGTCCTGGATAAGTACCTGTGCCTTCTGCTGCTGCCCTCAGACGGGTTTAAAGCCCGTCAAGTTGCTGCGAGCAACTTTTTCCTTAAATCCCCCATAAGTTGTATGTTTATGGAAATAAAGGCATATTGTATTGCATATTGTATTGTATATGTGATTTTCGGTGTATGTAAAATTTTTCCTATAGGTTAGGAGGGTTAAATCATACGAGATAAATTTCTTCGGCTGATCAATGCTAGACGGAAGGTCCGACTCGTACACACGGGGACCTGTTAAAGATGGGCGCTACATGAAAGTACCTGCGTGTACCTAGGCTTGCATGTTCAAAGCTGCATTTTCAAGTATTTTCACTGTTAAACATTTATACAGAGTCCAGTACAATGATGTCTCTCATTGCCTGTTCGTTGCTTACTAGTATTAGGCTATATTGCAATTAATCGACCAATCCCTATTCCCTATTCCCTATAAATCGACCAATCCCTATTCTTCAAGTTTGTTATCCACTTGCATTCATTTGATTTTATGTAATGACACAAATCTCTTGCTTGAAATTTAAATTCTGTCATTTTACGTGGGTAAAGCACGATATGATTATGGGGCACGCCGTAGTTGGGGACTACGGATTAATTCTGGCCTTCCTGGGCTCTTTGACACACCCCCAATGCATTGGACACAGAACTTTTTGCATTTTGTCACCATCGAAATGCGGTCGCTGCGGCCGGCACTAAGTACCGCGACCTCGCGCTTAGCCGCGCCACACCAAAGCCCCCTAAGCCTATTCTATTGCTCTGGTAACAGCGATGCTGTCTTAAGTATAGCCTTCGCCGTCCGTTTTCCGGTGTCACGCAAGGGGATAGGGAGCAGAGCGTGCCGGTGGAGGAGGGGGAGAGGGGTATAGGAGCAGGTGTTTCGCCGGCGCGCGCCCTTACGCCCCGTGTATTCCGCTCGGCGCGGGCGGCAGCGGCACCTCGCACGAAAGCGGCAGCGCCGACGACTTCGCCCAAATCCCGAGCCTCGGGAGCAAGAATCACAAGTGAATCGCGAGCGGAAGGAAGCTGCTATCGCCGAGGATTGACAACGGGAAGCGCAAGCCAAGCGCCGTAAGAGGCAAGCCTACCGTCACTTTTAAGAGAATGCCACGCGCCAGCAGAGTCAAGCTAACTCCCAATTTCAGGATTACGGAGCCGAGCAGAGACGTCGAAACAGAGAGATTTCTCCCACGGAGGGTGCCGATGGAGGGTTCAAGAGAATCCCTCTTCCGTGAGTGCTCCACAGCTGCAAGATTTATGATAGACTGTTGTTTCTCGAATCTAGCAAAATGACGACAACGGGACTAAATATTTTCATGAAAATCGCGCTAAACCAGAGTTCAAACTTGAAGAAAAAAAGCACCAGCTTCGCTCTTTTGACAGCTTTCACTACGGGAAACTGGCTTAACTTTTCTTTTCGATCAAGGCGCGTTTCGTGACAAAGCGCACTGAGCCTTATGCGCCGAATTGAATAAACCATCGGGCTTAATCGTGATCGAAAATGGCCGTGTGACACCGGTATAAGTCTGCGCAAATCTTTAGTTACAGAATGAACCAATTAAGCCAAACCAAAGCATTATTTACCTGCCTGCGCCGAATACTGACGCGCAGCAGAGCTTAATTCTTTGCAACTCTATGTACTGTCACAATTAATTGAGGACACGTGAACGATGATTTTTTTTTCACATTCGGTGCCCGTCGGCACCGCCTAGTGTACACATAATTCACACATATTTACCACACCTTGTGCTTTCCTGTAAAGAAATTACGCGAAAATTAATGCCACACTGACGCACCACAATGACCCGACGCTGAACGTGACTACGTGCGTACCTTTTATATGAGCATCACGCGCCTCGCAAATGGCCCTCCGTTTGAAGGTGGAGTGCTGTCACGATGTGTACTCTGGGCACGGCCTTTCGATTACGTAGTGGATGCGCGATGTTGACGATGGATTCCGCCGAAACAAAAACGTCCACTTCATCACTATTCAGGCCGAATGAAAGGCGTTTTCTCCTTTGCCACGAATCACGGCCGTCGCAGGCATAGTAAACACACGATCACAAAGAAACACCGATCTTGTTGGGCCACTGGAGCCGTTCTTTCTCAGGCATAATCGCGTCGCTTTCAGTGCGGACGCTCGCTTCGCGTCAATAAGCACAAACGTTCACCAAAACAACGATTTGCTGCAACTAAACGCAGCAATAAACTAACTAATTACTCACAACTTCGAGAAAGTCACGCAGAACACACACATGCACGCGGCGGCCTGCCGCGAGAATCAACAGCGACAGCGGCGACACCCATCGGTGGAAGTTATTGCAATTTCGTTTTCGTTTTCAAGGCTTGAAAACAAATCTTATTTTAAACTCCGTGTGTATATTGCTTTCTAAGCTATTTATTTTACGCTATATCTAAGCTATTTTCTGTGTTTAGGGGTACTTTCACTGAAAATTTATTCGCACACACATTGGCTGATATCAAATTAAACGGAATGGCAAGGGTGAGCTGGTGTAACTGCGTGTAACTAACTGCATGTAATGGATAAGTTATTTCGTTTTCTCGCTTTTTCTTCTTTGCTTGGACGTTCACTTGTAGAAAGAGGCGACCCTTTCTGATTGTATAAGATGCAGAGGTACTTGCGAGTCTGTCTGTTCTTTTTTCGACAGAGAAAGAGAGAGAGAAAGCTTTAATTGGCATTTTCTAGGAGTCCCCAATGCTGATATATCTCTACTGGATTGGTCACGCAAATTTTAAATAGCTTGGACGAACGACAGATATAGAAGCTTACTGATAATAGCTTACTAAGCGTATAGACAGAACCACGAAATAGCGCATGTACAGAATTACACGAAAACATAAAGTTTCCAAGTACAAAAAGTCTTTCTTTGCGTGTTGTCATAAGTGTGTAGCCATAACGGATCCAATTCTCGCTTTTTTTTTTGTTTTAGAGCGGGTGAACGAGTGGGGCCGATGACCGCTCAAACGAAAGAACAAATATAGCACATCTCTTTGGTGGACAGCGCCGTGAGTTGTCGTCGTTATAATGTGATGTCGATCTTTGTCTCACTGCAGTTGTTTAGAATTGCAGTTTGACGGGTAATGAGGAAGATATATTCACAATCAAGGTATTTTGTGCATGCCGTAGACAAGTCATTTTCAACCCAACTACTCTTGCCCTCAAACTACTTCTAGGAGAACAATTTAGTATTGTTCCCATGCAAAAGCTGCGCCTATACCATCGCCGAATTTTGCTAGGCGAGGGTGCAGCTATGGTAAATACTATTGAATAACAACAATTTATTCCTTCTTGGCAAAGTGTGGGAACTGTGATGGCTTACAAAGTGATGCGCGAAAAACATTCGAGCTCCCCCTTCATCCCTGGATACAGACAACTCTAAAGATGCCGACCATTCTGACACCTCCCACTAAAAACTCTCGTCCGCAGACTCCGTACCTCCTGCGTGCGCGTCTTGCCAAGGCACGTAGGGTTCTTCTGAAGTGGCCCCCGCTAGCAACAGGAAACCTTTAACTACGAGTAATAATAATAATAATAATAATAATAATAATAATAATAATAATAATAATAATAATAATAATAATAATAATAATAATAATAATAAGAGATGCAGACTCCACGAACTGTAGGAATCGGCATAAGCGCAGCTCACTGGTGTATTTGCGTCCACTGAAGATATTTGGCAATGATGTTGACGGCCTAGCACAGTCGTGATGTGATTTTGAATGTTACAACACAGAGAGACGTGTTTGCTCGAGGTGCTGTTGTGCGCCACTCTTCATAGCTTACGTGAACGTTAATGCTCTAATTCCATTACACGAGCGCATCGCATCGGTGCTAGAGCGTTGATTTGCAGGAGAGCCGTTGCGTATTGTCGTCTTGACGCTGCGGTGCTTTAGTGCGACTTTGCGCCTCTGCACGCCCTGCGTCAGTTATCCACGTGCGCAAAATTGCACGGTGCCTATTGTTTATAAATAGCAGAAACGTACCCTATCGTACCTTGAAGTAAAATTATTAGTTTGCTCGCAACTCTTGCCATGTCTAGTAGTAGTGTTTCTTATATTGAGGAGACCCCAAACTAAGCATGCTTTGTGTTTGTAGGGTGTGAGACCGGGCTAGTTGGTATTCCATGCCGAAGTGACTAGCGCAGGAGTGGCCCTGGGGCACGACAGGGTGACAAGGGCCACAGCACCCTTACCCTTTCCGGTGATCATCCCATGTACGCGAGCTGCCACGTGCGAAAAGTGACTGTTATTTACCCATTTCGTCTGGGTGGTGGCTTTAAACATTCTCTTGTCTCCCCTTAGTGCCATACTATCTCTCCTCTGCGCTGTTGCATGTGAGTACAAAAGTAAACGCTGCAGCTTCTGCATTACTTTTGCGAGGGGTGGGGAGTAACGCGTAGTTAGTCTTCCAGAGGGCATTGTGTCGATGGCCAGGCTGCTTCAGCGGGCATTGCGACGACAAAAGAGCTCCAGAGACTATTGTAGCGACGCCCACGAAATTCTAGCTAAAATGAATCGCACAAGCCTCCCCCGCGTCCCTCTCATGTACATTATACATGCTCTCAAACCCCCCAACGACCCGGCTGGCAAGGCAGTGCCAGCAGCAGTAGCAGCAGAATTGGAAAGGATGAGGGAGGAGGCATAGAAAGCTTCGCTTTAAAATTCTGCATCCAGAGCTCTGGTATTTTGACGGAGTTCAGTTTCATTCTACGAAGTATTTCTTTCCCGCATTCAGCGTGTGCACCTGTCGTACCCGTCTTGCGAGGGGAGACGGGCGAGTCTCTCGCAGGTCTGCATATGCCAAGACATCGCGAACGTACTTGGAAGGTGGGAAATAGTGCGCACATTTGAAAAATGTCTCGACACTATTCCGTGAACAACGGTTGGTGTGCAAATGCCCCGCCAATTATACTTTATGCATTGCAAAACGTAAGTTGGTTCTCTATGCTTTCTCACATTCTTCACCCTTTCTTTTTGAGCACTCCATTCTGGTAGCCGTTTGCAAGCCAATAGAACTTTCCTTTCTAATACAACTACTAACTTAATAGTTTCTTTTCGTACAGCCAGCTTCGTAAATTGACGCGCACGCGAAGCCATGAGCGTTTTGCATGGTTCTTTCTGTAGATGCTGCTTGAGCAAAGAATTGTGGTGGGTGAGAAGGCTCAAGTTTGCCAACGAAGCTATCTTGATTATAAATGTGAGAGAAACAGAACGGACTGGGATTACTGCTTCGGCAAAAGAATGTCAGGTGAGGTCAAAACTTACAGAATCGGCGTATCTTTTGTCCGCATATGGTTCATCACTCCCTTTTCTGCCTGTTTTGTTGTGCTTGAGAGAAACCTAGACGACCGCATTGCTTTGGGGCAATAGTGGCGCTCCCAGCTGCATGCTGTCCCGTGTCCTATCTAATTTCCTTAACTCGTGGCGTCCCAAAAGCAAGAGGTGCACTAGTTGCGCCAAGCTGAAAACGTTTTGAATATTCCCTTTTTGGTTAAATGTGCAATATAGAAAAAGTATGTGTGTGGTTTTCGATTCCGCGGAATTTGTGCACGACGACATTTCAGAGCTGTGTCCCACCTAGCCCAATATGACATGATCGATAGTAGCGCTTCGGCGGCACATTTTTCGCAGGACATTTTTAACATGGCTCACCAAAACAGAGAGTGAAACGGAAGGGGACTCTCTTCGGGAGTTTTGTCAGCATTGAAAGCCCGACATGTCTCGGGGGGAAGGGGTTGGGGTAGGGGAGGGTCCGCTTCTGGATCCGCCACTGGTTTGTAGTGCCGTGGGACACACAGTCTCTTCGCACAAATGTATGTTTGTGAATG
Organism: Dermacentor variabilis; assembly: GCF_050947875.1. Classification (NCBI taxonomy): domain Eukaryota; kingdom Metazoa; phylum Arthropoda; class Arachnida; order Ixodida; family Ixodidae; genus Dermacentor; species Dermacentor variabilis. Next base: position 99,673,257 of record NC_134578.1, on the reverse strand, counting down.
TAATAAAAACAAACAAAAACACCCTTGCACCCACCCCCAGTATACTTAGTCAATGCACCTTTTTTGGTGGGTAAAAGGGTGTTATGACATCTAGAACTGTCCTATGTTTCGCAAAAAGTCATGGTGATGGGATGTTTCTTGAATGAAGACACCCTTCAAGGATGTTGTCATTCGCAATTCTAACCATCAAGGGTGTAAATTATTTTACTGTGTACAGCGCGCGAGGCCGCCGTGGCGTCGGGCACTGTCAGTAAGGCAGAGTCACGGTCTATTCAAGCACGTGATTATTTGCCCTATTGCTGCAGATATATCTAGGAAAATTTATACCGCTGTGAGCGAGCGGCGATTTCCACTCCAGCGCGCGAGGCCCGCCGTGGCGCCAGGAACTGTCAGCATAAGTCAAAGTTAATTGCGCCATTCTTTCGTAACAATGATGCTGTTGCCAAGGGGTTCGGCGCTCATTCAGCGAAATCACTGGGCTTCACAGCAGACGCGCGATAACTGGCCTATCTGCAAACGTTGGAAGCAAAAGAAACCGATACGCGTTTTTTGTCAAGCGCTTACGAAGCCTCGAAATGTCACTCGGTAAACCCAAAGAGCCAACGGCATATCTGGCACTCCTTGGCGAGGTTTTGCAGCGGCCTGGCCATCACTACATGTATCACGTAAGTATTCGACAGATACCAATCCTGCAGTGCGTATTGTGAGGGAAATGCTTGTTCCTTAATCACAAGTTGAAATGGCCTCGTTTACTCTCATTTCAGCCAACAGTTTTTTTTTGTCAAAGTATATTACCAATTCAATTTTCACAGCATTGGAGGATGCGACTTAGGAGTCAGTGGTAACTATACGTGGTTCTAGAAGTAAATTACAAGTGGCTGATTATCTAACTGTATGTGCTTCAAAGCCACCATCACAGCAGTCACGAAATCTATTACGCTCGTCGAGAATGATTCAGCGCTGCGGTTATGCCATCTACCGGACAGGTGAAGAGCACTAGAGATGTCGGGTCGCTAGTATCGACAAATCACATAGCGCATTTTGAAGGTGGCACCCGGGAAGACTTACTCCCTCTTCGACATGGCGAATTTTAGAAACATGCTCTTGTCAAATGTAAAATACTAAACTAACGATGGTGCATTTAGGAAGCTAGAAAAAAATTCAAATAAAGTTGGCCGAACGTACATTGAAGAACGATAGGAATCGAGCCGTACAGTTGTGGTTATTCACAACCACAGAAAGCCAAGAGTCCGTGAACCAACAGAATCATAGGGGAAATGATTTTGCTATCTGTAAAAGTTGCGTAGAAATGATGAGCCGAGGGAATACGAAAGGGAATGAAAAAAAAAACTACTTCCCGCACGTGGGAACCAAACCCACACCATCCTCACTACGTGTTCGTTGCTCTACCCCTTCACCTACGCCGACAGCTGTTCCCTCGATCACATATTCTCTGGTGTGCACGCATGCGTACAAGATCTAAACCCGGCAGCGTGAGCCAGCGCAGCTCGCACTGATGGCGGCGGATGCAGGACATCCTTATGACCTCAGGCCTAACGCAGCAGCTGAACTTCATAACAAGGCGGCTGTAAGAAAAAATCCTCCTTTATTACCGCAGTCGAAAAAACAGATACGGTGTCTGAAAGGCGCCGTCTATCTGCAGAGCGAGTTGACCAAAAATCTGTTCGGGCTTCATCCTTTTGCCGGCTGTAGATGAGTTTAACTGTAGATGAGTTTCTGTCGCTATTTAAACATTGTTTTGTTCACGAACGATCGCCATCACCTTATTCTTGCAGTCTAGTGCATCATTCACACATAAATATATTTCCCGTTCGCAAATGTCGGGGAAATCGTGCATTTGTGTTTCTTGAATTTTCGTCCAAGCGCGCCGTGTTAACATTCAGTAGCCTACGTGGACACTACTCGGCATAAATTAAACGTTACAATAGAGCAAGTTGCAAGATGCTCTTCATTAAAGTAACAAATAATAAATCTATCTTCCGCGCGTAGTAGGAATGCGCGTGCTTGGCAAACATGCTAACCACGAACATCGTTGCAATTGGCAAGCTGTCGTTTCTCGCCTTACGCACAGAACTCGCAAAACTACACTTCGCAACAGCCGGGTGGTTTTACACTTGTCATAAAATTGAGCACCAGGAAACACGCTGTCTCTACACTGGCCCTCCACGAGTTGTGAACCACAATAAGGTCTCCACAGCGCTAATAATCTGAGTGGTTTAGGGTGCTAAAACAGAGCTTGTTTCCTAAAGTATCGCCAGACGCTTCGACTAGTAAACAGGCATATATGGGACAATTTACTAGCAATTCTATTGAAGAGAAGCCCCATGTTTGAATAGCACCATGCCTGGAGCCAGCTGATGTCATTGACCCCCAGTGATCCGCGCCAATTTACAAGAAAAGCGCAAACCGCGACATCAAAAAATTGGAGGACGCTTAAGCTTCGCCTTCAAGAGTGGAACGCGACAGCGTTCCCATCGACCCGCCAAGGGGTGTAAGACAATGGGCTACGGCGCAGCGACTACGCGCCCCGCATGGGACGCGGTGAGCGTCGAGCAACGCAGCGTTCGGCGCGACAACGAAATGTGCGCCTGAGCAAGCGACGCACGCCTGAGCCTTAGAAACAGCTCGTTTGTAAGGCAACACCGCGTTCACTAGAGGCGCTTTTGTACCGCTTTGAAGCATCGATAAAGAAAAAAAAACTCGTGGCTCAGTGGTAACGTCTCCGTCTCACACTCCGGAGACCCTGGTTCGATTCCCACCCAGCCCATCATGGAAGTTGCTTTTTATTTATGAAGTGCCTGCCGTGATTTATCGCTCACGGCCAACGCCGCGGACGCCGACACCGACGCCGACGACACCGGCTTTTCTGCGACACGAGCTCCTTAACGCTATCGCGTTAAAATCGCCCGTTCCGCAACGCCGTTCACACACCTTATCTGCTCTTCCACCGTATTTAGTACCGACACCCTCTCGACGCAGTGAGAGCGAGGAAAGGGGAGTTGAGGTTCCCAAATATTGTTAGCCACATTAATAATACACCAAAATTAGCGAAGCGAAGGAACGCACGGGATGTCTTTTTTAAAATTAAAGTGCAGAAACGAGAAGGTAGAACGTAGATGAAAGTGCAACAAAATAATTGATCGACAATTACGATTCCTTAACGTCAAATTTCAGCTCAGCTCTATACGTGTTTTCCTTTCGCGATACACCTAATAGCTGGCGTGGGCAATATGTCGCGCGCGGCCCGTTGCAAACGACACGAAAGTGTGGCCCGACTGCCTCGCCAACCGGAAGATCGCGAGAGACAGCGCGTGGGTGACGCGTGGGCGCGATTGTCAGCAGCCGCCGCAGACAGACCTCCGTTCATGCAGCGCTTTGTTTCCCTACAGACGACGCATGCTACTGTGGCGCCATCTCGTAGGCATCCATCTGCGCCGCAACGCCCATCTTCCGCGGCACTACGCTTTTCTCATCACGCTTTCGCCCTACTCTCTTCTTCGGCTTTCCTCCTCGCGCTCTCTTCCCCATCGCCATCTTTCATCTCCGGCTGCGCTCCGCGTTCGCTTTTATCGTTCTCTGTGCTCGTTCGCTCGCTTACGGGGGACAACACCGCACGCTCGCCGCCATAACGGTCGCGTAAGAGTTGCGCTCTAAAATGCAGGAAATCCAACATGCCCTCTTGTAATATATAGAGAGAAGTTTTGCGCAAATACATGGGGAGTGCTCAAACGCGTGTATGTGTCTATTCAATGTCACTGCAGAGGGAAACGAAATGCTTTATCCAGGCATATCTTGTACAGTAAACATGGTAGCCAGGTGTAGCAACCCATGCGCCTGTTGTGGTCAATTCTAACGGTCCTCTTTCTCCCGTCTCATCGCGGCTGTTCGCGTCGCAGCACCTTGGCCCTCTCCACCAGGGGCCAAGGACCCGTATGCGCAGGCCGGCTTCTTCCCTCTAACTTCCCCTGCTGCGGTCGAAGTAATATGAGCCATCGCTCCTGGATGAAGCCCCCATCTCGCAGACATGCGTGAGCTGTTCGGCGAGAACGCACCAGCTAGAGGCGGCTGTCACAATCAGCACGAAAGGCGGGAGCGGGGTTCGCAAAGAAAGCGTTGTGTCAATAGGCGTTATAGTTCAATTAACTAAACGCTCAGATAGCAGAGCACGTGGCGAGAGGGCACAGAGCTTCGGCAACACAGGCACAACGCTTCCAACCACTCGTTGTCATCGTCTTTCTAGAAGCAGTGCCTGCTGCTCGTTCTTCGCCACTACAATTACCTCCCTGGAGAAGAGGAGCCGTCTCTGCGACCGACGGGCAAGATAGCGAAGGTGGATCAAATACGGCTGGAGCCGCTAAACGTGTACGATTTCGCGCCCTCGGCGGCGCTTATCGGAAGTCGTCTAAAGGGGTTCTACCAAACAATTGACAGGAGACGTTTGACTGACGACACAGTAGGGACCCTGATACTTGGAAACAAGCTTGGGTTAACTCCAGGGCAGTTAGCGGGAACCCAAAGCCAGACTAGTGAGTCAGGGGCATAGGGTGCCGGAGAGGAGGGAATATCCCGAAGGTGCTTCTGTCGCTGCTCATCTTCCGAAGTAGATGTGCGGGCGAGCTTTCGGCACTCTTCCGCGTGTGCAGCAGCTTCGTACAGAGTAGTAGCCTCTGTTGCGTCAGGGCGATACGGAAGGATGGTGTCCATTGTGCAGGAAGGCTCGCGTCCGTAAAGAAGAAAGAAGGGGGGAATTCCTGTAATGGTCTCTGTGGTAGTATTATAAGCGTTCACCACGAAGGGTAGGATTTGGTCCCAATTGGTTTGGTCAGATGCGACGTACATGGCTAGCATATCGCCAAGAGCTGGTTACAGCGCTCAGTCATGCCATTAGTTTGCGGGTGGTATGCAGTAGCAGTACGGTGAATTACGTCGCTTTCCTATGAGCAGGGCTTCTATAACATGAGACAGAAAGACGCGGCCTCTGTCGCTCAGCAACTCTATGGGGGCTCCATGGCGAAGTATCATGTTACGCAGAAGGAACCTGGCAACACCCCACGCAGATACGTTGCGTAGAGGCGAAGTTTCCGCGTAACGGTTGAGATGGTGTATCACTACTTTCACTCAGCGGTTGCCATCAGAAATACTCGAAAGGGGCCTATAAAGATCAACTCCGACCCGGTCAAAGGCCCCTGATGGACAAGGCAATGGTTGCACTGGAGCAGTTAAGGCGTGAGGGGTATTCTTGCGGCGCTGGTAAGCGGGGCAGGAGCGGACATGTTGGCGGACGAATCGGTACAGCCCGCGCCAGTAATAATGAATTCGCGGGTGCGCGTACGTTTTCCCTACTCCTTCATGTGCGCATTGCGGTACATCGTGAAACACTGCACATACGTCCGAACGTAGATATCGAGGAAACACGAGTACCCATTTGCGCCCGTCCGAGTGGTAGTTACGGCGGTACAGGAGGCCGTCACGAACAGCGAAGGGGTGTGCTTGGCGACGCAACGCGCGGCCAGTAGAAGGCGCTGATGGGTCTGACAGAAAAGCCAGCATAGCAATAATCCATGGATCCTTCTCCTGCTCGGAAAGCACATTCGGGGCGGTGAGGGATCACTCGCGTATTCGCACTTTCTAATAATTGGGCTGGCCTGACACTGGGGAGCGAGAAAAGGCATCCGCGTCCGAATGTTTACGGCCTGAGTGGTACAGCACTCGAATATCATACTCTTGGAGGCGAAGCGCTCATCTAGCGTGGCGACCTGAAAGATCTTTGAAGGACGACCGCCAGCAGAGTGCAGGGTGGTCCGGGATGACGTCGAAAGGGCGGCCATAAAAGTAAGGGCGATACTTAGTTATGACCCAAATGATAGTCAGGCATTCTTTTTCTGTAACAGAATAGTTTGCTTCCACTTTCATGAGTGCGTGGCTAGCGAAGGCATCAGCGTACTCGTCGAAGCTAGCCTTGCGTTGTGCAAGAACACCGCCAATGCCGACGCCACTGGCATCCGTGTGTATTTCTGAATGTCCAAGTATGGGGGGTGAGGTTAGAAGACGGCGCAGCGTCGTGAATGCGGCATCGCAAATCGGCGGCCAAGCCAAGAGGTCATGGTTGCCCGCGAGAAGCACCGTCGAAGGCGCTATCATGGTGGCGAAGTTGCGGATGAAACGACGAAAATAGGAGCATAATCCGATGAAGCTGCGGAGTTCTTTTGTGGTCTTTCGTCGTGGCAATTGGAAACTAAACTTGGAGTTTGGTTTCCATTCAACATCTTTCGAAATAACGTGGCCAAGGATGACTAGCCGCCGGGCGGCGAAGCGACACTTCTTCAAGTTGAGCTGTGCGTGCGCGCGTGTGCGCGTGTGCGCGTGTGCGCGCGCGTGCGTATGCGCGTGCGTGTGCGCGTGCGTGCGCGCGTGCGTGTGCGTGTGTGCGTGTGTGTGTGTGTGGGTATGTGTGCGTGTGTGTGTGTGTGTGGGTATGTGTGCGTGTGTGTGTGCGTGTGCAGAAAAAGGCATTTAGGAATGTAACCTTGCTTACGTTTCGCCTGTGGCAAGGCCTACTGACGTCACTCAGACTAACGCCGTGCCATGGCCGTAGCATTACCAAGTAAACGTGCCTTTCTCGAGTGTTTGCTCCTTCTTTATGAACTACATGCATACCGGGCAAACGGACCATCGTGTCTAAAATAAATATATCTAAAACCCCGGTGTGCTTAGTGGTTCCACACAAGCATACGCCGAGAGCCCAAAAAACCAGGAAACATTAAAACAAGGACATATAGGAGTCCATGTATAGGCGAACTTTACATGCACAGCCTACCTCGCTCGCTTCAGTGCACTGCCTGGTGGGTGACACATCCATGTGGCATGTCTGGCGCGTCCATGCCATTAGCTTGTTGCTAGGGGGCGCAAGAAAAGTAAGTCGCAAAGTACAAGCTAATTTATACGCAAAACCTTTTGAGTTCTAGTGGGAAAGAATAAAAAAACGTTAAACTTGCCTGCCAGTTCATATCGCGCGCTTTCATTTCCGATGTTCGCATCAGCTAACGGATGGAGCGAACACTAGGCATGACGTGTTTCCTGTTGCCAGTTTTCGCTGAGTGTCCGCTCTTGTAGTAGTTCTTTCTTATGGTCGGACGCCGACAGCGGATTTTCCGGGACACGGGACCCTCAATGTTGTCGCGTTAATAACTAGGTATTTTATTACGATGTGGCGACCACACGCATGGCTAGCCCTACGGCGATTGGTTACTCCTGTATGTTTTGATCTTAAGGCAGCCAGCTCAGGCACCAAATAGCAAGTTACTGCCCCTTCGGTTATTCTATGGATTTCCCCTATTTAATATTGCGATTAGTATTTTTGCCTACTTAAGCCATGTTTATTCTATCTATCTATCTATCTATCTATCTATCTATCTATCTATCTATCTATCTATCTATCTATCTATCTATCTATCTATCTATCTATCTATCTATCTATCTATCTATCTATCTATCTATCTATCTATCTATCTATCTATCTATCTATCTATCTATCTATCTATCTATCTATCTATCTATCTATCTATCTATCTATCTATCTATCTATCTATCTATCTATCTATCTATCTATCTATCTATCTATCTATCTATCTATCTATCTATCTATCTATCTATCAAGCTTTTTACGCTGACCCAGTGACCAGGCTGTCTACCGCTTGGGTGTCACGGTATGCGCTTGTGGTCGTGATGCCACAGTGGTCGTTTTATTGTCGTCATTCCCGTTTCGCAACTTTACAATCGCCATGCCGTCATTGTCGCACCTTCTACGCCAACATAGTGTCCTAAGTTGCCAAATATATTTGGGTACTTGGCATCTGCTCGTGGCCATGATGCAGTCGTGGTTATGGCATTGCCTTCATTTACGCTAGGTCATCCGACTGTCACCGTGCCATCGTCCTCCTGCTACCATCGGCAAACTGTCATCGTGCGTCCATTGTTGTACTGTCATCGTGATAGCATCGGAGTCATTCTACATGCGTCACTCCAGCATCATCATCGAATTCTCCCCATACCGCCATCCTCACGCCGTCATCGTCATACAGCCGTTACAATATCGTCGTCACTTATCCGCCTTCGTTCCACTCTCCTGATGCCGTAGTCATGCCACCATCGTCCTTGCGTCGCTACCTCACGGCCGTCATCGTGCATACTCAATCGTCATTCTAACTTCGTCACTCGACTCCCGTAATTCCTTCGTTGTACAGCCGTTGTCATACCACTGTAGTCATCCTGTCGTGGTAACACTCCTTTTAGCGTTGTGATCTCTTCAGAAACGTCAACCGACTGTCGTCATGCCGTCGTCACCATGCCAATTTAATTCTTTCGTCGAAATGATTCCGCCTTACTCGTAGTCGCGCAGTCACCCTTAAAGCGGGATTAAGCCGCCATTTTCATGCCATCATCATCATCAATTCACATTCGTCATACTGTCGTCGTGACAACATCGTCCTGCTATCGTCAGCACATCATTGTCATCATGCCTTCGTCGTCATGCTGTGTCGTGTCAGCGTCATTATTTCGGAATCTTCATCTCATTTTCACCATGCCTACTTTTTCGTTCAATTAGTTTAATTCCATAGTTGTCAGTGCGACGTCGTCATGCCGTCATGACGACGTCGTCATGCCGTCAAAGCGAGTGGCGCAGGAAAGAGGACTGGTACCGGAGACAGTGCATATGGCATATAGCTTAACAAGCGAAATACTCAGCATAACCACTTCAGATTTTAAATAAATGTGACTCCCTCAATACGGTGAGTCGCTACTTGCATAAGTGGTAATCTCATTGCCATCGGCATTCATCTTGAGATCGCGTCTACCACATTTTTTTCTTCCATGTCCCATTCTTGGAAATCTCTCTAATTTTTTTTTTTGTAGCCTTTGCATCCAATTTACCATCTCTTTCTCTTTTTTCACTTTGTTTTATAACTGCCGCTTGTCTATGTACACTATTAAATTTTGGTACTTGCTTGACCGCTTCTTTCTCCTCTTTGTCCATTCAGTGTCCACTATCTTGGAGTACAGTTACTTGTAAATTTTAGCTACCCATTAATTTTAATCCATCTTCCTTGGTGTTTGCTGAAAACTAATCTTGTTCTGCGTTTACATGATTTCAAAAGAAGCCCAACCCATGTCACTTTGCACTGCCTAGTTTGTGATTTTACTGTTGACTCGCAAAACCTCTCGGCCCACCTTCTTCTGGTCACTCTGCAACCCTGACAAGATTTATTATTTATAGAATGAATTTGATTTGGAAACATTAGCGCTTGTACCAATACTCTATTTCTGTGTTTCTCGCACCACATCATTCTTATAGTAACCACAGTGTTTTGTTTCATTACTGCTGCCTTCCGCTACCCTTTCATTCTCGAAGTACGACTTCCTGTTAAATTGATACCACGTCATCACTCATCTTTTCATTGAAGATGATGGTTCCCATTCACTGTGCTATGCTTTAATTAAGCCTTGATTCGCCGCTACATCGCCGCCAATATTCGCAAATCTGAGCAAGTTACTTGCACTTTCCGCTAGAAACGCTGCATCATCCGCATACAAGAACTTCATGGATGGCATCGTCACCTATTTGCGAAGTCGAGAGCAAGGCGCGACGGTGCGTGGCCTCCCAGGTCGGGTGATCTCAGAGGCCATGAACGGCAGGATTGTACTGATCTCACCGCAGATCGACAGACTTTCCATAGAAAGTACCAACGCAGCCTACTTCCGGCTGTCAGTGCGCTGAGTCTCCTACTTCTCGGAGGCACGTCCAAAGTTTGACGAACACACAGAACCACTTATGCATGCTATGCACCTGAAATTTTACCGTACGCTATCACGCCATACTACGAGTCAAACTCGGTTTCTGCAAATTTCGTTTACGGAACGGTCATTTCCATTAAACCTAACGGCAACGTTACACGAAACCGGGTAATATTCCATCGAGTAACTGTGGCTGACGATCTCTGTATTCTAGAGTGTGGCCTTATGTTTGAAGCATCGCAGCTGTATGGTTATTCTGGCTAGGTGGCATCACTAGATTTGACGTAGATCAAATTCGTCCTGTGGTTTCAACGAACTGAGGATGTTGTACTTTTTTCAATGCTGTTTCGGCGCTCGGTGGTACATTTGCAAAAGCTGCTAAACGATCTTCTTTAATGTTGCACTTCAGATGTCTAAATGCAGCAATAACAGAAACAAAATGTTTTATTCCTTTTCAAGAAAGAGACGGAGTACCCAACTGAAAGAAGAATGGCTATACTGTCAAACATAGGCGCTGGGTTCACGGCACGGGCTTTTTTCTACAACAAAGAAAGCTCGTAAGTTGCTCTTAAAATCAGCTACAATAAGCAAGTTGGATGTTTCTTCTGATTAGTTACCAATATTCTGATGCTAAAGCGACCATAATGCTCGAATAAAATGAGTACTTTGGCTCGTAGACGTAACTCAACAGGTAGAACCGGAACTCTGCATGTGTTTAGATTCATTTTAAATGCTGATTGATAATAGTGGGAATAGAAGAAAATGCCATAAATTAAGGGTTGATTGCACTGGTCTCTGCATAAAAAATGCCAAAAGAAAAGCCACGTGACGAAGGGGCCCTGAACCACCCCACCCTTCGAGTTTGCTGCAATAACATACTCCCCGGATAGCATACGCTGCTGTGCACACCTCAGCAAACTTTTGTATGGCGTACGCGGTACATGGAGCTCGCAAGCGTATCGCTCGTTCACCTTTCTCTCAAACGTCCTTGTTTCAGCAGAAGGCGCAGTCCCCACTCTCTCCTGGGCGCTTTAGTTTGTTATCGGACGCTTTATTGCGTCATTCCCTTAGATGGCTGCTATTGGCCGGTAGTCGACATCAAGCTGCGGTCGTCTACATGGCGTAGGTAGCGTGGACGCCGCGGGGTGCCACCAGGAGTCCACTGGTTAAGCGCACTGCGGCTCGCCGAGAACAACCGCGTTTGGCTGGTGTTTAGCGCCTCGTCGGCAGCAAAGGTGGAAGCCGTGATCCCTACACTAACATCGAAAACGAAATTATGAACTGCGAGCCACGGTGACGTTTAGAATGCGGAGAATTGGGGCACTCGCCACTGTGCCGTAGTCGTCGCAGTGCAAGGCATTGCAGAAGGAACGGAGGACGCAGGGAAGGCAGTGCTCGATTGCTAGTAACTCCGCTTCTGCTGAGCGCACTGAAGTACTTTTTGCGGCAAAGTATTTCTGAAATAACCTGTTTTCACTTCAAATGCCTTTCGCCACTCCGACAAAATGTGGTTCAGGGCCCTTATTGGCGAATATCGCCGCGACATGACCATAAGTAAACACATACTAAGCTACCGGAATAGCTTTATGACGGCAGTTTGACATATTACAAGTCATATATTTGTTAACCTTCGGAACGTCATGCCGTTGACAGCCATCGCCATATTATCACTAGTAATTAATTTATTGCTGTCTACAACAAATGTTTTCCAGAATTGAATTAAGGTTGTCGCTAGGTCTGGACTATATGTCGCTTAACTTCTGAATTATTTGAATAATGCTTGGCCTCGATTCTTTTTGTATAAGATTTGGTGGAGCACACATGAAGAAACTTAGGCGAACTTCAGCACCAGCGCTCTTCTTTCATTTGTTTTTGATGGTAGGAAGAATACTACACGGTGAACACTCACACTTATACAGCTGCGCCGTTCTACTATTAGCCTTGTATTCTCATAACCGCTAATATGCCGTAAAAAGCAAAATGAATGTATGAATTTCTCTCACTAGTCGGGACCATCGCAACTGGGGCGCGCTACGCTTTTAGTCGCGGGTCACGTGGTCGAGTGACTCAACTGCAGCATTATGGATGATTTCTCCTGACTGAGCTTAATAGGGTGTAGTAGGAAGCTCTCTATCTCTCTCTCTCTCTCTATATATATATATATATATATATATATATATATATATATATATATATATATATATATATATATATATATATATATATATATATATATATATATATATATATATATATCAACGAGAAGAAAGGGGGTTAACCGAGGGGCCCGATTTTTATTAGTCATATCATAAGAAACCAACAAACAATGACACCAAGGACAACAGAGGGGAAATTACTTGTGCTTTATAAATGAAATAAAGAAACGATAAATTAACGGAAATTAAAGTGGATGAAAAAACAACTTGCCGAAGGTGGAACCGAACTCACAACCTTCGCATTTCGCGTGCGAAGCTCTACCAATTGGGCTACCGCGGCGTCGCTTTCCCAACCACTTTCCTTGGGCATTTATGTATGCTAGTAGAACCCCGGGAGTGCTAGCCAGTGCCGCCACTCACAGACCTTGGCGGCGGACATGGAACGTCCTTCTTGCCGCAGGCGTCACGAAAACGTGAACTTTTTACGTGAAGGCGAAGGTTCACGTTCTCGTGACGCCTGAGGCAAAAAGGACGTTCCATGTCCGCCGCCAAGGTCTGTGAGTGGTGGCGCTGGCTAGCACTCCTGGGGTCCTACTAGCATACATAAATGCCCAAGGAAAGTGCATGGGAAAGCGACGCCGCGGTAGCTCAATTGATAGAGCTTCGCACGCGAAATGCGAAGGTTGTGAGTTCGGTTCCACCTTCGGCAAGTTGTTTTTTCATCTACTTTAATTTCCGTTAATTTATCGTTTCTTTATTTCATTTATAAAGTACAAGTAATTTCCCCTATGTTGTCCTGGGTGTCATTGTTTGTTGGCTTCTTATGATAGGACTATATATATATATATATATATATATATATATATATATATATATATATATATATATATATATATATATATATATATATATACGTCTCTCTCTTTATGTGCGTGTGACGCGTCACGGTAATTCAGCATGGTGACTGTGAATGAGGAAGAGGAAGTGCACGTGGCTAAGAAATAAAGCCCAGGGTTCGCGTTGCCGTCATGGCATTGACCTGTCCTTGACCTCACACATTAGGTCAACAGGAACCACCTCAGCAGGATTATGAGCACATTCAAAGAGGTTATCAATATCCTAAAGTACAAAGGATGGAAAAGACGTCCCTTTGAGCAAATGGCTACATTTCTTTGATGCCACCGCGACAACCAGAGGATGGCTGGAGCGACACAAGTTAAAGGAATGTAGCCATGACCTGGAAGGTGAGATCTTCGGCTGGTACTTCTTCGAGATTTACTCCTGCGAATCATGGGCAAGCATCAAAGAAAGCATGCTCGAACGATTCGCTGTGGCTGTCGGGAATTATTCCGCCGTGTCATACATTGTCGCCTCAAAAGAGCTCAACCAATCAACCAATATTTGCAAGAGAAAGTATAATTGAGCAGCCTTGCCGATTTGAAGGACGCCCATATCATTTCACTCTTCACTGACAGTGTACTTCTAGGAATAAAGGTGCCTTTTGCCCCAACGACATTCTCAAGGCCAGCGAAGCGGCTTGCCGCTGCATTAGCAGCAGGTTCGTCTTTGCAACGCGCCGACATTCCCCGTCCAGCAAAGCGGGCAATGACACAGTTGGATCCTGCAGCGAAGCGGCAAGACTCAGACCCACCTCCCTCCCCCCCCGCTGAGTACGCCCAAGGAGCATCAGCTGGACTGAGACAACAGCTACACTGGCACATCGAACGCCATCGCCGTGAAAGCATTTCCGCCTTAGCCGTAGATAAGGGAAACGGGGAGAGCTACGCAAAGGTTTGTTTACACGGTTGACACGGCTTTAGTGAACTGTAATACTGTAAGCGCGAGATACAGGAGCTACAATTACCTGCCTCAAGGCGATTGTATTCAAAGCTCTAAAATATCAATTACTCAAAAATCCATGCACCGCCGTTCAACAAGTCACCTCATCAACAGAAACTTCGGGTGGCGTGCAAACAGAACTTAAGATGGGAAAATAAAGACAGTGCAAGCACATGTGTTGCAAGGCAAAAAGACACAACTCCTGCTTGGCCTCAACAACGCCTGCTTTTTTAACCTCTCGTTGAACCTCAACACCATGAAGTATCAAGGGAAAAATATTATCCTACTTCCTCTAGCGTATCGAGAACAAATCTTCAGCATTGACCGTTTCTTCTTTGAAAAGTGTTGACGTGACCCATCTCGAGCAGTTTCCACAAGCAGCATTAAAAGAGGTTGTTCAGAAGTACGAAGACAATTTTCCGAAATACCAAATGGACTTCGGCTGTATCGCGAGTAAGCAACACCGCATTATGCTCACCAATAACGTTCCCATTCATCGACCACTATACGGACGCTACAATAAACCCCGGCCCTCAGGTCGCAGCAGCTGCGAAGAAACTCACCACGGCGGCGGTCAGACCTGCGATGCAGCAGAGGGTCCTAAGAATCCCTGGCTCCGGACAGGCCGCCATTGGAATACGAACCTGGAAACGTTTGGCGCTAGAACGTTATCTAGTGACGCGAGTCTAGCAGTGCTATTGGAGGAACTGGAGGGCAGTAAATGGGATATAATAGGGCTCACTCAAGCTAGGAGGCCAGAAGAAGCATATGCAGGGCTAAAAAGCGGGCATGTCCTATGCTACCGGGGCTCAGCGGAGAGACGAGAACTACGAGTCGGATTCCTGTATAATACGAATATGGCTGGTAGCATACAGGATTTCTAAACCATTAACGAGAGGGTGGTAGGTTATGTTGTGAAACTTAATAGGAGGTACAAAATGAAGGTTGTACAGGTCTACGCCCCTACATCCAGTCATGATGACCAGGAACTCGAAAGCTTCCATGAAGGCGTGGAATCAGCGCTGGGTAGAGTCAAAACAAAATACACTATACTGATGGGCGACTTCAATGGCAAGGTAGGCAAGAAGCAGGCTGGAGACAAGGCAGTGGGGGAATATGGCATAGGCACTAGGAATAGCAGGGGAGAGTTATTAGTAGAATTTGCGGAACAAAATAATATGCGGATAATGAATACCTTTTTCCGCAAGCGGGTTAGCCGAACGTGGACGTGGAGGAGCCCGAACGGCTAGACTAGAAATGAAATAAACTTCATACTCTGCGCTAACCCTGGCATCATACAAGATGTGGACGTGCCCGGCAAGGTGCGCTGCAGTGACCACAGGATGGTAAGAACTCGAATTAGGCTAGACCTGAGGAGGGAACCGAAGAAACTGGTACATAAGAAGAGGATCAACGAGTTAGCGGTAAGAGGGAAAACAGAGGAAATCCAGATCAAGCTACAGAGCAGGTATTCGGCTTTAACTCAGGAAAAGGACTATAGTGTCGAAGCAATGAACGACAATCTTGTTGGCATCATTAAGGAGCGTGCAATAGAAGTCGTTGGTAACTCCGTTAGACAGGATACCAGTAAGCTATCGCAGGAGACGAAAGACCTGATCAAGAAACGCCAATGTATGAAAGCCTCTAACCCTACAGCTATAATAGAACTGGCAGAACTTTCGAAGTTAATCAACAAGCATAAGACAGCTTACATAAGAAAGTATAATATGGATAGAATTTAACAGGCTCTCAAGAACGGAGGAATCCTAAAAGCAGTGAAGAACAAACAAGGAATTGGCAAGAATCAAATGTATGCGTTAAAAGACAAAACCGGCAATATCATCACTAATATGGATGAGATAGTTCAAGTGGCTGAGGAGTTCTATAGAGATTTATACAGTACCAGTGGCACCCACGACGATAATGGAAGAGATAATAGTCTAGAGGAACTCTAAATCCCACAGGTAGCGCCGGAAGAAGTAACGAAGGCCTTGGGAGCTATGTAGAGTGGGAAGGCAGCTGGGGAGGATCAGGTAACAGCAGATTTGTTGAAGGATGGTGGGCAGATTGTTGTAGAGAAGCTGGCCACCCAGCATACGCAATGCTTCATGACCTCGAGCGTATCGGAATCATAATCCTAATCCATAAAAAAGGGACGCCAAAGACTTGAAAAATTATAGACCGATCAGCTTACTGTCAGTTGCCTACAAACTATTTGTAGAGTACCGCTGCCTACAAACTATGTAGAGTATAGACGGGCTCGTTCTGATTTATTATTTTACCCCTCTCTGAAGTGTTTGCATCAGTGCAAAACAATTGCTGCTTTTCTAGTATCAGACTCCTCCCATTCAGCAAACAGAGCAGTTTGCGTAAATAAGCCTACGTGCGATTTCCTTGCGTCATAGCTGTTGTTGCCATAGTAACTGAGATAATTGGAAGAACTTGGTAATTTAGAAGCCACCAGCGTCCGCACGCCTATCAACCAACCACGTCCCCAGGGTTTCTTCTTTCGGGGGGAGGGGGGGGACGAGAACAATCCCTAAAGCAATGCTTCTATGCAAATAAGGGGCGGATGTACATTTACTAGTACAAACATTAATGATTCCCACGGTTCGCTATAAACGCGCAAAAGAGAACTGAAATAAGATGTAGCTCACACGCACGTCTGTGATCTACACCTCTCCTATACTTAGCAAACCAGGAACTAAATGAAATTGATTTGGGCATGAAGGACACGGCCAAGAACAAGTAAAGAACGAAAGCGTAATAGCAAGGTTCCTGCTAGTGTTCTTCAAATAAGCTCTGGTGCAATTTTAGTGAAAGAAACATTTGCGGAGCAATCACAGTTCTTTCGGATCCCTCGTTTCCTGTTCTTCCAAGTGAGGGGCCAAGGACATAGAGTTTCATATATTAATTAGAAGAGGGAACTCTGGCATGGATTTTCCTGAACTTCATTCTTCCGCTTTCAAACGGCTTCGCGATTTTTTAAACTTGTCATTTTCGACAATATACTGCGCAGTAAATCATTAAACAACCATTAATAATATTATCCAACCGCAGGATTCGAACACAGGACCTCTACGCACACACGCCCGATATGCAAACCATTACAGCTTGATTGTGTGCATTGACAAGTGAAATATGAGGCCCTTATGAATTTATCGCGGGCACGCCAGTGCCTTCAGACACCAGGAGATTTCAAACTTGGCCACCTTGACCAGCTGAACCGTTGCAATCGGTAGCCATTGTTAGTTTCCTCAGCGTTTTGTTGCACAGTGTTCTTTCGCTTTCAGTGCAACCTTTAAGTCATTATATATGTGAAGCTACTAGTAGAAGCATCCCGTGGAGATAAATGACAACCTTAATGAATAGAGGTATAAAAGATGTGCTTAAAAGGGCAAAAGACTGCTTGACAGGCAAATGTATGCTTCTGTAGTACTGCACTGGTTACCGTCGCCAATCCACGCATTGCTTGCACTCAAATGCATTCAATATGGGCTACAACAACGAGCTGTGGTAGCTTTCCCTCCTGGTCAAGCTGGTGTCGCTGCGAAAATTTTTGACCAAGAAAAGTGGAGGTTTCTAATTATTTCAGAAATGCATGTAAGGGGGTCTTCTGCCATGTGTCTTCTGCACTTAGCAGTGTATACATTACTCTGTGATTTACTGCTGTGAAGGGATACCAAGCGTAATAAACGAATCCACAAGCACGTACACCAGAAAAATCCTTGTACTTCCCATCATTGCCATGGTGGCTCGACGATGGAAGCGTCAGAGTTCCCGCTAGTAGATTGTAGTAGTAATAGCAGCAGTAGTAGTACGTTGTAGGAAACTAAGCCAGAACCAGCTCGTGTTGTTACTTGGCAAGTTGCCTAATGATGCGTGGCTGCCAGTCCCATACAGCCGCGTAGAGCGCAGGACGCTGTGGTTCTAGCCGCACTGCGCCCACCGCGGAAGGTTATAAAAAGACCCACATAAGCACAGCAGAGAAGTGCCTACGTCGGGCGGCTCGACAGATAACTGTAGAAGCGTCATTCAAAACACACGGAATCATTCTCCACTTCCGGAGGCATTTCATTTCTTCTGCCTTTTTAAATAAGAATATATTCAGCCATAAATATTTTCTCAAACAACGGCTAAATTTTTAAACTTTTCGTTGTACTTCGTTTTGGCAGTTGCCTCGGCTCTCCCTAAATAAACCGCTTAATTTTTCAGTTTCTTGCGATTATTATGCGTTGCATATTGCAATCACTCAGCTCAGCCCTTGGGCGCGGCCGGGCAGCCACCATTGAGGGTATGAGCCATTGTTCATTACTGCGCGTCTCATATATGGGTCTATTCGCTATTAAGTTTGCTATGTTTGTTATTAGGTTGCTTCTATTTTTATGCGTGGCATATTGCAATCACTCAGTTCAGCCCTTGGGCGCTGTTGCAATCGGGTCGCAAGCCCAAAGGGTAGCGTTGGCCTGGCGGCCTGGGACACAACTGGAAGCATCCGAAGGTCCTGGCAAAGCATGAGTCGACTGCTAACAGAACAACTTGTTTATTCTAGCATCGCAAAAGAGCGGCGGGTCAGGTCGACCGAAGTGGAGAGACGGGAGAGCACATTACTCGACAGAAGAAATCGGAGCCTCTCTCTTGGCGTCCGGGGGCAGCTGCTTTTATACTCTCGGAGTCGAGGGCAAGAAGGAATGCCTCGTCAGAGGCGCACGTGACGGCGGAGCACGGACACGCTGAGAGACACGTTGAGACGAGTGCAGTGACGCATCCGCCGGGCCGGCGCCGGTCAGACCTCCTCGCTTCACACTTGGGGGGCTCCTCTCCCCGGCTGAGGAGTTGCGGCAGCGCTGAACGGGCCAAAATGTTCGCCGCTTTGAACGAAGCCCCGGCGTCCGTTGCATCCGCGCCGGCTGTACCGCGCGTCGTAGGCGAAACGTAACAGGCCGCCCCGCCGGGAGAAGGATATCCCGATGGACAGGGGACTGCTTCCGCTGTCCGGAGGGATGTCGCTCGATGATGCTCGTAACCGGAGTCGGTCATCCCTCGGCGTTTCTTGAGCGCAGCGCACAGAGAAGGCCTTGTTCTCACGTTCAGGTTCACACAGGACACTGCAATGTGACTTCGGGAGAGTTGCCATTTTTCTCTCGTTCTCAGCAAGCGTTAGAACTACGCCGAAACTCAACCGCTCAGTCAGCAAGCACGACACTACCCTCATAAAGCCCTGCCAGGCTCTTTCCCCTTTTATACTACTGCCTAGTTCCTTACAGTCTAGCAGCACTCAGAACGCGTCCACAAATTGGAAAATTGCACTAGAAAGCACATCATGACTTTGAAACACTACACAAAAGCAATATGTTAAAAATCCTGCCTCAGGAAGGAAAACATCACTAACAAATAACTTTGAGGCTGATTCCTACGTTAGGGGCCTCGACTTAAGCCCTCGGCGTTACCGTTGAGACTCCCCTTTTTGTAACGCACCTCAAAGGAATATTGTTGCAAAGCGAGGCTCCAGCGCAGGAGGCGGCCATTTGTGGAAGAGATGGTCTGCAGCCGTTGGAGAGCGCAGTGATCCGTCTCGAAGCATGCGAAGCGGAGATCGCAGCGAGCGACCGTACACTAGCTCAGCTGGCGAAAACCCCGTAGCCGCATGCGGCGCGGTCCTCAATGCAAACATCACCCCAGGCAGACACAGCTCCCAGTCAGTTTGATGTTCAAACCACAATGCTCTCAACACGCGCTTCATGACGGAGTGGAGCTTCTCAACGGAATTCGACTGTGGGTGGTACACTGAGCTGTGTAACAGCTTTACCCCACACCTTTCGAGAAAGGCTGTCTTCAAAGCGCTAGTAAACACTGTGCCCTGATCTGACTGGATTTCCGCAGGAAAACCAACTCGCGCAAATATGGACAGTAGTGCATTGACTATCTCAACTGAGCTCAGTTCTTTAAGCGGCACTGCTTCAAGGAACTTTGTCGCTGGGCAGATCACAGTCAAAATGTGTCTGTACCCCGCGGTTGTTACCGCCAGAGGTCCCACTGTGTCAATAACGAGCCGTCTAAAAGGCTCCGTAATGATAGGTACCAACTTCAACGGCGCCCTCGATTTGTCCCCTGGTTTCCGCACCCGCTGACAGGTGTCACATGTCCTCACAAAGTGGTCTGCGTCCCGAAAACACCCTGGCCAATAGTACTCTTGCAAGAGACGATCCTTAGTTTTCTTAACTCCTAGGTGTCTGGACCACGAACCCCCATGCGACAAGCGCAACAGATCCTGACGGTAGTACTGAGGCACGATCAGCTGATCGAACTCCACTCACCTGCGGTCTAGATACTTCCGGTACAGGACCCCACCTCTTTCCACAAAGCGAGCATTTTTCTTGGCGATACCTTCCTTGACATTGCAGCGTATGTTTTCTAGGCTGCCATCCTTTTTTTGCTCGGCTATCAAAGCCGACCGGCTTACTTTTAGCAACCTATTAAGTCCGTCTGACGTAGGCGCGATGAGCAAATCTGCAGATAGCTCTTCTAACTTTCCCGTGTCGGGCATTTCCTCTCCAGTATCTGGTGCCTTCAACGCTACAGGCTCAATTCTATTCAGTTCGGACGTGCTCTCAATAGCAGCTTGCTGCGCCTCCGACCCTTTCTCATTGTTCGACAACGTCGGCCCCGCAACTACCGCCTTTGCAGCGAGCTCGCGAACTTTCGATCTGGTTAAGGCCTGAACGCTAGCCTCACCAAACAAAAGCCCCTTCTCGCGCAGGAGGTGATCGGACCTGTTCGAAAATAGGTACGGGTACTGGGAAGGCAGCATAGGTGACACTGCGGCCTCCGTCTCAAGCGCTCCGAAAGGTCCTTCAATAAGCACTTTTGCTACGGGCAGACACACGCTATGAGCTTCCACGGCTTGCTTGATCCATGCGCACTCGCCCGTGAACATATCGGGTTCTACGTAAGAGGGGTGAACTACATCCATCGTAGCTGCGGAATCGCGAAGCACTCGGCACTCTTTCCCGTTCACGAGGAGGTCTCGCATGTAAGGTTCGAGAAGCTTCATGTTCTCGTCAGTGCTGCATAATGACAAAAACACAACTTTTGTTTTTTTTTGTTTCCGGACACTGCGCCGAAAGGTGACCTGGCTTCTGGCACGTATAACACACGCGCACTTGCCTCGTCTCGAGCCGCTTTCTGCGTTCGGCTTCGGCTGCTGCCGTCTCCTTACGTTCGGTCGGACTTTCACTCGCATGCGCACTACGTGTGTTCCCCCTTGCTCTCATGGGCGTGAACTTTGGCCTCTCAAACTTGGAGCCAAATTCACCCTTTTTACCGTCCTTAGCTCCGCGAGCCCGACGCGTCACAAACTCCTCGGCTAGCTCGGCGGCTTTAGCCACCGTACCAACGTCTGGCCTATCCAAGACCCAGTACCGCACGTTCTCAGGTAACCGACTATAAAACTGTTCCAGCCCGAAACACGGCAGAACTTTCTCGTGGTCACCAAACGATTTCTCTTCTTTGAGCCACTCCTGCATATTTGACCTTAGCCTGTAGGCAAACTCTGTATATGACTCACTTCTGCCTTTCTCATTTTCCCGAAACTTCCGACGGAACGCCTCCGCTGACAGCCTGTACTTTTTTAGCAGACTCGATTTCACTTTGTCGAAATCCTCTGCCTCCTCTCTCTTCAAGCGAGCGACTACATCGGCCGCCTCGCCGGGTAACAAAGTGAGCAAGCGCTGTGGCCACATTTCCCGAGAGAACCCCTGCTTCTCGCACGTTCGCTCAAAGTTAACCAGGAACAAACCAATGTCCTCTCCAAGCTTAAACGGCCAAATCAGGTCAGTCATTTTCAACGATACTCGTTCTCCTGCCCCGTGTGCCTGACTTCCATTACGAGCGCGTTCCATCTCTACCTCGAGACGCTTCATTTCCAAAGCGTGTTGACGGTCGCGCTCTTTTTCTTTCTCTTGTTGCTCTCGCTCTTTCTGTTCTTTAAGTTCGCGCTCCTGTTTCTCTTTTTGCTCTTTAAGGTCGCGCTCCTGTCTTTTTGCCCTCTCCTCAATGGTCTCAAGGCATTCCGACAGCTCGTCATCCTCAGCTTCTAACTCAAGAATAGCCCTCAGCAGTTCTGTTTTTCTGAGTTTGTCTGAGACATCCAGACCCAACTCTCTTGCAAGCTCCAGCAATTTCGGTTTGCGCAACGACTTCAAATCCATGGCTGCTCTGAATGCTGCTTTCTCTACTGCCTACTATTGTCTTGCCGCAAACTAACCCGGCAGCAACGACAACCACAATTACCAGCTCTGTTTCTGACACTAACAAAAGCCTGGCAAAACTCAGAAGAAGAAAGTCCCGCACTCACCAAACCTCGCAGCCAGGAATTCAGCGCAGTCGTTCCGCTGCAAGCAACCAGTCATCACACAGGGCTCGTTGCACTGCTCCCGGATGGTCGTTGTGCTGCTCAGCATGCAGTCAACCGCATATCTTCGCTGCTGGTCTCCGTTGTCGCGATCTCACCGCTGGCAAACAGTTGTTGCAATCTCACCGCTGGCACCAGTTGTTGTATCTGGGTCGCAAGCCCCAAGGGTAGCGTTGGCCTGGCGGCCTGGGGCACAACTGGAAGCATCCGAAGGTCCTGGCAAAGCATGAGTCGACTGCTAACAGAACAACTTGTTTATTCTAGCGTCGCAAAAGAGCCGCCGGTCAGGTCGACCGAATTGCAGAGACGGGAGAGCACGTTACTCGACAGAAGAAATCGGAGCCTCTCTCTTGGCGTCCGGGGGCAGCTGCTTTTATACTCTCGGAGTCGAGGGCAAGAAGGAACGCCTCGTCAGAGGCGCAGGTGACGGCGGGGCACGGACACGCTGAGAGACACGTTGAGACGAATGTAGTGACGCATCCGCCGGGCCGGCGCCGGTCAGACCTCCTCGCTTCACACTTTGGGAGCTCCTCTCTCCGGCTGCCGCGCTTTGACAAGCGTGGGCACCAACATGCACACACACACACACACACACACACACACACACACACACACACACACACACACACACACACACACACACACACACACACACGCACACGCACACACGAATACACGTGGCATTGAAACATGCCTGGACGCGCTTGGCGGCGAGGCGTTGCGGCAGCGCTGAACGGGCCAAAATGTCCGCCGCTTTGAATGAAGCCCCGGCGTCCGTTGCATCCGCGCCGGCTATACCGCACGTCGTAGGCGAAACGTAACAGCGCGGCCGGGTAGCCACCATTGACCTTTAGCGCTACCACGTGACGTGACGTCACGACAGCCGGAGGAAAAGCTGGGCCCCAACTCGCGCAATATGCAACGCATTCTTGGCTTAACCAAGCTAAGCCTGGCCATTTTTTTTTCTCGTTGCCACGTTTGCAGGAAACCTCATCCCTACAACTACCCTACAATTAGGGACAAACACAGCGAGGTATCTGGTGACATTGATATTGCTTATGGGTTCAACGGTTATTGCATGGTTTGATTGAAATTTTGAAAATTTTAGGGGTGATCATGAAACGTAGATTGTTGAAAAGATATCAGTGGGACCTTTCTAGCAGCAGTACCTTACCTTCAGATTTCGAAACAAACATCGAAACAAATAGAAAGGCGAAAAGATTCCGCCATTTTTTTAGCTGGGAGAATATTAATCTTTTTCACGACCTCAGTTCAGTGTCCTTTTCCTCGACCCTATCAACCATCGCTTCCACGCCTCGGCCATATTAATACTGTAACAGCAGCCCAGTGTGAACCGCGGAGTAGTTGTGAAGTCTCAAGACTGATTGGGCGACGCTTTGGAAATGGCGGCGTGCGCGGGGGAATGCGCCGCTCATTTCTGGGTGGGGGGCGCCCCCACCCACCCCTGGGTACGTGCCTACTATCAACACATGTAGATGTAAGCTATAAATCTACCTAATTTATCGTATACCAAACGCACTCCGCACCAAATTCATATTAACGAAGAAAATATTGGTTGTGGATTAGATATTCGTTTGTCGTTTGTCGCCTATATTTGTATTCGATTTGAATCGGAAATTTCCGTATTCACAGACTCCTAAATAAAACATTTCAATTAAAAAATCAGAGACATACTTGCTGAGATGCAAGAAGCATGTGACGAACGCTATCTACATCTAACTTTCATATTATTTGCCTCGTGTTTAACACGCTGAATTTTTTCGGTCCGAGAATGCACTTCGTGGCACGATATCAAATGCTAAGATATGTTCAGAGAAACCCCCGGCAATACCACGAGGACTTAAGATTGCGGGCAATTGCTCTTTTAAACACTTCCCAAAATTGCCTCCACGGTTCTAAGCGGCCCTAACATTAGATGAAGATAATTTAGGCTTTCAATTCTTTGCAGGTTATGAAAACAAATTAATCTTCCAAATGATTCCTTCGTTTACAGAGACTTTAACGACAGATCACCCGCTGCTTGCCGAACTCTGGGTTCAGAAAATACGAACACGTTTTTCTTAGCAGCTGCTATTGAACCAGAAGTCCGCGCAGTATTCCTTGGCTTAAAAAACAGTCGCAGCTGCGACGCAGATGGCATGCAAGTAAATGAAGGAAAAAACCAGTCAATAAACACAAAGGACAACAGGAGAAGTTCAGACTACAACGACTGGTGTGAACAACTTGTCCTCTTGTCCTTTGTGTTTTTTGACTGGTTTTTTTCCTTCAAATATGTACCAAGCGGCCCGGATTTCAACCCGTCGGCAAATAAAACCAGTGAAATATGTTATTGATCAGATTAGTCCAGCACTAACACACATATTTAATCTCTGTATTTCGACAGGGGTTTTTCCTGCAAAATTGCAAACGGCACGCGTAATAGCTCTACAAAAAGGGGAACAAGCATAACGTTGCCAATTATCGACCGATATCTATTCTCCCCGTGTTTTCTAAAGGATTCGAAAAAATTATTTTTAGTCGCTTATCCTGTTTTTGCATCAAATATGTACTGACAAAATCATAATATGGCTTCCAAAAACATAGGTCTACAGAACTCGCCCTACTGGATCAAAAAGAATACATCCTACAACAATTTGAAAAAAAAAATTAAGTAGTCGGAATTTTAGTGAATTTCACACAAGCATTTGACTTCACTCACTACGGCATTTTATTTGAAAAATTAAACCATTATGGCATTCGTGGGCTCCCACTCGCGTTACCTAAAAGCTATCTGGCGCATAGATGTCAATTTGTTTCTATATATGATTTCGTATCGGATAAGAAGAAGATACTTTCAGGTGTACCACAGGGGAGAATTCTTGGTCCTTTATTGTTCACTTTATATATTAATGACATAGTCCACATCAACTCAGAAGTTAAGTTTATTACCTATGCAGATGAACGAGTAAATTTGTCACCTCAGCATCAGATCTTATTCTTTCTAGTAAAGCTAATGACGCCTTACAGAAGTTAGACAACTGGACAAGTAACAGTAAGTTAAAAATAAATGCAACTAAAACAAAAGCCATAGTTTCTCATTCGAAAGGTCAACAAGTGACTTTCTAGAATAACCTTGTATTTAGAGGCTCAGATATAGAAATAGTGAAGTCAGTGAAAGTACTTTGGGTACATTCCTCCAGTTCTTTGCAATGGGGGGAAGACGTCAGTAATATTGAAATAAAACTAAGTTGGATAACTGCAATATTCAACCGTATCCGGTACCGTATCCTCCACTCGGTGAGGTCACGTGCTGGTGACGTTGAAGAACACAGTAGCAATACTGTGAAAGGCAAAACTAACTCTTATTGGGCGAACATGTGCCCACAAAAACAGGCTACACTTATAGCACAACGATAGCGGCCAACATTGGTGCTATGATAGCATTGGTGCTATGAATATGAGCGTATTATCAAAGCATCGAGAAGACATGAGAAAAGAAAAGCTTGAATTCAAATCTGCAATTCAGAGAGAGCTATGGAAGGAAATAAGAGACATAAAAAACAGTGAGCTTTTTGAATGAGGAAGTCCAAAAATGAAAGGGAGAGAACGTTGAGCTTGCAAGGGACAACAAGTCTCTAAGGAGCATCAATGAAAAACTAACAGAGTGCGATGCTTTGAGCAAACAAATGTCTCAACAGGATCAGAGGATCACTGCCTCCGAACAATACTCTCCAAAATGTAACCTTGAAATTAAATGAATGCCTAAACTTGCTCATCAAGACCTTCCTAGTACCCTCCATGAGATTGACGCACTATTAAATGTTCCCATCTCGAAAGATGATGTTGAAAAGTGTCACCGTGTACCTGAAAAAAATCCCACTTCAAACCCGAACATAGTAGTCCAATTCAAGACCCACTCCAAAATGCGATTCGGTGCTTCCAAAAGCAAAGAAAACGCGCATTTCGACAAAGGATCTTGGCCACTCCTCTAATGCGCCTGTGTTCATCAATGAACACTTATGCCCACTTTTGAAGCAACTTCTTGGCATGGCAATAGATAAAAAGAAAACAGCAAACTGGAAGTTTGTGTGGACGAATATTGGGCGTATTCTTGCACGGAAAGATGAAAACTCGCGTGTTCTGCACATTCGTGAAGCCTGTGACGTTGAAAAGATTGCTTAGAATCGCTTTCGCTGTTGTGGGGCATCTTTCCTTTCGCAATGGCGATATCATCTCGTGACGTCAATAATCTTGTAGCGAGTCGCTTTGCGCGAAAAAGTCTGCTGCTTTCATCTACACATTCGTGCACGTAAAACTATCTGCGGCACACAGCAGCGCTGCTTTTCTATCTGCACCGCTATGCCGAGCGCAGCCACTGTGCTTGAAAAGTACCCCGAAATGTAGTGAAATTAGTTACGACAATGTGTGGGGTGACAGAAAGCGCCAAAACTCGTCCTGGTAAGATTCAGTACATGCGAAACTGCGTCACATGGCCGAGGTAGTTTTCGTCACAAAGCCAGGTGCGGCGAGCCTGCCCAAAAACTACCGAAATAAGTTATAATAATGCCTGGGGTCATAGAAAGCGTCGCAAACATCTCCCAGTGCAAGTAATGAACTCAGATTAAGTAGGCGTGGACGGCGGAGCAGTTTTTCGATAACTACATCACTATATAGGTTCAGTTTTGTGCAATAAGCATAAATGTGCTTGAAGTGCGTCGCAGACTGTCAAACATAATTTCTCACCTTGCTATAGTCCAGTAGTGCAGCTGTGCCGTGTCGAAATGCAGAGAGAATGCAAGAAAACGCAGGGAGCCCGACAAACGGGCTGCATCGAAAAGGTCGCCAAGCAGCCGAGCTTCACATGTGCAGCCTGCCTCGCTCGCTTCGGTGGCATGTCTGGCGAATGACGCATGCATATGGCGCGTCTGGCATGCCACTATCTTGTTGGTAGGTTACGCAAGAAAAGTAAGTCGCGCAGTATAAGTTAATTTATACGCAAAACTTTTTAGTATTAGCGGAAAAGAATAAACAAATTAAACGTTGTCTGTAAGTTTATTTCACATGCTTTTTTTCGATGCTCGCGTCAGCTAACGGATGGAGTTGACACTAGGCGTGAAGTGTTTCCTGTTGCCAGTTTTTGGCGAGTGTCCCCTGTAGTTGAATTTCAAGCGCCCACTGAGGCGCTCGCTCATGCGCGCTTCCCGGTTGTCATGAAGCTTTTGTCTATGAACTCGTTGCTTCTAGATACTAGGAAGTTCACTGGAATGGAAAGGGAGTAGTAAAAGTAAATAAAATAAGGCATGGTATATGTTCACGTCTGTGTAGCAACAGACAGTGAATATTTTACTGGATTAGCAAAAAAGAAGCAGGGGACAATTGCTCGCTGCGAAGACCAATAAACGTGCCGTGCAATCCAACTTGAAGAAATAATGATCTTCAAAGTTCCAGAACTTTAGATGAAAGCAAAAAGAAAAAAATTCAATTGTCGCGACGACACATCACAAGTCACCGTAGGCGTCGAAGTCCCTAGGCATAACGAAATTATTGTTGAACAACTCTGATAGTGTCCCGGCAACGATGGTTGCTTGCTTATTGTCAAATGCTCATGTGCTGCGGCATGAAGCTCACGGCACGGTACGACAACTCGCTCGTATCTAAAGCGAAAGATTGTGCGCTGACATGCATGCAGACGCTCAGTCGGTCGCAGCGAATCCGTGCGATCACTGCGTTGAAGTGTCATTCTGTTATAATCCGTTTGGCTATACAGACCACCCACTATAAAAACATACTTCACATTGTTTTCTCTGAGTGACTGTCTTCCTTTCACGCAAGGAACCGGTTCAAACGAATCTGTCGCGGCGATGACACGCAGTGTCCTAGCTTAGTGTACGATGTAGGTAAAGAGACCGTGTGTGTAAACCATTCTGCGCTTGCTATTTGTCCAAGATCATTATTTTAAACGTGAAATGCTTCTGTCATTTCGAGAGTACTTGAAAAAGCGTCCAGAAGGGCTCAGGCATAGTTTTTATTGAGCGCTGATAGCCAAAGGTATGCGGAGGAGGCCACGTTTTCCCTCCGACTACGGAAGTGAGGCGCTTCCGACAGATCGTGACGCCATATGCCCTTCCCCCCAATGTGTGCGAGTAAAACCTTGCAATTGGAGCCGACGAGGCGGTGTAATTTCGCCCGCGCGAAAGGGAGGAAAGCGGGGATGAAGCGCGCCATCTTCCTTCGCGCGCAAGGCACCCGACGTTGCCTGGCGCCGGGAGTAGGGAATGGAGAGGATAGCGTTCTACTCTGGTTACAACTGCGTACGTGGCGGCTGCGCGCGGTATCGTGAGCGCGATCTGGGTAGGGAGCAGAGTCTGGGTATACGTCGACGGCTTTGTGCGTGCTGCGTGCTCCTGGCGCAGCACGCCTTCTGTTCCCGCAATGTATGCTGTGCCTTTCGGACGAAACAGCGGCATTTTATTATTATATTACTTTTTATATTTTGTTAGGCATACTTTGCTTTTTACTTCTCGTTCGACATGCGAAGGCGCCCTCTGCCAATAAAGCTTTAGACACAAATGCGGCCGTCGTTCACGCTATGCACTAACATGCTCGTAATAACGACCTACAGCTTTAGAGCGCGGATTTAGAGCTCGCCGACGCTCCCTAAACGGTAAGCGTGATGATATTGTGTCCTTTTATTCTGTGAAGAAGGGTAACCAGCGAAGCTCTACTGCGATGACTATATCGACAACTGTTCATATTTATATGGTTATTGCTATATTGAGATGTATAATGATCCATACACGTAACTTCGTGGTTATTATCGTCTTTATTTTGTCTCATTCGCTTCCACAGTGACCATAACTTTGTGGTCGCTGTGGTGTACCGCGATCGGCTGTATTGCTATGCTAGACACGCCGTTGCAATCGCTAAATCTATGCGAGATTGGCGACGCGTGGTTGGCACGTCAGTGCAGCACTTAATTCCGAACCATTCCAACGGGACGTGTGCAGTCCAGTTGTCGGGTGCGCTAGGTCGACGTCAAGGTCTCCCACTATGACGATCCACATGACAGATGAGATCCAACCAAAGGCGTCTATTAGAAATGTCTCCTTTGGACGTAGCCGGATGGACGTAGACCGTCACGACGACGGTCCCATCTTCCATCTGCACGGCACATACCCGATGGTCCCGACCCGTCGGCCGCGGAGCGTTTGGCGGCTTCTCGTCGCTTTCGCGCCCGTTCGCGCTATTTGCTCTCGCTGACGATTTTGAGGAAACGTTCTTCTTCCTTAGAGCGTACGACGCGCGTTCTGCCGCTTGCAAGTTTGGTCTGCTGATGACGACGCTAAAGGTATGCTCGCTTGCCCAAATGCACGCGCCCTTTCGCAGCCCTTCCCGCTACGAACAAGCGAGCGAGATAACAATTGACGGATCGTCCCCTCCCCCTCCTTCTTGCCCCTCGCTCTCCAGTTGCCTGATCGAAGAAGTAATACATTCAGAGCTGCCGCCGCGACATCACGCGGAAACAGTTCGACGAATGATTGCTCTGGCGCATTGCCAACATCTCGGGCAGATGTTTTCCCAGGTAGTCATCATCATCAGCCTGGCTACGCCCACTGCAGGGCAAAGGCCTCTCCCATACTTCTCCAACAACCCCGGTCATGTATTAATTGTGGCCATGCCATGCCTGCAAACTTCTTAATCTCATCCGCCCACCTAACTTTCTGCCGCCCCCTGCTACGCTTCCCTTCCCTTGGGATCCAGTCCGTAACCCTTGATGACCATCGGTTATCTTCCCTCCTCATTACATGTCCGGCCCATTTCTTTTTCTTGATTTCAACTAAGGTGTCATTAACTCGCGTTTGTTCCCTCACCCAATCTGCTCTTTTCTTATCCCTTAACGTTACACCTATCGTCCTTCTTTCCATAGCTCGTTGCGTCGTCCTCAATTTGAGTAGAACCCTTTTCGTAAGCCTCCAGGTTTCTGCCCCGTAGGTGAGTACTGGTAAGACACAGCTATTATATACTTTTCTCTTGAGGGATAATGGCAGCCTGCCGTTCATGACCTGAGAATGCCTGCCAAACGCACCCCAGCCCATTCTTATTCTTCTGATTATTTCCGTCTCATGATCCAGATCCGCCGTCACTACCTGCCCTAAGTAGATGTATTCCGTTACGACTTCCAGTGCCTCGCTGCCTATTGTAAATTGCTGTTCTCTCCCGAGACTGTTAAGCATTACTTTAGTTTTCTGCGGATTAATTTTTAGACCCACTCTTCTGATTTGCCTCTCCAGGTCAGTGAGCATGCATTGCAATTGGTCGCCTGAGTTACTAAGCAAGGCAATATCATCAGCGAATCGCAAGTTACTAAGGTATTCTCCATTAACTTTTATCCCCAATTCTTCCCAATCCAGGTCTCTTAATACCTACTGTAAACACGCTGTGAATAGCATTGGAGATATCGTATCTCCCTGCCTGACGCCTTTCTTTATTGGGATTTTGTTGCTTGCTTTATGGAGGACTACGGTGGCTGTGGAGCCGCTATAGATATCTTTCAGTATTTTTACATACAGCTCGTCTACACCCTGATTCCGTAATGCCTCTATGACTGCTGAGGTTTCGACAGAATCAGACGCTTTCTCGTAATCAACGAAAGCTATATATAAGGGTTGGTTATATTCGGCACATTTCTCTATCACCTGATTGATAGTGTGAATATGATCTATTGAGTAGCCTTACGGAATCCTGCCTGGTCCTTTGCTTGACAGAAGTCTAAGGTGTTCCTGATTCTATTTGCGATTACCTTAGTAAATAGTTTGTAGGCAACGGACAGTAAGCTGATCGGTCTATAATTGTTCAAGTCTTTGGCGTCCCCTTTCTTATGGATTAGGATTATGTTAGTGTTTTTCCAAGATTCCGGTACGCTCGAGGTCATGAGGCATTGCGTATACAGGGTGGCCAGTTTCTCTAGAACAATCTGTCCACCATCCTTCAACAAATCTGTTGTTACCTGATCCTCCCCAGCTGCCTTCCCCCTTTGCATATCTCCCAAGGCTTTCTTTACTTCTTCCGGCGTTACCTTTGGGATATCGAATTCCTCTGGAATAATTTCTCTTCCATTATCGTCGAGGGTGCCACTGGTACTGTATAAATCTCTGTAGAAATCTTCAGCCACTTGAACTATCCCATCCATATTAGTAATGATATTGCCGGCTTTGTCTCTTAACGCATACATCTGATTCTTGCCAATTCCTAGTTTCTTCTTTACTGTTTTTAGGCTTCCTCCGTTCCTGAGAGCATGTTCAATTCTATCCATATTATACTTCCTTATGTCAGCTGTCTTACGCTTGTTGATTAACTTCGAAAGTTCTGCCAGTTCTATTCTAGCTGTAGGGTTAGATGCTTTCATACATTGGCGTTCCTTGATTAGATCTTTCGTCTCCTGCGATAGTTTGCTGGTATCCTGCCTAACGGAGTTACCACCAACTTCCATTGCACACTCCTAGGTAGTAGCCACCGATAACTGTGCTGTAAAAAGCTTCGGCATGTGCACGAAGGCCTTTGCCACGATGGCTACGAGATGGCACTATAGTCGCGCGCGTCGTCTGTATGAAAACAAAGCGCTGCATGAGCGGGAGTTGGCTGCAGCGGCTGCTCTGAATCGCGCCCACGCGTCAGGTGCGCGCTTACTCTCTCCATCTCCCGATTATCGAGGCCGTCTCGCCACACTTTGCTCCATGTGGAACTTGCCGCTCGAGACAGATTGTCCGCGCCAGCCAATATATCGCGAATGAAAGCACGTACACATGTGCGCTCAATTTCACATTACGCAGTATCGTAATCGTCGGTGCATTTTTTAGACGCAGCTTTGCGGCTTCTTCATTGTTTCTCTTACATTTCTGTGGTGCTTAGCCTTGAGAAGTCTTAAAGATGATCAATAAAGCATGCACATGTGCAATTGCAGTAAGTCATCCCACGCTTTCTGTTTTTCAGGGGCCTATCGGATATCAGTGTTTATTATAAAAGCGGCGCTCAGACGTGGTACATGGAAATGAAGTACGAAAAGGCTAAAGTGTCTGCTGTACATAGAAAGGGACCTAGCTTCTCAGGTTCCACTGAATCTCCTGACACCCAAATAGAAAATGACTCCTTCTACTCATTCGCCGTTCATTGCAAGGATGACGAATTTCTGGAGGTAAGTTTTCACCACCAGCTGAAGCTAACGAAGGCCTAACCGGTTCAAAAAGCCTGGTTTTTTCTTTGTTTTAGAGTTCTCCAAACATGGGACCAGACTGTTTATCGGACTTCGGCGACGTGTCACGTTTCTTGATATCATGTGGGGCGTAGTCGGGGCATGAGAATTTTTGTTTTGGTGCTACCTACTCCTTAACCACTCAAGCATATTAGTACGCTCCTCTGGTGTTCTTAGCCTTACCACACATCATGTCATTTCGTGGTCCCCGAACAGCTGATCTTTAATGACGTTACGGTAACGCACAGACTTCAAGCATCGTTGCCGTATCTATATGTTTCACGTAAAATACATCCCTGACTTGATCGCCAACTCGCGTTAGGTTAGGGCAAGCGTGGATTCCTGGAGGTAGGAAATGCAAACTTGACAATAAATGCGCGCCTCCAATGTATCCAAAATGTGGTCGAACTACAGGTCAAATTAACTGGTGAGTTCCGTATTATGAATACGGCTGCTCCACTTTTGAAGGGAAACGGCTTTAAAACGTTCAATGCGAGTTGTTTTGCTGTAACTAGTGTAATATATATGCATTATATTATTCTCACGTATAGGTTTGCATCCATATTACCAAAGTACCATAAAGTTGTAGGGCTGCGTCGATAAAAAAACCATGCACATCTAACGAGCACTTTAGAATGTATTTGTGGCAATACTTTCGTAATGAGGTTAATAAAATGCTATATATTTTCCCGTTTCTTCCTGCGCTTTTCGAATAATGGAAACTTGTGCGCCCACGTTCACTCACTCACTCGCTCGCTCCTGATACGGAATTTGAAGATGCTGATGTTAGTATGTAGTCCTTCACTTTTTTGTATGAAACGGCCGGTATCAGGCCGATTGCCCGTTGTGAGTATCACCTTGAATCATCATAAACCCGCACCAAGGTATAGTAGGTTTATGTCAATCGAAAATAAATGAAGAGGGGTAGAAAACCAGTGTAATTTGAGAAAAAGCCAATTGAAGAAAGAAAAAAAAACGAGGTAAGCCGACCTAAAGTGAATACAAATGAAAAGTAAGGAGCAGGAATTACCGCGATGTATAGGTCTGCATTTGCACGGCATGTGGCGACTCGGTATTCCGACCAGTTCTTTATTAAGTCACACAGCAGAAGTATGAAGAAGGAAATTGAGGGAGAAAAGGGACAGCGAAAGAAAAGAAGAAAGAATCAGGGCGACAGAAGAGGGCAGGGCAAGAGGAGGCCTAGGAAGGTCCAGCAAGATGCCGGACAGCAGATGTTCGGGTGAGCCTGGCTGCAGGAGGCTGGAGATGGACTGGCACTTGGTAAGTGGCTCCCCGTTGACTAATGCAGTGGTATATGCCTGAAGGCTCGTGGGGCGGCGCGCATCTGGTACAGGTGAGCGGAGGTCTCAGGTAGGTCGGACAGTGGGCCAGGCAGCAGAAGCAGAGCGCAGGGACCGCTTGACTGAATATCTGCGCGACTGAATATCCGCAAGAGGCTTGAAAGCGGTAGCAAAGCAGTTTCATTAAGTGTATATTTAGCATTCAGCCAAAGAGACACACGGGGAAAAGGAGGGGGAAAATAAGAGGGGCTGAGCCGAGAGGTCAGGCATTCCGTCTATCGTGTCCCCGGAGACGAGCTCCACCTTAGTTGGCATAACTAAGGACACTATAGAGCGAAGGGCGAAGAGCAAGGTGGAAGAGGAAAGGCAAAGAGGAAAGGAGATAGAAGGAAAAAAGCCCAATAAATAAATATGGATGGTTGAAGGAAAGAGCCTATTAGGAGGGATCAGGAAAAGTGAACCAAGAGATGACGCGATCAAGACTAATAAGGACTGCCCGGCTTCGCTGGTCGGTAAGATGAGAATTATAAAGATCAGGTGTCACCGTAGTCGAGTGATTATCTTTAACGAGATGCGCAATATGAGAAGTGAGGGGACAGTCGTTCAAACGATTTAGCAAGTCTGACCAAGGAGTGCCACATGAGCAATTACAGGTAGAGGAGAGATGAAAGCGGAATTAGTAAAAAGGGAAGCGGCCATGAGCGGTGTTGAGGTGACCGATGGGTCTTTTCGGCGGGAAGAAAGGGGGAATGCGATTAACGTTTTTGATCCATTGAAAGATTCCAGTGTCAATTTTCCCTCACGTGGAATGAGCATTCAACTGGGCGAAGGACTAGGCACGCATCTTAGATATTATGCGAGAAGGAGTGCCAAGGAGAAACCTAGAATTACCATGGGAGGCAGCGGAGTTAGCAAGTCAGTCCGCCATCTCATTGCCATCGACGCCCTGATGTGACGGCACATCAAAAAAACACCCGTCGCCAGGTAGAAATTAAAAGGAGAAGCTGCTTGATGCCCTGTACATAGGTATTGGTGGTTGTGAAAGTGTTCAATGCAAGACAGACAATCGGTGTAAATGGGCTTAGAGGTGAAATCAGGCAGAGTCCGTATGTAGGCTAGTGCCTCTAATAAAGCGAAAGTTTCAGTGGCGTAGGAAAAAGTGGCACCGATGTGTTTAAACTTGCCGACCTTAGTGATATCGCCAGTTGAATTATAAAGTATGAAAGCAGCGCCAGCAGAGTGGGAAGAGTATGGGCCATCAGGATACAGTTGGTAGGCGTGCGCAGCGGTAACACAGGGCACCTCTTGAAGTTGAAGGCGATGATAAGAACAAAGAGATTTAAGGCTGGGAGGACAGTCGCAAGGGTTCAGGGGGTAGGGGACAAGCGACGCATAGTAGGTGTCAGGGCGACAAAAGTTAAGGGCCATGAGCGCGAATAAGGAAAACTTAGCATTTAAGCAGTCGAGTTCGATGGGGAGCGGTAGTTTATTAGTCAAAACCTGAAGAGATGAGGTACGCGTCTTAAGAAAAGCGCCGGTGATTGTAAGAAAAGGGTACGTTGGGTAGAGGTAATATTGAGTTTAAACTGTGACGTAGGAAAAGTGGGCCACCAGACAGAAGCATGTGTTATGGAAGGAAGCAGAACCTGATTGTAGAGGAGACGGAAAGCGGAGGGAGGCATGAAATAGTGCATTCGAAGGAACAGGAGAAGAATGGAAGAGAGTAGGTCTGCTTTAGCATGGAGATACGTTAAATGTGCGTTAAAGATAAGATGTGTGTCCAAGATGACGCCAAGAATTTTGATACTCGACAGAGTATCAAGGGCGAAACCGTTAAGGCGAACAATGGGAATACGGGTGCATGAAGAGGAATGGCTACTGGGGAAGTAGAGGAAAGAGGATTTATCGGTACTGATTGTGAGTTTAGTGCGCTGTGCCCAGGTCGAAATAAGATTGAGCGTGAGAGATGCCTTAGAATCTAAGGCGCGACGATTGGCTGCAAAGAGCGGGACAGCAGTGTCATCGGCGCACGCTTGCGCAAACGCGTCCGGGGGAAAGGGGAGGTTAAGTAATACGTAAATAACAATATTCCACAGTAGCGGACTGAGGGGTGTCCTTTGAGGGCTGCCCAAAGTAGGCGTGGCAGACACCGCACCAGCCTGCGATCGGAAAGTGACCACGCGGTGCTCTAAGAAAGATATTAGGAGATATTACAATTTAGACGGTCAATTGGGGGAGCGTAAAAAGTGGAGAACGACCAGGTGCCAAACACTGTCGAAAGCGCCTTTGAAGTTTAGGCAGATGAGAATGGCGCGCAGTTTCGCGTCTTTGTAGGTGTTTAAACTTTTTCAAAGGCAGTGCAAAGCGGTGGACGCACTCTTCCAATGCGTGAAACCGAATTTACGCGGATGAAGTAGGTTATTGGAGTGAAGAAAAAAGTAGAGCCGGGAATCGAGAAGACGTTTCAGAATTTTTCTAAATACAGAATTCATAACAATAGGACGGTAGGATGAAGGAGAGTCAGGAGGGCGGTTGGGTTTGGCAATAAAGATGACACGTCCTTTACGCCAATCAGGAGGGGAGTAAGATAGATTGAAGCATTGGTAAAAATGAAAAGGACAAAAAGGATGGGTGATGGGGGGAAAAAAGCGTTTTGAGCATGGCAAGAGCCAGTCCGTCAGGGCCTGGGGCAGCGTTGGTGTTGCCTGAATTGAGGGCATGTTCAATCTCACGGAAGGTGAAAGGGAGCTCGATAGTCCTCGTAGGGTAAGGTGTCGGTTATAGTACGAAAGCGGACGTGGTCGCATCATCCGTTGCGAGGAGTCTCTAGAAACGTGAGCACTACAGAGAAAGCGGGCAGAATCAAGCACGCTGCATGTTGAACGACCATCGGGTGAAAGGAGGGAGGGGAGTTAATTGGTGCGAGAGTTTATCGAAGCAGATGCAGAAAGGGAGGCCGAAAAGATTACGTTTAGAGATCGGAGCAGATAGATTTTGAGGCAGCAGATCGGCCCTGGTCAATCTGCATTTTACAGTTGGCATGGGCATCGTAATATTACGCCTTAAACGCCTGTCGAAGGAGAGGGTCAGTGGTGCGTTGAAAGCGCCGACGGAGAGCATGGATGCGTTTGCGTTCGACGGTGAGCTTGGTAGTCCACCAAGAATTGGTCGGCAAGAGGCGCAGCCTAATCTAGCGAGAATGGAGATGGAAAAAGCTGGTCCAAGAGAGTGTAAAACTTCGCTAACACCAAATCGACTGCGTTGGGTGATAGCAAAGTCGTGTGCTGCACCATCGAGAACCATGGAGAAGTAATGAGTGTCTGCAGGAGGTGAGATGTAGTCGATTTGGTTAAGCGTTTATGCCGAGGTTTGGTGTAGCCAAAAAAAACAAGGTATATTTGTGGTTGGAGAGCGTCTCGGCATCGTCTATCGACCAGCTGTAGCTGCATAAGACGAGAGGAACCGATGCAAAGGAGACATCGCTCTAACTATCAGCAAGATGGGACTGGAAGGTAGGCGGCCAGCGTGGATTCTTCAATGCTTTAAGTTCTTTGCGGCAGCAAATTGTGCGAGCTGCACGCCGCGGATATCGCCTTCCACTCGGCCCCACAGCAAATGTTTGGCAACCAGAAATGGCTGACTGATGCAAGACAGGTGAGCCTCTAAGGCATAAGAAAGGGGATCCAGTGGTTCAGGGGGGGACCGTAAACGGCGAGGATTACGAAAGAGACGGAAGGGGCGACACAGGAGACCATGACATAGAGAGGATGGGAATCTATTAGAAATATATCATATGAATGTTTAGGTTCTAAGAAAGCCAGGTGCGGAGCAACTGGTGAAGCGAAAGTGATGTGAGTGTGAGGTAGGTGCGGAAGAGAGTTGCCTCGTGTATATGGCTCAGAAATAATAATGAAGTCAATGTGCTACTGCTGAATAAAATCTGACAACAGCAATGTTGGTTGTCGGCAGAGCGCCAGATTTGCCTGCAGATATTTCACAGGGGTGGAATGGGCCACGGGTGACAGTATACGAGATGGGGGAACAGAGCATTAAGAGGAATATAGAAGTGGAGATGGCAGCAATGATGGAAGGTAGACTGAACGGAGTAAAGAGGAGAGAAAAACAGACAGATTAAAGGAAAAGAAGGAAGAAAGACAGCGAGAAGAAAGACAGCAACAGGAAAGACAGAATCCACAGAAAAGAAAAGAGGGAAATGTTGAGCAACAGAAAACGAAGATGGAAGAGGAGGGAGGGAGATATGCCTCCGCCTTGGAGGAAAAAGGGCTTGGCAGTGGCAAACCGACCATAGCGTCAGGTCCGGAAACCGAGGGATAGTGAGCAGGCTGATGCGTCTGACGGCAGGAGGTACAAATGAGAAGAGCCACCACGAAGCTCCCAAGTGACAGGAAAAGGTGGTGCGTGTTTGGCCAGCCACAACCGTGCGCATGCGCATACGCGTAATGCGTTCCAGCAAAACCTGCCAAGTCGCGTCGCCCGTGGGATGCGACGACGCCCGAACCACCCGCCGGCACTCGGCGCACGACATCGCCGGGTCGCCCATGCGGACCGAGCACGTTTCCGCAAGATGGGACTCTGCACACTTCGTGCACCCTATCTGCGAGGAGACGGACTTCTGCGGGAAGGCGCGTTTAGAGCGCCCGTACATCGAGCAGTAGGTGCAGGCGGGCACATGCAAACCTTCCCGCACCGCAATTGAAGTCCATACAATGATTAACCTTCCGAGGCCGGTAAGGGAGCGGAAAGAGGCTGCATCGAGGGCAAGGACGTGGGTAAAGAGACCGGAGCGTTTGCGGAAAGAGAGTCGCTCTTCACAGGATTCAGGGTCGAGCTGGACAGATGGGTTCCCGCATTGATAGCTGCGAGGAGGCCATGAGTGGGCGCGTCAGGAACGATGCCTGAAATGCGATCATGGGGTTGTTTTTTGGCTACCTTGATGGATTTCGCTGCAAGAGTTAGCGGGTTCCTCTCGATTGCAGCCATAAGATGGTCGAAGGAGTGTCGCTCATTAGTGAGAATTGTTATGCCGTGGCGTGTACGGCGCATCGAGACGTCTCCTATCCCCTCAGTGATCGGGTCTATGTGGGCCTTTAGAAGGGCCATGAAATCGCGTGCAGGCGAGGCGGATGGAGCAATGGTTGTCAGAAACATGATAAAATCGTGCTCTCGCCGGAGTGCACCATGTCGTGGAGGAGGTACAGGTGGGTCCGGGTCAGGGTGTAGAAACTCTTCTGGAGCCAGTGTTAGGGGTGGCCGGGTCGTCAGCGGAGGAGCCTGCATCCTAAGATGCGCCACAGCAGCGTATGTTCTGGAATGGCAGGGAGGTGGCGCAGGATCCGCCAGCGTATCACCAGCAAAGCGCCTCGCCTGCTGCAGCTGGTTCCGCAATTCATTAACGCGACCCGACTGATCGGCAGCAATTGCGCGCACGTCGGAACATTCCTGCAAAATCTCAGCCAGCCAGGTGACAGCGAGCGGCGACCGTTCGGAACTTTGGAAGATGGATGGAAATAAAGTCGGTGATTTGTTTTTGTTTCTCGACTATACGATGGATAGAGGCGGTAATCAGTTGCTAGGGATCCGGTTGTACGGTGGAAACCGAAATGCCACAATCGGAAGGCGGGGAACTGCGGGCAGCAATATCAGGAGGTAATAGCGCAGTAGTGGGGCCATCCCTTCCAGGCGGATCACGTTCCCTCCCAGGTATCTCGGCGTCGCGAACTAACGCATCCCCACCAGCTGAAAAGACTGACTCGTTTGAACCGTCCGAGAGAGGCGACTGGACCGCCCTAGGGGAGTCTCGCGCGGACGATTGCACGTCCTGGAGAGCCTGAGGCTTAGGCATGGCTGCGTACATAGGCGGCCATGGCAATCGGCTGGCCTACAGCTCACGGTACGATATGGTCCAGAAAAGCAAAAGGAGCGCATAAAGGCGCCAATCGCGCGACGGAGCGAGTGCTAACAAACTCAAAAGGAGCCTCAGAGCAAGGTTGGGTTGGCGTGTTAGAAAAAACCTCGCCTTTTTTGAAGAAACCGAGGATCCGATACAGCCGCTGACCCGCACCCACTGCCACGGCGTACATATTTCTATTGTATGGAAATTATCACCATCACCAGCATATAATATGCCCACTGCAGGATGAAGGGCTCTCCCTGCGATATCCAATTACCCCTGTCTTGCGCCAACTGATTCCAGCTTGTGCCTGCGGATTTCCTAATTTCATCAACCTACCTAGTTTTCGGCCTTCCTGGACTGCGCCTCCCTTCTCTTAGGACCCATTTTGTAACTCTAATGATCCAGCGGATATCCATCCTACACATAAAATTGCCTGCCCTGCTCCGTTTTTTGCCCTTCATGTCAATTATAATACCGGCTGTCCCTGTTTTCTCTCTGATACACATCGCTCTCTTCCTGTCTCCTAGCGATACGCCTAGCATTTTTCGTTCCATCGCCATTTACGCGGTCCTCAACTTTTTCTCCAGCTTCTTTGTCAACGTCCGAGCTTCGCCCCCATATCTTAGCACCGGTAGAATGAAGTGACTGCACACCTTTCTTTTCAATGATCCATCATACTAAACAGAACTTGAACTAGCCTGATAGCCGATCGTCCATTGTGGGTATATGGTATGGCACAGAACTCATAATCATCCTCAACAAAGGCAATAATTGCATAGGTTCTAGTTGGTCGCACGATATCTACCGCCCGTCTCTGAACCAATCTAATGCTGTGGATATGTGCCCCCCCCCCATAGTATGCAAATCATCATCATAATCATACGTGGCGAATTGCTGGAACAAACATTTGATACGTCGAGGCACGCGGTTGTGTGCTGAAGTGCTCCGCTCGAGCAACTGTAGCGCCTATGCCTTGCTGCGGGAATGTGGAGCTGTGGCAAGTGATGAGCATAAGGTTGTTTTACCTACGCTTCCCATCAAACATATTGCAAAGAGTATTGTTTTCTTACGTAGTTAATTTCCGTGCAAGTACGTACAATTTCGAAGATTTTAGACATCCATAGTCACCTATCTGTGCTCCTTAAGGTTTTGCTTTTGGAGTGTACTGCATTAGTGATGCCTCGGCTATCACGTTTGCTAATATTAAAGCAAAAAAGCTGGTCAAATTCGGTCAGTTGAAAGTAGAAGACCAACGATGCAGCTTGATAAATCCTGGGAACCAAGGTGTAGGATGAAGGTACGCTGGCTTCTGCACACCGTTCCTGAGAAAGGTGTCCGACTGGCCTTTATTACTAACGGATAGGTCTCACTGATTGGTAACGAATGCTGGGGTACTCTTGGTGTGGCTGACAAAGTATCCACTCTCAGGTAAACCACGTTGGCACTGATTCATGGAGAACTTGAATTCATGAGAACAGCTGAATGACTTGCCGCATCTCGAGAAAATTGCTGGTAAGGTAGCGCTGGTGGCAGTCACGGTTGGAGCGACGCTTTGGCGGATGTGCATAGCAAGTACCACATCAGACGAGAAAGCCGTGTTCGACGATGCTGAACTTGTCACCGGTTTGGGCATAATGAGCGGCAGTGCATACGCACATACGCTGGCGCAGCCAGTCCTGAGGGCAGCGAAGGGCTGTCTGACCTGTCGATTAACGAGACGGACGCCGAGATGGGGCCTCAGCGTAGAAAGAAGGCGAGGCAGAGACGTCGCCATCAATCTCGTCTACCGACAACGTGGACGCAGAAACAAGAGCTCCACCGCGCACAACTCAAAAAGGCCCTAATAACGACTCCACCTTTATGCCATGCGACGTTAGTGGGAATTTGACTGATTTGCCTGTTCCCACATACGGTGGATGGATGCCACGGAAGTCCGGGAAGACGAAGTTGCTAACGAAACCGCTATGCGCCATAGCGAAAAAAAAAATCGTTGCCGCGACAGTAACGCCAGACGCAAGCAGCGGTGCATAGCTTCCACGAAAAGCAACCATAACGTACAAGGCTAAAGCGAGCGACACGCAAATCGCAGCCGAATATATATGCAGATTAGTGGCAGGCGCCCAAGACGAACACCTAATCGCACTACTACGTTAGGTAGGGCGTATGGGTGATGGTGCGGTGTCGGTTTCAGAGACAGCAGTGAGCGATGCAGAGAAGTGACTCTGCAGAACACTTGCAGGGAAACCAACATTCACGTAAAGGGAAGTGTAACTACCAAGACTGATGCCATACTACACTGCGGGACACGATTTTGCTGAATTTGACCGATTTTAAGCAATAGTGATTGAAATGACGACAACCCTTCGTACCGCCATGCTGAATGTTAAAAGTATAGGGACGGAACCACGCCAATGTGTGTTGACTTGTATTTTTGCCTTAAGTTTCTCTAGATTTTGTTGCGGTGAAAGAGACAAAAGCAGAAACGAAAGAGAAGACTAACCAAATGCTGGCTCTTTTCCAAGATCAGCATGGCGTACGTGTTTGACACTGTTAGATGTCAGGAGGATGTGCTGTCTATTCGAGGGAATAGAGAAATTGTAGAAGTTCTAACTATATGCGCAAGTAGTCAGTTGTTGGTTATCCACTCTTTTATCTTGGAGTAACTTTTAGGTGTGCTTTATGTGGCGGCAAACTTGGTGGCAAAGCATAAGCTAGAAGATATTAACTTTCTCAGCGCGATGTGCGGACGCACTGACGACGATGAAGCTGGCTCGAACGGAGCGAGCGCTTGATCGCTGTATAAATAAAGTAGTTGGTACATGCATTTCAATGTGGCAGCCGCGTTTCCTGATCCGCCACAGGGGTGACTCCGGATCACCAAACACAACGTTGCAGAAATTTCCACCGGACCGCTACCAAGCACGGACTAAACCTTCGACGGTGAATTTAAACTCATTGCGACTGCCTCCGTTCTGGCCTGAAAATCCGGACGCTTGTGGTTTTTGAAATAGAGGCGAGTTTCCAAGTATCTAACATCACTTCACAGTACGCAAGGTACGGCTACCAACTCGGCGCGCTACTTTATCGCTGCAATGTTCGACACAATAATAGAGCCACCAAGCCAGACGCCGTACGACACGCCGAAGATGGTCATCCTTGAGCGCACAGCAATTTCTCAGTCGAAGCGGCAGAAACGGCTGCTATGGTCAACGGATCTTGGTGATCGCCATTCTTCGCAACTCCTCAGATAGATGCAAGCACTTCTAAGCGCTCGATCCGGATGTTTCGACGACGGTATACAAAAGAAACTGTTTATCCAGAGCCTACAACCCACGGTTCAGTGGGTCTTGGCATCAGCATCGGAGCTGAACCTGTCCGTGCTGGCCGATCTCGCCGATAAGGTATGCGAAAAAGCGCCTGCCCAGCTATTCGTAGCTGCTACAT
Organism: Dermacentor variabilis; assembly: GCF_050947875.1. Classification (NCBI taxonomy): domain Eukaryota; kingdom Metazoa; phylum Arthropoda; class Arachnida; order Ixodida; family Ixodidae; genus Dermacentor; species Dermacentor variabilis. The sequence continues at coordinate 99,630,128 of NC_134578.1, read as the reverse complement.
TGTGGGAGCCGCACACTTATTCCACGCTTATAGGGGCATTTCCCACGAACCTATTTTCCATTCCGCAACCTACTTCGCCATAGCAAGATGACATCGGCGAGATTCACGCCGACATTCAGCTGGTGACAGGTATTGTGGCGAGCAACCTCATCACAAGGGACGATGATACCTCGGCGAGATATTCCGCAGACAGACGACGTTTGGCGAGATCTCCAGATCTTTCACCAAGACCCTCCCGCCATTGTGCTTCTCCGGCTAGACACTTTTCGTAGTCATCACCGCTTTGCAGATTTCATCCACGCTTTGGGCAGTCCGGGCGGCGTTGCACAAGACCAGTTGGTTAGCTGGGATATGGGGTGGAGTGACCGCGCCTTTTCTAGTCATGGCTTTTCTGGTCATGGCTGTACCGACTTAAAAAGAAACAAGTTGGAACTCACCATGTTATTTCTCCAGCTGACATAAAACGCCCTTAGATGCAAGTAAGCATGTATGTAAAATATTAGCATTCCCGCTCAGTACGATACAAAACTGTGGACTGCTGATTTCCTGGTAGGGCTCACACCTCTCTGTCTGGCAAACATTCATAGTGAGGTGCATAGTTCAAGAGGAGTGGTTGTCAATAAGGTGACCGTTGAGCTTCCCATGGCTTGGCGTGGGCAGCTTGCCGACCAATAATCTTTCTTTTGTCCATGTTCCTCAAAAGTGAAATGATGAATAGATGACAAACACGCAAGCAAAAAATAATGAAACAAAAATTACTAAAACTAATGAACACATCACGGTTCTATGTGAAGTGTTCAGAAATATTCCTTGCGAGGATTCTGGCCCAGTGATGACACATTCACTGTTGACTTCTACGTTGAGAGACAGTAGAGTTAAAAGGGGTGAACAAATATTAGCAGCGTCTTGGAGGCTGTAGTCCAAGGAAAAAAGACCCTCATTAACTACGGCGGAAGTGCGGGTGAGTTCGCGATTCATGTACGACTAGGAACAGTGCACAAAACGCTACATGACAGAAAAGCACACACACCAACAAAAGACAGCTTTGAGTGTGCTTTTCTTTTAATGGTGTCTTTGTGTGGGCTGTGCTTAGTGAAGCCTCGATTAGATAAAATTTTCGCCAGATACTAGGTAATAAACAGAGTAATTTTGTTATGTATCAGGCGCAATTATTCCAACTCTATCTCTAGAAGTAAATATGTGCAGTGAATTTATCGCTGTGTATCATTTATGTAGAAACAGCCAAAACTGTTTATTTATGCTTAAGTCTGTGTTGAAAGTTGGCTTGAGCCTTGTTTGAGTTCCCTTTGAATAGCAATTGCTTTATAATTATTATTTTTTCACTTTTAAGAAATTACTACAGGAATCTGTTTTATACGCATAGCACGCAAGGAAATTCAAAGCTGAAAATGCGAAGCAGTGCATTTTTACTTACCGGTGAGCACACCTGGAGGCTACAGGATTAACATGCTTTCGTGAGTAGTTTCCAAATGGACTGTGCTCGGTTACAACGGCGAATTTTCACGCTACCTAGCACGTTTATTGAAAGCAACGCGTTATTACGCGGCCGGACGCGGCATGTCACTAAGGAAGTAAGCCGTGAATGCGCACGTCATTCCAGTGAAATGCCACAGCTGATCAAATTTGCCGTCTTTAAACACCTTCGCTTCGTGGCGGCTATAGAATGTTGAACGGGTAAACTGACTGAGATATTGTTGTTATGTATTTAAAACGAACCTGCGTGATGCTGCTCAAAGAAAACGACCAGCCCGTTCGCAAACATTACCGCCGTACAATTTGAATCGGCACGTACTGCAATCGATGCCAGTGGACTGCAGCTTATCACCCGTCAGTGAGGTCTCAAAACTTTTGTTCAAGTAATAAAACAACAGGAGTTCACTATAAAGAATTGTGTACTTATTTTGCAACAAAATGACATGGTAATCTTGTTTGTCGGCTATAGTATGTACACTCATCGATCAAATAATAATATCGGTCAATTTACAATAGCTCCACTTACGCGCGTCATGCTGGAACACGCTGTGGTTGATTTTTTTTGCCCCCTGGGGCGATCGCTGGAATTTCAGTGTGCGGGGCCGTGCAGGCAGTGGCCAGGTGAAGTCGCATTAGACATGCCGGAGACCCTAAGATCTCTAAAATTGTGGATTGCGCGGTAAACGCAACGATAGTGGACAAGCTTCACCACCTCATACGCCCCAAGTGGTCGTCAGCGTGCTTTCTGGCAAATCACAAAGGTCAGACCGTTTCGCCACCTCTGCCACCCCCAATGTTCGCCAGAGTGCTGACTAGTCCTGAGTGCTGACTAGCCCGAGTGAACCCGGTCGCGTAAAAATTTGCTCAGTTTGAGTCTTAAACATCTAGACTGAGTATAATCCCGGTGAGTACGAGTCCGAGGGAGCACAGCTGAACAGAATTTTTGGTGAGACGGAGTCCGAATGAGCCCAGCTGAGTATAGAGCTGGTGAGTTCGGGTGAGCCTTGCTCAGTAATGTTGTGAGGAGTCCTAGTGATCCCGGCGGTTTAGAATTTCGAGTCCGGGTGAGCTGTATAAAAAAAGTTTACCCACCATTGCGATGTTGCCTAGTGGGAAATTTGAGCGGAGCCTGATATGTCTTTTCCTTTCGCGATATGTTCCCTGGCGCGGACAATCTGTCTCGTGTGCCTCGTTGCAAACGGAGCCATGTATGGCTCGACTATCTTGCTAATCGGAGGTTGCGACAAGCAGCCCGTGGGTGAGGCGTGGCGGCGTTTAACAGCAGCCGCCGCCGCAGACCGACCTCGTAGAACCGCGCGCTACTATGGCGCCATATCGTAATCATCGTCACTACACTGGGCGACTAGCGCGCGACTGTACTTTTCTTCTCACGCCTTTCGACATACCCTCTTCCTCCGCTTTCACCCTCGCGCTTCCACTGCACTCTGCTCTTGTGTTTTCCTCCTTGCACTCTCTTCAATTTCCCAGCTTTTTACAGCGTTGCTGTTTACGCCCCCGTATGCTTCACCGCATGCGTTCGCAAGGGCAGTTGCTTAGCCACAGAGAGAGAGAGATGAAGAGGAAAGGCATTGGGGTTAACCAGATATCAGTCTCTGGTTTGCTACCCTACATTGGGGATGAGAGGTAGGGATAGAAATTTCCATCGGGGTGAGGGGCTCACGTTGAAGCTCGACCTCCTCATTATGGAATTTTTCGTGGGATCAAATACATGAATAATAACTGCCTTGCCATCGCCAAATATGCTGCAAACGAATTTGAACGCTACGCACTGTGAAGACGAGGGAAATGTGTACTTTTTATAGAAAGATTATACTCATATGTCCCCAAAATTGTACCTGAAACGACTTATATCAATGCTTCCGCCTTCTTTATCTATTTAGTAAGTAAAGAAAACGTCACACGAACTTTAGCATTTTATCAGTTTGAAGCCAGCAAAGCAGTGTATGCGGCTTATATGAAAAATGTAAAGGCTGTGAAATTAACAAGTTGAAGACAAATATTTTAATGAAACTTTGTCATTCAAAAACCTTGCTTATATACTTGTACAAATGCAACGGCCAGAGAAAAATATTATTGGCGCTGTTTGTTGTTGCAATGTATTGCACAGGAGCAGCTCTCACCGGTTATGTGTTGCAATTGCTCCGAAATTGTAGTCGCAACAGAGAGCACATATAAAAAGCAGTCCTGTAAAATATACGAGGTCGAGACAAATGAAAGCTAGCCAATATGAATACATGTCAAACAGCGTACTTTATTTAAAAGTAGTCTGCATGACCATTTAGACATTTGTCCCACTGGCCAATGAGTCGCGTGATTCCCGTTTCATGGAAATTCTTGGTTTGCTGCTTCAGAAAGGCTCTCACTGACTTTTTCCTGTCCTTGTCCTACACAAATCTGTGTCCCTTGAACTGTTTCTTCAATTGCCCGAAAAAGTGGAGGCCGCAAGGCGACAGGTATGCGCTGTATAGCGGATGTTGCAGCGTTTCCCAATTGAACTTTGCCAGTTTTGCGTTAACCACATCAGCAAAGTGGCGACAGGCATTATCGTGGATCAAAATTAGCCCATTCGCCGCATTTCGCAAATCCTTTGTTTTTGATTGCGACACTTAGCCGATCCAGCATTTCTGAATATCGGATAGGTTTTATGGTGTCTCCAGGTCTACTAAATTCGTTCAGTAATGGCCCCTGACGATCGAAAAAAAAAAGCCAACACTTTTCCGGAGGAAATGACGGCCTTTGCGCTATTTGGAATGGTGAATTCAAATGGTCACACTGTAAGCTTTGCGTTGTTTCAGGCTCATAGAAGTGTCACCATAATTCTTCCCTCGTCACAATTGCAGACAAGTCGTCAAATTTACTGTGATATCAGATCATATGAGCCAAGGCAGCACCGAACCTCTTTGTCTTCTGGCCTTGGTTCAAATTCTTCAGCATCCATTGCGCACACAAGAGCCATATAATCCAGATGTTCATGACTTATGCTGACCCGCCATGGTTGCTCAGTAGCTATGGTGTTGGGCTGCTGAGCACGAGGTCGCGGGATCGAATTCCGTCCGCGCCGGTCGCATTTTAGTGGGGGCGAAATGTCAAAACACCCGTGTACTTAGATATAGGTGCACGTTAAAGAACTCCAGGTGGTCGATATTTCCGCAATCCTCCACTACGATGTGCCTCATAATCACAAAGTGACTGTGGCACGGTAAACCCCATAATTTATATTTTTAATGACTTATGGTTTGAACCAACAGTGGCTGATGTTCGCACGCTCAGCCAGTTCATCGATGCTTATCCTCCATTCTTGTCTTATCAGTTCATCAACTTTGCAATTATGTTGGATGTTATTGCACGGTGGCTTTGGCCCGGTCTTGGATTGTATTTGCGACTTTCACGTCTATCTTTGGACCATTTACTCCAATGCTTCAAGGTGGCCAATGAAATTCAATGTTCAACGCACACGGCAGCCATACGGCGACTAATTTCGTTTTGGGAAACACATTCAGCGGTCAAAAACCTCACGACACAGGGCTGTTCAACTTTTGGAGCGTCCATTACCGTCCATTATGTCTCAGAAACATGTTGAACGCACTGCATGAGCGCATTAAAGAACATTTGTCCTCACTTCAGTGTGTCACATTGGTAAATGAGAGATCCCTGTGTGCTACGCGCATTCCTCGCAGATAATGATCCCAACCATTATTGCGCGGGTTGGGTTGGCCCGCATTCGTTTGGCTAGCCCTCGTACGTTAGAAATGCGCAGATACAATGAAATATACAAATGCGAAGGTACACCTTGATAAAGGCAAAAAATGTCACTGGAAACAAGGTTCACTGCACGTAGGCAGAATACCTCGCAACAATACATATAAATATACGTAAAAATCTCCAATAAATCTAAGGAAAAGAGGGGAATGCGGGAGATGGAAATTCAACACGATGAGCAAAACGTGAAGAACGTGAATGCAGGAGCCAACGTTTCTACAAGCGGACTTGACTTCTTCAAGGCGGGTTCGCTTGAAGAAGACAAGTACACTTGTCGGAACGTTAGCTCCTGCATTCACCTTCACCTTTGGTCATCGTCGCCAATAAATTTATTTATTTAAGGAGAAGTCGCTGTGTATAATGCGTGAAACAAGGCATATAACTATGTTGCGCAATCACAGATCACAGAAGCCTAAGGCACATTCACGCCAAAAGCGCAGTGTCTAAGCGGTCAAGCGGATTTTCAACTCAGCGAGGCGGTGAGCGCGCGCACCTGTTCAGACCGGACGGCTTGCCTGGCGGCCCGCGCAGCAGGGAAGGTGGGGCATCTAGCATTTTCGTGTCACACGTGTCACGATCTCGGCAACGGTCGTCCGTCCTCAACGCACGCATGCGAGCGTCGTCACCGCGCCACCGTCGTCTGGCCAGCCGCTCTCGGTTGCTAACCACTTGTGAAGAAAAATCAGCTCCGACGAAGAAGACGAAATAGTTGGCATTCTACTCGCCGCTTCTTCAGCAGCTTTTCAAGACGAGCAGCAGAAAGCTCGAAGGAACACAGGCCACCCACGCTGCTGGTGGGCTCTCCCGAAGAGGACGCCTTCCCATCTGCCGTGCTCCGCGAGGATTGCTACCGCCCTGCGTTTACGACTTTGCACGTCATCCACCGGGAGCATGTTCTTCGGCATTTTCTCCCTCTGCATGGCGTCCCAGACTTGCGGTAGGAATGTTTGCTTCAGTCCCCGCACCTCGTGATATCGAATGCCGAGCAGGTCTGGGATTCCTCTTCCCGTTCTGGTGCTCGACAGCTTCTAAACCTGCGCGATTCTCTGCGCCTCGGCGATCTCCTCGAGCGTGTTGTGTACGCCCAGCTCGAGGAACGTGTGGGTTGGCGTGTACTGGGGTACTCCTAGAGCGGTCTTGAACGCCTTGCGGATCGCCACGTTCAGCTTGTCGGTTTCGCTCCTGTTCCAGTCGGCGTACGCGGCTATGTGCGCTATGTGGCTCAGCGCGTATGTCTAGCCTCGTAACGTTGTCTTCCTTCGTTCCTTTCCTTTTGATCGCGACCCACCGCACGTGGTGTGTGACGGCGGCCACTTTCTTCTGCAGTCGGGCAGACACCTGGCGGTTGGCATCGTTCTGTTCCAGCCACATGCCGAGCACTCGCAACTTGGACACCGTCGGTATTCGGGTTTCCTCCGTCCTCATGACGCGCAAATGACGAGTGTCTAGCACGCCCTGCGGGAGGTGTCCTTTCTTGCGTGGTCTGTGGAGCAGGATCTCCAACGTGTTGGGTCAGCAGCCGAGTCCCGTGTCTTCGAGGTGCAGCTCCACCTCCTGGACAGCCCGCTACAGCCCGTCTTGCATTTCGCCGACGCTCGTGTTCTCTGTGGTCCACAGCGCCACGTCATCTGCGTAGATCGTCTGATTGATGCCTTCTATCTCGTTGAGACGCTCCAGCAGGCCGATCATGACGAGGTTGAAAACCATGGGGGCCCCCAAAGGGGTGTCTGCGTCAGCAGGCGTTTAGTGTGTTCGACACCACGTACCCGAGCACACGAGGGTTGGACCCTCCGGCGTGTAGCCGTGAGCGGCTTGGCGGTGTCTGGGGAAAGGGGGATCCTGGAGGTTGAGCCGATGCTGGGTGTTTGGACCGTTAAAGCTCCCCTGGGGAGGCAACACGCCTCTTCGGACTCGGCTTCACATAGACGGCACCTCCAGACTGACCCACCCAGAGGTCATCGGCAGTCGCCTTTTCCTGTCTCTCCCTCCCCGAATCTTCGTCTTTATCTGTCACTTTTTGACCCTTCCTGTCTTCTTCTCTCTTCCATTTACTTCCTTTCTCCGCGGCGGCAAGGGTTAACCTTGTGTGAGTAGCCAAGCTAGGTTACATTATTACGATATCATCGAGCGATGCTCAAGGGACGAGCCGCCGCGAGAACGACGACGAAGTGGGTCTGTGCCCTTGGTGCGGGCGAGTGTTGGCCTGGTGGTTGGCTCCAGTGTAAATACCCTGTATGTAACCTCTTTCATCTGTGTTTTTCCACACGTAACATTCTGGTGAAGGTCAGCGATCCCCGCTCTCACCACGCAACTCCGGAGTGGTCGGTACATCGAGCTTGTCACCATGCCTCCCGGTGACGAGACCGCCTCTGCAACGGCTTCGGCTTGTCCGACTGCTCCAATCATCACGGTTGCCCAACATCGCGACCCTGGCGTGTTCTCTGGCCTGGAGGGAGAGGACGTTGACGAATGGATCAAGCTCTATGAACACGCCAGTGCTAATAACAGGTGGGATCCAACGATCACGCTCGCCAATGTCATCTTTTATCTCGGCGGCACCCCACGCGTGTGGCACCAAACGCATGACGACGAGATAAACAGTTAGGACAGTTTCAGAGAAAAGCTCAGGGAACTGTTCGGCGACCCCATTGGGCGCAAGGCAGCTGCGAGAAAGGCTCTTGCGTCTCGTGTTCAGACATCTACAGAGCCGTACGTTTCATACATCCTCGACGTCTTGGCTCTCTGCCGCAAAGCTGACGATACGATTTCTGAAGCAGATGAGGTGTCGCATGTGCTCAAAGGCATCGCCGACGATGCTTTCAATTTGCTTGTTTTCGGCCACGTCTCGACTATCGACGCCGTCATCAAAGAATGCCGTCGTCTTGAACAAGCTAAGAGCCGCGGTATCGCACATCACATCACGCGGCTACCCAACATTGCTGCTACGTCGACATGTGAGGCTCGAGCGCGTCAGACCGCCACCTGTGACGACGTAACCCGTATTGTTCGCCGCGAGATCAAGGCCGCCTGTTTACCATATTTGGTTATAGTGGTAGCGTACAGCTGGCGTCTGTAGGTCCTGTTTTTTACAGGCCCTGCAGCGTCCCCCTGTTGGGCTCCATGGTGGGTGGCAGGCGCTACTGCCGAAAAATACTCTCACCTATGTCCAGTTCCTTACCTACACTACCTGTTCGCTCCATCAACAGGGAGCGCACCGAAGAAATTTTTGAATTTATTGGACGCCAAAAAGAAACTTTCCCGCGATTCCATTTCAATCCATTCTGAAAAACAAGAAAAACAAGCACAAACAATCTCACCTTTTGTTGTTTCGAAATCCCTTATTCAGGCACTTGGACCAGGCTATAAAGCGTCAAAGATGGCAAGCGGCGATCTCCTTTTGGAACTCCGCGACAAAAAGCAATACGAGAAACTGCCTAACCTTGTATCATTTGGACATATCCCAGTAACAGTGACCAGGCATCGCACGATGAACACCACCCGTGGTGCAGTTTGAGATGATGATCTGATGCAGCTTACGGACGTCGAACTATTACAAGGCTGGAGCGATCAAAGCGTAATCAATGTTAAGAGAATTCTGCTAAGGCGCGATAGCAAAGAGATTAAAACAAACATCTAATTCTTACCTTTGGTTCAAGTGTGCTTCCTGAGAGTACTGAGATAGGATATCTGAAGATCCGGGTCAGACCATATGTCCCAAACCCACTGAGATGTTTTAAATGCCAGCAATTTGGCCACAGCTCATCGAACTGCCACGGCGGCCAAATTTGGGCAACATGCAGTGCTCATAAGCACTCCGCCGAATCGTGTGAAAACGCTCTCCGCTGTGTCAACTGTGACGGTGAGCACGCCGCATACTCGCGGTCGCGCACATCCTGGAAAAAGAAAAGGAAATTGTAACGATCAAAGTACAAGAGAATATATCGTTCAAGGAGGCACGCAGGCGGGTTTCATACCTGCCCGAGAAAACCTTTGCCGAAGTGACGCGTCAGGGGGCCGCGACACAACGGCTTCCGGTGGCTGGCCGACCCACAAGCAGTGAGTCGGCAGTTACGCCGTCTGCCCCCGCGGTGGTTGCAGCTACCGCTGCTCCTCCAACCGAGCAGAAGGGACCATCAACCCCGAAGGTGGGCGCAGCCTAGGCTGCCCGATCTCCCCGGCCCTTTCCAGCGCTGGCAACAGCCGGCGCAGCCAAATCCCGGAGGGATCCCCATCGACCTCCGGACTAGTGGGCGCAGGGGCCTTGCCCTCCTAGGCGGGACTCTCTCTGATAACTTCTCGCTCGCAAGGGCACGTGTCCGGCGCCTCACAAGAGGCAATGGACACTACACCTATTCTCAAGGCACACCAAGCGTCTAAGGAGCGGCGAGGCTCCCTCGAACGCTTCAGAAAGGGCGAAACCCCGCTACAGGGTCTCGAAATAGCGCTGTAATCTAAGGCATCACTTCCGTTTCCGTACACACAGCACCAATTTACTTTAAATATGTAAACACTAATTATTCAATGGAATGTCAGAGTTCTTCTTAGAAACCTTGATGATGTGCAAGAACTTATCCACAAACATAATCCAAAGGTGCTGTGCTTACAGGAAACACGCTTAAGATCGAAACACAAACTTTCTCCTACAGTATGTTACGTTTCGCAAAGATCGCGATGATGCTGTCGCATCATCGGGCGGCCTTGCCATTGTTATTCATAAAAGGATAGCGTGTCACTATTTGCAGCCACAAACGTCCTTCGTAGCAGTGGCGGTTGGAGTTGTTCTCCTAAACAAACTCATCACCATTTGCTCGTTTTACATATCCCCGCATTACCAATTAAACAAACATGAATTTCAGTCTTTTAGCGATCAATTGCGTGAACCCTATGTTGTTCGTTGCGATTTCTATGCACACAGCAGCTTGGGGGAAGACTCTCGTACCGATGCGTGAGGTCGTCTCGTTTAACATTTCCTTTTTTCGTCCGGTGCGTGTCTGCTGAATGACGAGGAACGCACATATTATTCTCTTGCAAACAGAAGCTCTTCTTCAATTGATCTTTTTTTTATTATTTGAATATACTGCAGGCCCTTCACGGCCCGTGCAGGAGTGGTACATAGACGCAATGAAAAAAAAATCACGATGACAAGTCAATACACTGAATGCAGTTAATAAAAGAGTCGATGTTATTGCAACACACAATATCGTTAGTTAACTTGTTCCACTGGGAAATGGCTGACGGTGAAAGGGAATGCTTCTGAACATTAACGCGACTTCGGGGAAGATAGATTGTTTTGGAGTGATTAAGTCTGGTTGAACGTTTTGGAGGATCTTGGAGGTAATGAGAACGTGCTATTTGGAAATGACCATGGTATAATTGATAGATGAATTTTAGTCGCGAAATTGCTCTTCTCTGCGAGAGGGGTTTTAGGTTAGCCCTTGCTAGCAGACCCGATACATTGGACTGCCTTTTGTAGTCCGAATATACAAACCTAATTGCTAATTTTTGTATGCGTTCTATTTTATTTATAAGGCATTTTTGATGAGGGCTCCAGATTAGATCAGCGTATTCTAGGCATGGTCTTATTAGTGTTTTGTACGCGTTTAGTTTGAGGTGTGGTGGTGCGGCACGTAGTCTCCTTTTTAAAAAGGTAAGTTTGCCTATGGCTTTTTGACACATGGTCGAAATATGAGGTTCCCAGTTAAGGTTAGGCGTGAGTTTAATGCCTAGGTATTTTACCTGGTTGCTCTTGTTGATTGTTGACCTTCCGATCGAATATGAAAAGTTAAGCGCGAGTTTCTTATTTGTGAAAGACATGTAATGTGTTTTTGATGTGTTTAGTTTCATGCCCCAAGTGTTGCACCAAGAGTAAATTGTTTGAAGTGAATTATGAAGTTCTATTTGGTCTTCTTGGTTGTGTACGACTGTGTACACGACACAGTCATCAGCAAACAGGCGCATCTGAATTGAGTTTTTAACGCAAAACTGGATGTCGTTTATGTACATCAAGAACAAAAGTGGTAGCCTTGTTTCCCCGTCTGTACTGCCTGAACTCGAATGGGAAGTTACCAACAATCCTCACAGAAGCGACCACTTCCCCATGCTGCTAAGAACACCTAAAGAAAATTAATATCTACCACAGGCTCCTAAATGGAAGATTGATACAGCCGACTGGGCGAAATTCCGAACTCTCACTAGTATCTGATCGGATGACATGTCCTCGTTAGGAATTGATGGTGCTGTTGAGTATTTTGCAGCCTTCATAACAGATGCCGTATCTAAATGCATATCAGAAGTAAATAGCTTGGCATGCAAACGGCGTGTGCTGTGGTGGAACAACGATTGTAGGATCGCCCGTAAAAAACAGAACAAAGCGTGGGGGTTGCTACGCGCCTGTCCCATTGCGGAGAATCTTATTAACTTTAAGAAAGGAAAGTCCCAAGGCAGGAGAACTCGCCGACAGGCCGGAAGAGAGAGTTGGCAGAAGTTTTTATCGGGCATCAACTCCTATACAGACGAGGCCAAAGTCTGGAACAAGGTTATTAGGATCAGAGGGCGAAAAAACATAGTCACTCCCTTTGGTAAATTCACAGGGCGATACACTGAAAGACCAGACAGACTCACTTGGGGAGCACTTTGAGGGCGTGTCGAGCTCAACAGATAGAATGAACCGTATAACCGGCCTTTTAGTATTGCCGAGTTGAGAGCTGCATTGAACACATGCAAAAGCCCTGCACCGGGACCTGACAGAGTGATGTATGACATGATTAGAAACTTACATACTGACACACAAGTTACAGTACTCACATTGTTCAACACTATTTGGGCTGCGGGATACCTCCCAACCACATGGAAAGAAGCGATTGTGGTCCCGGTTCTTAAGCAGGGTAAAGACGCTTCCTTGGCGGCAAGGTACCGTCCGATAGCTGTTACAAATTGTCTCTGTAAGCTTTTCGAAAAAATGGTTAGTCGCAGACTCATACATTTCCTTAAACTCGCCAATATGCTCTATCCCAATCAGTGTGGCTTCAGAGAAGGACGATCGACAACCGATCATCTTGTGCGCACTGAAGGAAAAATCCGTGATGCATTTGTTCATAAACAGTTTTTCTGGTCAATATTCCTCGACATGGAGAAGACGTATGACACAGCATGCCATTACGGGATCTTGCGAGACTTGTCGGGAATGGGCATCCGTGGAAATATGCTGAACACAATTGAAAGCTATTTGTCAAATCGCAACCTCCGCGTGAAAATCGGCAACGTTTTATCGCGACCTTTTATACAAGAAACTGGTGTACCCCAGGAAGTAGGGCTCAGTTTCACTTTCTTTATCGTCAAGACGAACACACTTCGTTCTTCACTGCCACCAGCCATTTTTTATTCTGTCTACGTAGACGATATACAAATATGTTTCAAATCCTGCAACCTTACAGTGTGTGAAAGACAGGTACAGCAGGGCCTAAACAAGGTGTCCAAGTGGGCAGACCAAAATTGATTTAAAATCAACCCCCACAAAAGTTCTTTTGTTCTCTTCACAAGAAAGAGAGGCCTGGTACCAGATCCTTGTATTGAACTGGACGGACAACAAATACCGGTGAACGATGAACACGAATTCCGAGGGATTATACTTGACTCGAGGCTTACTTCCATCTCGCACATAAAATGTCTTAAGACAAAATGTCGAAAAACTATTATTTACTTAAAGTCCTATCCCACAGAGCATGGGATAGCGACAGGAAGTGTTTGCTAAATTTTTACAGGAGCCTAGTTAGATCACGATTAGATTATGGTGTCGTAGTACATCACTATGCTGCACCGAGCGCACTAAAGACGGTAGACACCGTTCATCTGGGTATCCGCCTTGCCACTGGCGTATTTAGAACAAGCCCGGTCGAAAGTCTATATGCAGAGTCAGACGAGTGGTCACTACATTTTCAGAGAACGTACATCAGCTTTACCTATTCTCTCAATGTGCGCTCCAATAATGAACATCCGTGTTTCAAAACTGTTCACGACTTGACATGTGAAACAATTTTTTATAATAAACCCTCTATGAGTCTTCCTTTCTGACTGCGTACAAGAGAACTTAGCATGGAAATGGATGTCCCAGTTCTCGAACATCGCCTAATACCTCCAGCTAAGCGATTACCGCCCTGGGAGTGGCAGGTGAAAGACTGTGACATATCCTTTGTAGAGGTCACAAAGCACGCACCTGACCTCGAAATCGCTATGTATTTCCGTGAACTTCAATCGAGGTACAGCTGCTCCGAATTCTACACAGGCGCGTCAAAATCACATGCTGGTGTATCTTATGCTGCTGTTGGTCGCTCTCTTTCTAAATCTGGCCTATTGAACCAGCAAACAAGTATCTTCACTGCAGAAGCCTATGCAGTACTGTCCGCAATGAAACATATACAGAACTCGACAGAACAATTCCATACACAGACTCGCTAAATCTCGTGAACGCGTTAATTTCATTACGAAAGCATAAAAATCCTGTTTTTGTTGAACTTTACCCCTCTTATGCAGTATTTATTTATCACACATACATGTAGTAATATGCTGGGTACCTGGTCATGGTGGTATCGAGGGTAATGTACTGGCTGATAAAATGGCCACATCACTCACATCACTAAGCACTTTTTCCTACAGCTGCTGTCCCTGTCACAGATCCGAAGCCTTTCTTGCGCAAGAAACTGCGGCAACACTGGCAACGCATTTGTAACGCAGACATAAATAATAAACTGCACATTATAAAGCCACAATTAGGTTTTTGGCCCTCCCCAACAAAATCACGGCGAACATTCTGCCGCCTCAGAATAGGGCACACATTTGGTACTCACAATTTTCTGCTTACTGGAAATGAACCGCCAACCCGTGGTCGATGTGGCGAGAAGCTGACCGTCCTCCACGTCCTCTTGGAGTGTCGCAAAGCCGAATCTGAAAGAAAGAAACATTTTTCTCTTGCATATCGTTATTGCGTGCCTCTTCACCCAGCTATGTTTCTTGGTAGAGAACCGTTTTTCAACACCAAAGTAGTCCTCAATTTTTTAAATGAGGTTGTCCATGTTATAAGCCCAATAAATTCGAAGCGCATCCTCTTTCCAGAGGATGCCGCTGTGATAGTTGTTTTATCTAGCACATGTCTCCAGGCCCTTGTGTCACAATGGTTCTAACGAGGCCATGGTGCTCTAGTGAATTTTAGAAACTTGTACATTTTTTTATATCGTATCATTATTTTGCAATGCACCTAATGCTCATAGTACACGCCATTTGTCATCACCATAATCTTATTACACGTACATTTTACGCACTTTACAGTGATTATATTTTAGGCCCCTATACAACCACGTGACACCAACTTCATACAACCCATCACTCCACTGCGAAATCACTAACACTTGCGTGGCCCTCTTTGGCCATACCTGGCCCTTGCGCCAATAAAAACCACACATTCGTTCAATCATGGGGGAGAGAACGGAGCCCTGGCGGCGTGCTCACACCACCCATTCGGACCGTTCGCGGCGGGGCCCCGTCGATCTTGAACGTCGCCTCGCGTCCATTCAGCAAGCTGCTGACATATCGGTGGGTCCTCGCCCCGAGATTGAGTCGGGTGAACTTGTCCAATATGGCCACGTGCTTCACAGTGTCACAGTCGCTCTTGAGGTCTAGCCTGAGCAGGGCGCGCACGTGCGCGCTCCGAGCGTTCACGACGTGTTCATTGATCTGCTACATGTCGTCCTAGGTAGAGAGTTCCTTCCGGAAACTGATGATGTGGGTGCCGAAGGCGTCCTTGTCCTCGAGGAGCGTCGTCACCTTGTTGAGGCAGGCACGCTCCATCATTTTCCAGACGAAGGACATGGGCGAGATCGGCCTGATGTTTCGGTCCTCTAGCTGTTTTCCCGGCTTTGGTATGAGTATAATGTCCGCGGTTTTTCACTCTTGCTCAATTTGGCCCTCCTTCCAGCGCGCGATGATGTACTCGCAGAGCTTTTCGATGGCGTCGTCGTCGTTCAGGTTCCGCAGGATTTTGTTGGTTATCCTGTCAGGGCCAGGCGCCGATTTGGTCCTCAATAGCTGGAGGACCGTTCTAAATTCCTGCAGGGAAAAGTTCGCGTCCAGCTTCTCGTTGGGAGCCCAGCGGTACTCCGGGTGGCTGCACGATATCTTCCGCGAAGACCTCCGGGTCGTCCTTGTACTTGTGTCGCAGCTTGGACATCTCTGTACGGCTCACGGTTCTGTTGCTTGCCGCGTCGAGCAAGTGCCTCAGAATCTTCCAGGTGCGTCCCGCCCTCATGTTCCCGTTCATCGAGTCGCACAGCTCCTGCCATTCTTGCTCGCACAGGCGGGTGCAATGCGTCTCATCTCCCGGTTTATTTCGGCGATCTTCTTTCGTATGTTCCTGTTGAATTTTTTGCTTACTCACTCTCCATTGCATGAATTTCTTGGCCGCAACGAGATGTGCCAGCCGGATGTTCACTCTGGACGGTTGGGGAGCGCCGTCGTCCCCGGCTCCGCGGGATCTGTCTCCTTCTCTGGGGGGTCCTTGTCGCCAGTCCGTGCATTCGATCTCATCGGTGGCTTTCTCTACGTCCACGAGTAGTTCTCTGCACCATTCGCGAATGTCTGCGATCGGGCCCTCCTTCTTGTCTCGTTCTCTATTTTTCCGAAATCTGTCCCAGTCCACGATTATGGCCTTTCGGCAGACATCCTCCTCGCTTTCAACTTCTCCCACGGTCACGCACAGGATGCTGTGGTCACTGAACACGTCCTCGAGAGTTCACCTTTTCGCGTACCCTTCTGACAGCTTATACAAGGCGGATCGCAATAGGTCGCGAAGCTTCGGGCGAAAAGCGGTTCAGAACAGTCACCGACATCAGCAAAGGTGGTTATGGGAGCAGCGATTGAAGCGCGACTATGTTTGGAGGGAACAAACATTGGGAAAGGAAAGAGCGTGTTCTAATTAAAGCGAGACACACATAGATTCAAACAATGAAAATAAAATTCTTGGTTAATTTTATATCTGCATGACGAGTAAAGAAATGACTAGACCAGTTTACTTTGTTATTCTGAATAAATACATTTTTCTCAGCGCCCAACGCCGCTATCACTCGCAATACAACGCAGCTCATGAGTGTGCAGAAAGGCGCGCTCGTAAAGTTCACCTGCTACAATACGCCCTCCCCCCTCCCTCTTCCTCTAACACGTTGTGCTGTTTCGTTGTCGACGTTTGCCTGAATTTGGTGACGCGGGTAGCTTCATCGTTTCTTAACCTGTTCAGTAAAAGTAGGCAATTACGAGCACAAGACAGTTGTCTACTTTAGTTGTTTTATGCAGCTGCACTGGCCATCGGGCTTGGCGTCCGGAGACAGGGCCCGCACTCTACACCTAAAGTTTCGTGGGCCTCCAAAGAAAGTATGTTTTATGCAGGGGTACGATTTCGACTACAGTATGGCTGGCTTTTTCCTGCCCCGCTTTCCGATCTGCAACCATGAAACGCCCATCAAGTCGATTGGTGGGACATTTTATTATACAGCTCTCATGTCAAGCCACCGAAACATATTTCGTACTTTTGCAAGTAACATGACGTCACTTGTCTTTTTAGCGGACATGGCGTCACATTGTTTTCTTCCGCCGCAAGTGTTCCGTCCTCATACAGATGGCGCTAAGCACCATGAACTGCGGATGAACCACAATGTTTTGAACGCATGGGCTGCTATGGAAGCTTCGCTGCCAGGTATATTAATTTACTTTGGCTGATACGTCTTAGAAGCGTATTTTCTAATGCGGCGTGGGTACGAAGTGTGAATGACGGTAAAAAACGAACGCAGGAAAGCGCAACCGCAGGAATGGTCGCATCTTGGCTCAGATTCACGTTCCGCGGGCTCCAGCAACGCAACTGCCTAGGACGACCGTCTTTATGTGCATTGCAGTTGTTGCCGAGTAACTGTACACCTCAATAATGGATATTCACGTAGAACTGCAATCCCTGTGCCTTCAGATGTGCCAGGGAAACGATTTCTGCCTACACCCTGTGAAATTTGAGCGCGCACTATATGGTAGCAGCTAGCACATTACAGCGTATGAAGCAGCAAACAGTGCACTGCGCCAAGCCTCTTCGCAAGCCGGTTCAAAGCTGTCCGCTGGTTTCCGAGTCGTTGTGCGTTTTCATTTCTCTATACCATTTCTCAACCAGAACAAAAATTGAACGTTCTGCACCTGATCCAAACCAGTATTCTTTTCAGTTCAATATCCATGTTTTATTTATATCTGTATGTGTATGTATGTATGTATATGTATGTATGTACATATATATATATATATATATATATATATATATATATATATATATATATATATATATATATATATATATATATATATATATATATATATATATATATATATATATATATTTGCTATAATTACAATTCCATAATTTTATGAATTTTTCAACTGAGCCTGGTACCGTGACAAACTATTTCTCGTTCAACGATACCTGCAGGAATCCCAATGCTTAGAGAACTCTAAGATGTGGGTAAAAAAATAGATTGATAACATGAAGAATCTCCGTTCTAGGAATCCTCTTAGCATTCATGGTATACTGACTTATGCAACTTTGGAAATGTGACGTCAAGGTCCGCCCAGCTCAAGCTACGAAGGAATTTAATGTTTAGCAGAATACGATGATATGAATTTTTATTCTCATTGCCTTTTGCTAACCTAAAATGCCCAAAAATGAATCAACACATGTATAATCTACATTTGGGCCAGCAAAGGTTAAAAATGAAGAGTAAATAATGGAGACAGGTTTTTTTCTAGAGAGAAATGTTGCACACATCTTAATAAATAAATAGGCGCACACATACACACATTTATATATAATATACACACACACATACCCGCACACATGTACCCATATTGCTGAGTTGCAAAATAACAATTGCTTCATCGACAATGCGCATTTGCATGTGGTAAACATAGCTTATTGGATGAGCCAACTTCGGAATGTTTCATGGACAAGGGTGAGTGGTCATGTTAACGGTAATAATTATTTACTGACACCCGCCGTGGTTGCTCAGTGACTATGCTGTTGGGCTGCTGAGCACGAGGTCGCGGGATCGAATCCCGGCCACGGCGGCCGCATTTCGGTGGGGGCGAAATGCCAAAACAACCATGTGCTTAGATTTAGGTGCACGTTAAAGAACCCCAGGTGGTCGAAATCTCCGGAGTCCTCCATTACGGCGTGCCTCATAATCCGAAAGTGGTTTTGGCACGTAAAGCCCTATAATGTTCTATTATTTATTGCCGTTTTTTATTCATAATCACCGTGGAATACAAATGACTGTTGTTCTCTCCAGGGCTACCTAAACAAGGACCTGATACATACAGGATCTGTATCGCGAATCTCAGGTAAGTACACTTTTTATAAACAACAACTTCAGTCTAGAAACTGCAGAAGAATATTAGCACAATTGCAAGTAAGTATTCCTTTCTATAAAAAAGCACATTTGGGTAACAAACTGCCACACAATATAGGGCAGATCGTAAGAACGGGAATGCCTGCATGCCATTACCCTACGTTCTCGTCGCAGTAATTTGTTTGCAACCTGCAAGATATATTTTCGGTGGAGAACCTTCGAGGGCGTTCGGTACAGCAGTTAAACAATGCGTTGGGTATCTTACAACAAAGCTTGTTGATGAACGATTTGATGCTTAGTTTGCATGGCGTAGTCAGCGCAAGCAATTCGAACACGAACGACAAACCCGCTTTTCTTGTTCATCTGTGTGCTTTTGTTTGCGTCCCTATTCTTTGCACTGGCGTTACCATATACTGTATTCCCCAATTCACCGCATTCCGTTCGTTCTGTTTCTGCATTAGAGGGAAGTTTCTGATAAATAATATCTTTAGGCGTGCAACGAAAATCGATGAGGTGCTAAAGCGAGGAAGCTAACTTTATTTCAAATATATAAAAGCTTCATTTCCCCACCATTGAGTGCAGATGTCCATTTTCTGTTTCAGCTTTCTTCCGCGACTAGAGACGCCCAACCTGACACTACTTGGGCGCCGTACTATAATATTCATGTGCACATAGCTGTCTCTCACATTTGCAATATATCGCCTAGTCCTTATTTTCTCAACGTTCAGGAGGGTTCATTGTTGGCATTAATCCCCAAGCCAGACTTGCTGTTCTCGTAGGATTGCATTGTGGTTTGTGCCATGGACCTTATTCGCTAACGGCTGATATTCGGATGCTGGAAATTTGAGATCAGGCATTCCACAAATCTAGTTTGCAATAGTAACGTCTAGGCTTTATTGTGAATATTACATACTGTGTCCATAGTGCGTTTATTTGGCCACTTTCCATCTATATATCATGCACTCCAAGTCTAGGATTTGCTCCCCTACTTCGCGAATGTACGCTTGTTTTCGTGCTAATATTGCAAAATGTAGCCAGACGGCACAGCCTCCTGGTCACATTGCTTCCCTTTGTTTCAGTGTGCAAGGCAGATTAGCGAAGCCCATTGAGGGAGAGGAAGAGTTATTTTCCTTTCTCTTTTTCTTCTGCTAGCTTCTGTATTATATAGAAAGCAAGATTTTTGAAGTCCGAAGTCGGCGGCCCTCGACTACTCACGTGCGAGGCAACCTCTTCACTCAAACGCCAGAGTCCGTGTCAAAGGTCGAACCTACGCTCCTCACCCTCGGTGGCCTAACCAGTCGCTCACCAGCCAATCGCACATGAGTATTCACACCATTACCAGAAATAGCACCAAAGCTTTCGTGAAGAAGGCAGCATTGCTCAAAACAATGACACAATCTCCAACACGTAAGGGGATAGGTTCTTTTAAAGACAAGTCATCACACTCTTCCCTACCTTTGACACCGAGTCTTGGCCTTGACGTCCTCCGGCACCGGAGGCCAAGCTCCAGCTCGCACTTGTGGCAATAAACTGTCCGCATGGTTCACTTTTGTCTAGGCACAAGCACACGTGTTGAACACACAGCACGCCTGTTACTCTTTCCAAAAAGCTACGTCTCTTTGCGATATGGCTGACTGAGAAAAACTGCCGGGGAAGCGCTGGAAAAACTTGGACACTCCATGCAGCTGTGGGCCGAGTTGCTTGAATTCCCCGAACACGGAAACTGCCCATAGTCAAGTTTTCTGTGAAACCTCGTCCAGTCAGTTAACATGTTTTACGAAACAAAAGAATTACGGTCACTGGCCAAGTAAAACGTATTAGACGTTTAGTAACACACACACGAGTTCCTTGTTCATAGCGTCGCGGACAATTCATTGTGGTACCCACCGTGGTTGCTCAGTGGCTATGGTGTTGGGCTACTGAGCACGAGGTCGCGGGATCGAATCCCGGCCACGGCGGCCGCATTTCGATGGGGGCGAAATGCGAAAACACCCGTGTGCTTAGATTTAGGTGCACGTTAAAGAACCCCAGGTGGTCAAAATTTCCGGAGTCCTCCACTACGGCGTGCCTCATAATCAGAAAGTGGTTTTGGCACGTAAAACCCCAAATATTATTAATTCATCGTGGTCAATTTATATCCATATCACGTGACGTAGGGAGCGAAGATAAACTTTGGGCAGGGTACCGTAGGTCCTATTGTGTGTTTTCTCCTGCTCGTATATGCACAGAATTGAGCAGCAGCCTCGTGGTCGCATTCTTTTCCTTTCCGATGATTGAAGCGTTGTACCATTTTATCGTGTGATTCCACTGGTGCACGTGTTCCGCCACTGCGTTCGACACATGATAATTTTTCTCGACATCGAGTTCACATTTGTTTCAATCACCTTGCGAAATTTCTAGTTGCGGTGATCTAGGAAGAATCGCGCGGTAGCGATCGCATAGAATAGCACCCATCGGTCGCAGCCGAGTCAATGTTCATAAACAGATCTGTGTTTTCTTAAGAAGAGCGGAAAAAGCGCGCGGATGCCAAACAGCAGTACTGCAAGTGGGTTACCGTCTATCACGTTGCCCCTCTTCCGCGCATACGCCTCACCGCGCGGCGACGACGCCCGTAAACAGGCGGCAGTAGCGGCCGCTAATGTGAACGTGGCATCTGGGATTCCCGGGGGCGCCTCGCGATAGTGTGTGGCTGGCGCCTCACGTTTTCATCTTCTGCTTACGCTAGTCTCACCGTAGGTTTCCCAATCAGGTCGCACCATCCTCCCATTTGCTCCGAGCGAGGATTCGGCTTCGGCAACTCTTGCACAGCGCCGCTAAGGCATCTTCCACGCATACATATCACCCGCGTCCTGCGTTTGAAAGCGGCATACGTGAGTGGACCATTCTACGGTAATTGGCCCATTCAGCAGATACAGAAGTTATCGAGCACTTTGCAGCATTCACATAAACTGGGCGATTCTGTTCATAAAGCTTCATAGCAAATCTACGAAGCCCCTAGGTTTCCTGGACAATCTTCATTGGGAAAAATTTCAGCTTAGCTCGTCGAATCACCATTGTGGCCGCCGGCAAATTATCATGTTTGGCCACCTCGTGCAAGGTAACGGCGTGCAACCAGACCCGTAGCGAATCTACGCCATAAGAACATCCCTGTTCCCCGCCCTGCCAATTATATTCGCAGCTTCCTCGGAATACAGTATTGCTTGTATTTTGTGAAATATTTTGCCGTCATCGCGAATCTACTTACTCGGCTTTTCAGAAAATGTACCGTTTTTGAAGGCGCATCCAAGAACCTCCCTGGTTGTTACATATCATGAACCCGCTAACCAGCCCTCTGATTTTCCTACATCGACCACACTGTCCCTGCCAAACCTCGTACTGAAAAAATAAGCCACGTAGTCGGCGCTGTATTACGCCAGCGCCAGCATTGTCATGATATTGTCATCGCTTACAGCAGCTGGAAAATATCGATCACGAAGCACAATTACACCACCACAGAGCCGAACTGGTGGCTTTTGTGTGGGCGTTTGCAAATTCCGAGTCTATTTATACGGCAGGCCGATTCTTTTATTGCCGCCCACAGCGCGCTCTGCTGGCGGTCCTCCGCCGAAAAGGTATTCCTTAATATTCATAATTTCCCTCAATATTGATATTCGGCTCTTTATGAATCTGGCCGCCTACATCGTGATGAGTATTGCGCTTCCCGCTATTCTGTCGACTACCATAACGATGCTGATGTGCACACCATCCAGCCCGTGTCTGACTTGGCTTGCATTGGTGAGGAACCGAACCGATGCTTCCTGCGAGCGATCATCGAAGGTGCGATAGATTTTGCCTGACATGCTTCCATTCGTCAAGTCGCGTTCCAGGATGGCATCTTGTACCACTGCTATTTCCACCATAACCAACCTGACACTCTTATTTTCGTCGCTAAAGATTTACGCCGGAGCGTTCTCAATGATCTCCATCATACACCAGTGCCGGTTAACTCGATGTATCTGCTACCTTGCCTTGCTTAGTAACTTAGGGGACCAATTGCAATGCATGCTCACTGACAATTCATGCTCACTGCTTTGCCTGGAGAGGCAAAGCAGAAGAGTGGGTCTAAAATTAATCTGCAGAAAACTAAAGTAATGCTTAACAGTCTCGGAAGAGAACAGCAATTTACAATAGGCAGCGAGGCACTGGAAGTCGTAAGGGAATACATCTACTTAGGGCAGGTAGTGACGGCGGATCCGGATCACGAGACGGAAATAATCAGAATAAGAATGGGCTGGGGTGCGTTTGGCAGGCATTCTCAGATCATGAACAGCGGGTTGCCATTATCCCTCAAGAGAAAAGTATA
The DNA here is from genome assembly GCF_050947875.1 of Dermacentor variabilis. Taxonomy (NCBI): domain Eukaryota; kingdom Metazoa; phylum Arthropoda; class Arachnida; order Ixodida; family Ixodidae; genus Dermacentor; species Dermacentor variabilis. The sequence continues at coordinate 99,607,091 of NC_134578.1, read as the reverse complement.
TAATAGCTGTGTCTTACCAGTACTCACCTACGGGGCAGAAACCTGGAGGCTTACGAAAAGGGTTCTCCTCAAATTGAGGACGACGCAACGAGCTATGGAAAGAAGAATTATAGGTGTAACGTTAAGGGATAAGAAAAGAGCAGATTGGGTGAGGGAACAAACGCGAGTTAATGACATCTTAGTTGAAATCAAGAAAAAGAAATGGGCATGGGCAGGACATGTAATGAGGAGGGAAGATAACCGATGGTCATTAAGGGTTTCGGACTGGATCCCAAGGGAAGGGAAGCGTAGTAGGGGGCGGCAGAAAGTTAGGTGGGCGGATGAGATTAAGAAGTTTGCAGGCATGGCATGCCACAATTAGTACATGGCCGGGGTTGTTGGAGAAGTATGGGAGAGGCCTTTGTCCTGCAGTGGGCGTAACCAGGCTGATGATGATGATGATGATGATGATCTGCTACCTACAAATGTGTGCGTGGTCATTTCGTTTAGCCACGTCTTGGAAGCTAATCTGCCGTGGCAGCTCGCCAGTCGTGTCAACATCATCAAACGCACCCGCCGCTATCTGCTGGTTCCATTCGCTCGCCTTCCCTACAGAACCGTTTTTCTTGCAATATGCTGAACTTGCTAGGGCCTCTTCCCACATTCATTTGAGGAAATAAACTAACAGCCGTGGCTAATCGTTACGCTATGCGATCACTCGATCCCTGCTGACCAGTTCTGCAAGTGAGGTTGCGTTGTTTCTACTATATGATGTTACCTCACTTCACAATTGCTTAATGACCGCGGCTGTAACTCCTTGTGCGAAGTTGTAATCCACATTTTCAATCTTTCTCTACTCAACCTGAACTAACCAATTTTATCATCCCCATAGGAACGGCCACATGGAGCACTTGAACCGCACTTTCACGTGTATGCTGGCTATGTATGTTCTGGCAGATAGCCAGATGGCGACGAGGTTATAAGAGGTTTATACCAGTTGGTACTGGTAGAGCATCGCACGCGAAATGCGAAGGTTGTGGGTTCGGTTCCCACCTGCGGCAAGTTAATTTTTCATCCACATTAATTTTCATTATTTTGTCGTTTCTGTATTTCATTTATTAAGCACAAGTAATTTCCCCTATGTTGTCCTTGGTGTCAGTGTTTGTTCGCTTCTTATATCACTAATAAAAATCGGGACCCTCGGTTAACCCCCTCTCTTCTCGTTCTAGTAAAAACGTAGCTTACTTCCCACTATGCGGGAAGCTTTCTTCCCATTGAGGCCTTCCCAGTTCAAGCCGCGGCAGCCCTATTTCAACGACATCTTCATGATAGTTAGAATTACCATATTTAAGTATGGTCGCTCTAACCAAAATGAATAACTAATTAGTCATTCTAGTACGGGTGAACTTTGCAAGGAGACGATAGGACCAACTAAAGTGCACCTCTTTTCACTTATTGTTCGCGTGTAAAATCTGGATGCGAAACGTCAGGTAATTCACCAGTAATGTTAAGTCTTCGGCCATTTTACTTCAAGACTCATATTATATTCTCAGGTGACGCAACATTGTTTTGCTCCGTTGAAATAAGCACCTTAAGTAGTATTCCTAAGAATCTACCACATATACTGCCTCGGAAAGCATTTTTAGGAAACGCTATCAACATTTGCCAAAAAAATGGCCAAAACACCTGCGCGACATGCGTCCCGATAAAGAAAAGCAGCCTCTGCAGAAAAGGCTGCTTCTCAAATATATGCAAGTTCGCATTACGCAAAAATCAGCATTCTCCACAAGACATGCCTTTACCGAAGTAAGAATTTTCTGCTGTGGTACATATTAGAATATGTCCTCCCCATCCAGCGAGAAGACGTTCTCTCTGAGTTTGTTACTGCCAATGTGTTGGCATGCGTTCGTTAAAATTCTCGTGCGAAAGGAATCATTCACCGTTATCATAGAGTAGAACTTCGTTTCATTTTAGTAGCTTACAGACCACTAAGAAAATATGCAATACACAGGAACAAAGTAAACACGTTTTACAGGTATTTCTCCATATCTGCGGTTGGTCGCTCTCCGGCGGTTTATAGCACTTGGACGCGCGATTCGATATTTGGCGGGTTGAGACGGGGCTCTCGAAACACGTTCAGCTGGTTCCATCGGTGCAATCGTATCGGGTGGAAAATTCTACGAGGCACTTAGCCTGCCTCATCGGAGCAGCTCCGAGATCTTGGCGAGCTCCGATAACGTGACGCCCGAAATTTCTGTTTATTGGGTGGTGACCGCAGAAGTCGTAATCTTTTTCGGATTTCTGGTGAACTCGCGTAATTATCGTGGGCTACAATGTTGTTAAGTGTGTCGTGCGCAGTCGAAGGGGAACCTTTCGCGATGACGCCACAAGACGGCGCCGTCCGCAGCAGGCGTGTTCACAATAGATCAGCTGCAGCGCAAAACCTGCGCTTACACGTGTTGGAAATTTGTTAAAGCCATAAAAATGGGAGTTTCTCTTGTATATACAGATTTTTTTCTTCCGAGTTCATTCTCCTAGACTTAGATTTGCTTCCTAGAGAGAGAGAAAGGACAGGAAATACAGGTAGGTCAACCAGACGACCTCTCGGTTTGCTACCCTACACGGTAAGGGAAGGGGGAATAAAAAGAGGGAGAGAGGGAGCATTGAGCGCACGTGGGGTTATGCACGGGGACACTATAAGCGGTCTTTTAAGCCTGTGCACTTCACGTATTGTACAAGTGCAGGAATCGCTTTTTGCGCCAGTGTCGGGTTTGGCCACAGTTCGAGTGTCTTTGGCTCAGAGAACGGTCTCCAGTCCAATCGGTTTAAACTTGTCCGCAGAGAGCGGCGTTGTACGTCGTAGAGAAGGCTGGTACACAATAGGTGCTCGATGGTTCCGTCGCGCCCACTGGAGTCGCACATCGCACTTTTGGCGATGCGTGCGATGCGTAATGCGAAGACATGGGATCTTTCCGCACCTGCGGCAAGTTGTTTCTTTATCCACTTTCATTGCCATTATTTATCATTTCTATAATTCAATTAATAAGTACAAGTAATTTCCCCTATGTTTTTTCGTGTCCTTCTTAGTCGACTTCTCATGAAACGATTATAGAAAATCGGGCCCCTCGGTTAACCCCCTTTCCCCTCGTGTAAGAGATGTATGATGAGATGGGGTCGTGAAAATATCTGTGCTATAGGTACGGCTATAAACTGGTGTAGCCCTGAAACTAAGGTAGTGTCGAGGTGATTCTCCATTCAAAGAAGCACAGTTGTCAACGCCTCTACGCTCGCTCCAGGGCACAGAAACAGCTTGGTCATTCTAGAAATGGGTGCTTCCAATGCACCCCGAGTTGAAACTTCTTCCACCTATAACTTGCCCCTCAAGCGTACACTTGCGATTGCAATATCTCGGCTTTATGTACTTCTATCATGCTTCAATACTGACAAGGCTGCTAGTTTGCTGCCATGCACTGCAGCTTCAATTTGGTACTCACCGTACAGAAATCAACTTTTGATGTCGGAGACAGCGATTTATGACCAAGCTGTCATGTATGTATGTATGTATGTATGTATGTATGTGCTGCCTTACTGGTGTCACCATTCTCATTCGTGAGGCCGTTTACGTTGAAGTTACACATCTCAGACGCTTCGTTTTCAGCAGAACATCGTCGTCTTCACTTCAGCGCCGAAACACTGGTCGTGCTGTGTTCTCTCTTAGTTCTCGTCTACGTGCGCGTTTAGAACTTCAAAGTCCCCGCAGGAGCGTCTGCGTCAGCAGGCGTTTGGTGTGTTGCGACACCACGTACCCGAGCACACGAGGGTTGAACCCTCCCGCGTGTAGCCGTGCGCGGCTTAGCAGTGTCCGGGGAAAGGAGGATCTTGGGGGTTGAGACGATGCCGGGTGTTCGGACCTTTAAGGCCCCTCGGCGGAGGCAACACACCTCTTTGGCCTCTGCTTCCCGTAGACGGCACCCACGGACTGACCCACCCGGGGGAATTCGGCAGTCGCATCTGCCTGTCTCTCTCTTCTTAAGTCTTCATCTTTTTCTCTCACTTTTTGACCTTTCCTGTCTTCTTTTCTTTTCCATTCACTTCGTTCCTCCTCGGCGGCATGGGTTAACCTTGTGTGGCTATCCTACCTTGGGTACACCATATTTGGTTTTCAGTGACGGCGTACGGCTGGCGTCGTGCAGGCTTGGACATAAGCTCTGCCGCGTCCCCTCGTTGGGCTCCGTGGTGGGCGGTCAGCGCTGTTGCCAACACACACACATTCCTATGGCAGCTCAAATTTCTGTTGTCCATGATCGGCGTCTGAAAAGATGCCGCACCAAAGTACCATTTCAATTCTCCTTTCGAAGCAACACTCCTTTCCGCAAATACTACGCAGCCCACAGTGAAAGCAACACGCCTATAAGAAAGCTCTCTCCATTCTTGGTAGGCAAATGCAAGAAAGATAAAATCGGACAGACATACAAAGCTTTCAAAATGTCTAGCGGGGACCTCCGCCTAGAACTGAATAATAAAGATCAAGCAGATAAGCTGTCTGAACTTACCAGTATTGGCGAGGCGACAGTGACTGTTTCAGCCCGCAGAACACTTAATACAAGCAGTGGAGTAATATCCGAAGAAAATTTTATTGGTTTAAGCGACGAGGAACTGCTGGAAGGTTTCCAAGAACAAAATGTCACCAAAGTACAAAGAATAGTAATCCGCAGAAACGATCAAGAAATCTCCACAAAACCTGTTATACGCACCTTCGGAACAAGCGTAATGCCTACCTCTCTCGATGCCGGTTATGTCAGTCAACGTGAGCCCACATATCCCAAAACCCCAGGCGATGTTTCAAATGCCAAAGATTCGGACATGCTTCACATGCATGCCGAGGACAAACAACTTGTGCTAAATGCAGCTCCAACGATCCCCAATCTGAGCATTGCACCTCTTCACCATTTTGTGTTAACTGCAGAGGAGACCATCCAGCCTACTCGCGGTCTTCCTCATGCTGGGAAAAGGAGATAATTGCACTAACTGTAAAAGTAAACATTTCGTTCTTTGAAGCCAGAAAGCAGCTATCGTATCTTCCGCGAAGAAGTTATGCCGATGTGGCGCAGGCGGGGACAGCGTCACAGAGGCCTCCAGCGTGCTCCGAGCCTACGCGCAGTGGTGCCGCAGTGACTCCTCTCGCCCCCGTGGTGGAAGCAGTCAATACTGCTCCGCCCTCTTCAACGGCCCTGCAGACACCAGTCCCGCAGGGCCCTAAGATTAAGCAAACTCCAAGGCCCGAAACACGTGTCTCGGCGCCAAGCTCTCGGTCATCCAGCGCCTCAGAGAGAGCAATGGAGGTCGAAACAAAAACCCCGGTGTCCTCAACACTCAAGGACAAGCGCTCTCTCGAGCGCGTTAAGAGGGACAAAATCCCAATAACAACTCAAAATAAGAAGGCGATAACCTAAGGGTTATCGCTCTGTGGTATCTGCCTTCTTCAGATCAATGTCATCTAACATCTTATCTCCCATTCACTCGTTAATATCATTTCTTACCTTTCAATTTTATAATGGCTTTTATGATCCATTGGAATTGTAGAGGTCTCTTACATCGCGTTAAGAGGGACAAAATCCCAATAACAACTCAAAATAAGAAGGCGATAACCTAAGGGTTATCGCTCTGTTCTATCTGCCTTCTTCAGATCAATGTCATCTAACATCTTTCTTATCTCCCATTCACTCGTTAATATCATTTCTTACCTTTCAATTTTATAAAGGCTTTTATGATCCATTGGAATTGTAGAGGTCTCTTACATAACTTAGGTGACATAAAGTCCTGTTAATAAACTTCCCTCCTGTGGCCCTGTGTTTACAGGAAACCAACCTAGGCGAAAAACCCAAAAAACATTTTAAAAGGTTTCACTGTTGCAGGGCGCGACCGTACTCAGGCGAACCGGCTGTCAGGGGGTGCAGCCATTGTTCTTTCAGGTGGTATAGCAGCCAGCGAAGTTTCCATTACCACTCATATAGAAGCCGTTGCTGTCACCATCCTAGTTCACAAAACCATCACCATTCGTTCAGTATACATTCCGCCGCATTCACATTTTACCGTAAGAGGCCTAGAGTTAATTTTAAACCAGCTACCTGAACCATTTTTAAAAGGCGGTGATTTTAATTCACATAACACGTTATGGGGTAGTAAAACTACTGACAACAGGCGTCAGACGCTTGAAGATATTATCCTAACAAATGAGATATGCCTTTTAAACACCGCTGCAGCACTTTACTACTCCCCAAGCACAGGAGCTATGAGTTGCTTAGATCTGGCACTGTGCTCTCCATCTCTTTTTTGCAATTTTCAGTGCAATGTTATTGAGAACCCCTATGGTAGTGACCATATGCCTGCTATCATTAAAAGAACATCTGCTCTCCTAACCATCCCGCTGAGGCCACCCCGTTGGAAACTCCATCTAGCAGACTGGCCTCTCTTTACAGAAAAGGCCACTCTGGATAACATATCAGATGAGCTAACCATAGATGAAATGAATAATAAGATCACCGCCAGTATACTTGCTGCTGCAGCAGAAACAATCCCACAATCGTCTGGCTTCCTAAGAAAAAACATAAAACCCTAATGGACGAAAGAATGTACGCAAACAAAAAAACTACAAAACAAAGCGTGGGGTATCTTTCGGCGATACCCCCCAACACGAGATAATGTACTCTCTTTCAAAAAAGCAAAAGCGAAAGCCAGGTACACACGCAGACAAGCCGAAAGACAGTCAGAAAAATTTCGTCTCGTCTATAAATAGCTCAATAACATCCAAACGAATGTGGGATCAGCTTCGCAAGTTTAGAGGCGATTACGCTTCTTACACTATCCCCATACGGTCACCTCCAGGCACACAAACAAATATAGAACAAGCAGACATATTACGGCAACATTTACAGGATATATCAAGCTCGAAAAACTATTTTGCTGCATTTCTGAAACATAAGCAATTAGCAGAAAAACTAAAGCTTCCGACCACAGGAGGTTCAGAAAGACTGTATATTGGCGCTTTAACACTTCCAGAAATCAACAGAGTACTTACTAGTGGCAAGAAAACAGCACCCGGTCCGGACAGGTTACACTATTCAATGCTAGCTCACCTATCCCCTAAAGCAGTGGAGACCTTGCTTCATTTCTTCAACACAATCTGGGAAAATGCCGAAAGAGTGGAAGAAAGCTATCATAATCCCGTTCTTGAAAGCTGAAAAACCTCCCACAACAGAAACCAGTTATAGACCCATAGCACTCACAAGTTGTCTTGCAAAGCCCTATGAAGCCATGATCAACATAAGCTTTACATACTTCCTTGAAACAGAACATGCTAGATAACCATCAGTGTGGATACAAGAAAGGTTGCTCCACAATAGACCACCTAGTCAGGCTAGAAGACGAGATACGTGCGGCCTTTCTACACAAGAAATATTGTCTGTTTTCTTTTATCTTGAAAAGGCGTACAACACAACATGGAGGTTTGGTATCTTACGGGACTTAGCAGATTTAGGAATCCGAGGTAGAATGCTGAAATGCCTAGCCGATTTCAGGTCGGACCGAACATTCCAGGTGCGTTTAGGAACGGCGCTGTCACGTGTTTTCATTCAAGAAAATGGTGTGCCACAAGGATGCGTACTAAGCACAACACTCTTTATAATAAAAATGAACTCTGTTACGAAGTCATTCCCCCCTCGTTAAGCACTCCATATACGTCGATGATCTGCAAATAGCGTGCCGCGCCTCAAACTTAAACATGTGAATGGCAGCTCCAGATAATAATTAATAATCTAACCGAGCGGGCTGAGAAAAATAGCTTCCGCTTCTCTACTCAAAAAACCGTTACAGTTATATTCTCGCAAAAACGAGGATTGTACTTAGACCCGGTTCTAAAATTGAATGATGTCGCGCTGCCGGTAAAACAAGAATATAAATTCTTGGGAGTAATCTTTTACAAAAAACTAACCTTCCTTGCCCACATTAAGACACTAAAGATTAAGGCAAATAAAGCATTGAATATCCTGAATGTTTTATGTCATAAGCACTGGTGTTCCGACCGAACGTGTCTTTTACGTATTTACCGGTCTCTTGTGCGCAGCCTTTTCGACTACGGCTCCGGGTTTTACGGCTCAGCCAGGCAGTCCTACATCCAACTACTTGATCCAGTACATAACCTTGGATTGCGACTGGCATGTGGTGCCTATTGAACGTCACCCTTTCAAAGTTTATATGTTGAGTGTAATGAACCCTCATTAGAGCAGCGCAGAGCATTACTAACATTCTCTTACCTACTCAGAATTCAGTCATCACCGCAACACACATGCTACAACATCCTCACATAGTGCAACTCACGCTTACACTACACAAATAAACCGAACATGATTAGGCCACTTGCCCTGCGGTATGAGCAATACTGTCGGGATTATGACATCCCCACGAAGCCCTCCAGGTTGCCAAGAAACCACAACGGTTGGCCCCATGGTACAATCTCACAGTTGTGCGACTGGACATTAACACATTTAAAGAAAAGAAACACTCCACACGAACACATCATACAAGAATTGCGTGCTCTTCAGGACCAGTATCAAAATCAGGACCAGACTTCAGACCTATCTTCAGGACCAGACTGGGCACGGCAGCAACAGCACGATGCGGATTCTTAATCCTTTCGTCTATCTTGTGCAGCTGATTTCTACTTCCCTGGTGATACCGACGACACGGGACGGCTCTGGCCCCATGACGCAGGGCATGATAGTGCGGCTGGGCAACCACTCCGGCTCCTTCCGCCCTGCGACGACAGCGGTCATCGAAACCTTCGTCTTCCACCGGAAGTCGACAGGGACGCCACACATTGACGGGACTCCCAGCTTGGACCAGGTGGCGCTTCGGTGCTATTTAAAGTGGGACTGGACCGGCACGCACTTCACTGGGCACGGCAGCAACAGCACGATGCGGATTCTTAATCCTTTCGTCTATCTTGTGCAGCTGATTTCTACTTCCCTGGTGATACCGACGACACGGGACGGCTCTGGCCCCATGACGCAGGGCATGATAGTGCGGCTGGGCAACCACTCCGGCTCCTTCCGCCCTGCGACGACAGCGGTCATCGAAACCTTCGTCTTCCACCGGAAGTCGACAGGGACGCCACACATTGACGGGACTCCCAGCTTGGACCAGGTGGCGCTTCGGTGCTATTTAAAGTGGGACTGGACCGGCACGCACTTCACTGGGCACGGCAGCAACAGCACGATGCGGATTCTTAATCCTTTCGTCTATCTTGTGCAGCTGATTTCTACTTCCCTGGTGATACCGACGACACGGGACGGCTCTGGCCCCATGACGCAGGGCATGATAGTGCGGCTGGGCAACCACTCCGGCTCCTTCCGCCCTGCGACGACAGCGGTCATCGAAACCTTCGTCTTCCACCGGAAGTCGACAGGGACGCCACACATTGACGGGACTCCCAGCTTGGACCAGGTGGCGCTTCGGTGCTATTTAAAGTGGGACTGGACCGGCACGCACTTCACTGGGCACGGCAGCAACAGCACGATGCGGATTCTTAATCCTTTCGTCTATCTTGTGCAGCTGATTTCTACTTCCCTGGTGATACCGACGACACGGGACGGCTCTGGCCCCATGACGCAGGGCATGATAGTGCGGCTGGGCAACCACTCCGGCTCCTTCCGCCCTGCGACGACAGCGGTCATCGAAACCTTCGTCTTCCACCGGAAGTCGACAGGGACGCCACACATTGACGGGACTCCCAGCTTGGACCAGGTGGCGCTTCGGTGCTATTTAAAGTGGGACTGGACCGGCACGCACTTCACTGGGCACGGCAGCAACAGCACGATGCGGATTCTTAATCCTTTCGTCTATCTTGTGCAGGTAAGGCGTTACGGCAAATGTATTCGCTCAAATGATCCGTTCCTTGTTATGCTGCCGTGCCCAAGGCTGCTGTGTCCTATACTGTGTGATTTGGCAATGCACGCGGCGGAATTACTGCTACTGGCTGGAGACGTCGAAACAAACCCCGGCCCAGACCTTGAACAGATCTCCAGACAGCTCCAGGCGATTGCCGGAGACATAAAAAGCATTAAAGAGGATCGACTAACATCAATTGAAACGAAACTGGAAAACATGGCTGCCCTTGACCAAAAAATGTTGGACTGCATAAACCAGGTCACCAACCTGCAGAAGGTTGTTTCCTCGCTTGAACTAAAACTGGATGATTTGGAAAATCGCTCGAGACGGTGTAATCTTTTAGTTTATGGAATTCCAGAAGTTGAAGAAGAAGACAACGAATCCCTTGAACAAACTTTTAATGAAAGCATTGCCAAGAACATTCTTCAAATTCAACCTGTCGCCATTGAACGCATTCATAGGATAGGAAAACCTTCACGCGAGAAAACCAGGCCTGTAATACTTAAACTTCTTGACTTCCGTGAAAAGACTCTTGTGCTAAAAAACTGTCGCAAACTTAAAAATACTGAATACGCGATCAGTGAAGATTTCTCTGTCCGAGTACGCGACATAAGGAAAAAACTGTGGGTTAGTGTAAAATCAATGAAAGATTCCGGTGCAAAGGTGGCGCTCGTTTACGATAAAGTCCGAATCAACGGAGAATTGTTCCAGTGGGATGAAGAAAAGAACTGCCGGGTACCTGTAAAGGCACAGACAAATGCGAGTAAAGGCCAAAAAAACCAGGAAGGAATTGGACCACACCTACGCCCCCGACCGCCCCAAAAACGAAACAAATAACCTTTGCAAACGTAAATGCGCGTAGTATCTTGAATAAGCTTAACGCACTAGAGTCTCTTCTTATCAGCCTAGAGCCCGACTTTATGGCGATTACAGAAACGTGGCTTACAGATGACATACAGGACAAAGAAATAGCCCCACCCGACTATGTGATTGTGCGCAAAGACAGATTAACGCGAGGAGGAGGAGTTGCTTTACTAATAAATAAAAAAATTCCTTTCACTATCTTACCAGAAGTCGAAAATGCTGAAGCACTTTTTTGCAAACTTAGTTTTGGTGCAACGACTATCAGTGTCGGTTGTATATACCGTAGCCCTTCGACTGATGAACGCGTAGTGACATCATTACATCAGTATATGGAACTTCATGTACCAAAATCCCGGCTGATCCTTCTCGGGGATTTCAACCTTCCTGATATCGACTGGCCAACCATGAGTTATCGCTCTCCTTGTTCAGAAATTGTTTTTGATATTATGTTTAGTTTTGACTTGTCACAAGTTGTCAACGAGCCCACACGTGTTCAAGGCAATGCATCCAACATTCTTGACCTCATCTTTCTGAGCAACCACTTTTCGATCAATAAAACTAACTTAGCAGTGCTAGATGGAATATCAGATCACAAATTAACATTATGCACTACTCCCATTCAGGCCGCAACAAATCTTTCTATTTCCCAAACTAGTTATCCAGACTTTATAAAAGCTGACGACTCAAGCATAGTTAATTACTTAGTTTTGGAGTATCAGTCATTTGAAGAACTCGCTAATTCTTCAGACACTGATATAGACGCAATATGGGAAAGATTTAAAGCCATTGTATCCCACTGCATCAATAACTATATTCCAATAAGAACCAAACAAACTAATAAAAATAACCCATGGATAACACGTGATGTCATTCATGCAAAGCGCAAAGTGAAGCGACTAAGACAATTGCTCAAAACAAAAAAAGGCCCTCAACATAAACGTAAACTCACGTGTGCTGTCAATGAAATGAAAGCAAAGATTAGTACAGCGAAATCACATTTCTTTTCAGTTACGCTTCCTAACTTTTTAAAGCATTCCCCTGGAAAGTTTTGGAAGTATCTTAGCCCCCAAAAACAAAGCAACACTCTCAATTCTCAGGAACAAAATTTAAGTTTTGCAAATTCATTAAATACATACTTCCAGTCTGTGTTCACTGCTGACGATGGTCGCATTCCGGAGGTGAATCACTACAACCAGAGACCACTAGGCATGCCAACGATAACTGAGTCAGGAGTCCTGAACTTATTACTATCAATAGACACAAAAAAAGGAAACGGCCCGGACAATATTCCCAACACTTTTCTTCAAAGATATGCCGAAGTCAACGCGAAATATCTACATCTAATATTTAACAAATCCTTATCGACATGTAGCCTTGCAAAGGAATGGAAAATAGCGAAAGTAATCCCCGTTCATAAAGCAGGAAGCAAAAGTGATGTTGGTAATTACAGACCAATATCGCTAACGTCCACTGTAGGGAAATTATTAGAGCATATCATATTAAAGCATATCACGAACTATCTAGAGCAAGCAGAAATATTATCGCCTATCCAGCATGGCTTCCGGCGGGGACTTTCAACAATAACCCAATTACTTGAAGTAACGCATGACTTATCCCAAAGCATTGATAATCAAAAACAAGTTGACTTAATAGCATTAGATTTTTCAAAGGCGTTTGATAGAGTAACCCATCGAAAACTAATCAGCAAACTGAAAACAACTTTAGGCGATGGTTCTATTGTCAATTGGATTGAAGATTACCTAACCAACCGGTTTCAGTATGTTGTTGTTAACAATGAAATTTCTTCCATTGTACCAGTTACATCGGGGGTGCCTCAAGGGTGTGTCCTTGCTCCCACTTTATTCCTTATATTTATTAATGATTTACCCTCTAACATCCGCGTTAAAATGAAGCTTTTTGCCGACGACTGCATTCTTTATAATGAAATTAACTCTATGAATGACCACGTTGATTTAAACAGCGCCCTTCACGAGGTAGTGAAGTGGTGTAAAAAGTGGCAGATGGAGCTGAACATTAAAAAAACTGCCTTTTTATCTATAACCCGCAAAAAACATAGGTCAGACTTCGAATACACAATCAATAATATACCGCTCACCCGAGTTCATGAGCTTAAATATCTTGGCTTGATCATTTCACATGACCTAAGATGGGAATCTCATATTAACAGTATCATACCATCTGCTTTAAAACGGCTGTTCTTCCTCAGAAGAAGACTTCGAGCTGCGCCACCGGAAATTAAACTGCTATCATACAACGCATTTATTCGCCCAGTTCTCGAATATGGTAACACAATTTGGTTTCCTTATACACAACAGCTTATTAACAAACTAGAAGGAGTGCAGCGAAAGGCAATTAGATTCATCTTTAACAAATACAAGAATAGCGATTCACCTACCCAACTGCTAAAACAAGCCGGTATTCCTACTCTGCGAAACCGCGCCAAGCTAGCAAGACTAAAATTATTGTTCCAATTGATACACAATGCATTACGAATAAATACTTCGTTGTATATATCCCTAGCTGACACCAGACCTTCCCGCCATAAGCATTCATTAACACTTAAAGAATATGCATTTCGCACTGACTGTTTTAGATATTCGTTCTTTCCTCTTACAATAAGAGAATGGAATAGCCTGGACCCCTTCATAACGACTAACACATCGTTGCCGAAATTTATAACCCTTGTGGAAGAGCTGTTGTGCAATAATTAGAATACGTTAGCCGGAAATAACACCACTCAAGTCATTGTATAAAATGAAATCTGTATGAGCATTGTATTTGCCTATGTAATTTCACCCCCTTTTGCCAAATGAAATGTACCCTTGTTTTATTTCCTACCATATGTGTAAATCTGCTTTCTGTCGATTGCAAATATTGTTGAAATCATGTAAACCTGTTTTTATCGCTATTTGTGAGTGTATAATATATGCCCAACCTGTAAAAATCCCGCTGGGATTGACAGTATCTGAAATAAATAAATAAAAATCGCATGGAATTCTACACGCATGGCTCCAAAACAAAAAAAACACGTGGGTGTAGGGGCCGTAACAGAAAATTGGGAAACAAGTATCCGTCTACCAATACATGCTTCTGTTTTCACTGCTGAAGATTATGCTGTATCAGTTGTAGTTAAAAAGATTATCACTGGCAAGCTCAAAAACACAGTCATATACACTGATTCCTTAAGTACACTGAAGGCTCTAAATCTGAAATCTGAGTGTGAACCCCTTTTAGGGGACATACTAAACATGGTCGCGCTTAACAAGTATGGGAGATCAATCTGTTTCTGCTGGGTACCAAGTCATGTTGGGATACCGGGCAACGAAGCAGCCGATAGATGTGCATCGATGGCAGCATTCAAAGGCATAATAAACACAACACTTCCATATAAAGATAGTATCCGTGCCATTAGGAAGACCTTAACGTCAAAGTGGCAACACGAATGGGACCATTGTAGAGAAAACAAGCTATATCTCACTAAACCCGTACTTGGTTAGTGGAAGTCGGGCAACCATCAGCAGCGCTTCTTTGACGTAGTTCTATGCCGACTTCGCATTGGGCACACACACCTCACACACAATTATCTACTTACAAAAGAAGACGTGCCAACATGTGAAAAATGCCAAGAACAACTAACAGTCATGCATATACTACTTACATGCGCACACATTGAAGTACAAAGACGAAATTGTTGCACAACCTTTATCACATGCGCATACCTTTACATCCTGCTTTAATTTAGGGCATGATTCGATAATCCCATTACCTGACCTGCGTAAATTCCTAGACGACACTGCCTTTTTAAACAAAATATAGATTAACACGGCCGTTCTCCCCTTAAATAGTATTATAAAACACCTCGTGTTTGGAGCAGCATAGCCTTAGCCGCTTTTCCGCCACTGAACCAAGTTTAACCAACCAATTTGAAGGTACGTATAGCAGCTCGTCAGATATGTTGCTTCCTCTCCTCTCCTTTGGCAGCAAGCACTTCGGCGCGTCCGGAAATGAAGGAGAAACGGCGTCATACGTGAAAAATCAGCAGATCACGGTCGCTCTAACAGTTTCACCGCAGATTTCATCTGGAAGGCACGCTCTGCAAATTGAGCCTTTAGCGGGAGTTCACAGACGACGCTTCCCTCACCGATGGTCCTGTCTGTTCTCTTAACGTCTCTGGACGCTTCGCGACGGTCAGATTCTTCTGCGGCATGAAACATTGACAGAGCTTCACACGAACGGCAGGCACGGTTAGAACATGGTGACAAGCCGGCCCTGGCTCGCTTGTGTCGCCGCCTTTCTGTCACCTCATTGACATTTATTGCATCAAAGTACTTCCTCTTACGCGAGCAAGGATGACATAGTGAAACAAAATAGCACAAGGTTATTTCGCAGCCGGCGAGTGTGGACTAGCTCTCAACACAGGCGCGTAGCAGAGAGTGAACATGTCGTAGCACGCCTGCTGAGGAGAGTGCCAGGTCGGTGCCTGATTGCTGCGTGGCTCCTCGCCTTCGTTCTTTGGCGCCGCAGATGGCACACTTCGCATTATTCTCGTACATTGCAGCATGATTGCGGAATTCGCTCCATTTCAGTCTGCTCCACCGGCTCTCTTCTCGGGAAGCATGGCAGTTACACGGCCTCCATTATCCGCTCATTGGCTGTGAGCGGTCACGTGCCTTGATATTTGCGCCAGGAAGCGGAAGTCTTGCAAGATTTAATTTCGCGTTTTCATCGAGACTGCGAAACGTGACGTGGAGGTACAATTTTTATCGACTAATACATTTTTCTGTTCCTTGACATCTATTGGGGCCGAGGACTTACGGAGTCACCATCTGTCGGAAACGCCTGCCTTGCGTAGTATGAGAGATGATGCGGCGCGGTCCTCACACGTTCGGCTTGCGGCGCTCAATAAAAAATACCATGCGGCGGCCCTCCTAGAGGTTCTTTGTACGTACTCTCAAAACAAGGGAAGTTTTCTGCTGTAAAATAATATTGGGGAAACTGAAAGTGCAGAATCGTTTACAGACGCTATCTCTTTACCAAATGCGTACAGTGAACACCACTGCGCGCGGTCGCCGCTATGGAGTCTCCCGAAGCGGCTTCTTGCGCGAAAGGTAGCCAAACGCTGAGAGCAAACTATGCGAAATATGGCCTTACGGTGGGCTGTCTGCATGGCCAAATGTAGCATAACAGAATGAAGCCTCAATGCAGTGATCGCACGGGTTCTCAGCTACCGAAAGCGCGTCCGCATGAATGCCCGCGCGCAAAGTTTCGCTTTCGCTGCGAGCGCATTTTCGCACCGTGCCGTGAGCTTTGGGCCGTAGAATACGACTATTTGGCAGTACACAAGCAATCATTGTTACGTGTCCCTAAAAGAGCTGTTCAAAAATAATTTCGTTGTAGAGACTTCGACGCCTAAGGCGACTGTTATGCGCAATCGCAACGATTCAATCTTTGTTAGAGCGACGCTGCATAGCTCTACCGTCCAAGGGAATTTTCGTGTCGCTGGCGTGGTAAGCAAACAGCTCCCCATACATGGGCCGATCCCGGAGATAATGTAATGCCGGGCCGGTTCGTTGCGGAGGATTCCGCCGCCCCTTCGACGCACGGTTCCCAGGTTTCCCAAATATGCGTGCAAGGAGAAGAAATTACGCCTCAGGCATTTCAACGCTCGCCCGGATGGCTACACAGCGGTGGGCGCACGAGCCGAACATGCCTGCAAGCAACGCAGGGTGAGTCGAATCCTCGTACCGCTACTCCGAGCTCTCAGCACAAACCTAAATTCAAGAACATTAGGGCCGCAGTTATTCGGGCGGCTCGCATGCCCGCCATGCGTCCAAAAACGTGCGGCCACGTGGAGGGCTCGATATTTCCAAGGTAGGAGCGGCATGAGTGGCTACTTCCATCATGGCGGCAGCGGGAACTGAAAAGGCAGATCGAGTTGAGGATACGGCGTGTCCCAATACCCACCATTATGGCGCACAGCACTCGGAGCGAGGGTCGATCGGAGAACTATGCTCGAATTCAAGCTATCAACGTCCAAGGCAAAATATACGAAGTGAGCGCATACTAAACGACCGCCCATGACACTCAAGGGCGTGATCCGGGGCATAGCGCTCGAGGACAGCGAATCAGAAATAATGCAGCAGATCGTTACCAAGTGGAACCCCCTTGCCGAGGGGGCGAAGCGTATCGGGAACCCGACGACAGTAATCGTAGTTCTTACCGTTATCAAAGTTCGGAAGTATGTGTGTAGCGGATCCAGGCTGTACCCGTGCAGTGTTTACGGGAAACAAATAGAAGTTTGCAAAGAATGCGGCAAGGTCAGCCACAGGCGCGACGTGTGCCCCACACCGAACGTGTGTTTCCCGTGCATTCGGTGTTTTTAATCCTAGAGAGGGCCACAAACTTGTCCCCAAGTGCAAGCTCTGCGGCGACGAACACCCCATCCGGGACCGCCTCGGCAGAGCCAAATACAAGGTTCCATACGTCGTGCGGCGACGGCGATGGGAACGCCGTAACGCAGGAGAACAGCAAAAGCAAGCATCCGAATCAAGCTCGTTTCCACGTCTTGGACGCTCACACTGGCGCAGTGCTTCCCGTAGCGGATCCCGCAGGGCGTCGTGCCATGCCTCACGCCACGCTTCCCGTCATGCCTCGTGCAGTGCATCCCGCCGTCGTGACTCTTCTGAGAGGAATAGCTGCGGCGCTAGGCGATCATGCTCCCGTGACAGTCAACTGGGCCGACGCAGTAACGGGCAAAGTTAAAAAGCATAAGCGCTAGCTCCAGCAGCGCCACTAGTGGTTGACGCACTCCGAGCAGCTGGAGGCGTGGACTACTATGCCTACTACAAGGAACTCGAACAATTCCGCGCAACCAACGCGGCGCTGGTAGAAACCATGCGACAGTTTGCCCAACAGCTAGCCAATGTCAAGAAATTACTCCAAGTAACGCGAACTCACCCCAGCACTGACTCAGATTTGTTAGTCTGTGCTCGTATTGTGGACTTGCTCTCGTCTTTCGTCCGGGTGGCGCTGCCCACCCATAGGAACATGTTCAGCTCTGTCACCGGAGACACCTACACCCTCCGTTATCCTGGAGCATAACACCGACACGCCATCACGGCAAGGCAAGCAATCAATGGACACAACCCAAGAGAGCCCCAGGAGGAGAAGACCACTGACCCAACCCTCAAGAAACGAGCACGCACCTCAACACGACATTACAAATACCTGACCCTATTGGAAACTAAGCTGGACGCCAAAATTGAAGCGCTCGCCAGAACCTACACCAGCGCGGCTGCCGTCACCGACCAACGACTAGAGCAGCTGGAGGAGCTGATCACCACGTCCTTCCGCGCCATACAAGAGCATTTCGACTTCATTGAACAGACCCTCAAGCCCATAGTACGCAGCCCCATCTTTGCAGCGCCATTCGCCAACCACCCATACCTCCAAGAACAGACGTAAGTCCAAACATCGCCACAACCATGTCCCAGCCGCAAACCACAATAGGATCGCTACCGGGCCTTATGGTCTGGCAGTGGAACTGCCATAGTTACAACAAGAGGGCAGCGCTGCAACAACACATCACCACAGTAATCAAGAAACCCGACATCATCTTTGCGAGAAACGGCGACGGCGACCCCCATCCTTCCTGGGTATCGCGCTCACGTTAGCCTGGTGGAGGGACGGGGGCGTCTGCACGTTCGTCCGTAAAGGGCTCACACTCCACGAGCACCAACTCATACAGGGCAGCATCAGGGTGGAATACACCTTCACTGAAATCATCCCAAGGAAACAAAGTAAAGGGAGCCTGTTCATCGCCAACTTCTAAAGTATCTCCAAGCACTCAACACAGAAGTTCAAGACCCTACTACACAAAGCTAGCACCAAAGCCAAAGACAACACGTTGCTGATCGGAGGGTACTTCAACGCCGCCCATCAAGCGTGTGGTTACGTGAAGAACACGGCCAAGGGAGGGACCTATCACGGTATACCCTAGACCACAACTGCGCCCTTATCACGGACCCCGCTCATCCCACCTGCATCGGCAACTCCGTAGCACGAGACACCACACCAGACCTTACATTCATCAAGAGCGACCACACAGACAAAGTAACAAGCACAACGCCGGCGTCGACCTGGGCAGCGGCCATTGCATCCTGGAAATTACGATACCCAGCCAATGCTGGGGCAACAACATTTTACATAAGTGGGCGGACTGGGACGGGTTCCGTAAGGGACGCCCCACCACAGCACAAGAAATCGCACAACGAAACCTGGACGGCCGAGCTCCGTGATGTAGCGCAGTCGGCCACCAAGACCATCAAAACGTAGGAGGACATCGTCCCCACCGACAGCCACCCGATCCATCTAATAGAGGCGAAAGGTTCGATATAGGCGCACTGCAAGTGGCAACGGCTGAATCGCACATTGAGATCGATGGTGGCCGACTCAAACAGGGCCATTGAACACCACTGCAAGGTCATGTAGCATCAGCAGTGGAACAAAATCTGCAACCGAGCTGACAGTGAACTGCATCGTGGTTGCACCTGGAATCTATTTCAGTACCTCCTAAACGAGAGTAAGGCCAAGTCACACCAGCGCGACCGCCTGGCCCACCTCATGCGCTACGCCACACAACAGGGAAAAGGCGCTGTTATCAAGAGCCTGGAAGCAGAATATCTGACGGACACGCTAACGGAAACCCATCCGCCGTACTGGGGGCTGGCCAAGGCGTGGCTGGAACGAGACGTTACCATGTCAGAGGTACGGGAAGCAATGCACGAGCTCCACACCGGCTGAGCAGCCGTCCCCGATCTCGTTACCAACAAGATGCTAAACATGGACGATGCATCGAGTGAGGCCCTAACCCGTCACTTCAACTAATGCTGGCATTCGGGCAAGCTCCGTCGGCAGTGGAAAATGGTGAAAATGATTCTTATCCCGAAACGGGGCAAGCCACCTGACATCGCCAACATGCGTTCCATCTCGCTGACGTCCTGTGTGGTCAAGGATCTGGAGCACGTGAAAGCCAACCGTTGGCATGAATACCTGGAGAAGGAAGGCCTCTATCCGAACACAATGATCGGCTTCCGGCACGGACTCGGCACGCAAGATGCCATGCTACAACTCAAACAAGAAATCATCGACAGCAAAACACGAGGCAGCAAAGTAATTCTGGGGCTCGATTTACAAAGAGCATTCGGAAAAGTCACACTCAGCCCCATTAGCACAAATATGAAGACTCAACATGGGGGTAACTAGCTACAATTACATGCATGCCTTCTTCACCAACCGCTCGTCGTAACTGCAGGCTGGAGACCTTAAGCTCCCCGAACGCAAGCTCCGCCAGCAGGGGTACCCTGCAGGGTTCAGTCATCTCACCGTTGCTCTTCCACCTCGTCATGATCGGCGTAGCGAGGGCAGTAGCGGGGACTGGCGTCCGGTATACGATCTACGCCGACGACATTACCCTGTGGGCGGCCGGCGGCACCGACTCCAGCACCGAGCAACAGCGTCAAGCGGTGGTTACCGCCATCGAGCAGCGCCTTGGCGACACCGGCCTAATGTGCTCGCGCGCCAAATGCGAGCACATTACACACCGTTACGACCGGGACGGAAACCCGCTCCCCCTCGGCAGTGCGATCACAATCAAGATCGCGACTGCATCGGGGCTACGCGTCCTCGAAGTTCCCAACGAAATTCCCAAAGAATATTTGCTGTGGGAAATTGTACGTTGGGTAAAAGCTAGGTTGTCCTCACTATGCTGATTATTCTGGTGGGACTTCATCACCTCGCACGTCACCTACTGTTGTTATTCAGCCGGAAATAAACCGCGATAGGTTTAGTAAAGCAATGAAGGGGGCTAGTTGGTGAACGTTCATGGTTATGTTTTATTGCGTTCAGTTTTACACAGGCGGTATTAAGTGAAGGACACGACGTGGACGGACATAGCGCAAACTACCAGCAGTTTAATACTGTTAAACATCGCGCTTATATACAAGGAGATATGGCGTGGGGGGATATAAGAAAATATGACAAGGTGACATGTCATCATAGTTCGGCTCAGGCATACATCGTTCATTTGCACCCGTTCGCCCTGGCAAATTCGACCTCAGCTTCGATAAGCGCGATGGACGCTTGCATGCCCGCCAAGGCTTGCATTAGTGAAGCAATTGAAAAATCATGCCACCATACTGTGAGGGAGAGCATCGACTTGCAAGTATGCCGCTTAAGAAACATTGGATACCCGAACAGCATTGTGGTGCAAATCTCTGAAAACTTGTTGCCCGAAATCAGAACCAACAGGAAAAAGGCAGAAAACACAGGAAAAGGAAAAATTGAAAATACGCGTTGTGTTACCTTACATCCATTGCTTGTCACATAGGATAAAAAGACCGCCTTACGCCACGATGTTAAAGTGGTGTTCTCCGCCCCGCAAGAACTAAAAGGCATGTGCAAGAGGGTGAACGCAGGATCCAAAGAGGCCAATCCTAGTGCTATGGTCTGTCAAACTAAACACGTGAAAAGTACTTGGAATGCGTTATTTCAGTTGTTCACCAAATCCCACTAGATTGCGGGAAAGTATACGTTGGGCAAACTGGACGTTGTGTAAATGATAGGTTACGGGAGCACAAATACACGTGCCAGCTTCTGACAGCACATTGGCTGCACATTGCAAACAATGCAAATGTTCTCCGCTACTAGAAAGCACCACAGTCATTGGCACATCGAAAACAAAAACGGAGCGAGAAATGTGGGAGGCGCTTGCGGTAGCTAAAGAAAAAGAGATGTGCGTAAGTGCTCCGTCCATCTCGCTTATCGAAGCTGAGGTCGAGTTTGCCAGGGCGAACGGGTGCAAGTGAACGATGTATGCCTGACCCGAACTATGATCACATGTCGCCACCTTTTCATATATTTTTATATCTCCCCCCAGCTCCATATCTCCTTGTACATAAGCGCGTTGTTTAGCAGTATTAGACAGTTGGTAGTTTGCGCTACGTCCGTCAACGTCCTGTCCTTCACTTAATATCGTCTGTTTAAAGTGAGCGCAATATAGCCATGGAAGCAATATATAGCTTGTTTTCCGCTGTAAAAATTCTGAGCGATGACACAGCCTCTCGATCCCATTTTCCGTTACTGTTATGATACGTTGCTTGTTTTATTGAACGTTTTACTACGTCATGTACAGGAACTGTTATTTCCACTTTACATCGATGTGAGCGTTCGTCATACAATAAATGCAGGCCCTGAAAAAATTAGCGGCATCTACACCTGAGGTATTATCGCAGGTGATGAGCGCTAGCTATTCCACATTGCGTTTCGTTATGTTTTAAGGCGAAATCCTTTAGATCTGTTTCAAGGTCGCATTTTGAACAGAAAATACCACGCGACCCAGGAAGGCCTGAAACGCCCCGAAGCATGTCTATCCCGTGTATAGGAGATCAATGATTTGCCAGTTCATGATTGCTTAGTTATTGAATTAGGGTGGATTAGTGGTGGATTAAGGTTCATTAAGGCATTAAACATGTATTAGGGCGTATTAAGGAGGATTGAGGTTGATGAAGGGAGATTAAGGCGGATTACGGTGCATGAAGCAATTAACGTGAATGAGGGTGTATGAAGGAGGACTAAGGTGCATGAACGATGATTCAGGCATATTAAAGAGAATTAGGGCGGATTAAGAGAGAATAAGGCCGATAAGGTTGTATTAAGGGGGAATAAGGTGCATGGTTGATAGAGGTTGATTATGATGAGTTACAGTAGGCTTTACAAAGCTTTTGCATTCGCGTCACTTAAGCGATGCCCAACTTTCAACAAATTCATCCAGACACCGCGATTCCAAGCCATAGTACCACGTTTTTCACAAGATAACCCGGACAGGCGAATACAAAGGCAGCTCGCATGGGCGCTTTAGTACACACTGGCGTATCGCACAAAACCTAAGCCGAAATAATAGCGTTGCACGAGTCCAGAGGTTTCGTGATGGTGAATGCACAGAATAGCGACCACATTTTATTTAGGCACTTCCAAAATATGGTTAAATTACCCTCATTCTGCAAAGACCACTCATGCCTATAAACATGGTCCAGCGGCCCCGCTCAGTATAACGTCCAGTACTTTTACCGGTCGTACGCGTCACGCTGCGGCAGAGCCGCACTGTGGCTAGCAAATGAATGTAGGCTCCGAAATCTACGTTCGCTTCTGGAGAATGCCGCTTGCGAAAGCACGGTCTTCGGAATCTAGTTTTTTTTTTTACTTAGACAAAGTCTTAGCTGGAAAGAAGGCTAGTTTTTAAACACCATTTATTTCCTTCAAAGTACCTGGGTGTGCTGTCACTTTTGTGAAGCATATAGAGGGATTTCAGGTGGACTAGGCGCAAACATTGGCTGGCGGACACGAGCCAATCAGCGCGCAGCCTGTGCAGCTCCATCTGCTTGCAAAGGCGGACCGCGTCTACGGGTAACTGCGAGACCCGCCAAGCAGAAATTGCTGATCACCGCCTATGTGTTAACACCGGCGCTAAGTGTTCTGTTTAGGAGAATATGCGACCACAACTAGAATCCGCGGTAAATATTTGTTTGTACCATATGGAAAAAAGGCGGCAAAACGTCATGACGGCCCGTTTGCTACGGCAGCTGCAGCTTTGGCGGAAGTGAAAGAGGCGTACTGCTTGCATGCACGCGAAAATAAATAAATAGGGCCATGCTCTGTATAGAACTTTCACTACTCAGCCCACTTAAAGTTACAAATTATTCAGCTGTGCGCCCAAGCAGGCATTTGCTGGATCCGCGCTGCCGTACCCCTGCTAATGCCAACAGAGCAATCACACGTAGTTTTCTAAAGAAATGCACCTCTACCAGCGGCCGTAGGTTCTGCAATTGTTAGCGCGCGATCTTTAGTGCATTAAAATATTTTCGTAAAGTAAGAGAGGGAAGGCATAATAACCAGACCGTAAGTCCGAAAAGGCCGAGCTCTCCCCCCCCATGCTCTTTACCTGTAGATGCCAGGAAATACTACATTTTACAGGTACATTATCTATCTCTGACATGTCTAAACAGATGATCACTGTCTGCACTCTATCTTACCTGGATGTGCACTCCAAGGAGGGCAGAGCTAGGTAACAGAGTGTACATACAGGTAACATCCTGCCGTAAACACAAAGGACACATACTACCGAAAGGATTAAGTTTCCATTCAATTCAACTCTTTATTTGCAGACATAGAACATACACAAATACCAAAACTGGTTGGACCCACAGCCACAGGCTAGTTGCGGGTCCAATGAAAAATGAATAACAATTGCAAGTATAAAGCAAGCAAGATACATCACGTGCATACACGTATTTGTCGCATACCATTAAATTGAACGAGCATACATAATGAAAGGCGAAACAGTGAAAAGCATGTCATACTATTCAACATTTCTACGTAAACACATAATACACTAGTTAGGTGGATTTCAGGCAAATTCCTGCATAGTAATGAACAAACTTTATTAATCTCGACAAAATTGAAGCACTACTTAGACATGTTCAGCACGTTTCAGCGACTTAGTAAAGAAAAGAAAGGACATCAAGATTGTTCACATTCAAAAGCAATAATGAGGCTAAGCAAGTATTTCTTAAGCACGGATGTAAAATTATTTGCTTGCTTTATTTCTGCTAGTAGTTTATTTCAAATGTTTGACCCTGAAAACAGTAGCAAACGTTGTCGGTAAATATTTTTAGTTGAAGGAAGATTAAAATTACAGCACGTTTGATTTCTGGTCGCACGAAAAGATGAGTAAAATATAGAAACATGAAAAGGCAGGTTGTTTTTAACAATGTTGGAGACACACGTGGCAATTTTTAATTCGTGAATCTTATGATACGGCAAAGCATTCATTCTATATTTAAGTCAGACTTGGTTCATCGCAACATGAATGGGTGATTATTCTCAGGGCGCGCTTTTGTAGTTTGCGTACAGGTTCAAGATAAGTTTTGTGTGTCCTACCCCATGATTCATTGCAATATGTGATATGGCTATGGATGAGTGCAAAATATAAAATACGCAGTGTGTTAGTACCGAGATTATGTCATTCTTGTGGGAGGGCATAGCATCCTGATGGGAGCTTTTCACAAACTGCGCTTGTTTGTTCTTGCCAGTGCAGATTGCTGTGGAAAATCACGCCAAGGTATTGAAATGAGTTGACTTCGTCTAATGGAAAATCGTTTTTCTAAATCTAATGATTTAG
Source organism: Dermacentor variabilis (assembly GCF_050947875.1). Lineage (NCBI taxonomy): Eukaryota > Metazoa > Arthropoda > Arachnida > Ixodida > Ixodidae > Dermacentor > Dermacentor variabilis. Next base: position 99,582,046 of record NC_134578.1, on the reverse strand, counting down.
CAGCCAAGGTAGTGTTACGAGTTCGAAATACCACATATTTGGTTTTGTTACCGTTACTCGTAAGTTTTTTTCATTGAAAACCATTCACTTGCTTTTTTCAACACTTCGTTTGCTTTAGTTTCCAGATCACAAATTTTGTCGGCTGTTACTACAAGTGTCGTCGATGTACATAAGGGCGTCAATTGTACCAAAAATAAGGGGGAAGTCGTTAATGCATAATAAAAATAAATGGGGTCCGAGGATGGATCCTTGAGGGACCCCAGTGCGCGTACGGTTAAGTGATGATTTAACATTGGTCATTCTGACTACTTGCACTCGTTCATAAAGGTAGTCAGTAAGAAGGTCTAATGAGCAACCGCGAAAATCATAATGTTGTAGTTTGTGTAGGAGTATGCTGTGATCAACTGCATCGAAGGCTTTTTTATGTCCAGGAGTATGACTCACACAAGTATATTATTTTTCAGAGCTACAATAATCATTTGAGTTAGCGTTCAAACTGCTGACGAAGTTGAATGATTCGGACGAAAGCCATGTTGCTGTGAGCAGATAAACTTGTACTTATCAATAAATTTGTGGAACCGATGCGTTAGAATTTTTTCAAATATAGTATTAATGGCACTGAGCACGGATATTGGCCAGTAATTTCAAGGGTCACTTCGGTCTCCATCTTTGAAGATAGGGATCACCTTAGCAATCTTCAGCTGAGACGGATATCTAGAGCAGTTCACGGAGTGGTAAAGCAGGTGGCATAATATTGGCCCAAATATATCTAGAGTCTCTGTTCTCATTAGAATAGAAATAACATCCACTCCAGAGGCTTTAGAAGCTGACATCTTACTGACTATTTCCATCACGTCTTCAATTTCAATGGTATACATAACGAAAGTGTTAGGTACGGGACTCTGCAAGATAGGTATCTTTTCTGATTTACTAAACTTTTCAGCCAGGGATGGACTGATACGTGCGAAGTATGTGATAAAATTCTCTACAAAGTCTTTATCAGTGGTTTCGGAAAGTACAGTTAGCTTGCGTTGTTTTCCTATGATTTCGTTTTTAATTTCCCACAGCTTCTTTTGTGCTACCAGTGGTCTGTGTGATTAGGTAAACATAATACACCCTTTCACGCGATCGAATCATAGCGATAGATTGATTTGGCTATACGTTGAATTGCTGCAAGTAGTATATATTATCTTTATTAGGCGCCATTTTTCATGCCAGTATTCCTTGGCCTTATGTGTTTGTAGTGTGTGCTCAGTCAAACAAGGGCACATGGGTGTATCATGTCGACCCTTCGAGACCTTGCGATTACTCCTACCTACAGCGACATTGAGATACGCAACTAGGTTAGTTATTTCAATGTTGATATCCTCGTTGAATATTTCACTGAATTTAATGCGAAGAATTTCTTCTTGTAATACCTTCTAATCTATTTTATTGCAATGCTGTTTCTTCTTTCCCTGGTACTAGTTGGATGTTCCAAAGCGGCAAAGATAGGTAGATTATTAGAGATGGGCTCTAGGTAAACGCCTCCGATAACCCCCGTGTCTAGATTTGTTAACGCGTGATCAATTAAAGACGAAGATGTCTTAATTATAAGGCATCGTAACTCTGCCTTATAAGGCATATATACGATAGCTTTAAGATTACAACAAATAGCTATACCCACGGTTATGCATGCTATATGTGTTTATGTTCATGTCGCCTACTATAATAACTGGTTAATTTCGCTGCTTTGACAGAGCGCAGAAAATTGTTTCCAGCTTATCGAGAAATGCTACGTGGTTACCGCTCGGTGGCCGATAAACTGCACCAATGATGACGTCATACTCTAGCCGAATGAAAATAGACTCAATGTCGTTGCAACTATATGTGGTCGCTGCAACTTTACGATATATTATCTTTTACAAACAATGCAACGCCACCCCCGCGTGAACGTGAGTCACCCGGTCAATCACGTTCAGTAACCTGGAAGACTGATTGTTTCACTTTTCTGCAGCCACGTCTCAGTTGTTACAATGACACTCAACCAAGGTGCATTTACAGACAGGAAAGCAGAAAGCACGTCTACGTTTTTATTACTACTACGCATATTGCAATGAAGAACTGATCTAGATTTTGCTCTACAAAGATTTTCAATCTGTTTGATTGAATAAGCCATTGTTAACGAATAGGGTGCGCAGTTACAAAAAATATTAAACTATTTCTGGTAGGTCTTCTTCACGTGTTAGATGCATTACTCCGGAGTTGTCAGATTTCCGCATTAGTATTTTCCCCTCAGAAATCCATGCAAATTTCCATCCTTTCTCTCGTTATTGTTGGATGGCTTTTCCAAGCAAGATTTTGTTTTCGGGGCACAACTGTTCGTTTATGTAAACTGGATCGCTATTCCGAAAACCCAGCATGGCTGTATTCAGTCGCTTCTTTTGACTGCCTCCAACAGTTTGTCACGAACTGATCTAGATCTGAACATCACAACTACGTTTGGAGGCGCATTCTTCTTCGATGGGACGCGGTGAGCTGCGTCAATGTCACCATCACAAAGCTGGAAGCACAAGGAAGATGCAATATTTGCCATTGTTCAGAGGACGTCTTCATTGTCAACCTTTGGTATACCTTTTAATTCAAGGTTATTGAGCCTGCTGTATTGCTTTAACTTAATAAGCTGATTTGTCGTTTCCTGCAGCTCCTTGTTTAGTCTTAGGTTCCCTTTCTTGCATTCCAGGCCCTGCTATCTCATATAATTAGGCTCAAGTCGAAGGCTTTTGATTTCTTTGCGGTAATCTTCAAAGTCTTCGTTCTTGTACCCGACCGATTGGCGGATGGAAGTGAGCTCAGCTTTCATGAGTTATTCGTCGCATTCTTGTTCATATCCTTTCTTTAGGTCCCCCTTTGCTTCAACAAATTTCGAGGTCATCTCAACCAGCACCTTTGATACCTCTTTAATGCTAGCTGGCGCCTTTTCAAACAAGGCTTCAGCAATGTCCGACAGAGGTTGCCAGAAGATATTTCTACACTTAACTACGCACACTTGCAAACCTTAACACAACCGGATAAACACTATAGACACACGCTGTGGTACACTGTGGCAGCAGTGACAGCGAAACTTCAAAAGAGGTTTGAAGAGGCAAGAAAACAGAATGCTAACCTGCAATGTGAAGCAGGAACCGTTTAGCAGATGTACAGTCTATGCTGTCACTGCTGCCAAATGTCTCTCCCAAGCATTGCCTTCTGTATAGGCTGTAAGTTGGTCACGAGTTCCTGGTGTTCATCGCAGTTTGAACAGGAAGGATCCGGCTTTGCGCAGTTGCGCAACTCAGTCGTTCGTCACCTTTATCGTAGGCCGGCTCACCAGCGATGCTGATACGGTTTTGGGGTTTCATGAGCAAAAAACCTACAATGTGAAGCAGGAACCGTTTAACAGATGTACAGTCGATGCTGTCACTGCGGCCAAATGATTCTCTCCGGAGCATTACCGTCTTTATAGGCTGTAAGTTGGTCACGAGGTCCTGGTGTTCAGCGTCGTTTGAACAGGAATGATCCGGGTTTGCGCAGTTACCCAGCTCAGTCATTCGTCGCCCTTATTGTAGGCCGGTTCACCAGCGATGCTGATACGGTTTTCGGGCTTTCATGGGCGGCATATCTGCAATGTGAAGCAGGAACCGTTTAGCAGATGTACAGTCAATTCTGTCACTGTTGCCAGAAAATGCTTCGAGTCGTATGCAAGCATAACTAAAGATCCAGTACATACGAAATATGTTTCCTCAAGTTCCCATGAAATACAAGGGAACAGAAAGACCACATAGGGCACAAGAACGAAACATACATGAAACACAAAGGTCATGGCCATTTTCGCAGGGGTGCCTCCTACTCAGCTGAGCAGGAGGCACTGCGGTAGCTTCAGTGCGCAGCTCAAATTGGCTGAAATCACGAAAACAGGCCAAGAAAACAGTACGAAACTTTGGACGATAGGTTACGTGCGCCTCTATCAACATTTGCTTTAGCTCTATGCCTGCAGCCATGGTGAGGCCATAACCGCTTGTATTGTAGAAGCACATCTTCTCGTACGTTCTAGCACGCCATCTACCAGTCATGCCGGAATCCTGAACCGTGTATCTCAAGATAAGAGGCAAAATTGATGACACGAAATCACACCATGTGCTGCTGAAAACTGCTTTTAATGCTCGCCAGGATGTATGTTAACGGTTCCATCGCTGGCCGCTTGAAAACAAGGAAAGAGTTTGACTGGGGATGCTCAAGTAACGTGGCAGGCCATCACCCACGCTTGCGCAGGTGGTTCCGTCAATTGACGTCAGGAGATTGGAATAAAGTAACAGTGGAATGATTTCACATTACATCGCTTGTGATCTCATGTTCTTGAGGTATTCTTTGTACGAATGGTTGCCATTGTGCTGATCGATGTTGTTGGAGCCGGTGTTCCCTGGCTGCCACAGTACTGGCGGCATCGGGAAAGCGTTCGGTTAATCCTTCAAGTTAATGCTTCAAACTAACGGCAGCTGTCTTTGGAAGAGTGTTTGAAGGTAAAACAACGAGCTTAATACAGGAGTAGGTGCAATGACTATTAAGCCTGGCAAATACACATAATATCAACTCGTCTTGTGTTGTCTCCTCTTGGGTCGTCAACTCGTCTTGACATGTTCTGCACATGCTGGGTACTTAAGGGGAATTACCAGATATGTTAATGCGGTAGCCTAATGCTACCCAGGACTGAAGAAGTATTATGTTCGCTAGGTATGGGCATAACACTGCAGGATGGACTACTAGGAACTCGTACACACTGTAACTTCGGAATCGAGTGCTTACATTTCTGGAGTTCAATGCTTCGTTCGAGATAAACACCGATGCATCTAAATACATTCCTGGTGCATCCTAATGCTGTGGGCAGGGTAAGCGAAATAATACGCTTACTACTACCATTAACTGTAATTCTTTAAAACCATCATATGATGCGGTGTTTGGAGTCACCGTTGCTATCTTTTTTCGCCATTTCCCCACATGGTTCTTGTTGCTAAAGCTATTTGTAACTTGTGCACAAATTGTTACAAAACTTGCTCCAGCTTCTACCGTTCCTCGAAAAAGGAAATGTAAAACAAAAAAACGAGAATGCTTCTTAGGAATGAAGAAAGTTTTCCAGGAAAAGCAATCTGGGACCACACAACATGAAATACTCAGAAAATTAGGCAGATGTAAAGCTAGAGAATGTGCCCAATCTACGTTTTTGTTGACTCGTTCGTTGTAGAATAACGTTTCATGTTTCCTTTTCACAGGCTACACCTGGGATTTCACCATCCAGACTAAGCAACAAAAACTTCTCTCTATACATTTTACATATGAGGATCCGCCGGAGGGACTACAAGTATCTAACTATTGGGTAAGCTTTCGTTTCATTAGATATATTTAAAATTGCGACATAACAATGATTTTTTTATATGAAATTTAAAAATAAAGAAATTTTATTTGCCCTCCTCAAGGAAAAAAACGCGAATTTTTTATAATGCCTAGGTCCGGCGGAAATCTTCATGTGCATATCCCGTTTCTCAAAGCGGCATAGCCATTCCTCTGTAATATCTTTGCTGACAACGTAGTTTGTGTTAAAAGCGATGCTCGTTTTATTTATAATTGTTTTCCATGTTTCGAAGCAAAGCTCTCCTGAGATTACCGTTCCGGCATGCTCAAAGTGCTCGCATAAAATAGCGGTATGAAAGAGAGATATATAAACGGGACAGGAAAGGCATAGTGGTGAAAAGATAAGATTCTCGTGTGCTACCCTCTTCTGAGAGAAGGGTAACAGGAAACGAAAGGCGGAAAGAACAGTGGAGAGAAAAAGTAAAGAAACGAAAAAAATTTAGAGAATGTCCTGAACGTGCATGAGAAGTACCGTCCCTCCAACAGGCCACTAGAACGTAAACAATTTCAAGAGTGTCTTCAAAGTCTTATGGTGTGCCGACTGCATAGGTCGGCGTTCCAGGACTGTCTGCTCCCACAACGACCGGTTATCAAGACGCACCCGCGCGGTCGTGAGTGACTGCCTGTGCCCGCTGGATCGGGCACAATGACAAAGAAATTGTTCGATAGTTGTCTCGTCGCCGCAGTGGTCAGACGGAGCGCTATCGTCCCAACCAATGCGGAAAGCAAACGATTTCGTAAATGCGACGCCGAGCCACGATTGGTAAAGTACCGTTGTCTCGGGTCGCCATAGTCCAGGTGTAGCATGAAGCTGCAGACAGGGGGATCCAGTCAATGTAGACGTGTGTGCTGGAAAGTTAAGTGTGTACCACGATGAGTGTGACGCATCATATACAAGGCCTCGCAGTTGCGCAACTGAATCTGTTCTTTACAGCGGAATAGGTTCTATGCACACCGTCTTCATGAGCACATAGAGCAGCTTCGTCGGCGCATTCATTCTCCATCTACTACTACGTATCAAAAAAAAAAAAACTTTGAAACTTAAGAGCCCCGAAAGTGAGCACAATTTCACAGGCAACAAAAGTGTTAGACAACGCAACTTTTTACGAGCCCCGCCTTGACAAGCCGAATAAACGCACATTTCTTTTCTCGAGCGCTTCAGCTCCTAATGTCCGAGATATTTATCTAAAGGAAAATTTAAAAGAAGTCGAGCCATTCTCTCGTGCAGTGTTATTTGTTCGAAGCGAGTTTGTGCGATGTGCACTGAGATCTATGAACAATTAATTAGGGCGGTATAACATAAATTTTAATAACTGATATTCACTACGGGTGTTTTATTTTTTAGGGGACAAAATCGTACCTTAAAGAGCACAGGGTTCCAATAGGAACCGTTGGTGTTTTCGAATGTGTTTTAGTAGACAAATCTGCAGCGTAAGTATTACACTTATCCTGAATATAGAATTACACTACATATCTGCTTTCTACGATTTAAATTAAAATGTGTTAAGCAACCGAAAAAAAATTACCGACGATTACGTTACTTCCTAATGCGAAATGTGAGCGCAGCAAATAAGCTGTTTCACCTTTTGGATAGATTGAGGCAAAGAAATCGAGCAACACATGTATGCGCTATCACATAATTTTTTTTTATTTTTCACACGTATTCCTTTAACAAAGACTCCACTAACAGTTCTTGACAGTCATGAAGGAAGCTTTGTGGTCGGAGAAATAGACTGATATATGTTCGACTTGGTACACCAATGCTTGATTCTCAAAGACGAGATCTATACAAGTGCCTCGCGAGGTTGTCACAGCCGTGGGGGAAGCAGAGGCTAAGCGCCGCCGCCGAGAAGACCCTGCCGTTCGCGCCGCCGAAGCGGAGGCTCATCTCCGCCGTCGAGAGCAACCAGCAGTAAGCGAGGCTGAAGTAGAAGCTCATCGCCGCCGCCGAGAAGACCCTGCAGTTCGCGCCGCCGAAGCGGAGGCTCATCGCCGCCGTCGAGAGCAACCAGCAGTAAGCGGAAGCGGAGGGGGGCGGCGTGTACACCCAGCGGCAAACGATGGGGGCAGAAGCGCGCGCAGCAAGCGGACAACACGATAAAGGGAGGAGGGAAGAGATAGCAGCGACTGACTGATGCCGCTGACGGCGATAGTGAGTCAACCCCAGCTATCCGCCACACAAGAACAGGGGGGGGGGGGGGGGGACCCTTTCCTCCTCTTTCTGCATGGCGGCGACGGTGTTCTATGCAGTCACGTTATCTTGACTCTCTAGCGGCGTCAGCGGCATCCAGCGGTATCAGTCGGTCGCTGCTAGCGCTGGGGGGATGAAAGGGGGGCGGAGCTGGTTACGAGGCCGACGACGACGCCGACGACGACGCCGACGCGAAACCCAGGAACGGACGCCAAAGAGCTGCGCTCTAAAATGAGTTAGATAGAGCACTCACAATTATGACAGGCTAGGTAAACATCCGTGATAGTGGCGCGTGTAAGGCCCTGAGCAGAGGGTCGTAATATTCTTTTTTCTAAGAGCTTGAGGCGCCTACGTAACATTCAAATATCCATTCATCTCCACTCTCTATATCCATTGCTAAAAGACGCCTAGTCTATACTACTGAACTCCCGTCATAGGAGTAGCTATCACCCACATACTGAATAGAAACCCGACGAACGCCTACGCAATAGTGCATGCTTTATAGTATACAACTTGTTTTATCATGACGCTCGCGTGGAGATTGGTATTACCAAGCCCACAAACACTACACACACACTGTCAGGACCACATACGCGGTCCTTCTTTAAATAGAGTGCCATGCGGAGGTACCAATACTGGAGTTCATGTAGTACTTTTTTTAGGAGTGGGCAGAAAAGGCTGCTGCAAGAATACCTAATTTTTTTTCCACTTCAGCGAGAAAGGTAGTCGAAGTTTTGAAAACAAAACAGTCGGATTGTCATCCGCCTATCTACATATCTTGGAGATGGCAGCTGTTCTTATTCGACTTCCAAGTGCCTGTTGTATTGTGCCAACAAACCCCCGCTTAGCACGGACCCTGTGCAGGAAGCCATGGCAACGCATTCATTCTTTTTATGATAATAATAATAATATTTGGGGTTTTACGTGCCAAAACCACTTTCTGATTATGAGGCACGCCGTAGTGGAGGACTCCGGAAATTTTGACCACCTGGGGTTCTTTAACGTGCACCTAAATCCAAGCACACGGGTGTTTTCGCATTTCGACCCCATCGAAATGCGGCCGCCGTGGCCGGGATTCGATCCCGCGACCTCGTGCTCAGCAGCCCAACACCATAGCCACTGAGCAACCACGGCGGGTATTCTTTTTATGACTACAGGCATCCTTAATTCGAAGTACGAATGCAGAAAAAAGGACATCCGTAATTTTGATCATGGCTGGTCTTGCGTGACTTCTGGAAACTTGAGTTGCCTAATTGTCATATATATGTCCTGATGCCTTCATGGAGAGTTCCAAGCAGTGCATTGTAGGGTTAGGAGCAACACAGGTCCTAAAGGCCGGTTGAAAAGGCACTTATTCGTGCAAGCAATTCGCCTGTATGATAAAAGGGGTTAGTGATGGTGGCCGGCCGGCCGTAGTTCTTTCCCCGCTCGATAATTTACAACTAGCTGCTTTATCTGTTTCTTTTAATGCGAACAGGATTCTTTGCCTACTTTAGCCGTTTTGAGCCTGCCTATCTATCTATCTGTCTATCTCTATCTACTGGCCTCTTACGACTTGTCAAAATGTTTGTGTCAGTAGGTATGTGATCCTGGTAATGACGGCGTCGTGACTGCTATGTTGTCGCATGTGCAGCTTCGTGATCTTACTATTGTCCTGCCGTCATCGTTTCGCTTTCTAACCTGACCCAGTGCTCCAAGGTGTCTCATAGCTTGGGCCACTATGTATGGTTACGTTGTGGTGACATCGACGGCTTCGTAGCATCGCATCATTCCACTTTTCTCATCGGACACTCGCCATCTCATCATCGTCATGCTATATTCATCATTCAGTCGTCATGCATGCGCTGTCCCCCAGCAAAAGTGACGCCTTCCTGGTCATTCAATAGCTTTTGTTACAGCTTCGTTATCTGACTCGTGTCATGCTGTCGTCATGCTAACTACTGCGACGCAGTGGTCGAAGTTGGCTACTAGTTTGCGCAGCTAGGTATGTGTTCAGGGTGGTTATGCCGTCGTGGTCGTTGCATCCCCGCTTTGTCATCTTACTCTCGTCTTGCCGTGATCACACCATCGTCGTCACGCTGTCGTTTTAACAAAACCGCTTCTGTAACCTCACTTCGTTGTCGTTATGCAGTTTTCGTCACACCGCCTTCGCCATTCCATCGACGTTAATCTTTCTTCATTACTCTTTTATAATCATGGTGTCGTTATTCACTCGTGATTATGTCACTCTTGTCAGGCCATAATCATCAAACATTAGCTATCATGCCTCCATTCTCACACCGTCGTCGTGATGCCGTCGTGGTCGTGTCATCATCGTCAGTGCAGCTTCGTGATCCGACTCTTGTCATGCAGTCTTCGTCACCGCATCTTCGCTATACAGCTCTTCTGACGCAGTTAATGCCGCGTCATTCACATGATGCACTCCTCGGCACCACTGTCATCATGCCGCTGTGACGTATGCGCTGTCACTGCATAGTCGTCATGCTTTTGTCCTCATAGCGTTGTCATGGTGCCGTCGTGGCCATTCCGTCATCATCGATGCATCTCCGACATCCTACTGTCGTCATGTCGTCATTGCGATAATTTTTTATCATACCGCTGTCGTCATGCCGTAGTGGTCATACCACCTTCGCCGATCCCTCGACGTCTTTCCGTGTTTGTCATTCTATGGTAATCATGCAGTCTTCACTGAATCGTGATTATGCCATCGTCATCATTACGCCGTCATAGCACATATATTGTCATACATCCATTATCATACCGTCATTGCAGTGTTTGTGGTGTCATGCATCGTTGTCATTCTCGTTCCCTCATCCGGTTGCCGTCACTTCATCGTTTTCACACAGTCGCCGTGACGTTTTTTTTGTTTTTTGCTGATGTCTTCGTTATACCTTTCTCATAATTTAAGAATCGAAATATCCTTGTCGTAACGCTACTGCCGTTACATGACTTCGCAGTTTCACCAAAATCATTCGTTCTTTCTCATTCCATCGTCATTGTGTTAACCTCATAGAGTAGCGGTCATGTCTCTATGCTCGTGGGCGACATTGGCTAGTGAGTGCCATAAGAAAATGGAATGATATTAGGATACGTGGCACACAGCCGAAGCAACAAAAGTCTCTGAGATACCACAACACGTGTTACACAAACGCTACTCCGGTAATTGGTCGGCCGCTACATTGCTCGATTGCTATTCGCACTGATATCGACAGTTATCATGAGATCAGTTGTGCAGTACATTTTTGGGCGTTTACATTCACGTTTTATTGCATTCCGCTTTTTTCTTTTCCGAATTTCTGTTCCTCGAATAAAACCACTTGCTAATATTCCGCATTCACGTTGTCGTCTTCCGCTGGTGCTCATCAGTTCGCTGTTTGTCCTGTACATAATGTTGTTCAATCAGTTAACTGAATTTAGCACTCTTGTTCATTATATTTCTTCTACAGTGGGCCCTTTTGTAGCTTTAGTTTGGGCCGTCCAGCGCCGAATTGGATGAGTGCACAAGACTTCTAGTCCCGGCTTATGTCCATACCCTGCTATTGTTCGCCATGAAGAACAATGTCCTCTCTCCGAAAGTAGCACTCCTCGTCGGTTCTGTACCACATTCTCTGAACCAGGGTCTCATTTTGTGCCGCAATCTCCGAGCCGAAAATCCGCATCAAGTATGCCTCTGGAACGACCCACGGTACGCGTTGAAGAAGCACCTGCGTCACGATACCATCGAACATGTCGCCTAGAACTTTAATGTGCCAACCAGCCACTTGATTGTGGCGCAAACCTTTCCCGCTCCTGTTCAGAAAAAAAAACCTGTACCTTAACCCACCAATCAGGTTGTCCCCCAAATTGGGAGCGCGAAGTTACCGACAGAAGCAAGGGAACTCCCCGAGAACGTTTAAAGTTCTGCCTGCCCCCGAGATTCACAATAGAAAAATTTTCGCCTTCATTCGGAACAAGGCGGCTGGGCCGAAATCCAAAAGTGAGGATAACAAATGAGTCCTGGAGGGCACAGACATACTGCATAAGATTCAATCATCCAAAGTGCGACTGAGTCACCCAGGCAGAAGTGGTGCAATAAAGAGTACGGCATGCAGTAAGGAGCGCGTTAACCACCTCAGAAAGGAAGACACGTCCTCTGTCACTAAAATAGGAAGCACGCAACATCGCGGGCTGTGGCGTTTGGTAGGGCAGCCGTTTCTGCAAACCGCGTAAGGTGATCTACAGCGACAACAATCTATCAATTCCCAGCAGGTGTGCAGGGCAAAGGGCCGTAGAGGTCGATGTCTACGCGTTAAAATGGTCGCGAGGGGCGGGATTGGCTGCAAGGGACCACAAGGACGCCGAGCAGGAGACTAGCGGCGTTGGTGTTCTGAACGTGAGCGGACGTACGTCTGACAAAAGGCGTACGTCCCAAGCCAATAAAAGCACAAGTGGAGCCTGGTGTATGTACAGAAGAGGGCAGCGTGGGCGCGTTGTGGGTCTACATGGAACGCGGAGATGGTCAGAGACGACTAACAACCTCTTTCGACTGCTGACAGCGTAGTTGTGGCGATAGAGCAATCTATCCCGCGCCCGCACAGGGGGCAGCTTGACGGCGGAGAGTTCGGGAAGGGCGAGTCGCCGTGGAGTCAGGTAAGCAGTCAGAAAGAGCCGCAATCCACGGACCTTTGGGTTGCTCCGCAGCCATATCAATGGGCGCTCGTGACAAAAACACAGAGTCAATGACAGAAAGCCAAGCCGTGGCACTTGACGTACAGGAGCGAGAGGGAGCGTCCGTGTCGGTGTGTTTGCGGCCAGATGAATGGGTAACGCGCATGTCGAAATATTGTAACCGGAGGGCATAGCGGGAGAGGCGGCCTGATGGGTCTTTCAATGTCGACAGCCAACACAGGGCGCGGTGGTCAGTAACGACATCAAATGGACGGCCGTGGGATTATGGTCGACATTTTTCGAGGGCCCAAATGATAGTTTACCACTTCTTATCAGTGACGGAGTAACTGGATTCGGGATTGGTTAGTGTCCTGTTGGCGTAGGCTACTACATATTCACCGTATCCACTTTTGCGCTGACCAGGCATGGTGCTCCATGTCCTACTCCGCTGGCGTTTGTGTGATCTTTTGCTGGAGCTATGGGGTCGAAATGGCGCAGCATAGGATGCGAGCGATATGAGCAGACGGCGCTCGCGATGTGAGCAGACGGCGCAATGTGGTAAGCGTGTCGTCGCAAGCTAGGGATCCGGTAGAAAGCCCGATGTCGCCTCGCAGGAGCTGTGTTAACGGAGCAATGATAGAAGGAAATTCTTCGTAAAACGATGAAAGTACGAGCAGAACCCAATGAAGCTTTCAAGTTCCTTCAGTGTAGCCGGATTCGGGAAATTGGTGACATCGCGAAGTGTACAAGCATCGCGTAAAATGCCCTTTCGAAATCACTTGTCTGATTATCGTTAGTTGCTTGGCTCAAAGCGAAATTATTTTAATATTGAGTTGGAAGTCTGCGTTAATTAAGCACTGCAAGAGCTGCTCGAGACGGCACAGGTGGCAGGCAAAGTAAGGAAAAAAGACGACCACGTTCTCAACGTAACATCTGCACGTCTTTCGTTTTAGACGACGAAGGCGATCGCCCATCATCCGTTCTTAAGTATCAGGAGCATTGCAAAGACCAAACGGCGTAACGAGAAGTTGATACAGACCGTCTGCTGTTACAAAAAGCAGTCCTTGGGCGATTGACTCAAGCCATGGGCACTTGCGAATTGCCGGAACTTAAGTGTAATGAGAAAAAGTAGTCCCCTTCTTCCAAATAATTGAGGGCGTCGTCAATGCGCACCAAAGGACATACGTCTCTGCGCGTTATTTTGTTAAGACCGCGATAGGCCAAGTAACACCGGATGGACCCATTTTTTCACTTCCCAAGCACTACAGGACGCGCTGGGACAGTTTGAAGATTGTACAACTCCGCGCTGAAGGATATCGCTGACTTGGTCTCGAATAGCACGGCGCTCTGTGGGTGACACACGATTAGGTCGTTGGCGCAGCGAAGCGTGGCCACCGGCATCAATCTCGTGACACACCGCTGATGTGCGGTCCGAAGCCGCTTGTTGACAGTCGAATGAAGTGAAGTACTTGCGAAGCAGGTTGAGAAGCTGGGAACATTGTGCGAGGCTCAGGTTTGTATCCATACAGCTGTCGAAGACGTCCCGTCGACACAGGGGGCAAGCAGGAAAACAAGCCAGTGTACAGATCTCGGAGCAAGTGCCATCAAGAAGTACGTCGAAGTTGATTATAGAGTCGATGCGCTCGAGACGCCCAATGCACTCACCGTGACAAAAAGTGAAGGGGGAGGCATAACCGTCGGAACAACCATATGTGTGAAGCTCCCGTTGACAGAGATGACAGCGAGGGGAAGAGAAAATCGTCGATGAACAAAAACACGCCGTGGTGTAAAAAGAGCAATGGTATCTAACACCATTGGAGCAGGCAATCACATTTAAGTGCGGAGGTGTCGTAGTGTCGGGAGCAACGAGCAGCTTGACGCCGGAATCATGAGCATCACGATGTTAGGCGTCAGGAAGCGGTAAAAATTCGACTTCGGCGCGAGAACAGTCACTGACGGCGTTGTGATAGGAAAGAAAGTCCCACCCCAAGATTATGCATGAACGAGAAGACAGAACAAAAATTTCGACTGTGTGCATGAGTACTTGAATCGTTATGCAGGTATTGCGTGCAGTAACAGGGGTAATATGCCATGCGCTTGCTATAAGGAGCGACAGGGGAGACAAGGGTCCCGTTACTTTCCTTTGCGAGTGATAAAGTTCTCTGCTAATTACACAAAACATGAAAAATATGAAATATATGAAAGCCCTTTCAAATATGAAAGCCCTTATCGCATTCGGTCATTGGTTCATTGACGCGCTTGCAAAGGTCGACGACGTTTTCAATGTAGTCGAAATTCTCACCGGGCTGCTGGGAACGCTTATGCAACCACTCTTCGGCGTGATCTTTCCGCATCGTGTGGCTACTGAAACTTGCGCGAAGCCCGTCATGAAGTCGAACCAGGCGAGAAGGTCAGCTTCGTGGTTGCGGAACCACAAGTTCGCGACGACCGTGAGGTAGAAGACTGCGTTGTTCAACTCATGATCATCGCCCCATTAGTTGTGGGCACTCCCGCGTTCATAAGAGCGAGTCTTCGACGTCGTTTTCGTCGGAGCCACCGAACATTGCTGGATCTCGTTGACGCAACAAGCCGGAACAGAGAAGGTTGGACGAGGCCTTCGTAGGTGTTTCGCTCGCGTCGTCAGGCATGATGGGAGGCTACTTCTCACTACAGAGTTCCAGTATGAGGAGAATCCAGCAAGCTCCACCAAATACATCATAATCATTATCATCATCAGCCTGGTTACGCCTACTGCAGAGCAAAGGCCTCTCCAATACTTCGCCAACTAGCCCGGTTATGTACTAATAGTGGCCATGTCGTCCCTCCAAAATTCTTAATCTCATCCGCGCACCTAACTTTCTGCCGCCCCTGCTACGCTTCCCTTCCCTTGAAATGCGGTCCGTAACCCTTAATGATTATCGGTTATCTTCCCTCCTCATTACATGTCCTGCCCACGCCAATTTCTTTTTCTTGATTTCAACTAAGATGTCTTTTACTCGCGTTTGTTCCCTCACCCAATCTGCTCTTTTCTTATGCCTTAACCTTACACCCATCATTTTTCTTTCCATAGCTGGTTGCGTCGTCCTCAATTTAAGTAGAACCCTTTTCGTAAGCCTCCAAGTTTCTGCCCCGTACGTGAGTACTGGTAAGACGGAGCTGTTGTACACTTTTCTCTTGAGGGATAATGGCAACCTGCTGTTCATGATCTGAGAATGCCTACCAAAGGCACCTCAGCCCATTCTTATTCCGATTATTTCAGTCCCGTGATCCGCATCCGCGATCACTACATGCCCTAAGTAGATGTACTCCCTTGCAACTTCCAGTGCCTCGCTAACTATTGTAAACGGCTGTTCTCTTCCGAGACTGTTAAACATTACTTTAGTTTTCAGCAGATTAATTTTTAGATCCACATTTCTGTTTTGCCTTTCCAGGTCAGTGAGCATGCATTGCAATTGGTGCCCTGACAAGGCAACATCATCAGCGAATCGCAACTTACTATATTCTCCATTAACTCTTATCCTCAATTCTTCCCAATCCACGTCTCTGAATAGCTCCTGTAAACGCGCTGTGAATAGCATTGGAGAGGTCGTATCTCTCTGCCTGACGCCTTTCTTTATTGGGATTTCGTTGCTTGCTTTATGGAGGACTACGGTGGATGTGGAGCCGATATAGATATCTTTCAGTATTTTTATACGGCTCGTCTACACCCTGATTCCGTAATACTTCCATGACTGCTCAGGTTTCCACTGAATCAAACGCTTTCTCGTAATCAAAGAAAGCTATATCAAGGGGTTGCTTATATTCCGCACATTTCTCTATCACCTGATTGATAGTATGAATATGGTCTGTTGCGTAGCCTTTATAGAATCCTGACTGGTCCTTCGGTTAACAGAAGTCTAAGATGTTCCTGATTCTATTTGCGATTACCTAAGTAAACACTCTTTAGGCAACGGACAGTAGCTGATCGGCCTATCATTTGTCAAGTCCTTGGCGTCCCCTATCTTATGGATTAGGTTTGTGTTAACGTTCTTCCAAAATTCTGGTACACTCGAGGTCATGAGGCATTGCGTATAGCGGGTGGCCTGTTATTCTAGAACAATCTGCCCACCATCCCTCAACAAATCTGCTGTTACCTGATCCTCCCCAGCTGCCTTCCCTCTTTGCATAGCTCCCAAGGCGTTGTTTACTTCCGGCGTTACTTGTGGGATTCCGCATTCGTCTAGACTAATCTCTCTTCCATTGTGGTCGTGGGTGCCACTGGTACTGTATAAATCTCTATAGAACTCCTCAGCGACTTGAACTATCTCATTCATATTAGTAATGATATTGCAGGCTTTGTCTCTTAACGAATACATCTGATTCTTGCCAATTCCTAGTTTCTTCTTCACTGCTTTTAGGCTTCCTATGTTCAAATCTGTCCATACTGTACTTCCTTATGTCAGCTGTTTCACGCTTGTTGATTAACTTGGATTGCTCTGCCAGTTCTATTCTAGCTGTAGGGCTAGATGCTATCATACATTGACATTTCTTTGTCAGATTTTTCGTCTCCTGCGATAGCTTGCTGGTATCCTGTCTAACGGCGTTACAACCGACTTATAGTGCACATCTTTAATGATGCCCATAAAATTGTCGTTCGTTCCTTCAACACTAAGGTCCTCTTCCTGAGTTAAAGCCTAATAGCTGTTCTGTAGCTTGATCCGGAATTCCTCTATTTTCCCTTTTACAACTAACTCATTGACCGGCTTCTTAAGTACCAGTTTCTTCAGGTCCCTCCTCATGTTTAGGCTAATTCGAGTTATTACCATCCTATGGTCTCTCCAGCGCACCTTGTCGAGCACGTGCACATCTTGTATGATGCCAGCGTTAGCGCAGAGTATAAAGTCTATTTCGTTTCTAGTCTCGCCATTCGGGCTCCTCCACGTGCAGTTTCGCCTTTCCCGCTGGCGGAAGAAGGTATTCATTATCCGCATAATATTCTGCTCTCCAAACTCTACTAATAACTCTTCCCTGCTATTCCTAGAGCATATGCCATATTCCCTTAATGACTTGTCTCCAGCCTCATCTTGCCTACCCTGGCATTGAAGTCGCCCTTCAGTATAGTGTATATACATCAGTATATAGTTTAGAAATCTGTAATGCGGTTTAATTAACAATGCAGAACGTAACACGACACGCAGCCTGGTCTCTTCATCAGGCGTCGGGCACCGAGCGCAAGCTCTGTTTTCGAGCGAGGCGTTGACAATGCGCCTGTTGGGCACGCCTGTCTTCTTCGCTACAATATTCACAGTATGCACACATATATTCAGAGTTAGGCAAAAAGGAGAGAATACGGCAGCCGTAGGGCAGGGACCTCCTTTTTTTGATAACACAATACCCGATGTCTGTCGCGACCCTCCACTGCACAACTCTGAATTTAACACCCAACACCAGTGCGACACTTGTCGTGCGCTCGCATCCATGTCTCCTTTCCCTCGGTTAATCCGACCCTGGACACGCAAAACGGATTTCGCAGCAGTTAACACGGGTCAACTCGCTCGAGTCAGGCATATCGACGGCGTTATGTTCTTGAAGTCTGCTCCCAGCTCTCCTCTTGTAATTGTGTCTAAATGAGCAGTTATGCAGCGGGCGTTACACTATGGTAACCGCTGCGCCTGTCGTTGTCTGTCCAACTGAGTAATTCACTGTTAACGTATACCAAATTTAGCTTTGAAACAGACCACTTCCACCAGGCATATCCCATAAAAAGGTCGGAGCTATGTGCCTGCCGTTGTTGCACAGCACAGCAATTAGGAGTTCGCACGTTCGCTCACTTATGTAGGCCGCCTTCAGAGTTGTTTTCGAGCCTAGTTCAGGATGCAGAACAAAGAGTTGCGATTTGCCGACAATAGAAAAGCGATGATCCAGACGGTTTTGATGGTACAAAGGCTGGCTCCGACCATAATAATCATCGACATAAACGTATTCAGTAGACAAAGGCGTAGTAGCTTCACACAGATACTGACTGCAGTCTCGCGACAAGGCCTATAAACCCATAATTAATAATCAACATTTTTCTACAAAACTGTTCAGTAATTCCAGATGGCATCACTATCTGTCACAATGTGTATTTATTGTCATTTATTTCGAAAGAATCATACGCCTCATTACTTGAAAATCCGGCGTGGTCAGTTACGGCGTGACCAAGCGATGATAATAAAAATGAACGACGGCGCAAAGAGTAAAAAGGCATCAAGAATCCTGTGACTGACGCCTGATTTCTCATGGAGGTTCCGGTACACAAAGTAATGACTCTGAAAAAGAATCAGAACCATTAGTATGGGTGGGAATAGAAGACGCGCCTCCGACGTGTGGGATGGGCACTCTTCCCCGACGCCACGGTGGGGCCACGTTTCTGGCTGACTAAAGGCGTGGCCTGGTGGGTGCGCGATTGGACACTTGTCAGCGAGGCCGATAAGGAGAAGGTGGCTCCACGTCTAGAGCGTGTAAAATATGGGTGGTACCTCACACGCGTCCTCAATCGAAAATTTCACCAAAGGGACTATAATGCTTCGCATTCCCACACCTGAGTAGCCTTAAGTGTTTCCGGCCATTTTTTTTTTCTTCTGTCATCTGGTATAGTTATGACGCACTCTCCACGCATACACAGGTACTGATTTTTGAAGTTGCCTTATTTAATTGTTCTAACGAGCTTGCGGAACCATTTATTTTAATCAAGTGAAGAAATTTGTTACGGCAGCGCCTATTTCTCTATCATTGCAGCCATTGGTTAAAAATTACTGATGCTAAGGGTGATGAACACCAATTGGACTTCGACAGCGGTTCATTGAAGAATGGCTCTGAGCTCTGCTATAATATACGCCTGTCACCCGTAGCATACATTGTGACTACTAGTTTTGACTACACCTCCAAGACCATATTCGACCCGAAGGATGCCTATTATATTAGGGCGGAATTCTCCCCTGCTGTGTACATCAAGCGCTACGATATGGTAAGTATCTTTACATTTCGCAGATCGCATATAGCAGTTGCCGCAGGCATGAAGAGCAGGCGCGTCACCTGTTTTGGGGGCCGCGGTTTCGCTGCGTTATACACAAACACGCTACAGGCAGGCTTTGTCGCTTTCGAAGCAAGAACACTGACCACATCTTTGCCGGCGCGGACGAGGATAACGCCCGCGAAGCACAGGGCACGGCGATGCTGATCGCCAAATACTTCTGGTCATTCCATTTATACTTGTTGCATAGGGCCTGCGCGCGGTGTTCAGAGGGGCGCAATGAACACCTCAAATTTTGCCAAACAAGGCAACTTTCATCCACAACCTAGCAGGGCCCTGCATCACTGGCACGGCATTTCCAATCCACTGGACCAACGTCAGCTTCCTGACGTCCCCGGAGGCCCCAGGTATAAATGTGCAGGTTCCCGTGGGACTTTTCAGATGGCGCGGCGACTTTGATGGGCAAAGATCCCTAACTACGCGATATAGCTTCGTTGTGCAGTTTATTTACCGCTGTTCAGTGCGTAGTTGCGATGAGTCTACAGTTATTCTGCCCAGCCCGCACATGCGCTTGCGCAGTGGGTATCAGGGCTGTTGCTCCAGCAAGCTAGTTCTTCGCGCTGTCATCAAAGAAATTCCTGGGCCTTCGGTGGACGAAATGTTTAAGAACTTTATGAAGGCCAAGAAGCCATATGGGCTAGCATTTCTTAAATGAAGCCCTGAAAGCGTTTTGGCCTTGAAAATACTGGGACTTCTGAAACTATAAAAACCGCTTTTCAAACATTGAATGAAAGAAACGGTCGGCTGATCAATGTCTAACGGTTACAACAGATCTACGAACAGCTATTGATGCAGTACAGGTGACTCTGAAGTCATCGCATGTCAAGCTAGGCTTTTGTACTTTAGTAGACTTTGTAGAGTTTGTAATTGCATCATTTTCAGGTTTATGTTATTGAGTCGTGGTTTTAATATTTACCTAGGGAAAGATTTAACATGAAAAGCATTGGCTGTTGGTGTTTAGTTTCATGAAATTTATTTGTAGGCTATCATTATCAAACTTCTGAGAAATTTGTCAAGAATGTAAGACAATGTAGAGCAACTTCAGTTATAGAATGGTTCGGTATTGAAGCCGCATATACCACGTCATATAGTAAGATGTTTTTCGCTCATTCACAACTCCACCGACGCCGACACCGGATTTCGGGTGACACGGGGCCCTTCAACGCTTCGGAGGTAAAAATTCCACCCTCTCCCACACCGCTTTTCCTTAATGGCGTTGCCTTGGAGTTGTTTCGGGACTCGCCTACTCCAATTTTATTAATATAGTGCAAGTGAGCGAAGCAGTTTTTTGCAGCAGCTTTACATGTACAGGCTCGCGGATAGCCCATACGCAAGCGTCACCTAAAAACGTCTGTAACTGGTAAGCAACTGCGCTGCTAAAGAAAGGAGGGAAGGTAAATGAGAACCCACTAAGACAAGCAGAGCTAAAGGATACCCTGAGTTAGTGTATCCTTCGGCCCTGCTTTGCTTAGTAGAGGAAGCTCTCCACAAGTCTCAAAGGAGCGCTCACGCAGCCTCTGACCATCACAAACGCGCCCGCATTCAGGAACCAGTGGTCATTCCTCACGTGCACACTGTTTTGCCCAAGACCCGCCACGGTTGCCTAGTGACTATTGTTGGGCTGCTAAGCACGAGCCTGCGGGATCGAATCCCAGCCATGGCGGCCGCACTTCGATGCGGGCGAAATGCGAAAACAACCGTGTGCTTAAATTTATCTACACTTTAAAGGTACCCCAGGTGGTCCAAATTTCCAGAGTCCCCAACAACGACACGCCTCATATTCAAATCGTAGTTTTGGAACGTAAAACTCTGAATCTTACTTTTTTTTCGCCCACGACATTGAGACTGGTGTAGACGTAGTATTATCAGTGAGAGTGCGGTTCGCCGCACTCTGCCCTAAAGTAAACATACAAAAACCAACGAGCGTCCGTGCAATCAAGCACAAGCAAACTTAAGTCAGCTGCACGCAGCGGGTTATTAATTCGATTCCGCTGACGTGTGATAAGGTGTACGTTGGCCAGATAGTTATGTGCCTAAACAAAAACTTCCACAGCATACATGCCACTGCTCTAGAAAAGATACCGATCACATGCCGTTCGAGAGTAGGGATTGCAGCTGAGTGCCGGCGTTGTAAGATACGAAAGTGGTCTGGAGAAAACGGAACAAACTGACGCATGATATCACCACATGGTGTGGCACAGCAAGGGGACTGAAGAAGAGGAGAACGAGGTTCGTCTGGGTATCGCGCGTCGACGCTTACGTTTCGTAAAGGGCAAACGCCTCGACCTTCATTCAGCGTGTATGCGTTTATACTACAACAGGGTATGCCCGACAATTTGTTGGAGCTTGCTGGGTACACTCAACATATGCAGGAGACCCCACTGGCGAGCAAGAACCTCACCCCGCAAGTGGAGTTGACTCCAGTTCAGCGCACAAGCTGGCGAATCCGAGGCCTCTCTCCAGAATTTGGAAACCTCCAGGAAAAGTGATGACTGCGACCACTGCGACTTCTACAGAAAGGGTGACACCGACTTACCTAACACTGCTGAACCCCCAAGTGCCGACGGCTTTTCATGGCGACACATTTCAAGACGTAGAAGACTGGCTAGCAGAGTTCGAGCGCGTGGCTGCATTTAACGAGTGGGAACACCAACGCCAAACTCAGGAACGTCAACTTCAGCCTTCACATAGTCCGTGGTCCTCCCCGTTCGTTCTGGTCAAGAAAAAAGACGGAACGCTTAGTTACTGTGTTGATTATCGATGCCTCAACGATTTTACTAAGAAGGACGTGTACCCACTACCACGTATCGATGACTCTTTAGACAAATTGCGGCGAGCTAATTATTTTTCTTCGCTCGATCTGAAGAGCGGTTACTGGTAAATTGAGGTAGATGAACGAGACCACGGAAGAACTGCTTTCGTCACTCCAGATGGCCTTTACGAATTCAGAGTACTTCCTTTTGGTCTCTGTTCAGCACCAGCAACTTTCCAGCGAATGATTGAGACCGTTCTCGCTGGTCGTAAGTGGCAAAGCTGCCTCGTTTATCTCGATGACGTGGTTGTCTTTTCGGCAACATTTGACGACCACCTGAAACGACTGCGGTAAGTTCTCAAAGCCATCCGATTGGCTAACCTCACCCTTAAGCCTCAGAAGTGTCATTTCGGCTACAAGGAGCTGTTTTTTCTGGGACACGTGGTCAGCGCGGAAGGCGTTAGCCCTGATTCCGCGAAAACTGCCGCTGTAGCCACGTTTCCAACACCGACCGGCAAGAAAGGTATCCAACGCTACATGGGCCTTTGCTCATATCACCAGTGTTTCATCGAAAATTTTTCGAAGATGGCGGAGCCGCTGACTCGCCTCACAAAGGACGATGTATCGTACGTCTGGGCCTCAGAGCAAGAGACTGCTTTCACCGACCATCGACAGCGCCTGGTGTCAGCACCAGTTGGGGCCCACTTTGTCGAGGAGGCGGACACGAAATTTCATACGGACGCCAGTAACGTTGGTGTTGGTGCGGTGCTTGTACAACGGCAGTTACAACGGCAGTTACAACGGCAGTTACAACGGCAGTTACAACGGCAGTTACAACGGCAGTTACAACGGCAGTTACAACGGCAGTTACAACGGCAGGTACAACGGCGGAAGGTATTGAAAGAATTATCACCTACGCAAGTCGCACACTATGCCTTGCAGAAACCAACTACACCACCACAGAGAAAGAGTGTCTTGCCGTCGTATGGGCGCTGGCCAAATTTGGACCTAACCTCTACGGCCGCCCATTCGAAGTTTTAACCCACCATGACTCGTTATGCTGGCTTGCAAACCTGCGGGACCCTTCTGGACGACTGGCACGGTGGAGTCTACGTTTGCAGGAGTACGACGTGGCCATCGTGTACAAGTCGTGCCGCATATACAAAAACGCGGACGCACTCTCGTGCGCCCCTATCGACACTACCGACCAAGACATTGAGGACGATGGCGTTTTTCTTGGTGCCGTAAGCGTTACTGATTTGTCCACACAGCAGCGCGCAGACGATACACGACCCATATTCTAACCTCTCGAAGGACCAAACGCATCAATACCCCAGCATATCGCTCGAGGGTTGTCCTCTTTTTGTTTAAGATATGGCGTCTTGTATAAGAACTCTGCTGCCCCCAACAAGACCTATCTTTTGGTCGTTCCAGCAGACCTCCGTGCCGAAGTTTTGCTCGCCTGTCATGACTGGCCTCCGTCTGGCCATTTAGGTTTTATGCGATCACTTGATGGAATGCGCATATCCTACGACTGGCCGAAAGTTGCCGACTGTGTTAAGCGGTACGTCTAAGCCTGCCGTGAATGCCAGCGCCGAAAGTGGCCAGCTGTGACGCCTGCGGGATTACTGAATCCGATTGATCCCACCTGGAAAACCTTTCGACCAGATCGGCATGGATCTTCTGGGTCCGGTTCCATTGTAACCTTCTGGCAGCAGGTGGATAATCATCGCCCCAGACTAGTCAACGTGGTATGCCTAGACAAAGGCGCTGCCTCGAGCCACAGCTTACGAGGTTGCCTAGTTTTTAATACAGAGCATTGTCCTCCGGCATGGCGCCCTATCGCACATCGTCACAGACCGAGGCAAGCCTTTAAAGCACAGTTCATTAAAGACGTTTTTAAACTCAGCTGCGCGACCTACCGAAGTACAACTGCCTATCATCCGCAGACAAACGGCTTGACCGAATGACTGAAGAAAACGATGACTGACATGCTGTCTATGTACGTAGACGTACAGCAGAAGACGTGGGACCAGATCATCCCTTACGTAAAGTTGCCTATAACACTGCTACGCAAGAAACAACACTCTTAGCGCCGTTTTACCTGGTTTACAGCCGTGAAATGCAGGCTATGTTAGAAGCAATGCTGCCATTACACAACATCGAACATCTCGACCTCACCCAGGATGCCGAACTTTTCGTGCAACGCGCGGAAGAAGCCCGTAAGCTTGCCAGATTGCACACAAAGAAACAACAGAGCATCGATACGCACCGTTACAATCTCCGCCATCGACAAGTCGAGTTTCAACCTTCTGATAAAGTTTTTGTCTGGAGTCCCGTACGCCGAAAAGGACTATCCAAGAAGCTTTTGAGTCGCTACTTCGGATCTTACAGAGTGTTGCAGCGAATTAGTTACGTGAATTACAAAGTCCTTCCTGACGGAAGCCAGTCTCCCCGACTTCAACAACCGCAATCTGAGATTGTGCACGTTGTGCGGTTGAAACCGTACTATTGCTCCTAATATGCGACGTTTTCAGCCGCTTAGGTTAGCTTATGCTGTGGCTCGTCCCCCATTGCCTCGTGACTATATCGCACACCACAGTGATTGTGACTATAGCCTATGTGTTCGTCCTAGGTCATCTCGGCACTCTCACGTCAAGAATATGTATGTTTTCCTTCTTTTTGTTTTCAAGAGCGGGTAATGCCACAGGATGTGGCACAGAAAGGGGACTGAAGAAGAGGAGAACGAGGTTCCTCTCAGCATCGCGCGTCGACGCTTACGTTTCGTAACAGCAAACGCCTGGATCCTCATTCAGCGTGTATACTACAACAGGGTATACGCAACATTATAGGAGCTGAGATTTCAAAGACAAAGGAAGAACTCAGTGCCCTTTTCCTGTGTGAAGCATGTTACCCCCATGGTCGCTTTATCTGACAAAGAAAAAAAAGGTTTTTATGTATGTGAACGCGGCAACGCCAGACCATGCCTTTATATCGCTTTTTTCTGCTCTCATTTCCTTTTCGTGCTGTACAAATGTTTTTGAAGTATGAAGTTTTCTGTGGCATGAATGCTGTTTGCTCTGATGAGTGGTCAGAAATGTGTGCCGTTCTCTTCTCTGAACTGCTCCACGCATGCAGTGAAAGGCATGTTCATGTATGATTTGCCCGTCATTAAAGCCACAGCTGCAATAGACCACTCATGTTTGTTCATTCGGCGTGACGTCGCTGTTTCAAAGTGGCGGTGCTATGTTCCATCATGACTAGCCAGCTAGCCAACCAACTAGCATTTAAGTGAATTCCGCGGTTTTACTTGGAAGAACCCCGATTTGATTATAAGGCACGCCGTAGTGGCGGACTCGGGATTAATTTTGAACACAAGTGAATCTTTAACGTACCCCCGACACACCCGACGCGAACACTTTTGCACTTCTCCCCAATCGAAATGTAGGCGCGGCAGCTGCGATGTCCTCTCGCGATCTCGTGCTTCGCAGCGCAGAACCATAGGCGCTAAGAAACAGCGGCGGGTAATGACGATGAGGATGTAATATCCAGAAGAGAACGACATAGACAAAACGACCTGGAGACTGTTACAATGGTTTAGAAGTTTCTTACAACTGCGCGAAAAAAATGAGGACAAATGAAAGAAACACACACCACACCACGAGTGCAGACTGCCAATTGGTTATTTTTGGAAAGCAAGCAACATACACTTCATTCGGGAACCTGTTCACGTGTCTGCATCGTCACTCTCACATGTGCCGATAAACATAAACACGTAAAAGATTATATACTGCGCAACAGTGTATCCCAGATTGCGACAAGCGATCGCCAAAATAACCATGAACCAATCTTACAGCATCATAAAAGAGGGAGAGATAAAATAGAAAAACAGGAAGAGACTGCGAAAATGTGAAGAAAACGGATATGGCACTTAACAAATAACCAGTGTAAAGGTGAAACATGAGGCCATTAAATCGTTTGAAGGAACCCAAACGGGCGAAAAAACATAACAAAGGGGGATATCACGCCGATCAACAAATGAGGAAATGACGCTATGAAGTGATGAAGCCTCAAAATATGGCTTAACGAAAATAACTATGGAAAGTGGGGATGACGGCGACTATTGAATTTACAAACGTGACTATGGAAAGAGTGAGACCTGTTGAAAAGCTAACGCTCGGCGGCACTCACAGCACAAAATACCAACCAAAAAGAAAACAAAAATAAAGAACAAACAATAACAGACCGCCAAAAGGACTTTTTTAAAAGGCATATTCGCCAAAATTCACTTTTTCTGGAAGCAAAGAGACAAATCGCGGGCTGACCTGATCCCTCTAAAGGAACCGCAACGTTGTCTCATCAAAAATTGCTTTGCAAGGGTTGTTTCTTGCGCCCTCTTCTTTTCCTCTCCATCTGCCTCAGCGCATGGCCAAAGTGTCTCCTGCCTTGTTCTTTACATGCAACTGGTGTTCCCGCTTTCATTGAAGCACCTGTCCGTTCGTCCAAAATAAATCTTGCCACATGTCGAAGGAATCGAATACACAACCGCACAAACGCAATCTGTGTACTGCGTTTACTGCATCGTTGAACATTGTGGCCTACTCTTTCTCTTGTCTGTAACCGTGGGGCACACTCTACTGAGCATGCATGGAGCCGAAAAAACTATCTTGACCCCGTAGCGGCTGCGGCCACTTTTTTGCTGATGTGCGACATTCCATGAATATAGGGTATGACCTACGGACCTACAGGGGATACAGGGGATGACATACAGGGGATACTCGAAAAGGGGCCGACGTCGAAGTCAAGCACATTCGTTCTGGCATCAAGACATGCGCGAACCGGCGCGCT
Organism: Dermacentor variabilis; assembly: GCF_050947875.1. Classification (NCBI taxonomy): domain Eukaryota; kingdom Metazoa; phylum Arthropoda; class Arachnida; order Ixodida; family Ixodidae; genus Dermacentor; species Dermacentor variabilis. Next base: position 99,555,130 of record NC_134578.1, on the reverse strand, counting down.
AGGCCAGCTAGGCTCATCACATGATGACTCCAACAAAGAGCGCGCCTAATAGGTTTCTCGGTGTGCACTACACTAAGTTCTGTGAGAGTAAAATAAAAGGGCTCCAGCCTAATAAAGAGCGCGAAAAAATTACTGTATTTTTACCCTCATCACTTATAAAAACATGCCAAGTGATTTATGTGGTGAGAAGCTTGTTTCTGTTTCTGTATATTGATTAAGCAGGCTGTTCATAAGCTGTAGACGGAACCACCTGGAAAATGCTCTAGTTAGTGAAGTGCGCCTTCCCGCAATGCCGCCTCGGGCACTCAGTCACCTGGGTCTAGCGAAGCGTACTTTACAGCAAAGCAACAGGCGGCGCGCTCCAGCGCTGTAGCAGACGACGCGAAGCACCTCCCATGGGTCCGTGTGCGCCTGCGCCGCTTCGCTTCGATGCGCCGCCGCGCCGGACGCAATGGCTCCCCGAGGAGCGCGGCCACGGCGAGCCATGTTCACCCGAAGAGTGGACGAGACTGTACTTGAATAAAACCACTGACGAATCCTTTATAACGTACTTCTAAAGAAACCTGAAGACAGACGTCGGACGTACTTTTAGGCAAATCATCGATAGATAGATAGATAGATAGATAGATAGATAGATAGATAGATAGATAGATAGATAGATAGATAGATAGATAGATAGATAGATAGATAGATAGATAGATAGATAGATAGGTTAGATAGATAGATAGATAGATAGGTTAGATAGATAGATAGATAGACAGGTTAGGTAGATAGGTTAGGTAGATAGATAGATAGATAGATAGATAGATAGGTTAGGTAGATAGGTTAGATAGATAGGTTAGATAGATAGGTTAGATAGATAGATAGGTTAGATAGATAGATAGGTTAGATAGATAGATAGGTTAGATAGATAGATAGGTTAGATAGATAGATAGATAGGTTAGATAGATAGATAGATAGGTTAGATAGATAGATAGATAGATAGATAGATAGATAGATAGATAGATAGATAGATAGATAGATAGATAGATAGGTTAGATAGATAGATAGGTTAGATAGATAGGTAGGTTAGATAGGTTAGATAGATAGGTAGGTTAGATAGGTAGATAGGTTAGATAGGTAGATAGGTTAGATAGGTAGGTTAGATAGATAGATAGATAGATAGATAGATAGATAGATAGATAGATAGATAGATAGATAGATAGATAGATAGATAGATAGATAGATAGATTCAAAACCTCCAAAGTAGGGGATCAATGCTAATCGCCATAAAAAGTATTCGTGAGGAATCAGATAATAAAGAAGTATGTAAGACTTTCTAAATTTTTGGTGTTTACATCCTAGACAACTGTCTGACGAAGTTCTTTTCAGTCTTCAATAGTGTTTCGTAGAAAAGAATGCTTGCAAGATTTGGTATATCCGTGAAGTCGCTGTATACAGACTCAATTGAAAAGACGGCGGGAATTACTATAAAGAATTAGCAGAGCACCATGATAGCAGTTAAAGCATAGTTTGTGGAATAAAAAAGAAAGACAACTGATACTGTGGCCCACTGAAAACGGTGGAATACAGTGGGATGGCTTGATGTCTTCACTGATGTTTGAGGCTGGATCTAGATGTTTAGCCGTCGGGTGAGACCTTTATTCGGTGCCGGGAGTGTTCACGGTGTTAAAAACGCCTCGTCTTAGGACACGACGGCGAACTTATCCCCAACCCATCGCTATAGGCCTGAGCGTCACCTTTACCTAAATATATTTATTTATTCACTTTTTGCACAGTTATTGGTCAGTGAACATATTTCTACTTGTTTCCTTGAGGACCATGTATTGGATGCTTACACTATGCGGCTTGCTATCCACGAAAAAAACAATGATCCGGAGATCTTGTATTACATATAACTACGTTTTGTCTTCTTAAGCATTAGGAACTGTTATTAGTAATACTTAACATTAACAGGAAAACCTAGAAAATCTACCTATTCGCCTCTGAAATGGCTTATTCCAAATTTGTTGAACCATGAGCCCCGCTGATTTACATGAAACCACAACCTTCATACTTTACAAATATATAGCGGACTGCACTGTTGGGCATGAAGCTTCCATGATTTGCCCCATTTATTTAAACTCATCGCTAAGTTCGAAATTCCCAGCAGTGCACAATTTTCGCATTTCTGTTTTTTCAGCTCTCCCTGTCTTACATATTTCTTGCCATTGCGCAAACCGTTTTTGATATAAAAACCCTTATGTAGCGTAATATATCTGATTATATTGCTGTCATTTATGTATTGTTCTCCTGTCGTTTCCTGCGCTCGCAGTCAGGAGCGCAGCCACATGTACAACATTCCATTTTACATTAGCTGCTATGTAAAACTTCATCTCTCGTGGATTTGAATAAAATTATCGCTTTATTTAGAACAGCTGACGTCGATTTAGGCCGCGCTCCGGAACTGCGCGGACTTAGACAATGTTGGCATAGGCCCGCATGCCTTTAGCACGCAGACGTAGCATGGCAGCTCACTATTGCGTTAGGTGCCACTAAAAGATGCGCACGCGGCAGAAGAGTCCGCTAGAACACGACGCGAAATGTCAGCTCCAGGAGCGTGTTCGGGTTTGGAGTACAGATCGCGGATGCCGACGTAGTGGAACATTTCTATGTCCCACACTCCTAGGCAGAGTCGACGGTCACGCGCTGTACGACACCACGTAGTGTGACCTGAGCACACTACGCAAGCTATCGAAGTGTTTCTCTATTTCTTTTCGTTATTACGGGATTGAGAACTTTCACTTGTATATTTTCATGAGCATTGGGTCGATGATTGTTGAAAAGAGAACACTGCAAAACGTGCGCTGCGTTACTGTCTGCCTCTCGCCTCTTTCAACGAACTATTGTGTCATCGTAAGGTAAAAGCGCAAGAGATTTGCCGAATCAAATGACACATGCAACGGCGGAACTGTCACGTAATATCGAATAAATGAAGGAACCAGAATAATAATTTGGATTGCACGTTGACTTATGCATGAACACTGAACTGGCTTGATCCCTCACATTAAATTTGATGACCGGCGAAGGTTCTTATACGATACGGTGGTCACAAAAGCGTAAGTTTTCCGCCCAGCCATAGGTTCCTGTTCAATCGCTTAATCGCCTTTCTACTAGTCATTCCAATTTGTTACCGTATCTGTACACTTAAAATAGGTTCCGTTGACATGGTGGTTCACATGAAGCTCAAATCTGAATGCCAGGTGTCATTAGACATTTTTTTTTAAATAGCGTCACAGAGTGCAGACATCAGACTACGGGAAGTCGCGAATGCACATGATGTCCAAAATGGCAGGGCGAATGTAGAGGTTATTGAGACGCAAAAATGTACTTCCGCTGGTTCCGCATACGTTGTGGAACGTTGAGCTGCCGTATGTTTCGCGCCTTTGACAATTTTCCTAAGTTCACCGTGGGTCACGTAAAAAAATGCATGTCCTCAATGTGAATGAAATATAAAAGACTAGACGTGGACGCTGGGTTTCCAGAGAGTCCGAAAGTTCCGCAGGACATCTTATTCATAACGCATCCCGCACTCAAGGTAACCCCAGGGAATTCTGAAGACACCCTACGAAAGGCTTTCGCCATGCATTGTTACGCTCTGAGACGATGACACGGAAATCGTAGCCTTCTTTGTAAGATCCGACAAGAAAACAAGTTGTTAGGAAGATAAAATTTTTTCATTCTTAATCGAGGTTCTCAGGCTTCGCGTGTCTTGTATGCGCTGCTTATCCTGTAAGCCGGGGTTAATCCAAGTATCCTTAATCGGAACTCTCCCGTACAGATGAGAATAGCTTCGACAAGCAAACGTAGGTATCACGTACGACTGTTTCAATTATGAGGACATTGTACCACACAGGACAAGACTCGTCAGCGCTGTTTGAGCAAGAAATGTCTTTGGTGCAAGGAGAGGACAACTCACTGAAAGAGCCAAGTCCGCTTATAACATCAAGAACATTTTTTCAACCACTCCAGATCGTCGGAACTATTCCTCTTAGAGCGAACCTCTTTGTTTGGGTAAATCACGATCAGGATTTGCGACTTGCCGTCAGACTTGGCTGAGAGCGCACTTGGCACTAGCTACTGACGTCTGCCTCATTGAAGCGAAAGAGCTCGATTTATTTATCATACCATATGACGGCTCACTGCTCATTCAGCAGGAAAACACTTCAGTTTAGTGGGTCATACAGACATTCATCATGGGCGTATCAAACTTGTCTCTGAGGTACAGCAAAATATACAGCCCTTCTCTACGCCCGACAAGATATGGCTATCAGGAAAGCCATAGAACAATTTTATTTTTACGCATTTTTTATTTATTTATTTATTTATTTATTTATTTATTTATTTATTTATTTATTTATTTATTTATGTAAACACATTTTTACAGCGCCAATGAGAAAGCGGTAGGAATTTCAGGGAATTCTATCACCACGGATATTCACGTAAACTTCGTAATTCTCAATACGTCAAGCAATATGTTGCTTCATGCTTCTGAATACGTGCAAAGCTATATTTATGCGCTAGCGTTTATCCGAAGAAGTTAACGCAAGCCTTGTTGTCTTGTCGCTGATATCGATGGCTTATCTTGATTTCAGTCAATGTAATTCAAATCAAGAAGCTTGGAACGCAATATCGATGAACACCCACGGATGATATCTGATGGAACTCACGGTCATCATAATGAGAACAAAACATATTATTGCCATTTTACTGCAGTACTGTAAAAACACGCATATTCTTAAACGGCGCGTTCTTTATATTACATTTCTGTTTCAATACAAATTGCTAAGTTGTTATTCGATATATTTTTCTTCCAGAAAATTCCCTACTTCGCGCCTTCATAGCCATAGCCGCATCACTCGGATATGGTCAACGTTTAAACAGATTCAATAAAATTACCACTCGGTTCTGAAAAGAAGTGGCGTTGGCAGCAGAGTCCTCGTTATTTCATGCTTGAGTGAATGTTTAATGTATGAGAGATGTATGCGTAAGTACAGAAGCATGAATATATCTTATAAGTTTCCGAATTTAATTACATCAGATCGGTGTACCAAATTTTAGCCGCTAAATTAGAATAGTTGCTTTTTTTTACGAACAACATTTGACGGTTCAAGGTGGTTGCCAACAAGAAAATCTGATTGAAAGGTCGGTGAATGAAGCAGAGAAAAATTATTCTCGACAAAAAAAGCAATTTTTATGGTTATCGGAATCTCTAAAATGATTCTTCCAGCGCTAATATGGAAAAGCCCTACCAAAGATGGTCGTTACCATTAGATTCGCTGCCATTTGAGCTAGGACATGGGGCGCTTACAGTAGTTTCAAGCGTATAAGACGTAGTCTTTTGTAATGGTTTTGGCTGTGCGTATTATACAGCGACGCATGTTATATATGAAATTTACTCCATTGAAGGTGGGATGAGCCGAATGTCTGCACTAATGACATAGTTCAAAGTCGAAAGAACGTTCACCTAACAACTTTCGCTTGACGTGAAATAAAGAATTTGATTTTGTGTATATATGAAATGCGGCGAGTTGTCTTGCCGGGTGCAGGGGGAGGGGGTACCTTAATCTCTTATAAACAGCGGTTTGTGGGAGGTGAGCCTTACTCGTAAGTATAGTATTTGTGAGTAAGTAGTAGTAGTATTTAGCGTAAGTATAGTATTTTGTGACAAAGCTACGCGCATGTGACCCCATTAGTAGCTCTTTGCAAAATGTGTGCCTTTGTATAAGACGTGCGTCTTTGCGAAAGTGAATGTCCTGAATGAAAGGTTTCCTACAAATCACTTTTTAGGTGGCCAATATTACACAAGGATGCGGCCTTTACACCGGTAAAGAGCGGATTTTTTTTTCTTTAAGATTTTTCGATACTTCGATTACATACTCAATAAAAAGAACCTAACCTCATTTCCTGAGGGTTATGCCATTTCGCACGTAGTTCGCGAAATAAAAATTCGCTCAACCGTTCTTCCGTGTTAGGCAAAGGTTCTGCGCATCGGAAGCTTTGTTAAACACTTCAAATATGACAATTTCTCCCTTCTTTTCTCGCGCATTAGAGACAGCGCAAGCGAGATAACGAGCACTGACACCAGGCCAAGTGGCAAGACGAGAGAGAGAGAGAGAGAGAGAAAGAAAGGCAAAGTAAAGACAGGGAGGTTAACCAGTGATTATCTCCGGTTGGCTACCCTGTACTGGGGGAGGGGCAAGGGGATGCGATAGGTGAGAGAGAGAAGGATTTAAAAAAGGAAACAAACACCTAAACACAGACACGCACGTACACACGAACTGTTTCTGTGGGCACTGTCACACAGCCCGCAAAGACGTTCCTAGTGTTAAACAGTGTCACCGTACAATCCTACGTCACACAGTGTACAGTCCCAATTTGTCAGAATGTCCCCTGTCTTTTAGTTACCGCAGCAGCGCCTTCATAGCGTATCGCGCTGATGTTCGCGTAGGCGAGTTTCCAAGGATCTTGTTTTCTGTCATTGGGCACTTGTCCAGTTGGCCCAGGGTGGCTGAAAGAGCTGCTCTTTGCGGGTTGAAACGAGAGCACAGACAAAGAAGGTGCGCGTTTTTTTCTTTCATTGCACCCACAGAAGTCACAAAGTGGGGTGTTGGCCATTCCGATGAGGAAAGAGTACGCATTTGAAAATACTACTCGGAACCATAGACGGACTAGAAAGGTGTAGTCACGTCATGGAAGCTCGGTCGGAATACGGAGCTGTAAATTGGGGTCCTTGGTATGCAGGCATGCACTTGTGAACTCAGATGAAATCCACTGAGCTAATGTCAAGTCATGCGCAAGTGGGGAAAGTTTCCTCGCTGCGTCGGCTCTCGAAATAGGAATGGCAACGCAGTTGACGCTGACATGGGCAGATCGGGCAACTGCGTCTGCTCGATCATTGCCATGTATTCCACAGTGACTAGGCAACCACAGATATATTATATGGTGTCCTTCAACTTAAAGCCCCTTGATAATTTGAAAGTAGCGACACTCTCCTCCTCACGGCGCTTTTCTTCTCAATTCTCCTTGCCCGCCGGCTGCGCGCGGCGTGCTTTTCCTCCTGGGCTCCCGCGGACGGGCCGCAGGATTCTATGGAGGCGTGTTATTTTGGGCCAGTTGCGCGCCCCAGTGGGGTTGAAAATTTTGAGAAATGCTAATAACAGCATCGATAATGCTGGAGGCAACCTTTATGAGGAGGTTGGTTTTTTTCTTAAAGCCGTATGAACGGGGTATACCGACGTAAAGGGAGCTTTGAGGCGAGTTCTATATTCCAGACAATTTTTCCGCCTTATGATCAGATGCTTTACTTCGTGCGTCTGATCTAGTATTGCTTGTGACACATCCCTTGTGTGTGGCTTATTAAACGAAAGCCTTTGACCTCTGTTTCAGGGTCCCGTTGTGAGCTACAGAAAATATCACGTGACCGAAGGCGGGAAGCGAACCAAAGCATGTGCAGCCGAGTATAAGAGATGCTTAATGATTTGCAAAGTAACGATTTATTAATGATTGGATTAAGATGAATTCGGGTGTATTAAGGAGGTTTAAGGTGGATTAAAGTCGATGAAGGTGCATTATGTGAATGAAGGTGGATTAACGTGCATAAAGGAGGACTAGGTTGGATTAAGGTCGATGAGGTGCATTAGGGTGGATGAAGGTGCGTTGAGGTGCATTAAGGTAGATCATAGAAGATTAGTGTGGATTAAAGTGTATGAAGATGGATAAGGGTAGACTAATAGGGATTAAGGTGTATTAAGGAGGACTATGGTCGGCTAGGGTGAATTAAAGTGAATGAAGGAAGGTTAGAGTAGATTAAGGTCATGAAGGTGGATTAGGTTGCATTAAGGAGGACTTTCGTGGATTATAGTGCAATAAAGTAAATGAAGGTAGATTAAGATCGATGAATGGGGATTCGGTGGATTAATTTGCATTAGGAGGATTATGGTAGACTAACCGCGCTTAATACTCAATGAACCCTAATTCACCTAAGTCAACCCTAATCTACCCTAATGCTCCTCATCCACCTTAATCCAGCTTAATACTCGCAATCCACCTTAATACAACCTAATCAACCTATATCGCCCCTAATGCACCTTAGCCTACCCTATACGGTCTTTCTCCTCCTTTATCAACCCTAATACATCATAATCCTCCTTCAACCACCTTAATCCTTATTCATGCTCATTAATCCAACTTAATCCTTCCTAGTAGTCCCAATCTACTTTAATACACCCTAATCCACCTCTATCAGACCTAATCCAGCTCCATGGTCCCTAATCCACCTTAATCTACCCTAATCCATCCTAATCCGTCTTAATCCCCGTTTTATCAATCTTAATTCACCTTAATCCACATTATTCGACCTTAATATTCCTTTATCCACCTTAATCCCCCTAATCCTTTTCATCCACCCTAATCGGTCTTAACACCCTTTCATCAACCCTTCGCCATAATTCACCATAATCCGCCTTAACCCTACTCCAGCTACCTTAATCTTTATTCATGCATCTTAATCCTTCTTAATGCACTCTAACCCACCTTAATCTTCTTTAATGCCCTCCAATCAACCTTAATCCTTCCTAATCCACCTGATGTCAATCACTAATGATTCATTAACTTGGGTAATCATTCTCTTATACAGGGGTGGACATGCTTTGGATCGCCTTCGGCCTTCATTGGGTCACGTGATACTTTCAGTTTACAACGCAACCTTGAAACATAGAGATCTAAAGGATTTCGCCTTAAAACTTAAAAAGAAAACTCAACGTTGACTAGCTAACGCTCGTCACCTGCAATACCACGGGTATAATTGCCACTAATATTTTTCAGGGCGTGAAGCAGAATCTTAATGCTGCACTTCCGACTGAATAACAACAGTTAGCAACGCGCGAGGTGATCGAGCCGCCCCAGAATATTAAGCATACTGAGGACAACCGCAACAAAAACGCTGGGGAGCAAGCCAGAAGAATGAGAAAAAAAATGCAGCATTACGGGATGCTTTGCTACGAGCTATAAGAAAGACGCCTCAGCTCGCAAACAACGCTGTTCTTTGTGGGAACAAACTTCTTTCAGCCAATGTCATGCAGCCACTGCTTCCTGCATAAGCCGTCACGCTGTCCTTGTGGTATCATAAAAACTGCATAACCATTTTCAGGCTTCTTGCAGCAGTTATCTGCGCAAGAGCCCGGCACAGCGCTAGCACAAAGAGCAGGAAACACAGCGTACAACGTTCGCTACGCCGAGCTAAAGCGCCGAGCCAGCCGTGCTCAGGAGGGAAATGGCGCGAACGAAACAGAAAAATACAAGCAAAACTCAAGATCCGCGCGTTTCTAAGGGCAACGGCAGGGAGACCAATCGTCGTGCAGAAAAACGGGGGCAAAACTGGTTGCCGCGGAGGAACGCGCGACGGGCGAGGAGGAGGCGAGGAGGTCGCGCGGCGGCGGCAGAGTTCAAAGAGTGTCGCTACTTTCAAATTGTCAAGGGACTTTACTTCAACTATGCGATGGTGGACTTCTCTGATCTCTGCGACGAGCTGCTCACGTGATCCATGGCGCAGTGCTGAGAGTACACTCTGTAGGGCTGCCTTTGAATCACAGAATACTAACCATGCATTGGGTGGTTCCTCCTGAATGAAATGAAGAGCCGCACGCAGGGCTACCAATTCAGCAGGTGTCGCTGATGATGCATGTGACGTATTTAGCTGTATTTTGACGGTTCTTGTTGGTATCACCACCGCGGCAGCTCAACTTGCAGAGGTGACTGAGCCATCGATGTAAACGTGTACGCAGCCACTGTGCACCCTATGTGAAATTTCTAATGTGGCTTCCTTCAGGGCGAACGGCGGCATGTTGGGTTTCTTCATGATTCCTAGGATGGTGAGTCGTATTTCAGGTGTGTGCAGGCAACATAAAGGACAGGATGGTCTTGCTACAGGCACGTAGTTCGATGACAATGAGGTACGATTGGCCACAATTATCCGACTGAAACTCGCGTGTGGCCTTTCTGCGGGTAGAGCGGCAAGATGGTGAGAAGGTAGACGGGCAACGTGCCGAGTATGCGCCCTGAGAGCGCTGGTTGCCGAGCACGTTGACATTCGTGGTGGTGGTGGTGAAAACTTTTAATTGCTGCAAGAGAGTTTGGGAGCCACAGAGTGGCCCCGCTACATGGTCGGCGTCCCTAGTCCGGGACATCGCATGACAATGCCCCGTCTCTCGCCCGTTTCACCAGAGCCCTTTGGGACTCAAGCGAGGAGCAGTTGAGGAGGGCAGTCTCCCATGCCTCTCGGGAAGGGGTAGGGGAAGGGGGGAGGTGGGGATTTTGAGTACATGCCCACACCATGTGGAAGATATCACAAGTCTCCCCACAGTGCGGGCATCGCCCATCCGTGTTAGGATCGTAATGCTTTAAGATTGCAGGACAGAGCAGAGTACCTGTCTGCAGGCGCCTTAAAGTTCGCTCCTCCGTCTTACTCAGCCCCTTGGCAGGGGCTGGGAAAAGGCGGTGGTTGTCGCTATAATGCGTTATTATTTCCCTGAATCGCAGCAGCGGCTGGTTAGTCTCCGAGCCAGAAGAGCTGGGATGAGGAGCCCGGTGAATAAGCGCTCGGGCAGCCGCGTCAGCGGCCTCATTACCTCGTACGCCCTGATGGCCAGGAGCCCAAATGATTCTTTTCGGTGTTGGATCAGTGGCAGTCCGTCTTAGAATGCAAGCAGCTAAGGGGGAGATCTCCCCAGCCAAGTAATGATCACATGCTTTTCGGGAGTCCGTAATGATGATTCTCGAATTGGCGTGGGCGGCAGCAAGCGCTATCGCTACTTCCTCGGCTCGCATTGAATTCGGGGCTCGAAAAGAGAGTCCATCGACGTGCATTTCCTGGTGAACAACAGCGGCCGTGTAAAATCCCGTGGGCGACGGCCCTGCTACGTCTGCATGATATACACCGGGTCGGGAGCCGTGTTGTCTCTCAAGAGCCCGAGCCCGCGCTTGTCGTCTGTTTTCGTGCATGTCGGTGTCCATGTTACGGGGGAGTGGGGAGACACAGAGCATATGGCGCCACAGTACTGGGATACGCTCCGTCTCCTCTGGAGTGCAGTCGTGTTGGATGTGTAAGCGGTGTAGCAGGCGGCGCCCAGGGGCCGTCTGCATGAGCCGCGTGTATTGGTTCACGAGGTGGGCCTCCCGCAGCTCCTGGTAGGAGTTTAGCACCCCCAATGCCTTCAGTTTGGCATTAGAGGTAGCCACCGGGAGATCCAGGGCTCGCTGAGTTGCCTTGCGGATGATGGCGTCTATTCGCGCCTCGTCTTGCTTAGTAGTGCGGAGATATGGCACGGCGTAGAGGATCCGGCTAGTCACGAAGGCATAGACGAGCCGAAGCGCGTCCTTGCCCCGCAGACCGCCCCGCTTGTTGGAAACGCGGCGGATCATACGCCCTACCTGTTCGCCTACTCTCTTGAGTTTCACAATGGTGGAGTCCGGTCTGAGTCTGTGGTGAATGAAAAGGCCCAGAATACGGAGCTCCTCCACCTCTCTAATAGGACCTCCTGACAGAGAGATATGAATTGCTGTCCTATCCTTTGGGTTCGCTCTGACATGCAGAAGCTCTGATTTCGCTGGAGCACATTGGAGCCCACAGTCCATAGCATACGCATCGACTATGGAAGCGGCCTGCTGAAGGCGGGCCTCCATGTCCCCCACGCTCCCCTCAGTGGTCCAAATTGTAATGTCATCTGCATATAACGCGTGTTGAATGCCTTCCACCCGGGCCAGTTGGCTTGGGAGGCGCATCATAGCTATGTTGAACAGGAGCGGTGATAACACCGCTCCCTGAGGGGTACCCCGTGTTCCCATCATGTAAGGGCCGTATTCCTCGCCCTCAATCCGAAGGAAGGCCTGGCGATTACTCAAGAAATCTCTTACATACGCGTGGACCCTAACCCCACAATCGGTAGAACTCAAGTTGGCCAGGATGCTTCCGTTTTTAACATTGTCGAAAGCCCCTTTCAGATCAAGGGCGAGGATGGCTTTGTCATTGTGTTGCATAGTTGTGGGTCGTATTACATCCCTGTGCAGCTGGAGAAGGACATCCTGTGCAGACATGTGGGGGCGAAACCCGAACAGGGTGACTGCAAAGAAGCCCTTACTCTCCAGGTATGGAGAAAGGCGATCCCGAACCATCGTCTCCATAAGCTTGCCCGCACATGAGGTCAATGATATGGGCCTCAGGTTGTCCGTATTCACGGCCTTACCTGTTTTAGGGATAAACGTCACAAGTGACGTTTTCCACTCGGGAGGGAGTGGACGCCCGTCCCAGATCTGGTTGATGTATTCTAATAAATGGAGGTAGGCGGGGTCCGGTAGGTTCGCCAATAGGTTCACTGTTATGTGATCCCGTCCCGGAGCCGTACCCCGGCGCATTTTTGCTAAGGCCGCCTTAAGGTCGTGCAACTCAAAAGGGGCATCAAGTGTTTCATTAGGCCTGCCAGAGTATATGTACTCAGGCCCAGGCGGGTCCTCCGTACGACAGAGATATCTATCGCACAGAGTGTCCGCAAGTTGCGCCGTCGTACCTTGATACCCTTGCAGAGCCCGCCGGAGCTGCTTTTGCGTCTCCCCTCTCGTTTGGGAGGGGTCGATTAGACTGCGAAAGAGACGCCACGTCCCCTTCGAGCTCATCTGATGAGCTGCGGCGTCGCAGCGTGCTATCCAATTTGAATCTGAGAGTTCGGCAGCATACGCTGCAGCCTGCTCTGTGAGTTTGGCTATGCGGTCGCGTAATTTGCGATTAGTTTTCTGCTTTTTCCACCGTTTAGTTAAGCTCCGGCGCGCCTCCCACAAATGCAGGAGGTGGGTGTCCACTGCGGGGATCTCTTCGGTGGTTTGTAGTGTTGTGACGTGTTGTTTCTGAATGTTGTATATGTGGTTAGCCCACTCCGCGTATCCGCCGGAAAATAGTACGGGAGGGATAGTGTGATTTCGGAATTTGTGCCAATCGGTCAGCTTGGCCTGACCCCATTTTTTGCGCGCTGCCTTCGCCATGAGTGTAATCCGGAGAAGGAGGTGATCGCTGCCTAGAGAATCTCCCAAGTTCTCCCAAGCAGCCGCTCTAGCATTTTTAACGAGAGAAAGGTCGGGACACGTGTCGCGGGTTACCGAATTCCCGACTCGGGTGGGATACGCCGGGTCCGTGAGCAACGTGAGGCTGAGAGTCGAGATGAGCTCCGCCAGCTTACGTCCTCTTGCCTGTTCGAAGTGGTAGCCCCAATGAAGGCTAGGAGCATTGAAGTCGCCAACGATCACTAGAGGCTCTTTGGCTGCCATTTTTATCGCGCGAAGGAAGATTTCATTAAACGTTACGCGCGGCTTATGCGGAGGGCAGTATATGTTGAGGATATGTATTGACGGGTCGCGGCGTCTGAGAGGCAGTACTCGGACCATTGTATATTCTTGCTCGGTACTCAAGTCTAAGTCGACCTGAACCACGGTGTAAGCTTTATTCACCAAGATGCACGTAGAGGCGCCCCCCTGAAAGGTGCTGTAGCCTGATAATTTAGCGTCTATGCCGGGCTCCTGCAGGGCAATGAGTGCCGGCATGTCTCCTAGGGACTGCAGGTAGAGCTGGAGGTGTGACCGTTTTTTCCAAGCTCTGAAACCTCTGCAGTTCCATTGGATGATCTGGAATTTTTCAAGGTTTTTATCATTCCTATTAGATCTGCTAGCCATCTTGTTCTATTTATTTACGGGCGAGCGGACTAGCTCTGGCCGGGAACCAGCGCAACCCCAGCGAGGGGCCGCACCGACCCACCAGCTGCAGAGCCTGAACCATGTTCCTCCGCTGCCTGGCGGGAGGCTGTCTTACGTTTGAGGTGAGGGGATTCGCTGCTACTGGCGTTCTTAATTTGGGTGCTGACCCAGGGCTGCACGGCTTTAAGGACCGAGTCAGTGACCTGGGCCATAAGGTCGGGAAGTGCTTGCGTTAAAGCTGCCTTGAACATGTCCTGGAAGGACTCGCGGACTGCTGACATGATTTGATTCGGGAGGGCCGCCACCTGCTCCTCCAGTTGCTCGGTTTGGCGCTGCAGTGCCTCTAGGCCGGCGACGCTACCAGCAGATCCAACTACCGTGTCCCCGCACTGCCGCGAGACGCTAGTGAGGCAAGATGTTACGGATGATCCGTCATCCTCGCCATCTGGCTCAGCTTCTTGCATTGGTTCGGATGACCCGGCCTGTTTGGCCTTTAATTCTTGAATTTTGCGCGCTAGAATTTGGTTTTGGCGCCTGAGCTCCTCTACCTGCTGCTGTAGGGCGGTTTCGGTAGGGGAGGGACGGGTAGGGGGCCCGGAGACTGCCCTACTCCAACTGCTCACCTGTGGTTGGACGGGTGCCAAGGGCGGGAAGTCCCTGGCGTTGAGGACCGGGGGCACCGCCTGGGTCGCGGACCTGACAGGTTTCGATGTGCCGGGTTTGGCCTTGGTTTCCTGATCGGCTGGCGCTTTCTTGGCCTTGGGCGGAGGAGCCTGCTTGGGCCCCGTCTTTTTCTTCGGTTTGGATCCGGATGGGGAGCTCGGTTTGATGGCTTTCCGGAACCGCCCGGCACAGCCAGGAGCTCCGGTAGGGTGGCCGCCTCCGCAGATGAGGCAGCTCGGAACACAATCATGTTCTGCCGGGCCGTCAGGAGTGGCATCGGGAACCTGGACTCCGCAGCGTTTGCAGTGTCCCGGCTGCGGTCGCGGGCACGCATCGGCCCTATGGTCCACTGTGCCACAGCGGTGGCATGCTGGCACTGTTTTCTTGTACAGGCGAACAGGGAGCCATTCGTAGCGGTACAACACCGTCCGTGGCACCTTGGTCCCCGCGAAGGTGATCACCGCAACCGGGGTTCCCCCTAGCTTGCGCACAGACACCACATTTTGTTCCGCACTGAGTTTTCGTTTAACGCTTTCAGACGTTTCGTCTGGCGAAACAGTCACGACGCCTCGACAGAACGCTCCGGAGAGTTTAGGGTGTCCCCGGAACGGTAGCTCGCGTTCCCCTACCGGCAGCACAATATCCCGGAGTAGCTTCTCCGCGGCGTCGACAGATTTCAGTGCACATACAAGGACGTTTTGGTCCCAAACGGGCCACACCTCAAGTCCAGCATTTGCGTCGTCCCCGAGGATGCTGCGGACTGCAGCGCCGGCTCGTCCAGGACCAAAAGTTGCCTTGAGGTCGACCGTGTTTCTTGGTTTCAGCACCACGACGATGTCATCTTTTTCAATGCGCGGCGTGTTCTGCGGCCGCCACCGGAGTTGCTTGGAGCTCGTCGAGGCTGCGTTCAGCGCACTCCCGCCCTGCGTATGCGCAGAGCTAGCCGGCGCCTGTTGCTGGGTGGCACCAGCACCAGCGTCCCTCGATGCCGCCGCCGCGTTCTTCTTTCCGCGCCAGACGCGGACCATATCTTGAAGGTAATCGTCCTCGGTTGGTAGAGGATCCTCGCCTTGAGTCGTATCCTCGGATTGATGGTTATCCATTGTTACGATCTGCAAGGACTGCGGGTCGTATCCGGTGACTTGATTTGGAGCCGCCAGAGCCGAGGGATCCCCGACCGCGGCCATCGCAGGCCCCGGCGCCGTTAGGCTTAGCACCACCGCGGCGTGACGAAAGCTTCAAATGACCGAAAAGTGGTCAAAAATTGGCCCCACCTTAACAAACGTGGTATAGACGGGTACCGCTGAGGTTCCTGGAGACGATGATACCAGGCTTGCAGGGGGAAAAGTTGGTGTATCGCAATTGATTGCGATCTGTCACGGAGCCGACGCGGTATGCGACCATTCCCGTCACCGACCCGGCGTCTCCCTCCGTTGATATTGGGTGATCTCAAGCTATGACAATCGTTGCCGCTGTAGACGAACACCTCGGAAGGCCGAGACATGTCCTTATGGCTTGAGCTTGCAGTCCCTGGAGTACACGCAGGTTTGTTTTGCAGGCGTTACCAATCACAGGAAGGCTGTATCTTGCGTAACCGAGGAACAAGGCATTACTAAGCTGCAACATTGACCGCGCCGACGTGCCGCATGACTTTACGCCAAGAAATTTGAGGAGATATATTGTTGTCATTAACCTCTTCTTTAGGTATGAAACGTGCACGCTCCATGATAGGTCGCGGTCGATAATTACCCCTAAAAAGCGGTGTTTCCGTGCATTTGTAACTCCTTGCCCATTCACACTTACAGAGTAACGCTTCATTATCTTCTGAGTGAAATTATCAAGGCAGCATTTCTCTGATGACTGCTCTCAGTTCTGTTTTCGCAAGTACAGTGATGTTAACGGAGCTGCCTTTTGTAGACGTGCTCGTACCTGCAGACGTGTTACAGCAGATGCCCAAATACAAATGTCTTCGGCATATACTGATACTTGAACTATATTGGCCAAGCATCTGACTAGGCCAACGAGCACTACGTTGAATAGCGTCGGGCGAATTACTCCGCCTTGTGGTACTCCACCGAACGTTTGGTGTTGAGTCGTGGCGCCATCCTCGGTCATCACGAAGAAATGCCTGTCGGTCAAATAACTTCCCATCCACTGAAAAGTGCGGCCACCGATTCCGGTTCAATCAGAGCATCTATATTTGCATAATGTGCTATATTATCATAGGCGTGTTTTATATGAAGGAATAATGCCGCAGTGGAGTCATTTCATACGTTTATTATGCTGAACGAACGTAAAGAAATCGATGACATTATCTGTGGATGAGTGCCCACGCCGGAAGCCAGCCGTAGCATCTGGGTACACGTTGTAATTTTCCAGGTACCATTCCAGGCGCCTCACAATCATTCTTTCCATTATTTCCCTATGCCACTGGCCAGAGCGATGGGGCGGTACGCTGACAAATCTAACGGTGATCTAAATTGAAACGAGATTTCGTAAGAACAAGCACTAATATTGGATAGTAATAGACGCTATCGAGTCAGTGCTAAGAAGCTTGCTATAGGGTAGGCTGTTCCATTCCGTTACTGTTCGAGGGAAAAAGGAAGACATAAAGACATTGGTTGTACCATTATAAGGCGTTAATGATGCAGCGTGGCGAAGTCTTGTTCGGCGGGCAGTAAGGGGTGTTATGTAAGGTTCGGGAGAAAGAGATAGTTTATTGTTACTCAGCAAGAAGAGAAATTTAAGCCTGTGAATTTTTCTTCTTAGTAGTAAAGACTGAATATTGTGTTCAGCCATTAACTGAGTTGGGGAATCACTTGAGCGATATTTAGAGAAGATGAACCTTACTGCTTTACGTTGTATCATTTCTAGCGCATCGATGTTAGCTTTAGTATAGGGATCCCATACAATAGCTGCATACTTGAGTTTAGGACGGACAAGAGAGCTGTAGACGATAAGACGGGTTTCAGAAGGAGCGTGTTTTAATTTATGCCTGAAGTAGCAAAGCTTCTTAAAAGCCGAGTCGCAAAGATGGGAGATGTGCGAGTTCCAACTAAGGTTACTGGCTATTGTAACACCGAGGTATTTATATTCATTCACCTCCGTAAGAGTATTTGGATGCTAGGCTATAGGTAAACGACAATTTATTAATTTTTCTAGTGATCTTCATAAATAGTGTTTTATCAATGTTAAGCTGCATATCCCAGCGCACACGCCAAGCTAGTATGTCTTGAAGGTTAGAGTTTAGAATAACTTGATCTTGTCGGCAAGTGATCTCATTAAAGAGGAGGCAGTCATCAAACAGTTTTATTTGTACGGGTTGAGTAACAGTATCTACAATGTCATTAATATATATGTTAAATAGTAATGGTCCAAGAACACTACCCTGGGGAACAGCAGAAGTGACAGGAAGGTTACTGGAAGAGCAATTATCAACTACTACGAATTGCGTACGGTTAGAAATATAGGCGCGAATCCAATTGACGAGATGTGAAGGAATGTTGAAATGTTCAAGTTTTTCTATTAGCTTTGCGTGCGATACAAGATCAAATGCTTTCCTGAAGTCCAAGAATATGATGTCAGTTTGCCCTGATTTGTTGATAGTGCTAGCGAGACTGTGAACTACAGTGGTTAATTGGGTTACAGTGGAGAGGCCCTTTCGAAAACCATGCTGCATAGGAGATAGAATGGCTCTATCATCGAGAAATTTACTGATTTCAGAAGCAATAATATGTTCTAAAAGTTTGCAACAAGATGAGGTTAGTGAAATGGGACGATAGTTTGCCACTAGCGATGGATCGCGTGTTTTTAGTATCGGAACAATACGAGCAGAAAGCCAGTCGTTAGGAAGCACCGCCGATGAATGGGATGCACGAAAGATAATTACGAGAAAGGGAGATAGCATTTCAGCGTACCTGTGAAGAAACACGTTTGGTAGGTTATCAGGCCCAGGAGATGATTTCGTTTTAATATTCAGAAGCATAGAAGAGACGCCAGATAAAGAAATAAAACTAAAATCATTGTTGTGTGCTACGCCATTCACACGAGGGGAAACGGGTGAGTTCGAAAAGACACTGTTAAAGTAAGCATTGAAGTGAACAGCCATATCTTGTTTAGCGACGACAGGATTGCCCTCATGCATAATATGGTCAACTGATTTACTTTTTTTACTAAGATAACCTCAAAACTTGGAAGGAGCAGTTCTGATGAAGTTAGCAAGGTCTGACCTGGTAATAGCGAAGTTTAGCAACACTGATAGCCTCATTTAATTTTGCTTAGTAGGGTTCTACTATGTCACGAGAAATACCCTGTCGTCTTAGTAGTCTGACCTTTCTCTTTATGTGTACTATGTCACGCGTCATCCTTGCAATTACCTTGCTTACCGCACCACAGGTGGAGGACATGAATACCTCATAGCCAGAAATGCGTGTAACTTTCCGCACGTTCGGTTCGGAAATTACGAGGACGGTAAAACAGTTTTCCAAGACAAAATGTCTAAAATCTGGAATTCTCTATTTGAGACCACGGGCATTCCACTGCAGTAGAGATAATTGCTTGACTTTCTTCTGAAAGGGCAGCGAGGGGTGTGCTATGGTGCTATGCGATGCTTTCAAGTAATGGACTCAGCGCGTCGAGTACTTGCAGTGCCCTACATGCAGCCGGAGTGTCCATGTTTGTCAGTAGTAGACGCATGTCATTCATAAGCAATTTCAGCATGGCAATCACTTGCGAATCCTTGTCTCGCATTTGGTGAACTGTAGTGACATTTGACTTTAAGTGGCGGATCATATGCTGTGGCTCTGGCGCGTGGCATGTCTTCGGCAGTGCTGGCCACACCTCATTTGATGAAGCATGAAGCATGAAGAAAGATATCCTATGTTGACGAGGTTGCTCAATATGAATATTTGTCATCCATTAGGCGTTATAGGCAAATATTACCGAAATATTTTATTCTAGGAACAAAAGAAAGCAGCAAATAGAGATGTACACTATTTCGGATTGTTTCGTCGCACAAGGGCAAGGGTGAAGGTTGGCTTCCTTTCCATGAACTGAGAAGCAACAAACCCCGAAGTACAAATCGCGTCATGAACTAATGCGCAGGTCTTCAGGGGTAAACACCTTAGCTGAAGACAAAAAAAGAAGTTCACGCGTGCAGCATGAGAAAGGTATCTTTAGCGATATATCTTTGAGTCATTCCATATAAAGGCACCATTTCTTGTTTTGTGGTAACTGCAAAATGAACTATCTTGCTCTTTAAAACACGCCATTTACGTGGTATTATTACAGCTTAAGTAAAAAAAAATATGGCACTCAGGAACAGCACTTTTTCATTTGGATTAGCCTTTTCTTGCTTAACCTGTGGAGCAATGGCAAGACAATGCCACTCAGCGAACCCTCTCCATTCAGCAGAAACTTCCAAATTTCTCTCTTAATGTCATCAACGATGCTCTTACTTACTATATTACTTAGAATGTGGTCGATTCATCTAGAATTACTTTATTCCACTATAGCCAACTAGAATGAAGCTTTTGGATGTACATGTTCGGCTAACAAAACACAGTGAAGCTCACTAGCCAATATATTTGCCTTCAAAGCAAGATATACCTTCCGTTTGTACTTAGCCAAAGATTATAAAATGTTGGATGCTGGTTAAATAATTCAGTATATGTCGTAAGAAGACTAGAAACACACATCTTTAATTTGAGAAACTATACTGAAATTCACATTAACTTAGGCATCAACTCGCATGTCCCTAAATAGCACTTCATCATTATAAATATTGCGGTGCATAAACAAAATTTTGCAGAACCCATCTCACGATGACTTTCGATGGTATTGTATTTAGCATTGAAACAATATAGTGAGACAAAGCTTGTTGCTGCGGTCGAAACGAGTTGTTTATAGGGTGTCGCACGACCATTTGCCAAATTGTTCTGTAAACGTAAGGGTCAAAAATATGCGGTACAACATATTATTATAACACGTACTTTGTCCGGTCGTCAAAGGTCCGCCAACTGAAGACCGTAAGTTTTATGTTCGTATCATGCAGCGTGTTTTCTCATTCTTTTTTTCGTTGTTCATACGCTTGGCAAACGTTAGCTGTAACGCACAGTACGTGTAAAGCGTGTACCGCAGCGGGACTTTAGCGTTTCGCTAAGAACGCTGGCCGCCCTGTGACGTCGCTGCCGCGAAGCCTGGGCGTGCCAGTGTTCTTATGGAAGCGTGAAAGAGGAGCCCCGCTCTATTACATGCCTCATACACAAATCGTGTCGGCGTAGGCATTATGTTGGGACACTGTATTGATTCAATGTTAACACATTGCCGTCAACAGCGATACTGAAATGGGATCTGCCGCAATATTTTCTATATTGTTGTTTCTTTATAGGAGTCCTTCAGTAGAAATTCTTTATTTGTCTGTTCTTGCCTGTCTAACAATTTCATTAACGAGACAGGATCATCATCATCAGCCTGGTTACGCCCACTGCACGGCAAAGGCCTTTCCCATACTTCTCCAACAACCCCGGTCATGTACGATTTGTGACCATGTCGTCCCTGCAAACTTCTTCATCTCATCCGCCAACCTCACTTTCTGCCGCCTGCTGTTACACTTCCCTTCCTTTGGAATTCATTCCGTAACCCTTAATGACCATCGGTTATCTTCCGTCCTCATTACATGTCCTGCCCATGCCAATTTCCTTTTCTTGATTTCAACTAAGATGTCATTGACTCGCGTTTGTTCCCTCGCCCAATCTGCTCTTTCCTTATCCCTTAACGTTACACCCATAATTATTTCCATAGCTCGTTGCGTCGTCCTCAATTTAAGTAGAAATCTTTCCGTAAGCCTCCAGGGTTCTCACCCGTAGGTGAGTACTGGTAAGACACAGCTGATATGACCTTTCCTTTGAGGGATAATGGCAACCTGCTGTTCATGAACTCAGAATGGCTACCAAACGCACCCTAGCCGATTCTTATTCTCCTGATCATGACCCGGACCCGCGGTCACTACCTGACCTAAGTAAATGTATTCTCTTACCACTTCCAATGCCTCGCTACCTATAGTAAACTGCTGTTCTCTTCCGAGACTGTTAAAGATTATTTTGTTTTCTGGAGATTAATTTTTAGACCCACCTTTCTGCTTTGCCTTTCCAGGTCAGTCAGCATGCATTTCAATTGGTCCCCTGAGTTACTAAGCAAGGCAATATCATCATCGAATCGCAAGTTACTAAGGTATTCTCCGTTACCTCTTATCCCAAATTCTTCCCAAACCAGGTCTCTGAATAACTCCTGTAAACATGATGTGAATAGCATTGGAGACATCGTATCTTCCTGACTGACGCCATTCTTTCTTAGAGTAGTAGTAGATTTTAATGGAGAGAAATGAGGAGAGGTCGGCCTGGAGAGCGTGTCTCTAGCCTGCTGCTCCTCACTTGGAAAAGGGAAGTGGGAAATACAGGGAAAGGAAGGTGGTGGGTGATTATGTTATGGTACAATGATATAGTATTTCACGTTGTCCAAAATGCGGATGCGCACTGTAGACGCAATGCATGCAAGAGTAATCTTGTCCGCGCAAAAAGGGATCTAGTCACAAAAATTGATTGCGCAAACACATTTCGCACTGACTGCGCGTCTCACAGGTTCTAGAGGCCATCGTTTAAACCAGTCTCACTCAGAAACTTGAAAAGTAATTTTATGGCACGTTGGGAATATCAACACTACTCCACGCGCCCAAAAGTGTTTCTTCCGAAAAGTGGCGGGAGTCCAAGCAGTGAACAGTAGATTTGAGTGTTCTTCGTTCAGCCGCATACTGAGTGCACACGCAAAGTACGTGAGCTATTGTCTCGGAAATGTGGCATACGCTACAGTCAGGGTCCCCTGCTTGTCCAATCTTGTGAAAGCATCGGTGGGTGTATGCCACACCAAGCCTTAATCAACGAATGAGTGTTTCCTGGCCTCACCACAACCGAAGTGGAAGCCGGAATCGTAAACCAGCGCCAAGTCTAAGGAGGCGCTCTTGCTGAATTTCGGGGTTGCCCCACTTCGCTTTATTGGGATTTTGTTGCTCTTTTATGGAGGACTAGGGTGGTTGTGGAGCCATTATAGATATCTTTCAGTATATTTACATAAGGCTCGTCTACACCCTGATTCTGTAATGCCTCCATGACTGCTGAGGTTTCGACTGAATCAAACGTTTTCTCGTAATCAATGAAAGCTATATATAATGGTTGGGTATATTCCGCACATTTCTCTATCACCTGATTCATAGTGTGAATATGGTCTATTGTTGAGTACCCTTTGCGTAATCCTGCCCGATCCTTTGGTTGACAGAAGTCTCAGGTGTTCCTGATTCTATTTGCAATTACCTTAGTAAATACTTTGTAGGCAACGGACAGTAAGCGGATCGGTCCATAATTTTTCAAGTCATTGGAGTACCCTTTCTTATGGATTAAGATTATGTTGGCGTTCTTCCAAGTTTCCGGTACGCTCGAGGTCATGAGGCATTGCGTATACAGGGTGGCCTATTTTTCTGGAACAATCTGCCCACCATCCTTCAACAAATCTGCTGTTCCCTGATCCTCCCCCAACTGCATTCCACATTTGCATAGCTCTCAAGGCTTTCTTTACTTCTTCTGGCGTTACTTGTGGGATTTCAAATTCCTCTAGACTACTCTCTCTTGCATTTTCGTTGTGGGTGCCACTGGTACTGTATAAATCTCTATAGAACTCCTCAGCCACTTGAACTATCTCATCCATGTTAGTAATGATATTGCCAGCTTTATCTCTTAAAGCATACATCTGATTCTTGCCTATTCCTAGTTTCTTCTTCACTGCTATTAGGCTTGCTCCGTTCATGAGAGCATGTTCAGTTCTGTCCATATTAAACTCCCTTATGTCAGCTGTCTTACACTTGTTGATTAAGTTGGAAAGTTCTGCCAGTTCTCTTCTAGCTGTAGGGTTAGAGGCTTTCATACATTGGCGTTTCTTGACCAGATCTTTCGTCTCCTGTGATAGCTTACTGGTATACTGGCGAACGGACTTACCACCGACTTCTATTGCACACTCCTTAATGACACCTATAAGATCACGCCCTTAAGATTGTCGCTGCAGCGGTGCCGTAAAGAAAGAGCAATCGCCTCACATGCAAGAGGACCGTGGTTCGAATCCCGATGCCGCGCAATTTTCCACCGGAAGAAAGAAAAAGACCATAGCTGATCTGTAAATACAATTCACCTTGTATGCTTGCAGCAAGCCGCACTCTATATTCAAGCAACAGCAATTAAACAGGCAGACGATGTCGCGTGGAGCAACCACATGGACGTGAAAATTGCAGCAGTAAACTTACATTGTTGTCCGAATAGGTACTATCGTACACTCGCAAACAAATCTCAAGGAGGTAAACGTTTTGTATTCCGTGCAGTAGTCTAGGTATACCATATTGGCCGTCGCCAGTGTAGATCCCTTCAATGCCGCCAACGGTAAATGTCGTGGTGCCGTCTGCTGAGCAAAACCTAAAGCAATTTTGCTGCTCTCGGTAGCGTCTCAGGCCTAACTGCGTCTAAACCATGCAGCTCATATGAAAAGCTCTGGAGTAAAAGCTCCACGCAGAGCCAATGCAACGAAACGGGCAACTGCAAGGGCGCCGCCATCTTGCTACTCTGTGAAGGCGCGCAAGAGGCTACAATGGGCCGCCCCATCAGCGCAATCGAGAGGCTTTCTCAGTATGGTGGCGCCATCTCATTCGGGCATCTTCAAACCCGTCCTTTCACGCATCACAAGTTTCCCAACAAAAGTTTCCAAATAGCCACCCGATCTTTTTGAAAAATAGGCTGGGTGAACGTTGGATGTTGTCCATACGTAAGCGGTAAGTGTTAATGCTTCTTTGTGCATATTATTTTGAACTGCGTCACGTTGTAGTGACGATAGAAGACGACGCAGTGTAGAAACTGCGTTAAACCAACTCTTTATTGGGCGGACCTGTGAATAGTGTACAGGTTAACTTAAAGGACAACGACAGCGGTGAGCAAGGTTTATCAATCGTCGAAAATCTCATGAGTGGTTCACGTGCTTCGGCTCCAAGGAGGTTTGAGTGTAATCGCAGATGTCCGCTTTGGTGACATCAACCGTCGGATAGAACTATCCATAACACTGGAGACACTTCTGATACATGCAGGTGCGTCTTACGCCGAGCGATAATGTTTAGTGTTTGTTAGTCGATGAAAAGCGGCGACCGAAGAAAAAGAATTACGCGCGTCATTATACTTACCGTTACAAAAATTAGTCATACCAACGTGGAGGCGCCTTTGTGCGTGCTACATTTAAAGCGAAGCTTTATATGGTTAGGCACAACGAAAGTCCGTCTGTCCGCGCCTGGGTATAGAAAACTCCGTAGTAACCGCAGGCGCACGCGCGAGAGAACACCGTAGGAGATGAGGTAACTGCAAGAGGAGAGATAATGGCTGGCTTTAAGGATGGCGTAGGTACTCTCTCATCGACCTGCGAGGTAAGAGCGGCGCATCCGACGGAGCGAGCGCAGTTAGTTAGGCGGGGCGCGCTCGACAATAATAAAGAAAGAAAGAGAGGCACGCAATTGCCTACGGTACTAGTCACGTCGTCCGGCTTCGGAAACTTCCTGCTTCGCTGGGATAGGTAATTGGCGCCATCTATGAGGAGGGTGGAGCCAAAAATCCGTTTCCCTTACATGGCCTCGTAGATCGTCGCACGCCCATCCAGGTGGCCAAGCCCTTCACCCCACACCCCTACTCCTCTTCCCTTGCCCTCCCTCATGACTCCTTCGTAACTGCCTCACTTTCGACTGTCTCCGCGTGCGCCCGGCGGACCGCCGGAAGATTAGCCCGCTGCATGACGTTTGATGTTACGTTATCTGCTGTTATTGGGAAGCGTGCGCTGCTGTGCGTTGACAGGAGTGGGTAGTTACGTCAGTGTCGCGGTCATCGATAGTTGTGTGATTTGACTCTGCGATGTTTCACCCGTTTCACGACTCATACCGCTCGTGCATTGTGCAGTGGTGCACGAATTCCTCAAAAACAAGCCCTGCAAGGTTGTTCCGGGTGCCTAAAGACAACAGGGGAGAGCGCAGAACCAAGGACATCAGAAGGCGCATGTACACGAACGTAGCCCTGTCCATGTGTGCGCTCCACGAGCCTCCGGACGTCGTTGCACCTTGATTGTGCTACACTTCCCCCTTACCGGTAGAGAAAGCTGACAAATAGGTGTTCCTCCTCATTATCACCTGGTCTACCAGGTTTGCCATGTGGCCGACCAGGCGGTAAGCCTGACAAGACCTAGAGCAATAGCGGGGCTCCGCGGCCTCCCCGGCCTCGGCCCGAGGTAGAGAAGACCCGGAGCGATGTCCCGAGCAAGCGACCCCATCTACGACCGACCCTCAGCGATAGGCCCGACAAGATTTTCGGTCGAATCGCAAGAAATCATGGAGGAAGACCTCCAAGACACCACCGAGGCGGCTCCCGAGCAGCAGCTAGACCGAGGCGGACCCGCGGCGGCAGGCAGCCACGAAGCCCTAGGAAGCAGCACCCCATCGACACAAAGATCACAAGTAAGCAACAATGGCGGAACCGATGCAGATTGGGAAATCGCCATGTCAACGTAGCGATAACAAGCAGCAAGTTTTGGCGGGAACGCCGGGGAATGGAAATTCCCCAGGCGCGGCGAAGGTGACAGATGGTGCGCCAACTGCGCCGGAGAAGAAGAGAGAGGGAGGAGGAGCGCCGAGGAGGACACTGCCGCCGCTCCCCAGAGACGACCTTAAGATAGTCCTTCGGCCGAGGGGACTGGCTGTTAAAAGCCTGCAGACGCACCAGGTGGCACGAGCGGTGGTCGCGGCCCACCGAGCAAGGATGTAAGGCGGAAGACCTCATCATCCGACTGCGCAACGAATCCAATATCATCATCAGCAGCACCGACAGCGAAGAGGCGGCCGAGACGATTAGGCGCATCACGCAGCTGAGCTTCGGGGGCAAGAACTACGCCGTCAGCGCCCACGTGGCGGCGCCGGAAGGCACGTTGCGAGGGGTCATCTACGGCGTGGACCCGGGGACCTCGCCGGAAGAACTCCAGACCAACCTCAGAGTCCGCACGCAAGGCGTGAAGATCCTTGCAGCCAGAATGCTTGTGAGATCCAGCACGGCCGTCATCACCTTCGACGGACCCATCCTCCCGAAGCAGGTGCTGTACTACGGTGGGGAAATGTGGTGCTACCCGTATCGGCCGACGAGGCATGTGTGCTACACCTGCGGCCAACAGGGGCACCGAATGGACGTCTGCCCGGACCCGGAAACCAAGACCAGCAGACAGTGCGGCTGCGAAAACCCGGAGGAGGTGAACCAGTGCATGCCGAAGTGCCTGCTATGCGGTGGCGACCACGCGGTGAGTACGAGAGACTGCAAACAACGCCTCAAGACAGCGAGCGAGCTGCGATCGCGCACCCAGCAGCAGCTACGGTGCAGCAGAAGCCGAAGCCGAGGAAGAAGACCACGATGGTTCCGGGACGAGAGCCAGGGCCTGGGCTGGAGCGGATCGCGGAGCCGCAGCCGCGGCAGGAGCCGAAGCCGAGGGTCCATCCGGGACGAGTCATACCCACCCCTGGGCAACACCGACAAGAAGCAGCTGCAGCAGAAACAGCAGCAAAAGAAGAGCGGCGGAAGACTTAAGGTGAGCTGGGGAGACGGCCCTCCCAAATCGCTTTTTGCAACGCACTCGAACAACACACAAACAACACAAGACAGACAACTAATTGAAGAAATCAAAAGTCTCAGGCGCGAACTCGAGCAAAGTCGCGAGTAATCGAGACAATTAAAGAAACAGCTAAACGACTTAATCAGGGAAAAACAAGAAATGAGGGCAGGTTATACACCGACTAGCACACCTTCTCCGCCACCCCAGACCATAGAGCTGGCACAAGAAAACAACGAAAAGGGGAACCCCATTGACGACATCAGAAGTCTCGTAATGAATCTACAGAGCCAGCTACAAAGTCAAATGCAACAGATGCAAAGCGAAATACAGCAAACATAACAAAAGTTTGCCCTGCAAGAGCAGAGTTTCTGAAATTACATAATGAATCAGAGTACGCAAACAACCACCAACGACGCCAGAGACAGACTAAACAACGAAAGTAGGTTCGGCGCAGAAACCCCCAACGCAACCAACAATAATCAGACGTGGCAGAACGGAAACAACAACACTTAGAAATCTGGCTATGGAACTGCAGGGGGTACAAGCGCAAACAGGGCCTCCTACAGCAATTCTTATACACCAGGGGAACCCCACCAGATGTAATCATGTTGCAGGAAACAAACAACACCCCAACTTTCAGGGGCTACACATGTCGAGAGAGCGGCCGCCCCGCGACCCTCATAAGCAAACAAATAGTAGTCATAGCACACAAAGATATAGAGGATACCCAAATAGAGCATGCTATCAAGGAGATAATTCCCAAAAAGAAAATCCAAGAGCACCTACATCGTAAATCTATATAGCCCACTCAGACAAACAAAGGGGAACTTTATTAGGCTGTTTGCGGAGGCGAAAAAGTTAGTGGGGCAGAATACTCTTAATCATTGCGGGCGACTGTAACGCCAAGAGTCCGAGATGGGGCTATACTAACGAGGACAAAAAGAGGCGCGGCATCTGCACGGTGGCAGAGAACGTAGGGTGCGAGCTGCTAACCGACGAGAACCAACCGACCAGGCAGGGCAATAGCGTCGGTCCAGACACGAGTCCCGACCAGACCTTTATCAGGGGCGCCAAACAAGCGGAGTGGGAAAACCTGCTCGAGAACCTTGGGAGCAGTGATCACACAATAAGGATCAGCACGGTGGCGGACAACGTCCGGAGGAAGATTGGCACGGCTCGGTGGACGGACTGGGACGCCTTTAGAGCGCACTGCAAGCAGCTCGAAGGCAGCATCATTTCGGCGGAAGAGTGGAGCCAACAACTCAGGCGCATCCAAGACCTATACACAAAGGAAGTAGACAGGACGGAACAGACGCCGGAGGTGGACAAGCGGCTCCTCAAGCTATGGGAGGCGAGACGCTGGCTCACCAAGAGGTGGAAGAGACAGAAACTCAACAGAAAGCTAAAAAAGAAAATTGCGGACATCACCAAGCAAACGGAGGAGTACGCGACACAGCTGGCCAGACAGGGGTGGCAGCAATTCAGCAATTAGCTAAACGGCACCCTCAGTACCGCCAGAACGTGGCAGATCCTCAAGGCCCTCAGGGACCCGAGCAAAAACTAATCCGAAGGCAGCAAGTCGATACAGAGGCTAGTCCACCAGTACGAAGGCACGGACGAACAACTTCTTGAGGAAGCCCCGGTCAAATGCTACGGCAAAGACCAGGTCGAGAGCTACAAGGAAGAATACCACGGCGAAGAAAACCCTACCACGGACCGACCCATCATGAGAGAAGAGGTCGTCGAGGCGATAAGATCGGCCACCAAGAGCACGGCAGCGGGGGCGGACAAAATCCGGTACTCGCTAATCAGAAATGTAAGCGACGAGGCCATCGAACAACTGACGGCCTACCCCAACAAGCTCTGGCAAGAAGGAAGAGTTCTGGCGGAGTGGAAACACGCCGTCGTTGTAATGATTCAGGAGCCAGGGAAGAAACTCCAAATAGAAAATCTCAGGCCGATATCCCTAACGTCGTGCCTGGGCAAGCTGTACGAGAAGTGATCACGAAGAGAATCCAGTCGCACTTGGAAAACGAGCGATGGTACCCGGACAGCATATACGGGTTCAGAGCCAACCCTTCAACGCAAGATGTGCTGCTCCAACTCAAGGAGGAAGTGCTCGGAACGATGCCGAAAACGGGGGAAAACGTCGCCATGGCCCTCGACATAAAGGGGGCCTTCGACAACGTGAGCCACGCGGCCATCATGGAGGGCATCAACAACACCAACTGCGGGAAGAGAGTGCACGATTACGTCAGGGACTTCCTGAGCAACAGAACGGCGACAGTGGGGCTGGGCGAGCTGAGAAGCAATTTCTTCCCTACGCCGTACAAGGGCACACCCCAAGGATCCGTCATATCGCCCGTCCTCTTCAACGTGACAATGATTGGCCTGGCAAGAAAACTTAAGGAGATCCGAGGCATCCAGCACGCGATGTACGCCGACGACGTCACGATCTGGGTCACCCAAGGATCACTCGCAGAGAAGCAAGAAAAAGTGCAGGAAGCGGCGACCTGCGTGAAAAACTACACCAGAGAAAGGGGACTGCGATGCTCCACGGAGAAGTCGGAGCTCCTCAGGGTCGGCGAGCACCCAACGCCAGCGACACTGGAGGTTACCCTCGAGGGACACAACATCCCGGAGAAGAACATGATTAGGATCCTGGGCATGTGGCTACAAGGCAGCCGGGAGTGCAGCCACACCATTCGCCTGCTGAACAAGGCGGCGGAACAGGTGGGCCGCATGATCAATAGGGTCTCCCAAAAGAGATACGGAATGAAAGAAGAAGACACTCTCAAGCTAGTCAACAGCCTAATTGTCAGCCGAGTCACGTACTCTCTGCCATACCACGTGACGACCGAGGCAGAAAGAGAGCAAGCAGACACCATCCTCAGGAAGACGTACAAGACGGCTCTGCATCTACCCAGAAACACGTCGAACGAGAAGTTGCTCCAGCTGGGCATCAGCAACACCTTCAGCGAGCTTTTCGAGGCTCTACTGGGTACGCAAACCACAAGACTCAGAGGCACCCCTACAGGACGAGCGCTCCTGAGGAGGTTAGGTCGGGATACGAGCGGACTGACAGAAAGATACGCGGACGTACCGGACCACCTCAGGAAAACCATTAATGTGGGACCACTGCAAAAAAATATGGATCCCATCCTACACGAAAACAGGCGAAAAGCTAGGGCCGAATACGTTGAGAGAACGCTAGCCCAGCTAGACAATACAGTATACACGGACGCCGCCGTATATCCACACGGAAGAGAACGCGTGGCCGCGACGGTAGTGGTTAACAAGGAAGGAAATACGATCACGTATGCCACGTCAAAGGTCGCTGGCACAGCGGAGGCCGAGGAAATTGCCGTAGCGCTGGCTGAAGCGGAAGGTTATAGAACAGGCCGATCTCTCAACATACTGACGGACTCAAAAGAGGTGTGCAGGAACTACACGAGGGGCAGAATCAGCAAAACTGCCCTCAGAATACTCAGCGGAGCCACCACCGCCGAGAAGGAAAAGCCCAGGCACAACCTAATCTGGATCCCGAGTCACGTAGGCATAGCGGGGAACGAAAGGGCAGACAGCCTAGCTCGAGGCGAAGCGTTCCGAGCAGGGCGGTCGAATGCCCCGGAGACCCACCTACAGGCTTGCGAGGGGGGATACTCAGAGACCCTGAACTTACATAAAGGAACTAGAATTAGATATCCGCCACCACACAAAGCACTCACAAAGGAGGAAGCGACCAGCTGGCGCAGACTACAAACAAACTCCTTCCCCAACTTACGCGTGCTCAATAAGATGTTTCCGACACAATACAGGGCCACCTGCCCTTGGTGCGGTGCCACACCTACACTCTACCACATCACCTGGGAGTGCGAACGCAGCAAAGCATTCCACAAACACAAACACCCGAGTGCGGAGCAGTGGGAGAGTCGGCTCACCAGCAGCGAGCTCACGGCCCAAAGGGCCCTAGTGCAGCACGCGAGCGATGCAGCACGACTCAGTGGAGCCTTGGAATAGGGGCCAATCCTTGCTGAAGAGAAGTCTCAAGTCGCCAGCGCCAAGAAGAAGAAGACGACGGAGACCTCGTAACCGCGAAGCTCTTGAAAGAGTCAATAAAAGTTTTCACTCGCTCACTCACTCTGTGCCAAGTCTCATTCTTCAACTTCAGTGACTTAGCTTTCCATTCCACCCTCAGTGCTTTTTTTCTGTGTGTCCCGTTCTACAAATGTACCAACAGCTGAAAAAATACTGTTCGTGTTTGTGTATTATCTCAGTAATCGGCGATTGGAAAACCGCGCGAACAACCTTCATGTGTAGGCATGATACGCTTTTTTTTTTCTTCTGGAAAGCATGAGCATTGCAAGTGTCCTAAATGCAGATTTTTTTCTGTTCATGTTTCTTATATAAAGGAGTGTCCAGTAGGTACGGCTTAGTGCCTTACGTAACATAAATTTACTACTAAGCATAGCATTCGGAGTGAAAGGAAAGTCGTGTTGTTGGCTTATTTTACCTGGTCTGATTGAGGAATAGGCACTTCTGCGAATGTTTTCTATGTGCTTATGCAAAAGCGACTACCTTCTGTTCCCCCTTGCCAGCGTTACTCAAGTTGCGGCCATGTGCACATATAATGTGATAACATGTATAACAGTTTATATTACAACCTTATTTCGGTTCTGCCAAGTCTTCTTCATTTTTTCAGAAGTAATGAATATGTCACGCATTTCGTACACTTTCGTGCAGGTTTATAAGTAAGCTGTGGTTTTTATGTGTATGGCTGTCAATCAATCTTCACTTCATTCTAATTTTTAGGTGTTTTGCGTGTCATTGTTTCTGCCATTACCAGTGAGGTTTCCCTTTCTTAAATTCTCATGACTGTCATACACGTCATGTTTTGTGCAATATATTAGTGCATATATCAGAAGCTCGTCTATATTTTAGTCTTGAGGGCATTATATAAAGATATTGTATTTTTCCATCTGTGTGTACATGAAATGGCTTTCGCGTTTCCTAGCGTTTTTTTGTTATTTGACTGTGTGTGAGCTTTTGTGTTTAGTACTCATGTATATGTCATGCACCTTTCACTTATGTTCACTTTTTTAGCGGGTATCACACCACCCCTATTGAAAATTTGCCCGATGCTCGGCATAGCGGAATCCATCATCCATCATCATGGTCGATTATGGTAATGCGCGACTTGCTGGGCATCGCGTGGCACGGTGGGTGCCGGGCGGCATGGTGGTTGCTGGTCGGCATAGTGGCGCTGGGCACGGTGTATGGTGGGTTCTGGCTGGCACGGTGGGCGCTGCCTGGCCCGGTGGGCGCTGGCTGGCACGGTGGGCGCTGGGTTGGATATCATCGTGCCCACAGCGCGTCAAAAGCAAGTTGTGTGATGAATTGAATTGAGTCGTGTGAAGTGTAGTCTGTATATACATGTGGCCAAGTATGCGGCTATTTTCATTCCTTAAAGAATCAATCTGTGAAGCACCATACTGGACTTATCACTTCACTGGACTTATACTGAATTTACATTTGCACTCGCTTGCCCCGGCGACATGCTTCTGTAAAAAAAAAGCTCCGAAGGTGCTTCCGCAGAGAAGCAAGGTGGTTCTCTAGAGATGCTGCTGGTGGCAGCATTGATGGTCACTTAGGTATTTCTCCAGGCAATATAAAAGAAGAGTTCAATAAATATAGAATAAATTGTTTTTGCAATGATTTGTAGCAATAAGTAAATGAAGGAAATCTGCAATCACTTAAAGCGAAAGATCGATTCAACAAACTTTCAAATAACAAAGTGCAGCAAATCTTACGCACAAACATGCTACCCAGTGCGCAAGCCAGCGCAGGTTTATTTGGAGTGAGAATGCAAATACATGCACCGCATTGTTTTGCAGATTTACAAGGGATGTTTGTATGTTTTTGGCCAAAGCCACGCCTCTTCTCATCGGGAGGTTTGCTTAACTGCAAGATTTAGTCCCATGGCTGCTGTACTGAAAGCCTTACGGGGTGGATATTTGGCTTCTGATTTTGCATAATTTGTCACGGTAACCACCCAAATTCCTGTCAGATCGGGATAGCTACAATTTCGCTACACTGTCTCTAACGCATGCAGGAGAGCTGCAAGGTGCAAGCTGTCTGGTTTGTCCATTCCATCATTTGTTAGCGTTACTTGTTGCTCGTGCAGTTGGTGAGGAAGCAGGTCGTAAGCTAAGCATTTGCCATATAGGCCTACAAAATTTTATGTAAAAGCTGTAATGATGGCTGGCTTGCAAGCTTTATTTAGCTGCAAATGATTGCAACCAACGTTTTAACGTGAAGCTTTCTTTGCCTCTTTTCCCAACATTACGGGCGCTGCTGCTGCTATGGTGCTGTCGTGCGTGCCGCTGGATTTCTTACAACATCACCAGATGGCGCTCACCACTGCACACCGTGACTAGTGCTGCTGCGCCAGCATTACACAGTTTGTGGGTATTGCACGTGCTGTGCTTGTTTTAATTTTTATGCGAGAAAAATGCAGATGGTGGGCTGTGATTATGTAAACAATACAATCGTCCTTAGACTGAAGACAGCGCTTTGAGTTGGAATCTCAGCAGTGTGTTGCCCATGTATGTAGAAGGAGCCCGTAAACATGCGCCAGCCAGATGGCTCCAAGGCGTGCGCTCGACGTCGAGGACACCCACGCCCGAAAAAGCGTCACACAGAACAGGAGCGTCTTCGCTGTACAGTGAAATGTATTGCAGACCACGAACTTACGTATACATTGTATACATACAATTATAATAACCAATTGAAGTATGCACATCCTCATAATTCAATTAAAATGTAATACTTCTGCCATGATGTGGTGCGCCACGTGAGGCAATCACAACGCTCAATTCCCTCTCAGAGATTATGAACAATGACTCGCAACAACGCCTCAAGCAAACACGTCTCCCTGTGTGTTCTGTGGGCTATGCAGACAAACAGAAGTAGTGCACGCAAGGTAATGCTTAACATCAACTCGCCACTCTCGTATTGAACTAAACGCTGAAAAAAATCACAGACTTGCCACCAACATCACCGTTAATTATTGTCAATCAAAGCAAACAGCGTACAAAGTTTCATGTACATCGTTTCTCACAGTGCATGGGATCCGCCATTCTTTTTGTGTTCTACTTTTCAATCTCCATATTGCTACTTGGCTGAGCTAACCTACATCTTCAATGTAAAAAAGCCTAAAAAAGCTTCTTAACATAATACAGAGCAATCTTTCATGCTCGTCTATTTAAAAAAAATAAACATATTTCTGTAGGAAATGAAATCTGCGGCAGAGTGCTGATGCCAGTACAAGAGTTACCGCTACTTTGATCCATAAAACATTGAATCTTAGCAGAAGAAGAAGGCCAGTTACAGCCACACTATATAGACGTGCATTCTAATCCAGGCTGGCGGAAAGCGCTGCAACTCGGCATGATTCCCAGCACTTTAATTTTTTTTGGCGCCGATGATAAGCGTGAAAATTTTAGTAAGCTTTGCGTAGAACAAGATCAGCTATCCAGGTCACAGCGTACATGCGACTAATGTACGACGTGCTTTCTTTCTACAGCAGTTCTTTCCTCATTCTTATGCTTAAATAAAATGAGATCACTGAAAGTATGACGATGGTGCTGATAGGCCATGTATTACCAATTTTGGTAATCAGAACATCCAAAATCAAGGAAGGGACTGACAGATGTATTAGCACACTGTGGTATAAAGGTTATAAACAGGGATAAGGTGCGTAAGAACGGCTGGCCAACGTTTCGATAGGAGGAACTGTCTTCGTCAAAAGCGGCCTAGTCAGCCTGGGCATGTTAGTTTTAAAGGGCTTGTACACTGACGTCACGCGCGGTTTTTGTCAGTGGCAGATGGTTGTAAAGGGAGAGACTACAAAGAGAATGAGCGCTGTCGTCTGTAAGCATGGTTCCTAAGAATAAGGCACAAGACCGTGAGAGTGGGAAGGCAGTGAGAAAAGAAACTAGAAAAGCAGAAAAAAGATGCCAAGAGGGAAAAAAGAAAGACAAGCGAAAGAAGTGCATGGGAGGGTGTTGGGGAAGTGAGGGGTTAGGGAGCATTCAGGGGTGTCGTTGGCAGCGTGTTTCTGCCGCTTCAGAAGAGCCGGTCAGATGGTCAGTGCGCGAGTAACAAAAAAGACTCCCAAAAACGTAGGTTGAAATAATGACTTGAGTAGCTCAGCAGCAATGCATCGGGTAATTTTGAAGGAGTCAAGATGGCGACAAGAAGTCTGGGATGCAATGCATGCGGTAGCTGGAAGGGAGAGACATGGACTTTCAGGGATGTTAGCCTCAGTAGCTCAATGTAGGTGTCCTCACGGCGGTATACAGAACTGGTGATATGCTGTGTGGCTGATGCGCAGAAAAAGGTATCCTGGAGTCTCGGATTTTGGAATGTGTTTGTGAGCCTGGTAAAATATATATTAGAAGACAGACAAAAAAAGGAGGGAACTGAAACAGGAATAACAAATAGGAGGGTGACATGAGTTTATGCGGGCGGAGGCAGGTATACATATGAAAAGGGGTCGTACAGTTGATATAAACGTTAAAACATGAAAGAGTATATTAAATTGCGTGGAAGGCAGGTAAAAATTGGAAATAGTGGAATAGGTGAGGTTAAGAATTAAGGTTAGCTGGTGGCGCAATGTGTTTTGTGGCTTGGTTGATGACACGAGACTTTCAGATTTAAGTTACAGCTTTAAATCTTTTAAACATTCTAAGTTGCTATGTGCTAAATAATTTTCCATGGGATGTAGGCGTTTAAACTTCTGTATAAGGTATGATTCCGTGTATTTCCTCTAGTGAGGTGAGCGGAAATTTGTTTGTAGAATATAGAGCCTTGATTTGTCACATATATGACATGTTCATTGCAGTGGCTGGCTGCTGCTTTAGGTAAATTGTGTTTTGTATCTGCGCGGTGTCTTCTATTATTTGTTGTCCAGTCTCACCTATGAATTATTGGCTACAAGTGGCACATTCTAGACAGTAGACTACGTTGCTTGATGTGCAGGTGAATCTCGAAGTTACCTTGTTTGAGTAATTTGATGCTGTACTTTTTACTCTGGTAGTAGATTAAATACGTTTTCATGTAGAGCCACAGGGACTGGTTCCTAGCTTCGTCTTTGTGCTTAGTTTGGCACGTACAAGAATATCCTTAATATTCGTGTTGCATCTCAAGGCTACTCTGGGCAGGTCGGGAAAAATCTTGTTTCTGGTTGCTCGTGAGAATAGGGTAGCATTTATTGGGGATCTTATTCACGTTTAGGAGTGCGTTTGAGAATTGTTTGTTTGATCCCAGGGTGGAGCTTGAGGATCTCGGCTCAGTCAAGTTTGGTTGCATTGGTGTAGGCTTTCTGAAGGGCACCCTTTGGGTGGTTCCCGTTTGATAGGGTTTCTTTATTGTGATCAAGTCTATCTACGTAGTCTTGGTTTTCAACACGCCTGCGACGTACCTCTGTGGCTTGACTTTCAAAGATGCCTTCTTTGCAATGTCTAGGATGGTGGCTCGTATATTCTAGGTACTGTTGTTTCTCAGAAGGTTTCCTATAGAGCGTTGTCTTTAGTGTCTCATTGTCAATCTATATTGTGTCCAGAAAGTTTATGCACTTCATTGAAGCTTCTGATGTGAATTTTATAGTTGGGCGAAAAGAATCTAGAATCCTTCATATTTATCTAGGCTGTCTTGACCGTATTCCCATATTATGAATATGTCGTCTCTGTATCGTAGGTATGTGTTGGCTTGTCAGTGCAGCGCGATAGCAAATCTGTTTCCTGAATCCCCGTGAATATGTTAGCATAAGTATGTTTTCCCATGTACACCTGCTTCCACCCGCTTTTGCTCATGTGACTCTCTTATTTGTTATTCCAGGTCCGGTTCGCCCCCATTTTTTCTGTTTTTATTATATTTTTTGAAACCCTCATCAACAGATTCCAAAGTCCCAGATGCCAGGATACCTTTTTCGGAGCCTCAGCCACTCAGGGTATCGCCATTTCTGTATACCGATGTGACGATACCAACGTTGAGATACTGGGGCTAACGTCCATAGAAAGACCATGCCGCTTTCTTCCAGCTACCTCATGCACTGCATCCTAGACTCCTTGTCGCCATCTTAACCCCTTCAAAATTATCCGAAGCTTTGCTGCTATGCTAATCAAGTCATTCTTTCAACTAGAGTATTTATGGGTCGGTTTTGTTACTCGAGCGCTGAGGCTTGACCGGCTCTTCTTAAACCACACGAACATGCTGCCAAAGACACCCCTGAATGCTACCTAACCTCTCGCTTCTCCAACACCCTCCTACGCCCTTCTTTTTCCTTTTCTTGTTCATTTTTTCACTCTTGGCGTCTTTTTTTTTCTCCTTTTCTCTCCACCTTCCCCCTCCTGCTCTCGTTCCCTCGTCTTAGGAATCATGCTTACAGACATCAGTTGACAGCG
Organism: Dermacentor variabilis; assembly: GCF_050947875.1. Classification (NCBI taxonomy): domain Eukaryota; kingdom Metazoa; phylum Arthropoda; class Arachnida; order Ixodida; family Ixodidae; genus Dermacentor; species Dermacentor variabilis. The sequence goes on along the minus strand of NC_134578.1, from coordinate 99,517,511 downwards.
CTCATTCTCTTTCAAGTCTCTCCTTTTACAACCAGCCACTCCCGACAACCGCACGTGACGTCACACTACTAACCCTTTAAAGCTAACATGCCGAGGATGACGAGGCAGCCTTTGACGAAGATAGGCCCTCCTATCGAAACGTTGGCCAGCCTTTCTGAGGCACTTTATCCCTGTTTATAATCTTTACATCACAAGAATCAGAATAGGGTTTTGAAATTGCATGGCTGTGAACGCTGCAGGTTGTAAATCAGCAAATCAGGTGACCACAGTCCACACTTTGGAAAGGCAGTTGTTTAAAAAGCTTCATATAGACCATACAGTTTGGCAAGCTGTGTCGGCACCCAATTTTATTCAGAAGCATATATTTTAAAAACAGTGAAATGAAAGCTGCAGCATGAAAAGCTGCAAAACAGATGCCAATTCTACATTACAGTTTTCAAAGACAATGAGGTGTGTTAACGTTCACTTCTGTTATTAAGACAATAAGCAGCAGGCGAATGCAAGCTGTCAAGGTCCTGTCAAAATTACCCGCTCGTGTAGCCACCCGACTTTCTTCATTGTTTTTCATTCAAACTGATTATGGGGGAAATTTTGTGGGCGGTTTTCGCCGCACGCGCATATACCGAAATAATGTTGTGCTGCTTTCATACGCACAACGACATTTAAATTGTGCACCGAGACACAGTGTATATACAGCATAAGAAGAAGATAAACGTATAGTCAATTGCCTCATTCTTGCTCTGGCATTTATTTCCGTTCTGTATACATCATGCAATGCTAACTCATTCAGATAACTTGTAGATATGCAGTTATGTTTCTTAAATGAGGTGACTGTTGACTTACACTTTAACCTGCTTGTACTGTTGTCCACAGGTGCCATGCCACATCTAATTTGCACTTTACGTCGGAAGAAGACTTGAATATGTAATGGCACTTGTTGAGTGGTATCACAAATCCTACACCAATCTGTACCTGCAATATATATGAAGTGTTCTTTTTCCTGAGCAGTACTCTTAACACTAAAACACACTTGTATAAAACAATATATTATAGGTTAAATAGGACCATCGATTTCTGATGCAACTCTTTAATTTCCGATTTCTGCCCCTCGAACAAGTTTTAAAAAATGGTGTTAAGCCCAACTTCACCAAGAAATTCACCTTTGTGTAAAGGATTACACTAATAAAAATTTTACAATTTTAAGGGCAGCACTCATATTTCATACAGTCTAACCTTGGAATAATGAAATTGACCGAGACAGCAAGACAATTTATACAAATAGGCGCAGCGCCACGCAGAGTTCAGTGCGAGAACAAGTGCCGTCAAGGCCACCAAGATTGAAGTGTCACACGGAGAACAGCGCAGCACATGTTACCTAGAGAGCTACGCGTGCCAGTCTCCAAAGGCCACCGCCATCATACACTACATGGCCCTGCTCTAAAACACACGGCACACATGCCTTGAAAGCAGGATTACCCTTGCATGGTTGAAACGAGTGAATTTCCTTGTGGCCTCTGAAAACCACTCGCTCATCTCAGCAGTTATATTTTCGTCACGACTAAACTGCAGCGACGAATGCGCCAAGTCCCGTCGCAACTTCAAACTTCAGAACTTGGTGTCCACGCTCCTTTTACTGCGACCAGGTTTGAAATGTTTGTTCCAACAGTACAGCACTATTGAATATGTTCATATATGTGGACTCAGTTTCAACAACCGTGGTTAGAAAATCGTAAATGAATGCAATGAAATATGGTGATTTTAAACAATAATTCGTTATATGTGGGATTGTTATAAGTGAGAACTGCAGTGTATATCAATGTCAGCTGTCAAATTTTTTTTTAATATGGTGCTCCAGTACTAGCAAAAGTAAAGGCATTTGTTAAACTGCTGAAAGCCACCACTCTTTCTCACTTCTTCGCGACACTTCTTACTCGCGCCTCTTTTTTCTACACTACAAAGTGCAGGTAAAGCTAAGAGTTGCATTGCACCGCAGAAGAAAGCATCCACCATTTTCAGCCCCCAATCCCCCTCCCCATGAGGCTGGGTGAATGGAAGTTTCAGTGTGCAAAATCCGTGAGCCCTCCACCACTGTCGGAACACAATATTGTTTGAGATACTTAAACTAGCGTTTGTACGAGGTCTCCGAGAGAAGAATTCAAGGATATCTAAGAAGTTTCCAGGCCCTGTGAAAGATTTTTAACAGGAGCAAGGTCCCACGCAGAAACAGGAGATAAGATCAGCATGCTAATCTTCTTAATGTAAGGTGCCTACTGCTTGAAAAAAAGGCTGGAAGTTCAGTGTTTGGGCTCAGCAGCATATGTGCCTTTCCGTATGCCCCTTTTTGTGCTGATGATATGTTTCACAGTTATAACTAAACCATTAAGGAGCTTTAACTATCTTCCAAGTAACAAACAAGAAGCTTACGTTTCTCGAGGCCGAAATGTCTATTCGGAGGCAACAGTGTACAGTGAAACCTCGTTACTAAGAACACCACATTAAAAAACTATTCATATTAACGAACTTTTCAGAAATCTCCTTCTGTCTTCTTATAGTTTCAATGTAAAAACATTTTAGTACTACAAACTTCAGAATACCAAACTTTTCAGAATAACGATTGTTATTCAGTTTCCCTGTGATGTTAAACCTTTTTACTGATGTAAAAAGGTTTAATGGCTTTGGACCTGTTGCATTTCAAGATTGTACTCATTTAAACATTGACAACTTTATGGAATTTTTAAGATTTCACGTGCCCTCTACAGCAGTCGCTTGTAATCACAGCCCCGTCCTTAATAAGGAGGTGATTTGTATTGAATCAATGTATTGCTCCTGTTTAGGTGATCTTTTCTTATTATTTTGTGAAAAACATAATTGCACATGCCTTGACACAGCATGCGCATCTAAGATTTTACATATTTTCATATATGTTGATGATTACGGATTTATACTAAAGGATGTGGGGCCTGAGCATCCTGAAGAGCTTGTGAACCAAGTGCTTGATGCTTTTGATTCTTGTGACAAAAGATTCAAATTCACGTCTGAGCTACCTGAAGAGGGGTGCCTTCAGTTTCTATCAATATTGTTTTTCATGACGGTCAGATGCGCTATTTATTCCAACCACGGTCCAAGAGCCAGTCCTTAGCTACAGTTTAGCCCATTCCGAAATTCTGAAAAGATGTATTGCAAAATGGTACACGCTCATTACTCTCAAAAAGTTTTGTGACTATAAGGTTGCATGCAGCCTTCAGCTCCAAGTATTACGCCTGCACAATGCTGGTTTTCCTGCAGAATTGTGGGCTTCTATAGCAGGAAGCCTGATTAAAGAAGTGAATTGAGGGAGCCAGACATCCCACAATGAGCTTGAAGCCAAAGGCATGGCCTGATGTGCCATACATGCATGAGCTGGCCCAATGCCTCAAGAAAGTGGTTGGGAAATGCGCCACCCTGGTCATTTTTACGGCACCCGGTAAGCTTGTACGCATGTGCAATATAGTGAATAGTGCTGCCAAGGCAGACTGCAGATCACAGGACACTAGATGTTTCAAGAAGTGCCGAGTGGGTGTGGGGTGCAGGATGCCACTTTCATGTGAAAAATTATATGCGAGCTAGACCAGCCGATGCGCCAATGAAAGTTTGAGAGAGCACAGCACTGCTGTTAAGTCGGTGGCAGGGGGTGAACATTTGGCAGATCACGGCAGCCGATGCTTGTGCAAGCCTGACTTTCAGGACTCCCGTTTCATGCGCATCTTCGCAAAGCAAGCTAGAAAAATATTTGAAAATTTGCGCATTAACAATGAAGCTGATAAACGAGTCCTTGCATGAAAAGAAAAAAGCATATCTCATGCGGCAGTGGAATTCTATTGAGTGACGACTACACCTTCTACATCTTCTTGTAGGTTTCTGCGTAATATGTGCGTTGCTGTTCTTGTCATTAAGCCCTTCAGTTAGTGTCTAGCGCCCGTCCAGTCTCTGTCTCTTTGTGTGTGTATGGGCCTTTGCGCTTGTCATGATGTCCAAGTTCAGCTATCGCCAACTAGCCCTAACTTTTGCATTAATCAGAAGAACATATTGGCACGCTTTATAAAAAGCCAGACGAGTAGCACTATGCTGACCGGAAATGAGAAATGGTAAGAATAATCTGGCTCAAAACAACATTTCACGTTTGTGAACACTGATTGGCAAGTAACTGAGAAAGTTAGTGTATGTTCATGTTTACCTTTTGCGTGTGAGACAAGCGACAGAAGGAAGAGAAATTGACACGAAAGCTACCAATTCAACATTAATTTTGATGCAAATATAAACATAATATTTATACTGCGTGTGCCCTTGTACTGCACGAGCGATCTTAAAGACAAAGGGAACAAGTTGCAATACAAATGTGCAAAATTATGATAAACAGTACTTGCATACAAATAGAACAAATGAGCACGGAGTGATCACTATTCCGTGTCATTTAAAGGGTACTCCTTTTTGTAATGCAATCATAATGAGCACTAGCTGACAGATGTCCCTGTTTTTTAAATGGTATGCCTCAGTGATATTGTTGATCAATCGGTTGCCTTAGGTAAATAAAACGGATGAACAAACTAAATCTGGCGTGCATCACCAGTCGTGTCAATACATTGTCAATTGGGACGAGCCTACTTGTCCCTTGAGTGAATAATGGTGCTCTCCTGGGCACATGCTGCCCAGGAGAGTCTGCCCCATGTACAGGGTCATCCATTCTTAGTACGAAGATAGTGCAGAGTGGCCGCACTGCGCGGATCGCCAGCGCGCGCGGCATGGCTATGCAACGAAGGTAAGCGGTGTAGGCACACAGTGGCTTAGAAATGGGTCTTCATGTCCTCTGTCATCCGATAACGCATGGCGTGCTCCCGCACTTTAGCGGATGACATGAAGCTCCACACCCCCCCTGTGCACCTGCACCGCTGCGCCATGCTCACTGGCACTCCGCGGGGCGTGGCCACGCTGAGCCTTGTTCGTGCTAAGTGTGGACGATCCTGTATATTTGACGAAATATACACACGAACAGAGACATAGACTACACTACTAATGACAGACACAAGGCATATGTACTGGTAATCTATGCAAATCTCCTTTGCCTGGATGTCTTTCTCAATGCGCTTGTGGAATGCTATGCACACATATTTCCAGCGAAAAAATAAATTAGGCAAGTATGCAGGACAGTCCGCAAGTGGACTGTCCCGCAGTGTTAGAGAATGGAATGTTCCTAGGATGTTAGAGAGCTGACAGGCCAGGAATTAAATATGTACCAAAGAAATCACCACGTTTCACTGAGAAAACCAGCATGCTCGTCTGATTTAGCCGTGCATTGCCGCGATAGGGCTTTTGACCAGATTAAATTGGTTCATCTGTTTCTACCCACGGTGAAAAATTGACAAAAGAAATCAGTGGGACATACCAAAAAATAAGACGTGTGAGCAAGGCCCCATTATGAATGCATGAAAAAAGGCGTCCTTTCTAGATGACAAGGGATAAAAATTAGTCTGTGACTATTCATCTTTTGTTTACACAAATACTGTTTATTGTGATTTGTAGCCTTTGTATTAAAACTGACAATTTCTTTCTGAAGGAACTTGCGCGCAATATAAGAACACATTCAGTGCTATTATTTTCAATCCCTCCATAAAAATAGTCAGTCGTTATCACAGGTCATGTTGTATAGTCGCCCTTCACTCCCTGGGTAAATTTTGTCCTCAAGAGTTATATGAACTGACTGGCAAATTCAAAACGACACTACGAATTTCACCTAGAGGATACGGCTCGTTCTCAGAAAATGCACAAATACGGCGACAGGTGTCTGTCAGCGTACTGTAGCAATAATGGGTGCAAGCTACCTTTGACATTGCTGCAATACATCAGTTGTCACATGGCTACAACGCTTAAGACTCAACATAAATGTAAGTGCACACTAAAAACAAGCAGGTTCATCAACCACAAATTTGACTTCAGCAGTCGCAACATAGGCAGTTTCATGTAGCTAAAGCAGCAGCTAATATGTGGAAAACGCATGCACAAGCACCCTTAGCTAGAGATACCTGCATACCAGCATAAAACCATGAGTTATAGTGCATATTGACACGTGTACTTATATTTATCGGGCGACCGCGTTTTGCCGCCTAAGAAATCTTATCGCACAGCGCGGGACGCGCCTACATGTATCCGAAGTTTCTTGGATAGTTATCGATGCTTCTATTTGCTGTCTGTTGTCGCCGAACCTTGTGTTATCTGATTTCATCGCGTGACGCGAATGGTGTAGAACTTTGTGGAAGGCACGCGGGTCCCAACGATTAGTCTGGAACATTCGATGACTGCTGTATAAAAGCCGACGCACTGGACCCGCTGATCAGATTTTTGACAATCGCCGACAGTATTCCCCGCTATCGTTGTGCTATCAGTGTAGCCTGTTTTTGTGGGCACAGGTTCGCCCAATAAACGTTAGTTTTGTCCTTCACAGTATTGCTACTGTGTTCTTCGAGGTCACCACTACGTGACAATATGATGATTGTTCTTGACACTAGTATTTTGTGAAAAGTACTTTTCGGATTACGTACAATGCTTTCAATTCATTTGGTTTGTAATGAAAGGCTTTTTAAAGCATTACAATTTTGACTTGCTAGTTGAAAATATTCTCACCTGAATAGCACCAAGCAGAATAAATAGAAATCTACCCGTTGTGCGGACCAAATACTTGAAAAGAGGCCCAAGAAACAGAATTTTTACTGGACAGCCGTAGACTAACAGCTTGTTGGCTGCTTATCACTATTAAAATTACACCACTGCCAAGCAGATGGTCCGTGTGGCGCTTTTCAAATCAAGTTCACTTGATGAGCAACATACCAATAACCAGCAAATGCTTTAGCAATAGCAAGCAGGCAATCTTTCATGTGCGAAATTGCATGCCTATTTAATGATAGTGCATCAATTGACTGAGCTATGTACCAACTATGTGGTCTATGCTGTATAGACAAAAATGATGCAACTGGACACAGACTCTGCCACAATGCCTACTTGCTTGAATGGGTATAGCTTAAGAAGAATATAAAAAAAGTAGAGAAAGAACGCAAGCTTACTAGAAAACTCCTCACTGCTGTAGTACCTACAGCACAGTGAATACTGGCCTTCACGCACCATTCAAAGAAATTCAATCTCGTGGCCATTGTTCTGTGAACATGAGAGAAATAATTGTGAAATTAATGCAGAAGGTTGGGGTAGTTGGTGTTATACAGCTCCTGTGACAGTTACTAGCACAAACAAGACTAATGGAATAAAGGTAGGACAAGCCAAAGCGGTAGGTTTCATGTGACAAGATTTATTCAGAAGAAACATGCAGAGGCCACCGCATGCTCAGCTAATGTGCAGACAGATGCATAAACGAATGTGCCCCATAGGGGACAACCAAATGCACATAGAAGCTGATAAGCATCCACAAGAAGACATTACAAAGCATTCACCAGGTTCTCCTGAAGACACAAGACTTATTTATCAGCTACTACCAGTGATGGAGTGCTTTCGCATACATCAGGAGCCTTCGAAATGCAAAACACCTCAAACATTTTCCAATCTAACTGCCTGGCGAACTGACTGAGCACTTGTGTGTTAAGAAAACACGGGGAGCATTTATGGGTATTTCAGCAGTGGTCAGTCAAGTGGCCAGCGCCGGTGAGAGCATTTACTGCGTTCCGGTACTCCCTAGGCCACTCATTCAGGTACCTGTTTGTTCAGTATACCACTTTACAAAGGGAAGTGGAATGTTGTATACCACCACTACATTTCAGTTAACAAACCGGGTGACATGCTCCTTAGTGCATGTACCTTGACTCCCGACATTGTTCATCCTGCACATTCTTGTGAGCGTTAGCGTGCCTGAAGAAACACCTACACCACATGTGTTCGCCACCTTTCTTCTAGGCGTTGGTACACCCTGTGTACGTATGGCAGAGCTGCACGGCTACCACTTGGACATGCGTTACTGCACGTCCAGTGGGCGTACGTATGTAGTGCCAATGACTTTCTTGTTGTGCTGGCTTTGCTGTGAAAAATATTGTGGGTGTTATTGAACAGTTTTGAGTAGGACTAAAGTTCACACATGAGTTGCCAGAAGATGGTCGCCTGCAATCCTTCGATATTCCTATAATTTTGAATCATATTTTCCTTTCTGATATAAACCCTATTAGGAAAAAGAAGCCCTTGCTTGAGTACCGTTTGGCACACTCCATGTTGAAGGATGCATAGCTCCTAGCTGCCCGAGAGCTCTTCTGGTTAAATCCTGCGCACCAGGTTTCCTGCAGCGCTCAGCAAAAAGCGAGCCATTTATGCAGGGCCGGGTATCTCAATAACATCTTGGTGTCAGTTACTGGGAGCCTCATTAAAGACGCAAAAACTGATCTGGCAATCTCTCGGTGGTATAACGCACGTCCCAGTGGGCGCCCTGTGGCTTTGCCATATGTACACGGGCTGGCCCACCACCTAAAAAAAGTGGCAAACAAGTGCATTGTAGGTGTTTTCTTCAGTGCCACTAAAGCTCGCAAGAATGTTCAGGTTGGTAAGCAACGCCGGGAATTAGGTACATGTACTAAGGAGCATGTCACCCAATTTCTTAACTGCAATGTGGGGGTGGTATACAAGATTTCACTTCCCTGTAGAAAGTGCTGTATTGGACAAACTGGTAGGTGCCTGAATGAGAGGCTTAGTGAACACCGCAACGCTGAAAACGCTCCATCAGGCGCTGCCCATTTGGCTGACCACTGGGGAACATGTGCTCGTAAATGCTACCTGTTCTTTTAAAATAATCAAGTGCTCAGACGTTACCAGGCAGTTAGATAAGGAAATATTTGGTGTTTGGCATTTCAAAAGCTGCTGATGAATGTGTAAGCACTCCTTCACTGGAACTCACAGATAAAGGAGTGTTTGTTGTACCTTGAGAAGAACCTGGTGAATGCTGTTTAATGGGTTGTTGTGGGCAGTATTGGCTTCGTTGCGCATTTGGTTTTCTTCCATGTGGCACATTTATTTATGCATCTGTCCACACATATTTTTGAGCAGATTGTGACCTCTTTGCATGTTTTTCTGAATAAAGCTTGTAAGTTGATGTCTAGCGCACTGTCTTGTCCCACCTTTTTTCAATTAGTGTTGTTCGTGCAAGTAATTGGCACAATAATTGTAAATAACAATGTTAAACAACGGTAACCGTGCTGCATGCTTAGAGCTGTGACGTATTTGGCCCATATACTTTGAATCCTTACATGTACAGAAAGTGCACAAGCGTCTAGCATAAACGAAACAAAAGTGGGTATAAAAGGTACAACATAGGAAAGTTTCAAATCAATAAAACAAAATAACAAAAGGTAAACATAACCCTTACTAAGCAAAATAAAATGTTACGTGAAGGCAAGCGATTGGTGCAAGAAAAAATAAACCTCAAGACATGTTAGGTCTAATTTTAAAGTGAACAAGGTAACGTGAACCTAATGTCTACAAACACAAATAAGCAGCGATTGAGTAAAGTAGAACAAATATTTAGCCTATTTAGTAAACAGTGCTGAGTAATATGTCCATAAACTTATCGACGAATGATACCGAGATCCTACTTTTGCAAACACTTACACTTCAGTCATACCTGACCAGACCATCCGATTACACACCGCGCTGCTGCAGGTATAGCTCCTCCCTGACGTGGACACTATCGTTGGTCACGGCTTGGTCACGGCCTCGCCACTACAAGATAAGTTCTGTGTTAACTGACAGCAGTGGCACTTTAATGAAGTCACATTGTGAACACATGCAAGGAGCACCTCTAAAGTCACGAAAACAATGTTTGCACCACTGCAGGGTGGGAACAGAGCACAAGGTCGAAGTCACTGATGAATATCGCGATAATAGGGACCCCTTCACGACAGTAAAGTTTTGATGACATGCAGTTACAGCACATTACAAACAAATATTTGTTTACGTAACAATTCATTTTTTTCCATCACTTAGTTAAAGCAACTTTCCCTTTTTAATGTCTCGTTATGTCAAAGTTATGTCAACACACCTTGTCTCAAAAGGCAATCTGTAGTAGTAGGAAGCCGTGATTGCTTAGATTTTTTATCCCAAACCCTATGAGAGAGATCTTGTGCGCGACGGCGACGAGTGACGGCTTTTAGCGAGAAAACCGGCCGTCGCGCGGACAGATCGCCCGTTCTTTTCGCCTGGTTCTGGAAATCTAGAATTCGTTGCTCGTCGCCCAGAAGTCCTATGAGCGACTAGATAATGGCGCGAAGCCGTAACTGGATGTACAGGGTCGTTCATAATATGTGCGAACGCGGCGGAGCGTCAGCGCATCCGGTGCGGTCGCGCATCGAAACAATGTGGCGCAGACGCACAGGAGACTGGAGGCGGTGCTTCGTGTCGTCTGCTACAGCGCGGAAGCGCACCGTGCTTGCTTTGCTGGGAAGCGCACCTAAATGTGTGCTGGCCGCGCCTACACGCGCCGAGACGGAAATGTCGCATTCTGCTGACTACAGCGCGTTGTTCAGTCCTATGGAAGGGTATCAACTGGAAGAGGGAGTTAGCTTGGGCACGGCAATCTCTTATCCGCTGGCGCGGCTGATAAGCTGCTGCAAATAAGTGCCAAGCTAAGCGACTGCTCTATACTAGTAAATGATTCTCGGATGATTTGTGAAAGCACGATCCACAGCACATTCTTTATGTTCATCGGCTGACAAACGTCAAGCTGTCAGTTTCAAAAGTAGTGATGTCACTTTTTTTCATTGCTTGCTTATTTCTTATGCTGCCTCAGTAGTAAAAGGGGTGTGACAGTCGAGGAGTGTCATTTTTCGCCGAACCTTAGGAGAGCAAGCAATGTCTCGTGTTCTGGAGAGCAAAAGATGGCGAATTATAGCGCTATGTCTGCCAGCATGCTCTCGGAGGAGGATATCAATGCTAACGAATCGGCCACTTTCGCCATTGAACCGCATCGTTCGGGCATACCGAAAGGAGCGAAGAGTTAAGGATCATCCGCGGACAGGCCATACGAAAGTCACCAATGAAGACGACGACATGAACATTGTTGCGACCGCTGTGGACAAGCCCACTGCCAGTACTACTGAAATTAAGAACACTGTCGGGCTTCTGGGTGTGTCGAACGCAACAGTGAAGCGTCGCCTGCACGCGGCTGGCCTCAAATCAAGAATAGCTGCACAGAAGCCACTTGTGAGCGAGAAGAACAAGGAGAAGCACTTAGCATTGGCCCAATATCATGAGCCATGGAAAGAGGAGCACTGGGGAAAGGTCGTCTTTACTGACGAATCTACTTTCACGACCAGGTGGGACCAGCGTCAGCGAGTCTGGCGGCCTGAGAACTTCCGGTAAGTGTAATCATTTAAGCAATCGTATCCTAAAATGAAGGATCATTTTAGGCACTTGTATTTACTGTTATTAAACTTTAAACGTTAATATGCTTGTTCTAAGAAGTGTCAAGAATGATTTTTGCAGTGGCCTAACAATTGTAGTTTTGCAAAGCACGTACATTAAGCAAAATATTATATTAAACTTCGACAAAAATGAAGAAATTATAAACAATAACAGCATAGCTATAATTTGTGACGAACGTTGTAACCATAATAACTGGAGTTTCAGAGTTTGTGTCAGTTACGGCTGAAATCAATTAACATCGCATGTTATAAGCTGGCGCGTACATTTAAATCGCGCAGAACATCTTGTTCATCAAGAAATATGGGAATGGGGAGAACGTGACTGTAGCATCGATTAATATTAGGAATACGTTAGTTGCAGAGGAGGCTGCTATTGCCCTAGCGTGCGTCAGGACCAAAGCCAAGATCATCTTGTCTGACAGTAAGGCAGCTGTTCACAACTTTTGCAAGGGGGTGGCCGCCAGAATTACTAACATACCTCTCAAGCCGAGAGGTCTCCCTCATATGGGTTCCTGCTCTTGAGGGCATTCCCGTGAATGAGGCTGCTCACAGCCTCGCTCGAGATTTATACACCCGAGCTGCTCTGGAAGTGCCTCTGAGTGGGAATGAAGACCCTCTCATGCCGTATGAAGAAATAACCGAAACACCAAGATTGGATAGGAGAACACTCTCCCTTCCGGATAGGTCAATCACTTCAACGGAGTGCAGGGCCTGGATTAGGCTTCAGGTCAACAGATTCTTTCCATACTCTATACTGCACGATGAAGACACTGGGGAGCCTGAGCTCGGCAGTAGCTGCGACAGAATGACTTCGCAATATCACTTAATTTGGGAGTGTCAGATTTCTTCTGCGGCTAAATCACAAAGCATCCCAGACCTTGCCACCTGGGAAGAGCTGATCCAGAACCACGACCCGGATCAGCAAAGACACATCATCCGTCAGGCGGAGGCAGCTTACTACAAGACTGTCTTCGCGGTCTCCGGTGCTGAGAGCCGGCTGGGAGGCACCCTCTCCTAATTGCGGCGGCCCTACCGTGAGGCCCCATTATGACGGAAATTCATTCATTCATCCATTCCTTCATCAATAAATAGGTGCCGATAGAGAGCCAATTTTTACACTCTGGCATACGTAGGAGTCATGCTTTGCCTGAGTCTCGGAATATTTGATGATCTCTCGAAACAATTGAATTCATAAAAGAATGGCCTCGTTCGCAATATTTGTATGCTTGTGTTAGGTGACCCGGTAATGGCCGCTTGACAATCCTAAAAGATAGTAATTCATAGTTTTTTTTCCTTCTAGCTTGCCGGCTGCGCCTGCATTTTTTACCAACGCTAAAATTTTTTTTTTCGTTTTCTGCAGGTATATGCATGAGTACATGGAGCAAGTCGCTGCCAGCGGCCGGTCCGCTGTGACCGCCGGAGGCCTGCAGGGCCCCCGGGTTCGCACTGAGAGCCGCTTCAATGGAGAGGCCTGCTGCTCAATCCTGGACTATGTGCTCTCCCCGTACTTTCTAGGAGGACCATTTCCGCACAGCGACGTTATTCTGCAGCATGATAACTCCCCCATATCGAACATCGAAAAGTGTTGCTGCATTTCTTGAGCTCCGCGGCATCGAAGTGCTGCAATGGCCACCTCAGTCCCGTGACCAAATGTTATTGAGAATGTTTGGGGCATCATCAAGAGCGTTATGACCGGTCGACAGCTGCACGGCCTCTTAGCGGAGGCACTATGGATTGTTGCTGAAGGGGAGTGGGAGCGGTTGAGGTCCAATGCGAGCCTTTGTAGGGCCCTATACAGCAGAGGCGTAGCCAGAAATTTCTTTCGGGGGGGCTCACTTCCAGCTCGGCCTCCTCCTTATAGAAATTGTCGAGGGATCAAATACATTAAACATTCATGATAACTACGTTGCCATTGCCAAAGATACTGCAAACGAATTCTTGAACGCTACGTACTGTCAAGACAAATAAAATAGCTAATTTTCATAAAACAATATACTCGTATGTCTCAAAAATGGTGCCTGAATAACTGATATCAATGCTTCCATGTTTTCTGTATATTTAATGAGTAAAACAAATATCACGCGAACTTTAGAACTATATCAGTTTGAAACGAGCAAAGCAGTGCATGCCGCTGACATGAAAAATGTAAAGGTCCCGAAATAAACAAGTTGAGGAGAAATATTTTAATAAACTTTGTTAGCCTGCCTGCCTTTCTCTCATTTGCATCTCTCTGTCATTCAAGAGCATTGTTTACATTTTTGTACATATGCAACGACCAGGGAAAATCTCAATGATGCTGTCCTTTGTTGGAATGTATTGCGTAGGAGCAGCCGTCACTGGTCGTGTATTTTGAGTAATTGCTCCGAAATTCCAAAAAGTCGCAACAGAGAGCAAAATATATATAAAAAGAAGAAGTTCCGCAAAATATACGAGGGCGAGTCAAATGAAAGTGAGCCAATGCGAACATACGACAAACGGGGTACTTTATTTAAAGTAGTCTCCATGAGCATTTAGACATTTGTCCCACTGACTAACGAGTGGCGTGATTCCCGCCTCATAAAAGTCCTTGGGTTGCTGCTTCAAAAAGTATGTAACTGAATCTTTCACGTCATTGTCCGACAAGAATCTGGTTCGCTTGAGCTGTTTTTTTCAAATGCCACAAAAAGTGGAAGTCGCAAGGCGAAAGGTCTGGGCTGTATGGCGGATGTTGCAGTGTTCTCCACTTGAACTTTGCCTGTTTTTTATTAACCATACCAGCGACGTGGGAACGGGCATTACCGTGGAGCAAAATGACCCCATTCCTCAATTTTCCACGTCGTTTGTTCTTGATTGCGACACGCAGCCGATCTGACGCTTCACAATATCGGAAACGATTGATAGTTTATCCAGGCTCGACAAATTTGGTCAATAATGGCCCCTGACGATCGAAAAAGAAAGTCAACAACACCTTTCCGGCAGAAATAACGGCCATTGCTTTCCTTGGGCGTGTTGAATTCAAGTGTTTCCACTGTAAGCTTTGCCATCGTGTTTCAGGCTCTCAGTAGTGGCACCATGATTCGTCCCGGCCACACTTGCAGACAAAAAGTCGTCACCCTCATCATGATAACGGACTAGATGAGTCAAGGCAGCGCCGAACCTCTCCGTCTCTTGGCGGTGGCTCAAAATCTTGGGCATCCATTGCACACACAAGAGCCGATAACCGAGATGTTCATGAATTGTGGTGTGAGCCGAACCATGACTGATGTTCACACGTCCTGCCATTTCATTGATGCTTATCCTCCGCTCTTTTCTAATCAGCTTTTGCAATTGCGTTGAGGGTGATTTCGCGGTGGCTTTGGCCCGGTCTTGGATCGTCTTTGCAACTTTTACGTCCTTCTTTGAACCGCTTGCTCCAACACTTCACAGTGACCAATTGAATGCAATGTTCAACGTACACGGCAGCCATACGGCGACTAATTTCTTTTTCGGAAGCATCTTCATCTGTAAAAAACCTCACGACACCACGCTGTTCAAATTTTGAAGTGTCCATTATGTCACGCAACCATGTTCAACCCAGTGTATGAAAGCATTAAAAAACCTTGATCCTCGCACCTGCGTGTCCCTTTGTAAATGTGAGATGCCTCTGTGCCACACGTATGCGTCGCAGATAGTGAACCGAACCATTAATGCGCAAGGTGGGTTGGCTCACTTTCATTTGACTCGCCTACGTACATTAAAAATGCGAAGATACAATGGAATATACAAATGGGAAGATACCACTTGACAAAGGGCAGAAAAGTGTCACTGGAGACAAAGTTCCCTACACATATACACAAAACCTCGAACAAGATATTTAAATATACGTATAAGTCTCCGATAAGTCTACGTATCTAAGAAAAAGTCACTGTATATGATGCGTCAAACAAGGCAAATAAACATGTTGCGCAACCACAGATTAACAGATCACCAGCCCCCCTCCCTCCACTCCATCCGATGTATCGCGTGCGACGGAAGGCAGTGCGCTTGCTTGCCGCTTTTCTTCTTTGCGCACACACGACTGAGCCACCATCGCCTGCTCACTAAACAACTCACCCATGCCACCCCCACTCACCCCCTTTCACTCGCAGAAACAGCATGCGGCGCGCGGTCACGATGTTACCACCCTTGGACTTTATATGGAACATCAAGCCGATGGCGACGGCAGGAATGCGCTTGGAGTGTCCGTATAATTGCTATCGCAATAACGTAATAAGAATATGCGGCAACTGAAGCGTCCCGTGGCCCATTACTTTCCGCAAAAGAAGTGACAAACTTTCACCACGCGACAATTCGCTGCGCCGCAACAATGCTTTTTTTTTCTTTTGTGCTGCGGGGTGCACCGAAATGAAATAACGGAAAGGAAAGCATATTGGCTGCTATCGAATGCCTAAATTGGGCACCTAGTGGGGCTACCGAAGGAATATCGAAGAAAACGGAGACGCTTGGTCCACAGAGAAACTACTCATCCTGCTCGGTATCCTATACACCGGCGAGACAAGGCTTTCTGGAGAGGTTGCGCTCAAGCGAATGCGTTGCAAACGTCCAGTCACCACAGTGATGGCGGCGAGCGACCATTGTTTCTTTTTCTCGTCTGCTAGCCAGAAGGAGTCCAAAACTCTGGCGGGCCGAAATCCACTCGGCCAGAGAAAAACGAACCCATGCGCGCTGGCTGGTTCTGGCATCCCGCGTGTAGGAGAACAAGAAAACTGAAGAAGCTCAATGTGTGCGCGCCATTAAAAGCCAAAGTAAAAAAAAAACTAAAGAACAACGTAGTTTCCTTTGCTGGCATCAGTGCCTTGACATAGTTTCTTTGGCGCAGGTGAAAAAAAATGACGGAACAAATGAACCACCGCAACGCTTCGTCTCATTGTGCCTCGCTGTGTGCTTTGTCAACTTGTCTGATAGTGCGTTGCTTTAGCTTGTGTCGTTGTATGGTACGGTGTACGACTTTAGGAAAGTGAATGCACCTCTGGCGTCAAATGTTTGTAACAGCATTATACCCACAAAATTCCGGAATTAAAATCTAAAGCACGACTTTCGAAATGTCAATGCACCTTTCGCATCAAAAGTTTGCGAGAACTTTATGCCCATAAAGTTTCAGAATTGAAATCCAAGCGCTCCCTAGATACCATGGCCTCCGCGAGATACCGCGACCAGCCCGCTTGCCATCAAAACGCCTTTGAGACTTTGAGCTGGGATGCAGCTCCTTGCGTTACGATATATGACTCCCGGTGCATGGCCCTTGCCGCGAAATCCAGCCCGAGTACGCAATGTTCATGCTAAAATGTCTTTTCGAGCGTGAAAAGGACGTTCTAGACAAAATCGAGCATGATTTCCGGCGCCGGGGGTTGTTTTGGTTGGCGGCGCATGACAGTACGAAAAAATTTGGGGGGGGGGGCTGAAGCCCCATAAGACCCCTCCCCCCTGGCTACGCCCCTGCTATACAGGTCCGTCCAGCAGAACAGGATGAAAGCCGTCATAACATAAATCCAGGAGGCGAACCGACCTGCTACTGTCCTTGGTCATGGAACTCTTTCAAGAGCAGCACATAGGAGAATATAAAACACCACGCCTGAGCAAACCCTCTACGGACTGGGTGGATAATGAATTTTATTTCCTACAATCGATTTTGCGTTCTCAATTAGATGCTTTATCTTGACGTCAAACTTTTTTATCTATGAAAGGATACCTCATATGCGGGTTTGTAATTTTCCCGCCAGTTGTCGATTCTGGTAGATGGTTGCTTGTTTCGTCATGTTGGCGATTTTTAAACGCGTACTGTATTCCTACCATGTGTAAAATGTGCGTAGAGGAGCACCGACACCCTCGGCGTCTATAGCAGGATACAATATAAATTTTGGCGCGCTATGAACGCAACTGTGTACAAACTGAATGCGCACATTTTTCTGGGAGCGTGAGGCACGTAAGAGCGTTTTCTGTCTCATGACGAAAGTAGTAAATAATATTTCGGCTCATACTGTGTAGGGTTCATGGTAAACTAAGTGAAAAAGAAAGATGGCAGCGGAAAGTCAAAGGGAACCGGTGCAATGCTTGAGCGGGAGCCCTAGTTCGCTATGCAGAGTAGGGTTGTGAGTAGGATTTTTCGTCCGTTACTTTTTTATGCAGCAATATTCTGCCAAGTAAGAGAGAGCATCGTTTTTGTAATACGGTGCGTAATGAGCTTCATTTGAATTGCAATTCATTTTACTCTCTTTCGATTGTTTACTTAATCATTCTTGGCATTTGGGAGTTCCAATTATATGTGTTCCGGCATTTTGTACGTTTTCACATCCCCGCAAAATATTAGCAGCTGGTATTTTAATCCGCAAAACTAAGCAATTTCGTTGTTGAGAACTAAAAAAGATACATCTTTTCCACGCGATGAAATTTACTGTGAAAGGGTGCAAAAAAAAAAACAGAGCTAACAGCATAACGCAGTGGGCCAGGTGCCATGAGCAATCCCAGCAGTAAACGAAATAAGCTTTTTAATCTTTGACAACAACAATGACCGCAGAGGAATTGAAATTTTAAAGCTATATATTTCGTCTATGATTTTTCTGTTGTTAATTAATTCTGTGGGCCGATATTGAATGCGATTCCAGCTAAAGCCTTCAATAAACCTAGGTGCAAACGCTTCATCTTGTCGCTTTCATTCCTAGAGCCATTTATTGTGAGGTCTTTGGCCCCAAGTATCCTGCTGCAAGGAGCGTTTAACTCGCGTCGAGCCCAAGCAGCGCGTTCTATTTATTGCCACCGTCACCACCTGAGACTGTTCGACTGGAAGCCTACAGCAAGCGTTCTTCAGGCAATAAATATTCGTTCCTGATCGGACCCTATCCCTCGCGGTTACATACGGCTGTTTCCTTCGTGTTACGCTATGGTGCACCACGTTCGAAAAAAGCGATGCCGGTAGAAAGCGTCAGCGGAGACAGGAAAAACACGTGAGTGGCACACTAACAGAGAAGAAACAATTCTAGTAAGGCATTTCAGTGGCATGATCAGGGTCCTTTGACTTATGGCATGAGCTTCCGACCATATTCTTTGTTGTTCAGCCTTCTTAATTGTGAAATAAGGATATCTATAGTAAAGAAAAGGTCACACGATTGTAAAATTTACCTTGATACCATTTAAAAAAGTCGTACAAGGTTCGGTGATTTCTTCCCTTTCTATAGCAAAATTCCAAGCACTATCAAGCAATCTGCGGGCTCTTTCGCCCTAGGCTGATCATGGACCCAGAAGAGCGAGGCTGAAGCCAACTCCGTGCACACGCTTTAGTAGCTCTTTTTGTAATATATCTCATTCGACTTAGGAAGAACGCACAGAAAACAAAGCTGTGCTCCGTTACCCCACGCCGCCTCCAGAGTGCGGTCAGTGCTAAAAATGTCTCGCTGCGCCCGCTCTGTGGGGAGCGCCTGACTTCAGAGTCGGGTGAACCAAGTTCGATCTGGGCCACTGCGGCCCTGTTTTGATGGAGGCGGAAGGAAAGACGGTCATTTAATGCGCTATATGCGTGCATAGTAAGAATCGCCGGGGGTCGGAATGATTCAGATCCCTCGACTACGTCGACATCTACCATAGCGTGAGGCACTTTTGGGCATTTAACAGCATAAACTAATCCAGACTAGAGCTGAGAAATTTGAAACAACACCTGCAATTAACCGAGAATGCTGCACTGCGAACACATGTTGCTGAGTTGCCCTATGCGGAACCAACAACGTGCTGCTCTCAGTAAAATGCGACGATGCCATCTCGGCACGTCTGGGCGCTGCCACGCACACAGTTAGGTGCGCTTCCCAACAAAGCAACCACGGTGCGCTTCCGCGCTGTAGCAGACGACACGAAGCACCGCTTCAAATCTCCTGTGCGCCTGCGCCACATTGTTTCGTTGCGCGACCGCACCGGATGCGCTGACGCTCCGCGGAGCGCGGCCACGCTTCGTCGTGTCCGTACATATTGTGAACGACCCTGTACATCAGTCGAGTACTACCGCTTGTTGCACGGAACGAGCGAACGGCTATTTAGATACAGGTAAAGAACATACTGCAAGACTTTAAAGAAATGTTTTGCGCTGCTCCTTAGAGTAAAACACAGCAACTTAAATTAATAAAGCACAAGTTTGACCACTTTTGGCGCGTATTTGCGGCCATCATACCGGCAACGCTGGGAAGACGGCTCTCAATGTCGTCGCTCCGATAGGGTACGACTTGTAGGGAACGAGCGAGCGAGACAGCCATCTACATCGCGTCGCTGTCACGCGCAAGATCGCTCGCATGGGGTACTACTTGTAGGGAACGAGCGAGCGAGACAGCCATCTACATCGCGTCGCTGTCACGCGCAAGATCGCTCGCATGGGGTACGACTTGTAGGGAACGAGCGAGCGAGACAGCCATCTACATCGCGTCGCTGTGACGCGCAAGATCGCTCGCATGGGGTACGACTTGTAGGGAACGAGCGAGAGTGAGAGCCCTCTACATTGCGTCGCGCGCAGGACCGCTCGCATGGGTTACGACTTGTAGGGAACGAGCGAGCGAGACAGCCATCTAGATCGCGTCGCTGTCACGCGCAAGATCGCTTGCATGGGGTACGACTTGTAGGGAACGAGCGAGCGAGACAGCCATCTACATCGCATCGCTGTGAGGCGCAAGATCGCTCGCATGGGGTACGACTTGGAAGGGAACGAGCGAGCGTGACAGCCATCTACATCGCGTCGCTGTCGCGCGCAAGATCACTTGCATGGCGTCTATACTTTTTGCCTTTAACTGCTCACAAACCGAAAACCGCGTAAACAGAGATTAGTTACAACCTCGAAGCATACGTAAGAGAAGAACCATCATTGCAGTAAGAATAGGTGAAGAGGCAGATGAGTCATTATTATCCAACATAAGTAGAAAAGCGACAGCTCGCACAAATGAGGACTGTTGGCGAGCCTAATCCCTCTCACCGGAAGGAAACCCTCATCAAGATTTTCAATTTAGCATTAAGCCAATAAATTTGCGCAACCAAATTGTCAACCAGTGCTCAGCTAGCATCAGCACAGTCAATGTCGTCGTGGGAGTTCTATTTCCTACGCTCGCAAGGCGCTCTATGCACACACGAGAAGCAAGCACAGCATGCGTGTACTCACCTTTTAAATGGTACGATGCGGTCGAAAAGCGCCCTGCAAGTTGGCGGGGCTGCAAAGTTATTCTCGCATACATGTCGTTGCGTAGTGTACAACCTGCGGAACGCTAATAATACGCATTATTTCTTTGCGACGTCCACCGAATTTTCTACAACAACCACGGACAATGGGAACGCACTCCATGGCATTAAAATCGTTGGTCCACATTTGCCTGGCGCGCCACGCACACCGCGAGTTTCCAGCGGGACTCAAGCTATCTTCTGACACTTTTGTGCATGTGAACTAAGCCACAGTTCATTGCAGCAAGCGCAAAAACACAATCAAACAAACACATCGTAGCAACTCGTATGACCGATTGCACATGTAAACAAGGGAACAAGATTGCTGGATGGATACTATGAGCAACTTCTTTGAAATGGGTCTGTCGGTGGCGCTACCTATCGGATAGGGAGGTTGTTGTGTCCTCCGCGTTGTCTAAAATAATACCCAGCACACACTCGCTTTGTGCCTTGTTGCACCCAACTACATATAGACGTTGCAATACAAGAACAACCATCGCACAGTCTATATTATCCGCTGTAATTTAGCGCTGAAAGAAATTCTATGACATATTTTCGTTTCCAGTAGTTTCCGTCGCATGCGGGCAGCAAGAAGATGGCCTTCGAGATTCGCGTATGCCATTCTTAGGAAGCGGCCGCTGGGCTGTGATTTGTACATATTGTAACGAAGAAGAGTAGCCTGCCTGCGCCACAGCACCATCGCTACCTGCATGAGCTCGTGGTTGCTGTCCTTCGCCGAACGCCTGTGACTGCTACCCGTTCGCGCCCGTTGCTAATAAATATCTTAGCAAGTGGTGGAGGTGCTGGGTTTCGCCCACCCTGGAACTTCGAAGTGACACTCTACCCCCCATCATGCCCGACGACGCACGCACCCCTCCAGCTCCTCCAACGGCGCCGGCCACCTTGGTTTCTGCCGGTGCCTTGCGTCAGCGAGGTCCCCCTATCTTCTCCGGCAGAGATGACAATGACGTTGAAGATTGGATCTCGTCTTATGAGCGAGTGAGTGTGCACAACCAGTGGGACGATGCTACCAAGTTCAGAAACGTCGCATTCTATCTTACGCACGTTGCGAAACTATGGTTTCTAAACCATGAAGCCGACCTCATTTCGTGGTTGGTCTTCAAGGCCAACTTTACCCAAGTTTTTGGTCGGCCAGCAGTAAGAAAACTTCGTGCAGAACAACCTTTGCGCACAGGATCGCACACTTCACGAGCTACATTGAAGATACTGTTGACCTTTGCAAACGGGTGAATGCGTCGATGTCAGAGGAGGAGAAGATCAAACATATAATGACGGGTATTCGGGACGACGCGTTTCAAATGTTATTGTCGAAGAGTCCTCACACTATCGCTGAAGTGGTATAATTGTGCCAGAGTTAAGCCGAGTTGCACAAGCAACGGCTTCACACCCGACGTCCCACCCCGCCCGCCGACTCTCTGTCAAGCCTTGCAGTCGACGACAACCATACTGCTCTGTTCAAGAAAATTCAGGAATTCGTTCGCGCAGAGGTCGCCCGCCAGCTATCTTCGATATCTCCTGTCCAGGAAACGCCACCCCCTTTGCATCCTACGATCCGCGACTTCATTCAAGAGCAAGTATCTGAAGCCGTTCCTTCAGCTGCTGAGCAGACACCAGTCACGGCACCTCTCACTTATGCTGAAGCAGTTTCCCGATCTCGTCCTCGAACGCCCTTGCCACCCTCTGTGCATCGACCACCGACATTTTTGCCGCCATCTATGCCGCTTCACGACCGACGGCATTTTCCTCCTATGCCGCTACCCGACCGACAGCATTTTCCAAATCCTCAACCACGACTCGGACCTTACCCCCACCAGTGGCGCACCTTCGATGATCGCCCAATATGTTTTGCTTGCGGTGGTGCAGGTCACATGCCGCGCTATTGTCGTCGTTACATGCTTCCTCTTCAGAACACCCGCTGAGCGCCACTTTTCCCCGCTTCGTTTTTCTCTTCGCCTTCCAGCCTTCCTACCTCTTCCTTTTTCCTTGATCGCCCAACCGCCTCTACGCGAAGTACACCATCTCCCCGTCGTCGCTCGCTTTCTCCGATGCGGCGCGCTCCCGTGTCCACCGAGCAGGAAAACTGATGGCCGCAGTTCCCGAGGCACGAACTGCGTCCACGTAGCAATGCCCCAGTGCTCGTCCCTCTCCAGCCAACGTACTTGAAGTCTCTGTCGAAGAAATCGCCGTCCTGGCACTTGTAGATACAGGAGCCGCCGTATCCGTAATTTCCGCCGAACTCTGCTGCACACTACGAAAGGTTATGACGCCTCTCTCTGACTTCTCCCTTCGAACCGCGAACGCTCAAAATATAACGTCCCTCGCTGCCTGTACTGCTCGCGTCTTCATTCACGGTCTACTGTATACCGTTGCATTCGTTCGTGCTGGCCTCGTGTTCTCATGACAATATATTAGGCTAGGACTTCCTAGCAAAAAATTACGCCGTTGTTGACTGTTGTCAGGCCGAACTCGAACTTTCTGCACTTCCCGTCCTTGAGACTATCGAAAACGGCCCTTCTAGTGTTAAACTGTTTGTGTCCGAAGACAATGCCGTCCCTCCATACTCTCCCCTGCTTGTGCCTGTGTCATGCGCCGCTATTTCTGATGGCACTGTTCTCTTTACGCCCTCTGAGGTGTTTATTCGCCGCCGATGTTCTCCGCAGCCCTTTGCTCTCCTTACTGTTCGCAGTGGCGTCACAAAAATGGTCGTCGACAATCCCACGGCCTCCCCTTTAGCTTTATTTCATGGTGAATGCCTAGGCCTTGTTCAACCGGTGGACACCTTTTGCATCTTTGACGCTCCTGCCGTTTCTAGTTCTGCAGAACTTGGCGCACTTACTTGGGACCCTGCGGTTGATCTGTCACTCCTCGACGCTTTCCACTGCTCCGTCGACGATGGCACGTCATCTTCAGAAGGAAGCCAGCTTATTGGCCTCCTGCAGAGGTTCAGCGCTTCTTTCGACAGCTATGCTTCCCGTTTGGGCCATACATCGACCGTTTTTCACCAGATAGATACCGGCAGTCATGCACCTTTACGGCAGCGCCCTTACCGAGTATCCGCCTCTGAGCGCCGTGTCATTGACCTCCAGGTTGCTGACATGCTCAAGCGTGGCGTTGTGCAGCCTTCCAACAGTCCCTGGGCATCACCGGTCGTCCTCGTTAAGAAAACGAATGGCTCTATTCGGTTCTGCGTCGACTACCGACGTCTGAACAAGGTAACGCGCGAGGACGTTTACCCGTTACCGCGCATTGACGACGTCCTCGACTGTTTGCAGAGAGCTGAGTTCTTTTCTTCGCTGCATATACGTTCCGGATGCTGGCAAGTCCCTTTGGCACCATCTGATCGACCTAAAACACCATTTGTAACACCTAACGGATTTCATCATCGTAACGAATTCATCGTAACGCCTTTCGGCCTGTGTAACGCTCCAGCCACTTTTGAGAGAATGATGGATAATATTTTATGCGGCCTCAAATGGAACACATGTTTATGCTACCTGGATGACGTAGTTGTCTTTCCGGCTGGTTTCCGAACACATCTCAGCCGTCTCGAGCAAGTTCTGAAATGCCTTACTGACGCAGGTCTTCAACTTAACTTTTAAAAAATGTTTCGGCTCCCGAAAGCTGGCTATTCTTGCCCATGTTGTATCGCGACACGGCGTCCTTCCGGATCCAGCCAAGCTCCGCGCTGTCACCGACTTTCCGCAGCCAAAGAAGTTAAAGGAGCTTGAAAGTTTCCTTGGTTTATGCTCATACTTCTGGTGTTTCATTCGAAATTTTGCTTCTATAAGCGCACCCCGGACAGCCCTTCTAAGTGGCGACAAAGAACTTTCCGCTTGGTCGTCCGCCTGTGATGACGCCTTCACGAAATTACGCCACCTGCTAAACTCGCCACCTATCCTCCGCCACTTCGATTCTGCAGCCCCCACAGAGGTCCACACCGATGTCAGGGGCGTCAGACTTGGCGCCGTACTCGCGCAACGAAAAGCGGGGTTTGATGAATATGTCGTTGCCTACGCGAGCCGAACTCTGACAAAGGCCGGGGGTAATTACTCTGTTAAAGCGAAAGAGTGTTTAGCCATTATTTGTCTCTTGGAAAATTTCGTCCTTATTTGCATTGTGACCCTTTCGATGTCGTCACTGATCATCGCACCCTTTGTTGGCTGTCTACCCTTAAGGACCCGTCTGGCCGACTTGCTCGCTGGGCCCTTAAGCTACAGGAGTACGACATTCGCGCTCTCTACCGTTCCGGCCGCAAACACACAGACGCTGATGCCCTTTCTTGCTCACCGGTTTCCGCTGACTGCGCTTGCCTATCCGCCCTTGAGCCCACACTTCCATCTCATGCACTGCGCAACGTGCCGCCGGAGCAGCGCAAGGATCCCTGGATCAGTGCTCCCATCAGCATCCACCTCTTCACCATCTCGCACTCTACGCCGCCAGGCTACCCACTTCTGCATTCGCGACGGCCTTCTTTATCGTCGTAATTACCTCTCTGACGGTCGCAAGTGGCTTCTCGTGATACCCCGCCATCTCCGTGACCTTATCTGCGACGCTTTCCACGCAGACCCTCAGTGCGCGCATGCCGGCCTCTTCAAGACCTATGCTCGACTACTCGTCCGATTTTATTGGCGCGGCATGTATGACTACGTCAGAAAGTCCATTCGCTCCTGTGGCCAGTGCCAACGCCGCAAATTATCTCCCGGAGAAGTGTACCCATCACAACCCCTTCCCTGCCCTAGTTGGCCCTTTGATCGTGTTGGTATAGACATATACGGACCGCTAAGCTCCACTCCAGCAGGCAACCGCTGGATTATTGTTGCAGTGGTTCACTTGATCCGCTACGCTGAAACAACTTATCTGCCGACTGCCACCGCCCGCGACGTTGCATCGTTTCTGTTACGATATTTCGTTCTTCGCCACGGTGCCCCTCGCGAACTTCTGAGCGATAGAGGCCGCGCCTTTCTTTCCGATGCTTTTAAGGCACTACTCGATGAATGCCAAATCGTCCACCGCACCAGTACAGCGCACCATTTTCTGTTGTTCGCCTTATTCAATGAGTGTCCTTTTAAAGATGTTCCTGCTTGACTGTAAAATGCCTCAAGTGGGGTTGAAATATCATAGCTATCTAGCTATAGAAATCGTACTATAAAGGAAAATTATCTAAACTTGTTACAGTACGTGAATCTCGCTTGATTTATCAAAACTTCAGCATGTCCCCAGTGCTGGCGAGCTTGCACCATGTTACAGACAAATATAATTGTCTATTTGTCTGGAGTAGTGTATGTCATTTCTTCATATCATTATCTCCAAGAACAAAATTTTCATCTCTGCACTGTTGCCTTTTCGAATTAAGAAGACATTTTGAGATATTATTCAACACTAGTTGTTGCATTGCGTTGACATGAATTCAGGAGTAATATAGGCTTTGCCGTCTATAGTTACTCCATTCAAGTATATATATCAGAACGCAAAATCTCATTCCTTCATTGCCTGTAGCTGGTATGTCGTGAAGGAAAAAAGAAATTCATTTCAGCTTGTGCTGCAATACAATTCTACACTATCTTGTTAGTTTGGTAGTTAGCTTTGCCATCAAATTATTGTGTATGTAGCAGGTTTATATGCATTTGTCTGGACAGTGGCACAGAAGATGATATGAGCAACAACGTGCTCACTAAATAATAAGCTCCTATGTCACACTACTCCTAAAATAATAGATTTACTGAGCGAACGTGTCTGATTTCCTGAGTTACAGAACTGCCAAGCCATTTGCAAGCACAGCGTTTGTGTTTAGCAAATAACCTTTCTTCCTAATACAATGTCGAATTCTTTTGGGGTCCTCACATAATGTTGAGTATTGTGTAACATAAGTAAAATCAAGCAATATGTAACACAAATCTTAGGCACAAGTACTGGCTTTCAGCACATCACTCAAAGTTGATTTCATGAAAACTAGAAGCAGAAACTTTCACTATCCTAACCGCTTCCTACCATGCCTTTCTACGAAATGTAGGAAGGGTACGCAATCATTAGTCATTACATTAGGATATTTTAAACTACTTGTTTTCTAAAGTTTCCTATTAGGCAGCCACGTGGAAGCAGCGCACTACGAAAAAAAGCATAATATGCATGTAGTTGTTTTTCCACCGTTACTTAACAACTTCCCATGGAACTTCTGCTTGTGCCAAGGAAAACACGTAGTATTAATTGATGTTTTCGTTCTTGTTTGAAAAGTTACATTGTAGGGGATCTAAGGGGGCAAGGAAATTGAATTGTAATTTGACACATCCTGCCAATATATGAGAGAGGGGGGAGAGAGAGAGAGAATGTATCATCTATTTATAAGACAGCTTTGTCACGTATCCTGCAATTTTGCAAGCAAATGCGTAATTTCGTGGTCATTGAAACTCTTATATTAAGTTAATGTACGTGATGTCATAATTCAGCTCATTTTTTCAGTCGTAAGTTGCTGGAACAGTTCTCATGCAATTTTTTTCCTTTGCAATATCTCCTTCCTTTAAAATATTCAGCTTGCCACTCTGTCTTACTGCCCCCAAAGTTAATCATTGAAGTTGTTCAATGCTGTGTACCTCTCTACAATTTTCTTTACTCAGCAGCTTCATCACAGCTCCTAGACCTACATCCACTTAACACCATCCTGCCTGAATATGTCTCCTTCTCATCACTGTGCCAAGACATTTAAATATTGTTTTTCTCCATACTATAGAACTTTGGAATGCTTTACTGGGTCATGTTCATTCTCTGTCACCTGTTTCAATATTTTCTTCAAGATGCATTTGGTCATTTCCATCACTTTTAATGTCACTGCAGGATGTTACAGCAAGACATTGTGTTTTGTATTCTGTTGTGCCGCTTTTTCACGTATATGGTATGGGCAACATAAGAAAAAATATGGTGCCTACATTTGTGTTGTTCCTTGCTTTTCTTTTCGTCGTTGGCTTGTTACCACTTACTTATACATCCCCTGTTTTGAGTTGTGATACGTACTAACAATTCCACCACTTTATTGTAGTAAAACAGGTCTTTCATTATCTTTTATTGGTGTTTTCATCAGGGCTGCTTCATGTTGATAGGGCTACTCATCCTTTATGAAACATGTCACCTAACTGCAATAAAATATGTAATACTGCAAAATGAATACTGCAATTTCTACAAATCGGGTTCCATATTGTTACGTGTAGCTGACGTACGAGTCTACAATATATTTACACGCAGACAAGCGGTGGCAATGATGGCGACGCTATATCAAGCGGTGGCCACGTCGTCTTCCTTCTCCTCAGTGCAGCCACAATGTGGCGGCTGTTCCGTAGCATCACCCCCGGCAGTAGAAGCGCCGTCCCGGTGCTGAATCTACACATCCGCGGCGAAAGGTGTGTGATATGGCTTTAGTCTCGCCACGTGAACGATGTCACTTGCAGCCGACGATGACGCGGACAGGTCGGCGGGGACGACTTCATACGTGACATCGGTCACTTGTCGCACCACACGGTATGGGCCAGTGTAGCGGGACAGCAGCTTTTCGGAAAGGCCCACACGTCGAATGGGGGTCCAGAGAAGCACCAGAGAACCCGGAGTAAATTGTACGTCGCGATGGTGGCAATCATAGAGGCGTCTCTGATGCTCCTGCGAGGCCTCGAGACGGGTGCGGGCGAGCTGGCGCGCGTGGTCGGCGTGTGCGATCGCGTCGCGGGCGTATTCAGTGGTTGAACGTGTGGCCGAGGGCAACAATGTGTCCAAGGGCAACGCGGGTTCTCGGCCATATAGGAGATAGAATGGCGAATAGCCGGCGGTGTCGTGACGCGATGAATTATACGCGAACGTCACATATGGTAAGTGAAGATCCCAGTCGTGGTGGTCGGTCGCGACGTACTTGGATAGCATGTCGGTGATGGTCCGGTGGAGGCGCTCCGTGAGGCCGTTGGACTGTGGGTGGTAGGACGTGCTGAACTTGTGCTTAGTCGAGCAGGAGTGGAGAATGTCCTCGACGACTGCCGACAGAAAGCTGCGGCCACGGTCAGTGAGTAATTGGCGCGGGGCACCGTGCACTAAAATGATGTCATAGAGCAGAAAGTCAGCAACGTCAGTAGCACAACTTGTCGGGAGGGCTCTGGTGATTGCGTACCGCGTAGCATAATCAGTAGCGACGGCGACCCATTTATTGCCGGAGCCCGAGAGAGGGAACGGTCCAAGAAGGTCTAGACCAACACGGAAAAAGGGTTCCGGTGGGATGTCGATCGGCTGAAGACATCCAGCTGGAGGTGTGGAGGGCTTCTTCCGGCGCTGACAGGGCTCACAAGCGGCAACGTAGCGCCGCACGGAGCGAGCGAGACCCGGCCAAAAGAAGCGACGGCGTACACGGTCGTATGTGCGCGAGACGCCCAAGTGTCCAGCCACGGGAGCGTCGTGAAGTTGTTGGAGGACAGTCGACCGCAAGTGGGATGGAATTACGAGCAGAAGGTCACGGCCGTGTGGATCGAGATTGCGGCGGTATAGTGTCCCTTCCTTAAGGAGAAACATCCGGAGAGAAGCGTCGCCAGGCGTTGACTCCAGATGGTCGATGAGGGCTCGTAAGGAAGGATCGCGGCGTTGCTCATTGCCGATTTCGAGCAACTTGGACACAGAGAAAACGCAAGTGATGGTGTCCGCATCAGCCGGGTCGTCGACGGGGTAGCGGGACAAACAATCGGCATCCTGGTGCAAGCGTCCCGTCTTGTATACCACGGAGAAGGTATATTCTTGCAGGCGTAACGCCCAGCGAGCGAGTCGTCCCGTGGGGTCCTTGAGCGAGGATAGCCAGCAGAGCGCGTGGTGATCAGTGATGACACAGAAGGGGCGTCCGTACAAGTAGGGGCGAAACTTGGCAACAGCCCACACAAGAGCGAGGCACTCGCGCTCTGTGATTGAATAATTGCGCTCGGCGGGTGATAGAAGTCGGCTGGCATAGGCTATAACGCGATCATGTCCACGCTGGTGTTGTGCTAATACTGCTCCTATGCCGTGACCACTGGCATCAGTTCGAACTTCCGTTGAAGCAGACGGGTCAAAATGGGCCAGAATTGGAGGCGTGGTAAGGAGAGTAGTGAGCTGCGAAAAAGATGCGGCATGGTCAGGTCCCCAAGAAAAGAGGGCGTCTTTCTTCAAGAGGTCGGTAAGGGGACGGGCGATGGTCGCAAAATCCTTCACAAAGCGTCGGAAATATGAGCACAGCCCTACGAAACTACGAACGTCCTTGGTAGACTTCGGAACAGGAAAGTTCGTAACGGCGCGAATCTTGTCCGGGTCAGGTCGCACGCCTCTGGCGTCCACGAGGTGTCCAAGGACGGTGATTTGGCGGCGAGCGAAGTGACATTTTGACGAGTTCAACTGGAGACCGGCGCGGCGGAACACGTCAAGAATCGCTGAAAGGCGGTCTAGATGCGTGTCAAATGTGGGTGAGTAAACGATGACGTCGTCCAGATAGCACAAACAGGTGGACCACTTGAACCCCTGAAGCAAAGAGTCCATCATTCGTTCGAAGGTGGCGGGCGCGTTACAGAGACCGAAAGGCATCACCTTGAACTGATAAAGGCCGTCAGGGGTAACAAATGCAGTCTTCTCTCTGTCCATGGCGTCGACGGATATCTGCCAGTATCCGGACCGTAAGTCGATAGAAGAAAAATAAGTGGCACCGTACAGGCAGTCTAGAGCGTCATCAATACGTGGCAAAGGGTACACGTCCTTTTTTGTGATTTTGTTCAGGTGGCGATAATCGACACAAAAACGCCACGTTCCATCCTTCTTTTTGACTAGTACGACGGGAGAAGCCCAGGGACTACAGGAAGGCTCGATAATGTCCTTTGCAAGCATCTTTTTGACTTCCTGTTGGATAACAGCTCGTTCTGACGCAGAAACACGATATGGACGACGGTGAATAGGGTTCGCATCGCCAGTGTTTATGCGATGGGTCACGACGGACGTTTGACCTAAGGGTCGATTGTCAAAGTCAAAAATGTCGCGATAGCCTTCAAGAACGCGGCAAAGGGCTGCAGCTTGAGCAGGTGTAAGGTCAGAGGAGACCATCTTCTTCATGTCGACGTCAGTACTGTGCGATGACGTCACGGTATGGGCTGAGCTGTAACGATCTTCCACTGTGAATGGCTCAACCTCATCATCCTGCAAAGCGCGAATTATAGCCAAGGAGATCCCCTGAGGCAGAACTTGCGCGGTTAGCGCGAAATTGACGAGTGGAAGGCAGGTGCGGTTACCAGTAATTTTCAGCACAGTGTGCGGCACGATAACACCATGTGTAAGCATAACGGCCGGAAGTGGTGCGGCCACGTAATTGCCGTCAGGTACAGCTGGTGAGGACAACAAGTCAACGTGTGTCATAGAGTGAGGTGGTAGGCGAATAAAATCGATGCAGCTCAGATGGCCGGGAGGCGGGTCCACAGGGTCGGCAAGAAGAGGCAAGTCAAGGCGAAGTGAGCCGGCCGAACAGTCAATGAGGGCAGAATGATGGGCAAGAAAATCCAGACCGAGAATGAGTTCGTGAGGGCAATGCTCGATGACGGTGAAGAGAACGACGGTGTGTCTCTCAGCAATGGTGAGTCGGGCAGAGCACATGCCAACAATAGCGACAGTCCCTCCGTCGGCGACTTGTACAAATCGGTTCGGGGCAGGCGTCAGAACTTTCTTGAGCCGACGGCGAAGAGCAGCACTCATAATGGACACATGCGCCCCGGTGTCAATCAACGCGCACACAGGAACATTGTCGACGAGAACGTCCAAAAGATTCTGGTTCGTCGGTAAGGTGAAGCGAGGATTTTGAGCCAATATCGTCTTTGCAGCTTCACCTCCAGAAGCTGCGCTGTCTAGTTTTCCGGTCGGGGGAGCGGCGAGTAGGTCGGAGAAGAAGCACGGCGAGACGGGGGCGAGCGAGATAGACGACGGGAGGGAGAAGGCGAGCGGGAGTAGCGGGGACGTGTCAAAGGCGTCGCAGGGTCAGATGATGGGGTGGGCATAGAAGGGGCGAAGGAAAAGGACGCACTAGAGGGGCGAGGGTGGTAATTAGGAGAATAGCGTGTGGGGGAAGTCCAGCGGCTGCGGCAGTGGCGAGCGACATGTCCAATGCGTCGGCAGTTAAAACAGATCGGCTTGTCGTCCACGGTTCGCCATTCTGAGGGGTTGCGCTGTCCATAAGAGTAAGAAGGGCGCGGTGGGGCCGTGCGTGGAGAGAGAGGTTCCGAGCATGCGGAACGAATGGAGTGCAGGCCGACGTTGGATAACTCTTGACGGACGATGGCCTGGATCAAGGAGATTGTCACCGGAGAATGATCAGGTGACGGAAAGGAAGGGGCCGCCGGTTGTGCCGCTTCGACCTCACGACGAATAATGCGGGTCAAGTTGTCACATCGCGACGGCTGGTGGAAGAGGTCGTCACAGGATGACGTAGCAGCTGTGTTGGGAAGTCGCGTGATGTGCTGGGATAACCGGCGGCTTTTAGCATGCTCAAGACGGCGGCACTCCTTGAGGATCGTATCGATGCTGGTGACGTTGGTAAACACCAGTAAATTGAAGGCGTCGTCAGCAATCCCTTTGAGGACGTGATTTACCTTATCGTCCTCAGACATGGTCGGGTCAGCCTTGGCACAAAGGGCCAAGACGTCGAGAATGTAGGACACGTAGGACTCGGTCGACGTCTGTACACGTGTGGCGAGGGCTTTCTTGGCAGTGACTTGACGACCGAAGGGATTGCCAAAAAGGTCGCGGAGCTTCTCTTTGAAGAGATCCCAGCTCGAGATCTCCTCTTCGTGAGTCTGGAACCATGCAAGTGGAGCTCCGTCGAGGTAGAAAACAACGTTCGCGAGCATAATAGTCGAATCCCACCTGTGACTGGTGCTGACACGTTCGTATAAGCGGAGCCAGTCGTCAACATCAGGACTGCCGACTCCGTTAAAAACACCAGGATCCCGAGGTGGGGAAATGGCGACGTATGTCGGGGCTGCAGGCGGAGACGGTTGCGTAGAGGAAGTGCCGCCAGCAGGAGCCGAAGTTGCACTGTCGCCGTTGCGACCGCTGCGAAGCTCCATGACGGGTACGGGGAACGTCCACCTCCACCAAATTAATGTTACGTGTAGCTGACGTACGAGTCTACAATATATTTACACGCAGACAAGCGGTGGCAATGATGGCGACGCTATATCAAGCGGTGGCCACGTCGTCTTCCTTCTCCTCAGTGCAGCCACACTGTGGCGGCTGTTCCGTAGCAATATTTAGTAAACTGCAGAAAACAAGGTGCTGGATTTGCTTTAATCTGTACCTTCATAACCTTTTTTTCTGGTGGATTCTGTTTTTCTTTCTTACTTAGTGCAATCCACTACAACTACATTGCAATGTAGTGCTTAGAGGAATAGCATACGCCTAATCTCTCAAAACAATACCTTAATTCATAAGAACAGGAGTGTAATGCTTTGTCTTCTATAATGAATGTTGTTTAGCTTGTTGATTGACAGTTACATTCCTTCTATATTGGAAAAGCTACTGCAATATCTGGGCCATCCTTCATTTCATCGAATAGAGCAAGATTCATTGTTTTAAAATGTAGCATACTTGAATTGTGCATCATTACCGTACAAAATAAACCGCTTAACAACTTCAATAGTTGACACTGTATGACCGAAGATAAACATCGTTGCTAGGACTTCGTCGTTCTCGCACCTTGAAACTACACACATCTAGAGTCAGAGACAGTGCTTTGAAAGAAACATATTGCAAACAACTTAATTTATGCAATTTTCCTGATTTCCAGCTTGGAGAACGATTTGACAACACACTATTTACAGTAGTGGCTGCCTTAAAGAACATTGTCCTTCACCTAGTTTAAAATTTTAGTTGGGAATATAATCTTAGCACGGTAGAAACTTCAATATCGCATGGTTTGTGTGCCACATATGTATGTTTGTAACTTGCCCATTCCACATAAAATATATTAGCAAAAAATTTCATTTTATCATCAGCATTCAGTGCTTGCTATTGGTCTCCCAACACTCATTGAGAGAAAGTGATTCCAACTATGCTGACGGGTATATGCAATTTATCATAGCCAGTATAGTAACACAGACATATCTCTCATGGTTTGCCGTCACCATCATGGTTCAAGTTGAATTAAACTCGATATCACATTAAACTCAAATTGTTACAATAATAAAAACATCATTTTAAATACTAGACACAAATTTAGCAGTATAATAATTTAGGTAATAATTAGGCATGCATCATGAAATAATATGCTGCAATATTACAATAAATGTTATTATAGCAAAGTATATATGCATGCATGTTTATATACGTTAAAATGGGACTACATGCAGTGTTACCATTTGGCAAATCAAACAACCATGTGCACATTAGGCCCCCACCATTATCACTCCACATGTTACAACCATTGAAACACACACCTGTCATGTTCTGGTTGTCACATATATTCGCTCATTTTTCTTCCACTGAGTTTAATGAACCACCGAGTACACCCAGCATGCACACCATTTATCGACCATTTACATATCCCCCAGTACGTACATGCAGTATTCACCCAGCACGTCCATCATTCACCCACCATGTACCCACCATCCTCCCAGCACGCCCAGCATTCACCCACCATTTACACATGTCACCGAGTATACACCCCACCATCCACCCACTACACCCACCATTCACCCAGCCCGCCCACCATTGTGACAAGACACCCAGTATGCATCCCACCAATACATCCCACCGTCTACCACTGTACCCACCATCCACTCAATATACCCACGATCAATACCATGATAACCACCATCTTTTCGATCATGCCCAGCACATTTTATATCATGCCCAGCATAAAATTCATAATGGGCAATGCTGGGATTTTCAACAGGGTACGTTATAAGAAAAATCTTTGTTTTTGGTAAGGAAGTCAATAAAGCGAGACCAAAGACCTGTTGTGTCGGAAGCGGAATTTTTTTATGTGACGGCACATGATGGTATAAGTATGGGCAAGACTTCGTGCGTGCCATCGCATAGCCCACGGCGCACCACGCACCACCTCGCAGGCAATGCCAATGAACGCGCAACGTCGCGCATTGGCATTGCTTGGTGCACGTGGGCTATACGATGGCACGGAGCCGGCTCCGTGGTGCGCCGCAGCGCGCGATAAGAAAAAAAAAACAGAATGCGCCGCGTACAGGCAAAAACAAAAGAGAGAAGCAGATTCTTGTTGATGGGAAGGAAAGGTTGGGGTAAAGTGCGGCGCAGTAACTGTCTCTCAGCAGAGGACACCTCAACCGCGCTGCACAGGGGGTAGGGAATGAAAGTAGAGGGAGAGAAAGTGCACCAGAAACAGCAGCACGCCGCGGAAATGCGATGGAGCTAAAGGCGGTCGGCGAGGCCGACAGCCTCGGCGAATGTCAGGAGCGCACGTAGTAGTGTCCTGTGTCGTGAAGGGCAGCCCGAGGGGTGCGGGTGTTCAGTCACGGTGTCGCACGGCAGGCCGTGCCCACGGTAAACACGGGCAAGAGACGCGCGCGCGAGCGAAAATTTGGGGCACTCACACAGCAGATGCTGGAGTGTCTCGATCGCGCCGCAGTCGCCGCAAAGGGGAGAGGGGGCTCCACGCAGTCGATGCCGCCGCTCGAAAAACAAAAGAAAAGTAAGCGGCGCGCATGGCAGGAGGGAAAGATCGGAGCGGGTCGTCATAATAAAAACAAATAAAGAACGCTAGGGGCAGGAGGCGCCGCGAGACTGCTGTGCCTGCTACCGTGATAACGTAAACAGTCGTGTGCGCCGCCATTTTGCTAGAGCATCGCCCTCCTGTTAGAGCCGTAACTGAAGGGGACCTTGGCGCTAGCGTCGAAGGAGCGTCTGCTCGAAAACAGCCAATGGGAGCCATGCGGAGATTCACCCCTGGGAGGTCGCCGGAGCCATGCGGATATTCCACCCTGGGAGGTCGTCTTTCACCGTAGTTTCTCTCCAAGATCAACATGGGAAAGCCACGTGTAGTTCTTACCCTCGAAGAGCAAGCCGCGTACGAAGAAAGACGGCGCGATCATAACCGCGAGTGTGCTCATGTCCGCCGTGCCCCATATCGAAGTCCGTGCACTAGAACAAGCTCGTGCAGCCGAACGCAAGCGGCAACTACGCGCCGAGGATCCGCAGGTCTTCAAAGCCGTGCTGCAACGCAAGGGTGAATGGGAGCGTCGACGTACGACGGCATCAATCCAAGAAGTAGGGCTCAGTCGCGAAGTGGAGCGCAAGAAGGAACGGCGGGCCGGCACATCAAAGCGCTATGCGGAGCAATATCGCGACGCCGACTTGAAACAGCAACGGCGGGCTGAAGATGCGGCGGTGCCTTTGCTGCTTACTGCTTAATAGTGTTTGCTGCTCCATGCCTAATAAAGTAACCGCGCGAGCACTCCCTACAGATAGTAAACTAGTGAAGCTGAAGGGCCAAATAGTTTTGACCTGTAGTCATATGATGTTCAAGTCGGGCAAATCATGTTATCTCATTTTAAGGGTTTCCTGACGTAACCGCATCTTGCAATTTTTAATTCGATTAGTATTTTTTGCCTAATTCAGCCGTTGCGAGCTTATCCATCTATCCATCTAGCCTCCTACGCCGACCCAGTGGCCCAAGTTCTCTACCAACTTACGTCATTAGGTATGTGATCGCGATGCCGTCATGGTCGCTTCATCGTCATTATTCCATCTTCATGCTCTGACTCACTTTATGTAGTCTTAAAGTAATGTTTAACAGTGTCGGAAGAGAACAGCAGTTTACGATAGGTAGCGAGGCACTGGAAGTGGTAAGGGAATACATCTACTTAGGGCAGGTGCTGACCGCGGATCCGGATCATGAGACGGAAATAATCAGAATAAGAATGCGCTGGGTTGCGTTTGGCAGGCATTCTCAGATCATCAACAGCAGGTTGCCACTATCCCTCAAAAGGAAAGTGTATAACAGCTGTGTCTTACCAGTACTCACGTACGGGGCAGAAACCTGGAGGCTTACGAAAAGGGCTCTACTTAAATTGAGGACGACGCAACGAGCTATGGAAAGAAGAATGATAGATGTAACGTTAAGGGATAAGAAAAGAGCAGATTGGGTGAGGGAACAAACGCAAGTTAATGATATCTTAGTTGAAATCAAGAAAAAGAAATGGGGGGGCATGGGCAGGACATCTAATGAGGAGGAAAGATAACCGATGGCCATTAAGGGTTACGGACTGGATTCCAAGGGAAGGTAAGCATAGCAGGGGGCGGCAGAAAGTGAGGTGGGCGGATGAGATTAAGAAGTCTGCAGGATCAACATGGCCACGATTAGTACATGACCGGGGTAGTTGAAGAAGTATGGGAGAAGCCTTTACCCTAATGTGGGCGTAGCCAGGCTGATGATGATGATGTAGTCGTCATGATGCCTTCAAGTCCGACACAGTGACCCAAGTTGTTTGATAGCTTGGGCCACTAAGTGCTCGTGGTGGTGGTGGCGTCCTGGTGATTGCATCGTCGTCATGCCAGCTTTGTCATCAGATTCTCGTCGTGCAGTAGTCGTCATTCCATAATCCTCATACAGTCATCATGCATTCCTTGTCACACTGCCGTTGGGAGGCCGTCAAGGTCGCTCCACCACCGTCACACCAGCTTCGTCATCAAAATCTCGTTAGGTGTCGTTTCACGCCACCTTCGGCATACGCGCTACGTGATACAGTTGTCAAACTCTAGTCATCCCATTGTCCTCATACTTTTGTCAAGCTATCGTCTTCATTGTACCATCGCAATACAATCGTCTTCATGCATAGGGTGTCATACGGTCGGCGTGATGCCATCGCGACTGTTCCCATTGTCGTCCTTCTGACTTCGCGATCCCGCTCTCGTCATTCCGTCGTCATCACACTGTCACTTTATCAATGCCATCACCTAAGTACCGTCATCTCATTGTTGTCATGCCTCTCCGTCATACCGCATTGGTTAAACCATCCATGACATTCCTTGTTCACCATTCTATTGTACTAATTCTGTGCTCATTCAATCGTAATAATCACGACATTGTCAACCATCGTCTTCATTAGGTCGCTGTCAGAATTATCATGAATCTATCATCATACCACCGCCATCATACTATCGTGGTCATGCCGTCGTTCTAGTTCCAGCTCCATCATGCGGTTCTTATACCGTCGTTATCGCGTCATCATGGTCATACGCTCGTGATCATCCCATTGTCCTGATGTCGTCAAGCGACGTAACCATCATCGTCATTGACGAATCAAAATCATTGTCATCATCCGTACTCTTTAGAGCGAATATGGTGCTCCACCATCACTAAATCTTCGTGCGATCGTCTTCACTGCGTCAATGTCATATAGTCGTCGCCGTGCCGCTATGATCACGAGCGCCCCTGGCAAGTGGATGCCATAGCAAAGTGACAGAATACTGGAGAATGTCGCAAATAGCAGGAGCGAAGCAAATTTCAGAATTAGCACTAGAGCTGTTAAATAAACTCAACATGAGTAATACGGTGTCTCACTACATGGCTCGGAACCTAATACAATTACCGTCTACAAGCCACGTGAGATGAGTTCTTTCATAATTTTTCGCTTTGGAGTTATCCAAGTGACCTCTGCTTAATCCTACCACCTAGGTGCCGAAGGGCGAGAGCTGCAGGATCAATTCACGGCGAACATACTCAGACGCAGAATAAATGATGTTCGGGTTCCTCTATAGGCTGGTAGCAACGGCAGTGCACAACAAGCACCCCATTTCTGCTTTCATACAAATCACTGAAGGTTTCCTTCGGTTCCCCCCTCCCCCATTATAAGAAAGCCGACAAACACGGTCACAAATTTCTGTGTACAATTCGTGTTTTGCTTTTTGTGTATCAAACGTTTTGTGTTTCATTACGACTGTCAGTAAATTAGCAGAAAGCGTCTTTGAAATCTTTGTAAATGTGTACACGTATTGTAACATTTATTATAGCAATCGAAATTATTTGCGCATTTACGTACTCGTTTCTCTATCTAACTGCTCCACAGAGCGAAGTTCAGAAGCTTGTGAAGACGAAAGTCTAAAATAAAGATTTTTGAATTAGGTCTAGGAGAATTATAGAGAAATATATATTTGCGGAACAGTCACAGTACTTTTGAATTCCTCGTTTATTGCTGTACGAAGTGCCATAACCGACTCGTATAGGTATTTGGGAAGTTGCGTAAAAATGCGAGACCGCCAGTGCCGTACAACCACGTGTTTTCGTTTACATTCGTGCTTCTTTTCCAAAGGGAATGACTAGGAGACCAATGGTTGGGGCATAGAAGACGACTCTGTTCGATCTGTTGTCACCTAAGCTCTGTATTTTTTCCGTAAGTTTTGCTATTCATTGAGTGAGTTATTTATTTCCTTGGAAGACGGCCGCAGCTTTAAGGCGATACTGTCCCTATGGAAAGGTACGGCTGCTCCGGCGCCGGCATATTTAAAGGGACAGCCATCCGAAGGAAGTCAGCGTGGCGGAGGCGACCATGGCCTCGCAAGGCGGGGAGCTGCCAGTCATCAGAGACGATCAGCCGTCCGCTGTGTCATCGTCGCTCAGTTGGGACGAGTCAACTATCTTCGACCCTGACGAGGAAGTGGCTGATATGGCGGAAGTGGACAGCGACGGCTTCAAGGTGGTGAGTCATCGGAACGGTCGGAATCCCAGTGGCAGTGTTACCAACAGAGAAAGGTGTTGATTCGAGAGAGCGGAACCCTATCAGGCTCTTCTAAGCGATTAAAGTACTGCTGGGATCTGCTCCGATTCGCAGTCGCTCCACAACGCAAGGTGCTCTTCATCTAGATATCGCAACGGAAGAGCAAGTTGACATTCTTCTCCGGTGCACTCAAATTGGTGACATAAGCCCAGTTGCCCCACTCCTACATGACTAACACATGTGTTATTAGTGGAGTACCAAGTGTGGTATTCGGAAAGCGACCTTCTTGACTACTTGAAACCGCAAGGTTTTTAGCACGTGAAACTCATCATGCGCCGGGTGGAGACTCAAGAAAAAGAATGGGCAGAGAAGCCTACTAACCCTGTTGTGTTAACGTTTGCTCCCAACACCGAGCGCCCACAAAAATTGACCTCGGTTTTACCAAGCATGCAGTCAAAGAATTCGTTGAAACTCCTCCCGGATGCTTTACGTGCCAACGATTTGGGCATGTAGCCAAAGTTTGCATCAAAGATCAACATTGCAAACGATGTGGTGGCGCCCACGATTACAAAGCCTGCAAGGCAGACTTTGCTTGCGCTAATTGTGGGGGTGACCATCCAGCGAGTTTCGTCATTTTTCGTCGTCAGTGTCGAAAGCGTCACCATTGAGGCAGCTCTAAAGAACCTACGGTTTCGTACTCCTGAACCTGTTGTCATTCTTACAGATTAGAAATCAGCCATTCGAATGTTAGAGCACCGGTTCTCTGCTGATGCCTTATGTCTAAGCTCCCTACGCTCGGTGCACAATCTCCATATCAAAGGCATCTGCATACGATTCCAATGGGTACCCTCGCACATAGGTATTATAGGCAACGAGACGGCGGATAACCTCGCCCATAGAGCGCTGTCTGGGAATCCTTTGAGAAAAGTGCCTCAAGAGGGCAAGAGACTCTTCAGAGAAGCAGTGTCGTGCTACTTCAGCTCTTTGCGGAGCTCGCCTCACAAGCCATGTGTGACCAAGGGTCTCAAAAAAACCAAGCTACTTTACTGCTCCGCAGTCGCATGGGCTCTGCTCGTACCCCTGCGTGGATGTATAGGACTGGCCTGGCGTTGTCCCCATTATGGTCAACGTGTGGTGTGTGCGGTGACATAGAACATTACCTTATGTGCTGTAGTCTGTATAACGCGGAAAGGAGTGTGTTATTCGGATCACTAAAGAAGACAGGAATCCCCCACAGTTCTCTTCAAGACATTGTTTTCCCGCGCGGAAACCAGTTAGATAAGAAGGAGGTTTCTCGCCTTCTTTTAAATTACTTGCAGGACATGGATTTTGCCTCCACATGGTGACCTTAGGAGTGACTATGTGTAGTTGTGAGGTCTGTGTATGATTTGTATGATTTATGTATTTTAGGTGTCGCTACGGTGGAGCAATTGCCGGCAGCTACTTCAAGGCTAACCCCACCAGTAGCCTACTACGACACCACTCAACTCAACTCAACCAATGGTTGTGCAGAAAAGCGAATGCAAAACTGGTCTCCGCAGAGGAGAAGCGCAAGGTGTGAGGAGGACGCGAGGAGGTCACGCGGCTGCGGCAGAGTTCAAAGGGTGGCGGTACTTTCAAATTATCAAGTGACTTTATGTTAACACGGGCTCCCGTGTTCCCGCTAGCAGTGGTCGTGCCTGTACATAGAGGTAATTGCAAGTACACACACTATTCGAGGTACTTTAGTCTATTTTTCCCACATAGTCCCGACACCGGTTCATACATTTGTCCTATAGCGGCACTAAATGTAAGATGTCCCTGACGCACCCGGCCTGCCCGAACGTTCATCATGAAAGCCTTCACGGACTTTTGCGAACTGACAACACCATCTCCTCACACTTATCCATACATGACGCCTTCCCGCATACTTTGGCTGCATTTTCCTGTGTACTTAGATTGGCGTTCGTTCCTTGCTCCAAAAAAAAAAAACGAATCACACTTCGTTGTTCGCTTTCCGTGGACATGTGAAGCACAACTGCCGTAATCAACAACTTACTGCAGCGCCATACAGCGGAGGCTCCGGTAGATAACGCAGGGCAGGTTTAAGAAAGATGCACTGCGGGGAATGAATATATTCACTTCGCATTCAGAGCTGTTTTTGGCTAAAAAAAATAGGGGCAAGAACTTTCTGGTTCAACCTAATTCTGATGTGCCGCTAACTCATAAACACCACCTACATGTCTCTTTTACCAAGTGGCACTTCCTACCTCACCTACCCGCCGTGGTTGTGAGCGGCTATGGTTTTGGGCTGCTGAGCACGTGGTCTGCGGATCGACTCGCGGCCACGGCGTCCGCATTTCGATGGCGGCGAAATCCGAAAACGCAATTGTACTTTGATTTAGGTTCATGTTAAAGAACCGCAGGTAGTCGAGATTATTCCGGAGTCCCCCATTACGGCGTACCTCATAATCAGATTGCGATTGTGGAACGTCAAACCGTTTAATTTATCTAAATACACATCGGCTAATTAGCACGCCTCCGCCTCCGCCTTTTGTTGACCCATGTCATTTTCTTACACCCCTCGTACACAATATTGTCCATAACAGGCGGCTGCTCCTAATCTCGTAGATGCGGTTCGGTCAAGCTCTACACGCTAGTAGCTTCGTCATTCAGCTATGTTTGGTTTTCCAGCCATTGTTCCTGCTTGCGACCACCCAGCATGTTTGTGCAAGAAAATGTACCGCCTCTATTTTTATCCTTGTGCGCATTTTCTTGGATCGTTATTGTGTCATTTCGCCCCTTGATGTTGTGTCACTGCATTTAATACTTGACCTTCTTTCCTGATTGCCTGCTGTCCACCTCAAAAATATATATACTGCCTGTGCCGCTAATTGTCGTTCAAGCGGTATTGCTACGCTGTTGCTAAAATCTGTCCCGCCACTAATATCTGCTCAGTCCTTCTTATGCCCCCATGCGGATACATGTGCATGTTATGATTCTCCCTTGCTTGCGGATATAATTGGTTTGTTGGATTTTGGTTCACTGGCGCAAGTGTATAGATTGTATTTACGGATATTTACAACTCCTTTCTTTCTGCACCTACCAGTACTTCTAGGCACAGTCCTCTGACAGGCTGATTTGTCGCTTCTTGGTTATGTCTCCGCGACATTTTGGTGTCGGAAAAAATAAAGGTATGAAAGAGGCACGCTGAAAGATCAGGAAGGCTTCCAGTGGTCCTCATACACGTAATTTTAGCACGACGTGAATAAACAATTTGGCGAATCTTCGGGCAAGTTCACAATGTACATGTCTGCAATTATTCCATGCCTTCTTTTCTAGGCTACAAATATTTGTATTTTCTGTGCGTAACTATAACGGCGTGAATGGGTTAATCCTAAACGCTTTAAGTGTGCTGACGATGGCGAGAAGAATAGGGGCTCATTCTGCAGGATTGAGCCAACCATTGTTTCATAAAGGGTTAACCTAAAGGAAGTCGCTGCAGAGTGATAATGGTGCAGAGTAAATGGGTAAAAATGTGAACATTGCGGCAACCCCATTAGAGCTGGATAGTTATTCCGGCATCAAGGCGCTTGGTGCATGCCGCAGGCAAAATACATGCATTATTAAGATGTTTGTCCTAGTAGTTTAAGTGGTGACTCGTTTGTGACTTCAGATTTTTCCTTTACAGACATTCATACACCATTTTGAACACCACTGTGTCCTTCTTTGACATCGTGCCACTGCTAATAGTACTGAGATGTAAGAGTGCCGGAGGAACGACTTTGTTGTATAGTTTGTGCAATTAGAAGTGCATCATTTAGAGGTATATATATATACACATATATATATATATATATATATATATATATATATATATATATATATATATATATGTGTGTGTGTGTGTGTGTGTGTGTGTGTGTGTGTGTGTGTGTGTGTGTGTGTGTGTGTGTGTGTGTGTGTGTGTGTGTGTGTGCAGAAACAGCGACGCTTTCCGAAGCACGAAGAAAGTCTCAGAGGTAGGATATTCTGCGCATATTTTAGCCGTGATAGTAGGGCAGAGTCGTGATCTATTCAAGCACGCGATTAATTGCCCTATTGCTGCAAATATATCTGCGGGAATTTACACCGCTGTGAGCCAGCGGCGATTTCCACTACTGCGTGCGAGGCCGCCGTGGAGCCGGGAACTGTCAGCTTACGTCAAAGTTGATCGCCCCATTCTTTCGTAACAATGATGCTGTTGCCAAGGGGTCCGGTGCTCATTCGGCGAAGTCACTGGGCTTTCCAGCAGAGGCCCAATAACTGGGCTGCCTGCAAACGTTCGAAGCAAAAGCAACCGATACGCGTTCTCTTGTCAAGCGCTTACGAAACCTCGGAATGTCACTCGGTACACCCAAAAACCCAACGGCATATCTCGCATTGCTTAGCGAGGTATCGAACTTGCCTGGCCATCACTACGTTTACCACGTAAGTATTCGACAGGTAGCAGCCCTGCAGCGCGTATTGTGAGGGAAATGCTTGTTTCTTAATCACAAGTTGAAATGGCCTCGTTTACTCTCATTTCAGCCAACAGTTTTTTTTTTTTGTCAAAGTATATTACCAACTCTATTTTCACAGCATTGGAGGGCGCGACTTAGGAGTCAGTTGCAATTATACGTGGTTCTAGAAGTAAATTACAAGTGGCTGAATTATCTAACTGTATGTGCTTCAAAACCGCCATCACAGCAGTCACGAAATCAATTACGCTGGTTGAGAATCATCAGCGCTGCGGTTATGCCATCGACGGACAGAAGAAGAGCACTAGAGATGTCCGGTCGCTAGTATCGACAAATCATTTAGCGCATCTTTAGGGTGGCACC
Source organism: Dermacentor variabilis (assembly GCF_050947875.1). Classification (NCBI taxonomy): domain Eukaryota; kingdom Metazoa; phylum Arthropoda; class Arachnida; order Ixodida; family Ixodidae; genus Dermacentor; species Dermacentor variabilis. The sequence goes on along the minus strand of NC_134578.1, from coordinate 99,473,309 downwards.
CGGGAAGCCTTACTCCCTCTTCGACGTGGAGAATTTTAGAAACATGTTCTTGTCAAATATAAAGCACTAAAATAATGATGGTGCATTTAGGGAGCAAGAAAAAGAATTCAAATAAATTTGGTCGAATGTATATTGAAGAAGGAGGGGAATCGAGCCGTACAGTTGTGGTTACTCACAACCACAGAAAGCCAAGAGTCAATGAAGCCAACAGAATCCTAGGGGAAATGATTTTGCTATCTGTAAAGGTTGCGTAGAAATGATGAGCCGAGGGAATACGAACGGGTATGAAAAAACAACTTCCCGCACGTGGGAACCAAACGCACAGCTTCCTCACTACGTGTTCGTTGCTCTACCCCTTCACCTACGCCGACAGCTGTTTCCTCGATCACATTCTCTAGTGTGCATGCATGTGTACAAGATCTAAACCCCGGAGCGTGAGCCAGCGCAACTCGCAGTGATGGCGGCGGATGTAGAACATCCTTATGACCTCAGGCCTAATGTAGCTGCTGGATTTCAGAACAAGGCCGCTGTAAGAATAAATACTCGTTTATCACCGCAGTTGAAAAACACATACGGTGTCTGAAAGGCGCCGTCTATCTGCAGGGCCAGTTGACCACAAATCTATTCGGGTTTCATCCCTTGGCTGGCAGGAGCACTTCCGCGTTGTGTGGTCATCATTTGCGGTCGTCTACAACCACAGCGTATCACGCAAAAAAAAAACGCAATGCCTTGTAGCTGCAAGACAGGCGTGATCTCCGATGTTAAGGCATTCATACGTTATACTAACGCAAATGTAGATGATTGGCTGATTCATAGCGATAAGGAACAAATTAAATAGAATATGTTGATCAGAATTAATACCCATAGGGAGCCTTGGACTCCATAGATTATGCATGGAGAAGCTTTAGCAGGGGTAGGAAAACTTGAAATTCGGGGGTGGGCCAAATAAAATTTGTGGCTTCGCTTACGCATGCTAGGACAACTGTAGATGAGTTTCTGCCATCATTTAAACATTGTTTTGGTCACGAAAATTGCCACGACATTATTCTGGCTGTCGCGTGCATCATTCAGTCATACATATATATCATGTTCGGAAATTTCGGTAAAATCGTGCATTTGTGTTTCTTGAATTTTTGCTCAAGCGTGCCGTGTTAACATTCGGTAGGCTACGTGGATAATACTCGGCGAAAATATAACGATAGAGTAAGTTGCAAGATGCTCTTGATTAAAGCAACAAACATTAAATATAACTTCCATGCTTAGTAGCAATGCGCGTGCTTGGCATGCATGCTAACCACGAACATCGCTGTAATTGGCAAGCCGTGGCTTCTCGCCTTAGGCACAGAAATCGAAAAACTGCACTTCGCAATAGCCGGATGGTTTACACTTGTCATAAAGTTGAGTACCAGGAAACACGCTGTCGCTACACTGGACCTCCACGAGTGGGAAACCGCAATAAAGTCTCCAAAGCGCTAATAAGCTGAGTGGTTTAGCAGGCTATAGCTTAGCTTGCTTCCTGAAGGCTCGCCAGACGCTTTGACTGGTACACAGGCATATATGGGGCACTTTACTAGCGATTCTATTGAAGAGACGCCCCATGTTTGAGTAGCACCGAGCGCGGTACCAGCTGTTGTGATTGGCCCAGAGTGATCCGCGCCAACTGACAAGAAAAGCGCAAACTACGACCGCGAGAATCGCCGCTCCAGCCGCCTCGTTCGCACACCTTGTCTGTTCTTCCACTGTGTTTAGTACTGGCGCCCTCTTGACGCAGTGAGAGAGGGAGGAAAGGGGAGTTGAGGTACGCAAGTATTGTTAGTCACATTAATAACAAGTTAAAAGTACACGAAGCGAAGGAACGCACGGGATGTCTTTTTGTTAAATGCGTGCAGTTAAATATAAGTGCAGAAATGACAACGGAAAGGTAGATGAAAGTTCAACAAAGAAATTAATCGATAATTACGATTCTTTAAAGCCAAATGCCAGCGCAGCCATATACGTGTTTTCATTTCACGATATGCCTATTAGCTGGCGCGGGCAAGTAGTCGCGCGCGACACATTGCAAACGAAGCAAAACGAAGCGTGGCCCGACTGTCTCGCTAACCGGGAGATTGCGAGACAGCGCGTGGGTGACGTGTGGACACGATTGCCAGCAGCCGCCGCAGACAGGCCTCCGCTCATGCAGCGCTTTGTTTCCATATAGACGACGCATGCTAATGTTGCGCCATCTCCTAGCCATCGTCGCCGCAACGTCCATCTGGCACGGCACTATGCCTTTGTTATCACGCTTTCGCCATACCCTCTTCTTCCGCTTTCCTCCTCGCGCTCTCTTCGCCATCGACGTCTTTCATCTCCGGCTGCGCTCCGCGTTCGCTTTTATCCTTCTCTGTGCTCGTTCGCTCGCTTAAGGGAGACAGCGTAGGCGCTCGCCGCCATAACGGTCGTCTAAGGCCTGCGCTCTAAAATGCAGCAAATCCGACGTGCCCTGTTGTAATATATAGAGAGAAGTTATGCGGAAATACATAGGGAGTGCTGAAACGCGTGTGTGTTTATTCAATGCAATTGCAAGGGCAAACCGAATGCTTTATCCAGATATGTTATGCAGTCAACATGGTTGCCAGACGGAGCAACGCCGTGCGCATCGTGTGGTCACTTCAACCATTCCTCTCTTTCCCGTCTCATTGCGGCTGTTTTCGTCGCAGCACCCTCGCCCTCCCCAGCAGGGGCCAAGGACCCCTATCAGCACCCCCTAGAGAACTTAAGGCCTTCTGGCTGTACTCTCTCCCCCTGAGCTACGTCACGCAAAAGAGGCCAACATAGAAGTTCCGTGCAGCGTGCTACGAAGCTACGAGCGGTGCACCTCTATTGAAAATGAGACGCGAAAGACCAATTGGGCGACGACGGCGATAACAATTCCATTGGTTCCGGGAACCCTGCCGCTCCTTTGATAGCTTGAGGGTTAAAAAAGTCCTGACATGCTGCGACAGGCTTGCTAGCACACTTTTTGTTTCTAGACATGAATCATGCATGGTAGGCTCTGCGCTTGTATGCCCCGCAAACCTTCATTGCCGCGAAGGTGGATAACGTTCCTGCCGGGATGTGCCTAACAAGTGCTGCGTGCCCAATTGCTGGAGAAATTACAAATCGGGGCCGTAAAATCATGTGTTCATGTTTCCGCAAGATGAATGATACAATATTGGGTACCAATGCTAAGGCAAGGAATAGAAAAACTGGAACTCTGCGCTATAAGGCAGCTGTTTCTTTGTAAATAGCTGCGCGAATATGTTTTGTGTCTCCATTGCTAAACTGATTTGAGGTGTTGTAAATATGTGGACTGCGGTACTGTTTGCAATAATGCCTCGAAAGCCAAATTATTCGGGTAAAGCTTAATCTAGACTGGAATAAATGCACGTGTCCCGAACGTGAAGGACACACCAGTGAAGTTGTCATGAGATATGTGGTATGGTGCAGTTCCAACATATCTTTAAGAACTTTTGTGGTCACATGAACGGCAAACTCTTTGACGCCCACTGTACATCAAGGCAAAGAAGCTACTCAGAAGAAGGTGGCAGCACCGCGACTTTTCAATATAAGCCATGCTCCCTGTCATCATGTACACGGTATTCGTGCTCATTCTGGAGGTTGAGCCATTTCATTTTTTTTATGGACGGACTTTTTAATGAAGCAGCACAAAAATTGTTTTGCATCAATAAAGTAGTCTTGGAACACCCTCCATGCTCTACGGGCCATCTGTTCAACAATGCCTAAAGGAAACAATAACTGCGCTCCAGTTAACTCTGCACGTAGGTGCGCACGTAGGTCATTCAACCCGTATCCCCAAGCGCGCTGCCGGCCTCTTCTCCGTGACGTCACTCGCCGAACGCTCACGCCTTCTCTTGTCTAGGTGGTATTGCCTAGACAAGAGAAGGCTGCCTTCTTCCCTCTACCTTCCACTGCGGCGGGCGAAGTAGTATGAGCCATCGCTCCTAGGTGGAGCCGCCGTCTCGCAGTCATGCGTGAGCTATTCGGCGAGAACGCAGAAACTGCAGGCCGCAGTCATAATCAGCACGAAAGGCCGGAGTGGGGCTCGCAAAGAAAGCGCTGCGTTAAAACAATTGCCGCAGTACGGAACCGAAGCTACACACTTGGTAGAGGAACGCACAGGTGATCCGGAGATGGTTGCTTCGGTTTACTCTGCCGGCAGAGCAGTTTTTTGCTTCCCACCTTCACTTCCCTTTACCTAATCATTTCCACCTCTCGAATTCTAATAAAAAAACAGTGTTGCCTACCGCTGAATTCTCTCTCTCGCTTTCTCTCTCTCTCTCTCTCTCTCTCTCTCTCTATATATATATATATATATATATATATATATATATATATATATATGTGTGTGTGTGTGTGTGTGTGTGTGTGTGTGTGTGTGTGTGTGTCTGTGTGTGTGCGTGTGAGTGCAGAAAACTGGAGCACATATATGACAAAGGCATTTAGGAATTTAACCTTGCTTACATTTCGCCCGTGTCAGGGCCTACTGACGTCACTCGGACGAACGCCGCGCCACGGCCGTAACATTACCAAGTAAACGTGCCTACCTCGCGTGTTTGCTCTTTCTTTATGAACTACATGCATGCCGGACAAACAGACCATCGTGTCTAAAATAAATATATATAAAACTCCGGTGCTCTTAACTGTGCTTAGTGGATCCACACAAGCATACGCCGAGAACCCAAAAAACCAGGAAACATTAAAAAAAGAACATAGAGGAGTCTCTGAACAGGCGGACTTTACATGCACAGCGCCTCTCGCTCCCTTCAGTGCCGTGCCTGGTGCATCACGCATCCATCTGGCCAGTCTTGCATGCGATTAGCTTGTTGATAGGGGGCGCAAGAAAAGTAAGTCGCAAAGTACAAGCTAATTTATACGCAAAACCTTTTGAGTTCTAGCGAGAAAGAATAAAAAGAAGTAAAACTCCATTAGCACGTTTTGCCTAATTAATCCGTGGTTAGCATATCCATCAATCCATCCATCCATCCATCAAGCCTATTACGCTGAACCAGTGACCAGGTTGTCAACCAGCTTGAGTGTCACGCAATGCGCTCGTGGTCGTGATGCCACCGCGGTCGTTTTATTGTCGTCATTCAGGTTTCGTAATCTTACAATCGCCATGCCACCGTCGTCGCGCCTTATACGCCAACATAGTGTCCTAAGTTGCCAAATATGTTTGGCCCCTAGACATCTGCTCGTGGCCATGATGCAGTCGTGGTCATGGCATTGCCGCTATTTACGCTAGGTCATCCGACTGTCACCGTGCCATCGTCGTCCTGTTACAATCGGCAAACTGCCGTCGCGAGTCCATTGTCGTACCGTCAGCGTGATAGCATCGGGGTAATTCTACATGCGTCACTCTAGCATCAGGATCGAACTCTCGCCATACCGCCGTCCTCACGCCGTTCTCGTCATATATATATATATATATATATATATATATATATATATATATATATATATATATATATATATATATATATATATATATATATATATATATATATATATATATATCAAAAGAAGGGCGATCACGTCCCGTCCTAATGAATATTTTTGACTTTAGGGAAAAAATTCAAGTTATGAAGAATTTTGCGAAACTGAAATGGTCTGGTTTGTACATCACTGAAAACTTATCACCGAATGTGCGATCCTTACGAAGGAAACTGTGGGACGCAACTGCAAGTTTTTGTGATAATGTATCCTAAGTAAAACTACGCTACGATCATGCCTTCGGTGATGACACGCGCTACATATGGGACACTGGTACGGACAATATAAAGCGCGATTTTGGTCATGTTCCAAACATACCTATTGTTTCTACAGCCAGAGCAACTTCTCGTTGACTTCCGTCAAGTACAGGTGAGCTAAATATTTCGTATTTCAATGCTAGAAGCATGGTTAACAAGTTCGTGCCTTTATTGACTCTTGTTACGTCATACTCTCCCTATGTATTGGCCATAACAGAGACCTCGCTTCATGATGGCGTGTTTGACTCTGAATTTAGCCCACCCGGCTACGTAGCAATATGGAATGACCGATCAAGTGGTAAAGGTGGTGGTGTTGCACTGCTTATTCGCTCAGACCTAAAATTTTATGGGCTCCCTAACACACCTGAGGTTGAGGTTGTTTGGTGTAAGCTATATTTAAGCAAACTTTCTATAATTCTTGGTGTATGCTATCGCGCGCCGGGTTCCTCACTAGAAGATTTACAGAGGCTTAGCATATTCATGCACGAACACGACTTCGGCACCTGGAACATTATGTTCATGGGAGATGTTAATGCACCGGGAATTGACTGGCAAATCCTGAGTCGCACAGGTCATGGACCTTTCCAGGACCTTTCCATTTCTAAGGAACTTCTTTCTCTTTCATTATGCCTTCGTCTAACTCAAATCATACAAGCTCCAACCCACATAATTATCTCTTAGACTTAGTTTTTCTGTCGCAGCTCGCTCAAACTAGGTTTCAGTGCGATGTGATCAGTGGCGTTTCTGACCACAATGTTGTACACGTGTGCCTTCTTTATTCATTAGGCTTCAGTCTAATATTACACAGTTTTTCGACTTCATTCATGCTGGTGGCACATGTATAACAGACACTTTAGCTTCTAACTTGGATTCCTTCGAAGCACTTGGTCTACATGATAACGTTGACGCATTAGTCGATGCATTTGAGCGCATCGTAATACTATGCATTGATAGTTTTGTTCCCCTCAAGACTAAAAAGAGAAATCCTATAATTCCATGAATGAATCGCAGCATACTGCAAATATCAAGACTGGTTCGTCGGCTGCGCCGACTGATAAAAGCATGTAATCCTGGCACTATAATTCGCTTTAACACTGCGAAGGAAGAACTACGTTTTAAAACGAGAACAGCTAAAAACTATAATTTTGCAGTCGAACTACCAGGATTGCACTCTAACCCGCGCAAATTACCAGGATGCACTCTAACCCGCGCGAATTCTGGACTTCTATCACACCAAATACAACTAATGCAGTTTCCTTCATATTAGGTGGCACGGCTATTTCAGACACGTCCCGTATAGCTAATGCCTTTGATCTCTACTTCCCATCAGCGTACACGCATGACAACTCTCTCCCACCGTTCACAAATGCTAATCCTGAGCTTTCTATCGGTGATGTGGTGATCAGTGAGAACGGCATCCTAAACTTGATTCTCAATTTAGACACAAAGAAGTGCACTGGTCCTGACAACATTTCAAACAGCTTTCTAGTAAGATACTCTCTGCTTTTCCCATTATTTCGCAGTTACTTTTCAGAAATCTTTGACTCGAGGCATCGTCTCCCAGTCTTGGAGGCTAGCCAAGGTCATGCCTCTGCATAAATCTGGTGAAAAGATATCCTTCTCTAAATACAGACCTGTATCGCTTACCTCCAATTCCGGAAAGCTACTAGAACACATTAAACGCAAGCATATAAAAAAAGACCTTGAACTGAACAAAATTCTCTCTAACATACATTCTGGATTTCGTCGTGGTTTCAGCACAACACAAATGGTGGAATTTTCACATGACATTACTAGAAATATTGATATTAGCAGTCAAATTGCTGGGTTATTTGTAGAAATTTCCAAAACTTTTGACACGGTTATACACAACAAGTTACTAAGTAAACTAAACCTCATTTTAAATAATCCTCGACTGATCGACTGGATAGCTAGCTTTCCTAACTCTCGCTCTCAATTCGTTTCCTTTATTTACACTTCGTCCTCAACTGTAAATGTAACATCAGTTGTTCCACAAGGCTCTGTTCTGGGACCCTTGTTATTTTTAATATTTACAAATGACCTTCCCAACAATATCACGTCAAAAGTCCGTCTTTATGCCGATGACTGCGTCCTATACCAGGTAATTTCTTGTAATAGTGATCACGCCTTACTTCTGGATTACTTTAGCAAGTGCAACAGATTTTGCCCCTGGTGTACGGACTGGCAGATGCGTATTAACTTAAAAAACACGTAGTAGTGTGACTTACAAACAATCATATTCCATCACAGCATATGTACGCTTTTAATAACACAATAATTCTTCGGGCACAGGTGCACAAATACCTTGGAGTTAAAGCACAACAACCAGTGGTCCCATCATATTGATCCCTTCACATCAATAGCACTAAGAAAATTAGGTTACTTGAGACGAACATTATCTAAGTCGCCAAAACATGCCAAATTACTAATGCATAAAACACTCATTCGTCCTGTATTAGAGTACGCTTCATGCATCTGGAACCCTCATAAAGTGTGCGACATCAACAAAATCGAATCGCTACAAAGAAATGCTGTTCGCATCACTTGTGATCGCTACGATCGCGATTTTTCGCCCTAATCTGCAATGAATTCCTTAAATTTATCTCTTCTATTCACAAGGCGAGATATAGATTCCATGAAGCTTATACAGTCAATTATTCACTCATGCTGTCGACTACCTGCTGATGATTACATCACATATGCCAGTGCTCTTAAAAGCAGATGTTGCCGCACCCTCAACCTAAAGCCTTTCCTTGCACGTACTAACATGTTCAAACACAGTCGTTTCCCGAGAGTTGTCGACTGCTGGAACGAGTTACCCGGCTCTGTTCGTGAATAAAGACTGCCGGCTTTTGTAGAAGCACTAGTGTGACAAGATTGCTTCCCCTTGTTTTTTACTTATTATGTTCAACTACCTTTGTTTCGATTTCTTATGTTTTCTGTCCTCCACTTCTATAATAGCCCTGAATAAGGCTGCAGTATTTGAAAATAAATAAATACAGTCATTACCATATCCTCGTCATACATGTGGCTTCTTTCCAATCTCCGCATGCCGTAGTCGTGCCACCATCGTCCTTGCGTCGCTACCTCACGGCCGCCATCGTGCATATTCAATCGTCGTCATTCTAACTTCGTCATTCGACTCCCGTCATTCCTTCTTTGCACAGCCAACACTGTAGTCATGCTGTCGTGGTAACCCTCCTTTCAGCGTCATTATCTCTTCAGAAACGTCAAGCGACTGTCGTCATGCCGTCGTCACCATACCGCTTTAATTCTTTCGTCGAAATGATTCTGCCTTAGTCGTAAACGCGCAGTCGTCCTTGAAGCGGGATTAAGCCGCCATTGTCATGCCATATTCATTTCATATTCGCCAGGCTGTCATCGTGACAACGTCGTCCTTCTATCGTCGTCACACCATTGTCCTCATGCCCTCGTCGTCATGATGTGTCGTGTTACAGTCATCATTTCAGCATCGTCATCTCTTTTTCACCGTACCTACTTCTTCGTTGCATTAGTTTCATTCCATGGATGTCAGTGCGATGTCCGCATGCCGTCATGCTCATGGACAAGCGTGGCAAGCAAGTGGCGTGGCTGATACCAGAGACAGTGCATATGGCGTGTAGCTTCAAAAACGAAATACTCAGCATGACCACTGCACATTTTAAATAAGTGTGACTCCATCAATACTGCGAGTCCCTACTTGCGCAGATCGTAATCTCATGGCCGTCAACATTCACCAGCAGATCGCCTCTACCACATCTTTTGTTCCTTGTCATTCTTGGAAACCCCCTAGTTATTTTGTTTGTAGCCTCTGCATCCAATTTACCGTCTGTTTATTTTTACTTCTATTTCATAACTGCTGCTTTTCTATTTACATTTTTAATTACCTCGTGCTTGGTTGCCAGCTTTCTTTACCTCTTTCTCCATTCAGTTTCCACTTTATTGGGGTACAGATATTGGTGAACCTTACCCGCCCATTAACTTAAATCGACGTTCCTTAGTCTTCGTTGAAATCTAATCTTGCTGTCCGTTTATATGATTTCAAAAGAAGCCCAACCCATGTCACCTTGCACTGCCTCGTTCGTGATTTTACCGTAGGCTCCGAAAACCTTTCGGCCCACCCCCTACTGGTTAGTCTTCAACCCTGAAAGGATTTATTTATAGAACGGAATTTAATTTGCAAACATTAGCGCTTGTACCATTAGTCTATTGCTATGTTTCTCGCACCACCTCATATTTATTGTAACCGCAAAGTGCTTTCTTTCGTTAGTGCTGCATTCCGCTTCCCTTTTATTCTTGGAGCACGTCTTCCTCTATAATTGATACTACGTCATCACTTGTCATTGTAGATCCTAATTCCCATTCACTGTGCTATGCTTAAAGCGTCGAGTCAGCGCTGTATTACCGCTAATCTTCGCAACTCTCAGCAAGTTACTTGCATTGTCCGCAAGAAGCGCTGTATCATCCGCATACATAAACTTCTAGGATGGCACCATCACCTATTAGCGAAGTCGAGAGCAAGGCACGACGATGCATGGCCTCACAGATCGGGTGATCTCAGAAGCCATGGACGACAGGTTTGTACTGATATCACCGCAGATCCACAGACTTTCCATTGAAAGTACCAACGCAGCGTACTCCCGGCTGTCATCGGGCTGCCTGTCGCACTTTTCTGACGCACGCACAAACTTTGACGAACAGACAAAGTCACTTATATGAACTAAGCATTCCAAATTTTACCATGCGCTATCACACCATACTAACAGTCAAACTCGGTTTCTGCTAATTGCGTTTGCGCAACAGTTGCTTACCTGTGCTCTGGAGTGTGGCCTTATGTTTGAAGCATTGCAGCTGTGTGGTTATTCTGGCTATGGTGGCAACATTAGATTCGACGAAGACGAAATGCGCCCTGTGGTTTCAACGAACTAAGGATAAGTTACTAAAATAGTGTTTAGGCGATCAGTAGCACATCAGCAAACCTTCTAAATGATGCTCTTCAAAGTTGCTCTTCAGATGTATAAATTCAGCACTAATAGATACAAAATGTTTTATTCCTTTTTAAGAAAGAAATGGAGTATAAAGAGGAAAAAAGATTCGATTTACCGGAAACGATAGGCCCTGGATTCATGGCACGGGCTTTTTACCACAACAAGAAAAACGAGTAAGTCCCTCTTAAAATCAGCTACAATAAGGTCTCTTTTATTAGTTACCAATATTCTGATGGTAAAGCGGCCATAATGCTCGAATGAATTGAGTACTTCGGTTCGTCGACGCCACTCACCAGGTAGAACCGAAACTGTGCATGTGTTTAGATACATTTTAAACCCTGATAGAGAATAGTGGTTACAGAAGAAAATACAATAAATTAAGGGTTAATTGCATTTGGGTTCTGCATAAAAAAGATGCCAAAACAAAAGCCGCGTTACAAAAGCGTCCTGAACCAACCCACCCCTCGAGCTTGGTGAAATAACATACTCCCCGGGTAGCGTTTTTTGAATTGCTAGTAGGTACGGTGGGGCGTGGCACTTTTGACGGAGCTAGACGTTTCTGCGCAGGCGCGAGTAAGAGCGGACGCAGGAGAGGAAATCTCGGAGCTTTCGCTCCTTGAATATATGACTCAGCCTAGGTACTAAAGAGGGGGTTTCTTAGAGCGCGTTGTATTCGTTTGTCCCCTAGACATGCCGGAATTGCGGAGTGCGGTCGAACTTGTTTATACGCTCCGCCGCTGGCTGCCCGCGCGGTGAGGCAGTGAGCGCGGACGCCGCTTGGTGATCGCTGTGTCTAGAGAGACAATGTTTTGACTGGTGTTTATATAAGTCGCGGGTCGCTTTTTTCGTTGCGGCAATAGATCGTATTTTTTACAAGCACTGCTCCAGGTGCGCACATGTAACCGGCAAACGGAGGCCTCAGGAGAGAAGCTGAGGTTATATTAAAGCAGGCGGCGCAGGATCTCCGCGGCACCCAAGCGGTAGCGGGGGGATCAAAGCTGGAAGCAGGGCGGCCCGTGGTTTGGGGCCGCAGAGCCCAAAGCGTGCCAGGCGGTGTTCGCATAAAAAATTGGCTGTCCGCTATCGCGGACAGCCGATCTTATCCTCCCCTGGCACGCGCAGGCCTCTGCGAGCCCCAACACACGGACCAGTCCGGCTTCTAGCTTTGATGTCCCCGTTGCCGCTTTGGTGTCCCGAAGGCGCCGCCAATAATGCGAAATAATGACACGTTGTTTTCATTAGTAAAACATTTCATTAGCGTGTCAGGGGGTGTTCACATAAAAAAATTGCCTGTCCGCGATAGCGGACAGCCGTCTTTTACACCCCTGGCAAGTGCAGGCCTTGGCGAGCTCCAACCCACGGGGCAGTCCGGGTTCTATCACTGGTGTTCCCGTTGCCGGTTTGGTGTCCTGGAGGCGCCGCCAATAATGCGAAATAATGACACCTTCTTGCAATCAGTAAAAAACACGATTGAATAAATATTTGTAAGCATTCATGCGGACTTCATCTAATCTGTACAATTAAAGTCATCATCAATCGCCGGCTCGTGTTCGTTTTTGCAGCGGCGCCATTTTTCTTTCTTGGCATAAAGCGTCGTCTCGACCGTGGTATTTCAAGGGGTGGAGGCGTTTTAAGACCCCTTCGACCTCAATCCACTTCAAGATCTCTCCTGGGACGCCGCTTACGCCAACAGGCCGCTCTGTCGCAAGACCAGACCGCAGCGTCCACCATCTGGGTTCAAATGCCAGCCACCCCCACCCCCTCCTAGCCCTGCCAACAACCGGTATCGCGGTTCTGAAATCTTCTCTGGCTTGCCTGGTGAGGACGTTGAACACTGACAAGACAACTACGATCGTGTGAGCGAATTCAACTGGAACGAGACATCAAGGTTAAACAACGTATCATTTTACGTCTCTCAAGTAGCCAAGAAATGGTTCCTGAATCACGAGAGAGACTTCCGTGATTGGTCGTCTTTCAGGGATCAGCTATGGCGGATTTTTTTCACACCCACGGTTCGCTCGGAAGTTGCAAAAAAGAGGCTCTCTGAGCGCGTCCAGCATTATGGCGAATCATATACCTCATATATTGGGACATCCACGCGCTTTGTCGCCGCGCTGACAGTGCCATGCCAGAAACTGACCACGTGCGACACCTTCTTAAGGGTATAGGATCTACTGCCTTTAATGCACTCGCCGCTCAAGACCCTTCGACGGTGTCGGACGTCGTCTCCGTATGTCAGCTCCTCGACGCCCTGCAATCAATCCGCCTGCAACCGATCTTTTCTAACAACCCCCTGGCAAACAGTATTGAGCTCCGGTCTATCATTCGAACCATATTTCGCAAGGAATTGCAGGTGCATGGCTCAACCCTCCCCCCTACAGCAGCGCTCCCGTCCAACCTGCTTCTACTGACCTCCGCGGCATTATTAAGGCGGAATTGGCCTCCCTGCGGAACGCCCACCATAGAAACGCTCCTGCTTGCCCACATCATCATCATCATCATCAGCCTGGTTACGCCCACTCCAGGGCAAAGGCCTCTCCCATACTTCTCCAACAACCCCGGTCATGTACTAATTGTGGCCATGCCGTCCCTGCAAACTTCTTAATCTCATCCGCCCACCTAACTTTCTGCCGCCCCCTGCTACGCTTCCCTTCCCTTGGGATCCAGTCCGTAACCCTTAATGACCATCGGTTATCTTCCCTCCGCATTACATGTCCTGCCCATGTCCATTTCTTTTTCTTGATTTCAACTAAGATGTCATTAACTCGCGTTTGTTCCCTCACCCAATCTGCTCTTTTCTTATCCCTTAACGTTACACCTATCATTCTTCTTTCCATAGCTCGTTGTGTCGTCCTCAATTTGAGTAGAACCCTTTTAGTAAGCCTCCATGTTTCTGCCCCGTAGGTGAGTACTGGTAAGACACAGCTATTATATACTTTTCTCTTGAGGGATAATGGCAACCTGCTGTTCATGATTTGGGAATGCCTGCCAAACGCACCCCAGCCCATTCTTATTCTTCTGATTATTTCCGTCTCATAATCCGGATCCGCCATCACTACCTGCCCTAAGTAGATGTATTCCCTTACGACTTCCAGTGCCTCGCTGCCTATTGTAAATTGCTGTTCTCTCCCGAGACTGTTAAGCATTACTATAGTTTTCTGCAGATTAATTTTTAGACCCACTCTTCTGCTTTGCCTCTCCAGGTCAGTGAGCATGCATTGCAATTGGTCCCCTGAGTTACTAAGCAAGGCAATATCATCAGCGAATCGCAAGTTACTAAGGTATTCTCCATTAACTTTTATCCCGAATTCTTCCCAATCCAGGTCTCTGAATACCTCCTGTAAACACGCTGTGAATAGCATTGGAGATATCGTATCTCCCTGCCTGACGCCTTTCTTTATTGGGATTTTGTTGCTTCCTTTATGGAGGACTACGGTGGCTGTGGAGCCGCTATACATATCTTCCAGTATTTTTACATATGGCTCATCTACACCCTGATTCCGTAATGCCTCCATGACTGCTGAGCTTTCGACTGAATCAAACGCTTTCTCGTAATCAATGAAAGCTATATATAAGGGTTGGTTATATTCTGCACATTTCTCTATCACTTGATTGATAGTGTGAATATGGTCTATTGTTGAGTAGCCTTTACGGAATCCTGCCTGGTCCTTTGGTTGACAGAAGTCTAAGGTGTTCCTGATTCTATTTGCAATTACCTTAGTAAATACTTTGTAGGCAACGGACAGTAAGCTGATCGGTCTATAATTTTTCAAGTCTTTGGCGTCCCCTTTCTTATGGATTAGGATTATGTTAGCGTTCTTCCAAGATTCCGGTACGCTCGAGGTCATGAGGCATTGCGTATACAGGGTGGCCAGTTTCTCTAGAACAATCTGTCCACCATCCTTCAACAAATCTGCTGTTACCTGATCCTCCCCAGCTGCCTTCCCCCTTTGCATATCTCCTAAGGCTTTCTTTACTTCTTCCGGCGTTACCTTCGGGATTTCGAATTCCTCTAGACTATTTTCTCTTCCATTGTCGTCGTGGATGCCACTGGTACTGTATAAATCTCTATAGAACTCCTCAGCCACTTGAACTATCTCATCCATATTAGTAATGATATTGCCGGCTTTGTCTCTTAGCGCATACATCTCATTCTTGCCAATTCCTAGTTTTTTCTTCACTGTTTTTAGGCTTCCTCCGTTCCTGAGAGCATGTTCAATTCTATCCATATTATACTTCCTTATGTCAGCTGTCTTACGCTTGTTGATTAACTTCGAAAGTTCTGCAAGTTCTATTCTAGCTGTAGGGTTAGATGCTTTCATACATTGGCGTTTCTTGATCAGATCTTTCGTCTCCTGCGATAGTTTGCTGGTATCCTGCCTAACGGAGTTACCACCGACTTCCATTGCACACTCCTTAATGATGGCCACAAGATTGTCGTTTATTGCTTCAACACTAAGGTCCTCTTCCTGAGTTAAAGCTGAATACCTGTTCTGTAGCTTGATCTGGAATTCCTCTATTTTCCCTCTTACCGCTAACTCATTGATCGGCTTCTTATGTACCAGTTTCTTCCGTTCCCTCCTCAGGTCTAGGCTAATTCGAGTTCTTACCATCCTGTGGTCACTGCAGCGCACCTTGCCGAGCACGTCCACATCTTGTATGATGCCAGGGTTAGCGCAGAGTACGAAGTCTATTTCATTTCTAGTCTCGCCGTTCGGGCTCCTCCACGTCCACTTCCGGTTATCCCGCTTGCGGAAGAAGGTATTCATTATCCTCATATTATTCTGTTCCGCAAACTCTACTAATAACTCTCCCCTGCTATTCCTAGTGCCTATGCCACATTCACCCACTGCCTTGTCTCCAGCCTGCTTCTTGCCTACCTTGGCATTAAAGTCGCCCATTAGGATAGTGTATTTAGTTTTCACTCTGCCCATCGCCGATTTCACGTCTTCATAGAAGCTTTCGACTTGCTGGTCATCATGACTGGATGTAGGGGCGTCGACCTCTACAATCTTCATTTTGTACCTCTTATTAAGTTTCACAACAAGACCTGCCACCCTCACGTTAATGCTTGCCCACAACCGGCTTCTTAATAACGCCCAGGTTGCTGCAATGCCAGCCGCGCCGTCTCCAATCACACCACCTGCGCCTGTTCCCGATCAACTGGCACCTTTAGACACCCGAGCTCCGAACCCGCCTTAATACTCTGCCTGGCGTTCGTCGAGACCTATCTGCTGTTACTGCGGCTTTCGAGGACATATCTCCCGGTTTTGCCGACGCTGCCAGCAAGACCAACGTCGTGGTTACGCGGCCTTTGAACGCTATGAGCCACCTCCTCGCGTCTGCCGCACTTATGATGATAATCCTCCCGTTCGCCGATCTCCATCTCTGGCCGACTTCTCCAACACCGCGCACAACACACGTGATTCGAGACGCCGCTCCCCATCGCCGCTCCGACGTTCTGTTTCGCCACTTCGACCTGTCTCCCAATGCCATGTCCAGCGACCAGAAAACTAACCAGTGCAGTTTTTGGAGGGAAAACTGCATCGCCGCCAAGTGCTTCAAGTCCTCCTGAACGTCCTTCGAACATGTTATTGGTATCTGTGGAGGGTGTGCGTTTGTTAGCTATGATTGACACGGGAGCTACTATATCTGTTATACGTGCGGATCTGTGTTCTCGTCTGCTGAAAGTGAAGACGCCTTATATTGGATCATCCCTGATTGGGGCTAATGGAGCAATCATTCGACCCTGAGGCCAATATACAGCACGCGTCTTCATTGATGGTCTCCGTCATCACATTAAGTTTGCGATTTAATTCCCGTGCGCTCATGAACTAATTTTAGGTTGGGACTTTCTCTCGTCAGCGTCCGCTTTAATCTCTAGCCGTCAACATGCAGTCCATATGACCGAGGCAGTTCATTGCAGCGGGAGTGCCGATGAGCCACGACTGCATTTTCTCACTGTTGCCGATTCTGTACTGCCTTCCGGCCACGAACAAATCATAAGTCTCTCTTCAATGGACATCACCAATGGCGACGTGTTCATCACTCCTTAGGGCCGCTGTCTTGCCCATGGGATTGTCTTCGCTTCCTGCCTGGTGCGGTTCTAAGAAAGCTCTGCATTAATCATCGCTTTCAACGCTACCACTGAGACAATCCTCCTACCTCACGGCTCCGCAGAGACCTGGTATGTGGGTACCCAACCAGTCTCCCTGCTTCCTCTTGCCGCCTCGCAAGCTCTTCCTCAACAGGGCAAATCTGCTTCATCAGCTCTTGCTTCCATGAGAAGTCCTGACCTTAGTGCTGCTCAGAGTGAAGCATTGCTAAAATTGCTCACGAAGCATAGGCCTCCTTTGATATGGATACTACGTCACTCGGACAGACTTCCGTTGCCTCTCATCATACCGACACCGATGGCCATACTATTGTACACCGTCGTCCCTACCCAGTCTCTTTGGCCGAACGCAAAATCATCGAGGAGAACGTCACCGATATGCTGAAAAGAAACGTCATACCTCCCTCCGCCAGTTCTTGGTCATCACCCGTCGTTTTAGTGCTGCAGAAGGATGGATCGGTAAGATATTGTGTTGACTGCCATGCGCTAAACAAGATCACCCGTAAGGATGTATATCCGATGCCCAGTATCGATGACGCCCTCGAAACGGCCTCAAGTGGAAAACTTGCCTATGTTACCTCAACCACATCGTCGTGTTTTTCTTGACTTTCACTGACCATCTGCAACGCTTAGATGAAGTGCTCACAGGCTTTTCTAATGCTGGACTTGAACTAAATACGAGGAATTCCCGTTTCGCTAGCACAACAATTAAAGTCCTGGGTCATCTCGTTATCAAAGACGACATCCAGCCCGATCCGGACAAAATTTCCGCAGTTCTTAACTTTCCACGCCCACTTCGTGCAAAAGAACTGCGCAGTTTCATTGGACTCGCCTCATATTTTCGACGTTTTATCCGGAACATCGCCAGCACCGCCTCGCCCCTTCACAAGCTCCTTGGTAGTTCCAGTTCCTTCGACTGGAACAATCAGTATAAAGCCACGTTTCAAGAACTCAAGCACGCACTAACATCCCCACCTGTTCTTTGTAATTTTGATGACAAGGCGCCCAGATTACTGCATGCTGACGCTAGTGGTCAAGGAATTGGTGCCGTACGGCTGCAGCGCTACCGCGAATTCTGCGAAAAGTTTGCTGCATATGCAAGCCGCGTTCTCACTTCCGCGGAAAAGAAATACTCGATAACCGAACAAGAGTGCTTGGCTGTCGTCTGGTCAGTTCAGGAATTTCGTCCATATCTCCACGGTCTACATTTCACGGTTGTGACCGACCACCACGCCCTATGTTGGTTGTCGACAATCAAAAACTTGTCTGGACGCCTTGGCCGCTGGATACTCCTATTAAAAGCATATGATTTCGATGTCATATACAAGTCCGGAAGGAAGCACCAAGATGCCGGTGCTCTTTCACGATGCCCATTACCACCATCATCGGAGCACATCATATCACCTTGTAAAATTGGCCGCACGGAGGACGCATCGTATATTACACGGATTCCTTCCTTGACTCCATCAAACCACCCTTCAGGGCTTTCCACTCACCAGCGCGCCGATTCTTATTGCCGTAGTATCATCAATCGCCTTAGCGGTGTTTCATCTCCGCCCAATGCCAGGCTAGGGATGCAGCTCAAACAGTTCATGTTCGAAGACGACGTGCTCTACCAGTGCATTTTTTCCCCGGAAGGCCATCGATGGGTTCCCGTTCTACCGTGCTCTCTTCGCGCTGCAGTTCTGCAGGCTTCACACGATGACCCTTCGTCAGGCCACTTGGGTTACCAGTAAACACACGCGCGCGTACGCAGCCGACTCTTCTGGCCAGGTCTTTCCGCGAGCATAGCTAGATATGTTGCCTCGTGCACGCTCAGCCAACACCGTAAGCGACCTACTACTGATCCGGTCGGGACGCTACAACCACTTCCTTGTCCAGCGGAAGCCTTCTCTGTCGTCGGCATTGACCTTTTCGGGCCACTCCCACCTACTCCAGACGGCAACAGATGGATCGTCATCGCTGTTGACCACTTGACACGGTACGCTGAAACAGCCTCAATACATTCAGGAGCTGCCTCAGAAGTAGCGGCCTTCTTGCAGGCTATATAACGTCACGGGGCGCCTCACGTTCTTTTGAGCGACCAAGGCAAGGCATTTCTTTAAAGCACTCTTAAGTTCTGCAAGCGTCCAACACCGTGCACAAGACAACGTCTAGCTGCCACCCTCAAACAAACGGCCCAACAGAGCGATTTCATCGCACGATATGCGACATGCTATCCATGTATATTCAACACACCATCGTAACTGGGATGCGATTTTCCCATTTGTAACATTCGCATACAACACGTCTGTTCAACCGACCACCTGGTATTCTCCGTTTTTCTTAGTATACGGCCACCACTCAACCTCATCACTCAATGTTTCTTCCTTAGCTGGCCCCATCACCGCTTCACGACTCATTTGCGACTAGTTTGTATATAGCCTAGCCCAATGTCGTCGTCGCGCCCGTATGAACACTGAAGCCAGCCAAGACGATCGCAAACATCGGTACGATGCCTCTCACCGCATCGTTTCCTACCGCCCTGGTGGCGCTGTGCTGCTTCACCTATTTACAGCACCAGCAGACAGCGTCCGAGAGTACACAAACTCGACCGCGCTACGCAGTGCCGGCACGCCTAGGGACAAACGCCTACAACACGCGCTAGGAAACCTCCTCGGTAGTGCATGCAGAGTCATATATTCAAGGAACAAAAGCCCCCAGATTTTCTCTTTCGCGCCCGCTCTTACTGGCGCATGCGCACAAACGACTTGCGATCCCTCAAATGAACGTCTCGTGGAAGTCGTGTCCTCTACGTTAGCATCGAAAACGAAAGTTGAGCCGCGAGCCAGGGTGACATATAGAAGGCGGAGCGTTATGGGCAGGCGCCACTCCGCCGAAGCATTCGCAGTGCAAGGCATTGCAGAAGGAATGGGAGCACAGCGGAGGCGGTGTTTCATTGCCAGTAACTCCGCTTCTGCTCAACGCACTGAAGTACTTTTTGAGGCAAATATTTCTGAAATAACCTATTTTCACTTCAAATGCATTTTTACACTCCAATAAAAAGTGGTTCAGGGCCCCTCTGATTGTATTGGCGAATATCGCCGCGACATGGCCTAAGTAACAAAATACTTGGCTACCGGAATAGCTCTACGACGGCAGTTTAACATATTACAGGCCGTATATTTGTTAACCATTTGCACGTCATCCCATTGAGAGATTTCGCCATATTATCATTAAAGTTTAGGTTATTGCTCTCTACAAGAACTGTTTGCCAGATTTCTGTGAACGTTGTCGCTAAGTACGTCTGCGTTATAAATACCCTAAATTTTGAATTACTCGAGTAATGCGTGATCGCATTCGGTTCTTTCTCTCTCACTATATATCTATATATATAGATGTGTGTGTGTGTGTGTGTGTGTGTGTGTGTGTGTGTGTGTGTGTGTGTGTGTGTGTGTGTGTGTGTGTGTGTGTGTGTGTGTGTGTGTGTGTGTGTGTGTGTGTGTGTGTGTGTGTGTGTGTGTGTGTGTGTGTGTGTGTGTGTGTGTGTGTGTGTGTGTGTGTGTGTCGCTCCCTCTGAGTGCGCGTGTGACGGTACACGGTCATTCAGCAGAATCGCCGTGAATAAGCATGAAGATGTGCGCGGCTAAGAAATAAAGCCCAGGGTTCGCGTTGCCATTACGGAATTTTTGTCATAACAATCATGAAAGAATGCCATAATGGCATTTTGACTAAAGTCGACAGGATCAACCTCAGCAGCATCATGAGCACATCCAAATAGATTATCAATGTCCTAAAGTACAAAGGAGGGGAAGATGACGTCTCGGTGAGCAAACGGCTACGTTTCTTTGAGACGAAGGCGACAACCGCAGTATGATTTATGTATTTTAATTGTCGCTACGATGGAGCGATTGCCGGTAGCAACCGCAAGGCTAATCTCACCAGTAGCCTACAGCCACTCAACTCAACTCAACTCAGCTAGAGCGAGACAAGTTACACCAATATATTTTTCACCATGAAAGTTAGGTCTTCGGTTGGTATTTCTACGAGATTTCCGACTCCTGCGAATCATGGAAAAGTATTAAAGAAAGCATGCTCGAACGATTCTCTGCGGCCATCGGGAATTCATTTCGCCGGGTCATACATTCTCGCCTGAACAGAGCTCAACCAATCAGGCAGTAATTACAAAGAGAAAGTATAATTGCGCCGCCTCCACGCCTTGCAGGACGCGATGTCATTTCACGCTTCACTGACGGTGTGCCTCCGGAAATAAAGGTGCGTTTTGCTCCGACGACGTTCTCAACGCCAGCGAAGTGGCTTGCCGCTGCAGTAGCAGCAGATTCCTCTTAGAACGCGCCGACATTCACACCGTCCACCAAGGCGGGCAATGGCACAGTTGGATCCTGCAGAGAAGCGGCAAGACTCAGCAGGACTGCCACGCATGCCCCCCTCCCCTCTGAGTACGCCCGCGGAGCCTCAGCTGGAGTGAGACGACAGCTACGCCGGCACAACAAACGCCCTCGCCGTGAAAGCGTTTCCGCCTTCGCCGTAGACCAGGGAAACGAGGAGAGCCACGCAAAGGTTTGTTGATACGGTCTAATGCCTTAGTGAACTGCAATACTGTAAGCGCCAGATACAGGAGCTAAAATTAACTGCGTCAAGGAGACTGTTCAAAGCTCTAAGACAGCAATTACTGAAAATCCATGCATCACCGTTGGACAAGTCACCTCATCAACAAAAGCTTGGAGTGGCGTGCAAAAAAGAACTACAAATAGGAAAATTAAGAAAGACAGTCCAAGCACATGTGTTGTAAGACATGAAGACCCAACTGTTGCTTGGACTCAGCAACGCCGGCTTTTTTAACCTCTCGTTGAACCTCAACATCACGACTTGTATCAAGGCAACAATATTATCTATCCCCATCTAACGCATCGATGGCAAATCTTCAGCGTTGACCGTTTCTTCATTGCAAAGTGTTGACGTGACCGATTTCGCGGAGTCTCAAGAAGCAACATTGCAGGAGGTTGTTCGGAAATCCGAAATGCACTTCGGGTGCCTCGTGAAGTTCACCATAAGTTACTTCGTTATATAGGGTGTGGACGCATGAAATTGTAGGTGACATTGATTCTTGTAGTTCGGCGACAGCAGACAAATCCTAGCGGGGAGCTGCGATTGCCTTGCTGGCATCGCAGGGAAGTGCAAGCACGCCGCGGTAGTTGCCCTGTACATAGAGGACGGCAAATGCGAATCGAAAACATCTCATCCAAGAACGTCGGGCGTACGAACGCCTCGTAAGACCTACCCGAGGTATGCTAACGTTACTCTCCCTAAACACAAAAAAGTGAGGAGCTTACCAGTTGTTAGACTACGCTGGCAAAATATTTTCGTCCAAGTTACTGGAAGTTCGAGACTTTCTATGTTCCGATTTTTCAGTGCGTGCGAAGGAGGTTCCAATAAACCACGTCATCAAATATTTTGGTGATCTTAACTGCCCCTTAGTTGATATGCTGGGCGCAGAAGGGTGTATGCCAGTTGAGCCAGCTGCAACCCCTCCTCGTAGCTCTCAGCTCTCAGCAAGCCCTGGCACTGTTTGAATGGGAGAGGATTGAGAAAGAGTTCCACAGCTCTACTGCGATAAAGCTTGGAAACGAACTACTTTGTTTGCTGCATATCCTGGTACGCAGTGCAGGTGTCCTGTTGCTGCCATCATTCCTGTCAAAGCAAGGATTTCAGCGCTATAACGCACTTGGCATAACTCCGGAACATCCGCGATCCCGCGATCCAGTATTGAGGCCGTTCTACTTTATACGGTCGGCTCGGCAACCTGGAAAACTTCGTTCCTGTAGAGTGGCTGTACGTGCTGTGGCCATCCACTACGCAACAATTCGTATCGCACTTGGGCATTGCTCAGAAAAAGCAACAGCTACGCGCGAAACAATGCACAGCCAGGCTTTCCGAACGCAAACGGGCCGGTGGTATCCTGCCGGGTGCGCGCTCGCCGCCGCGAGAGGCGCCCTAGTCGGCGCGAGAACTACGTTCGCAACCTTCCTATATCTGAATCTAGTCGCTCTACTGCTTCGGAACAGTCAAGTTCTAAGGCGAAAGCTAAGCAAGCTAGGAAGAATGAGAGAAAGAGCGTGCAACGTGCCTAGGAAACAGGGGAACAACGAGAAGAACGATTGCGAAAGCGACGAGAGTCCGCAGCAGCTAAGCGAGCCGCATTAGAAGGGGAGTCTATTCGTTCTAGACGGGATGAAACTATGAGACGGCGACGTGCCCAGGAAACAGAAGAACAACGGGCCGAACGTCTTGAAAAGCGGAGGAGCAAAAATGTGTGTTTCCACTGAAAAACGTGTGCACATAAGTGACTACATCGAACGAGTGGCTCAGTTCGCATCAGCTACACGCAAATTCCATCGCCGTTTCACCGATAACCCGTTTGGAATTGTGTGTTGTGTGTGTAATCGACTGTGGCATAACCGGAATTTGCAAACGGTGAGTGAGAACATGTATGTGACTCTTCGTGAAGCCAAGTGGATTCGCCATCGTCTGAAGAAAATGCATTACCGAAATATATCTCCCTCACGGCCTCCGAATGGGAATTCTCGAGAAAGCCCACCGCAAGTTTGGACATGTCGGCCTGAAGAAAGCCTTGCTTTGCATTAACCGCAGTATTACTGAACAGAAATAATGAGTGATGCTTTTTACATAATTCCGTCATGGCCGTACGTGCCAGAAATGCAAGAACCCAAAAAGCAAGCGATTTGCATAACTGGGTTCCCTGCCACCTGCAGAACAACCCATAGACCTTCTCGCCGTGGACACTATCGGTGGCTCTGCAGGATACGGCTCGTCAAAGAAGTGCTTTCACTTGGCATTAGACCACGCCACGCGGTACTTGGGGGCCTTTGCTCACATAAGTGAAACGTCTGATGCCATATCTTAGCTGAAAGGCATCTTCGCTCCTGGAAATGCGACAAAATTCTGTCTCTGTCCACGGAACAGCATTACCTGCACGCAAATTCAAACAGGAATAGCTCTTGAAACACAACAGCATTCATCAACTCTTCACATCTTCTGAGTATCCCCAGCGCAACGCCATGAACGAACAGACAAATCCGACCGTTGTGACTCGACCCAAATACAAAATAATGTAGGGCCTCGCTAACCATAGATTCAACATCATTAGAAGGTCGTTCACGAATGCAACAGGACTCCAGAGGAACGCGCAAGATATCCACCTCCTTTTTTATGTAGGGGGACACCTTCCCATGCACTTATTCTGAACATCAAGCGCGAAAATCTGGAAGAGGCAAGAAAGCGTGCAGTTCGTAATTCGCTCGCATACCACGAAAAGAGCAAGGTCGTAAACGACAAAAAGCTTCTGCCAAGTGGACTTCTAGATGGTAAGTGCGCTCTACGATATACCGTGGCATCCAAACCATGGAAAACTATGGGCAGTGATGTAATGACCTCAGAAAATAACCCCGAAGATGTCGGCAGTCAATATGAGATCAACGGATCCGTGATACCGTTATGTAGAACTAGCAACATTGTACATGTAAGGAGGTTGACAAATCACTGTTGTTCCGAGGGGAGGTGGAACCTGTGACGGTTCGCTTCTGCCATGTGACGGTTCACGGTCATTCAACACGATGACCGTGAATGAGGGAGAGGGAGTGGCAACGACTATGAAATAAAGCCCAGTATCCGGGTCGACACCCTGACCTTTTTGTAACATATATACAGAGTGTTTCACTGAACTTGAGCCAAGCAATAAAAATATTCGAATGCTGCGTAGCTGGGCAGAACCAAGGTGCTCATGTTTGCTCTCGCTTGGGTATACTTATACATATTTTTTGTACTCCCCTTAATTACATAATTGGTATCTCTCAATTACTATAAGGAGATGAAAAGTATCAATGAGAAAATTGTACGGAAACGTGAGGAACTCTTGATACAGCTTTCTCTTGCTCAATATGTGCCACATAAAACTCTTTTTCCGAGCGCGAAAGAAGCCCGCGAATACATGCAAAGCGCCTTGAGCGGCCACGCGCACGAGAATTTTGCGTGTATTCTGAGGCTTCGTTCAGGCTCGCAAAATGTGTCAGTAGCACGCAATGAGCAACAGAAATCCCTATCGAAAATTCTTCACCTCGCATTATAATTTTCTCACTGACACTCTTCATTGAATTGTAATGAACGACAAGTTGAATATAATATTTCGTGAGGAAAAATTACCTAGTTAGGCGTAATCCAAAATAATTTCAGTATCTCCATGCGACGGCAAACAATATTGCCTTGGTTCGGTCAATATTTAAAAAGGTCATATTTTTAAAGTTTGGTGCAAAGTATGAAAAACACTTGTATACTTAAACTAGGTGTCGCTGACACCTTGGTGGACCTCTCATCCAAAAAATTGGACGTAAATCTCGCGGATAATAAAAACATAAATGTGATAACACAGGCTGAAACTAGGGGTGGGCGAAGCGGGTACCAATAAGGGTACGTAGGATTTTAATAGTATTCGATTCGACAGTGTACTCTCTGATGCCCAATACTCGTTTCTTTAGGATTTATGAGGGAATATACTTTTGTCGTCGAGAGGGAAGGAAAGTGCTGAATGAGATGACTGTTCCGAATAATTAGGCTACTGTATAGATGCAGATGTTATGCAGGGTCACCAGTTTAGGAGCAAGCACATGGAGTAGAAAACTTATCAATTATTTCCACTCGTTGAATACGAACAGATTGCTTTCAAGTAGAGTGTACATGGGTTCGTTCGAATTTATTATTTTACCAATCTCTCAAATGCTTGCATCACTGTAAAACAATTGCTGGTTTTCTAGTGTGAGATTCCTCACATTCAGCAAACAGCAATTTTCAAATTCACTTTAAAATTTTGAAAGTGAAAATTTTCATTCACTCAAGGAGATAAAAATAAAGTGATTTCACAAGCGCCTTCCAATGTTTTGAATGCGAGGTCATGTATTACATGTCATTTGTATTACATGTATTACATTACATGTATTACATGCATTACATTACATGTATTACATGTATCACATTAGATTTGTATTACATGTATTACAGGTCATTTTTGTATGCGAGGTCATGTATTACATACTAACAAACCTAACAGTTCTGTTTGAGCATAAATCATGGAGGTAAGAGGCATGCTGTCGAAAAATGTACTTTGAAGAATTCGTGCGACGATGCGGACCAATTTTGTTCAAGACGCGTAGGGTACAGCTGCGCTAAAACAGTCAGACCACAATTTATGCGAAGCATATCAAATATGGAGAGTTACGGGCGATTGCAAGTTACCTTTCTCTCTAGCCATGCTTTTACAGCGAACCTGCTTATGCCTAGGATCTGGAAAAAAAATGTGTCCCAGATGTTAAAAATCAGTTGCGGTGGTCGCTCTTAATGTATTATTTGTCCGGGCAGGCAAGTGGAGAGGGAGGGACAAGAAGGGATGGGAGGGGATGACCTGTTGATTGTTACCTCGCTCGCTTGTTCATCGCCGGAAGGGCTTGGAAAGCTCGCGTGCGCTTGAACAAGCAAGCATCGCCTTAGCGTCGTTATCAGCACTTCGGACTTCCCAGGGGCAGGACGTGCGTGGTACGCTTTCAGGGAGAAGAACGTGCCCTCAAAGAGCGACAACGAGAGCAAAAGCGCTAATGGGCGCGAAAGCGATGAGAAGCCGCGGCCGCCGAACGCTCAGTGACCGACTGGTCGGGACCATCGAGCATGTGCCGTGCAGACGGAAGATAGGACCATCGTCGCGAAGGCCTACGTCCGTCTGGGTACGTCCAAAGGAGACATTGAGGCATATATAATAGACGCATTTAGTTGAATCCGTCGGAAACAGGTCGATCTTCATAGTGGGAGACTTTAACGTCAACCTAGGACGCGCCCACTGCAAGTGTATTGTATTCTCCCTGTTGGAACGCCTTGGACTTGATTGCTACATGGACACAAATGTGCGCATCAAGCGTCACCGGTCGTGTGTAGATTTAACCTTTGGCAAGAACGCGTCTCCCAAAGCAGCACAACCTATCGCGGTGATTTATATGGTTATTGCTATATTGATTCAATACAGACACATAGACGTATCTTTGTGGTTGTCATCGTCTTTATTTTGTAGTTACACCAGCAGCGAAAAAGAATACACTTGGTAAGTGGCGTAGCTGTATGCCACCAGGTAGGTTCAGAGTGCGGGCCCTTCTTTCTTGCGTGATAGCACTATGAACCTCGTCTACAAAGACACAGGTAATAAGCATAAGACTAGCACGTACAGGCCAGTTACTGCAACGTCTTTGTTATATAGAATGGCAGTGCAAGCCATGAAATTGGAACTGTCGAAGTGGGTGGAGGAAAATGGTGTATTGGGGGAACTGCAGAATGGTTTCGGGCCAGGCAGACACTTAGAGGATATGATTGTGCTAACGCAGTGCCTAGAGATTTCAGTAGCTCAGAATAGAGCATTATCGATTGCGTTTCTGTTTATTAAATGAGCCTATTATAAAGTAGAAAGAGAATTGTTATCGAATAATAAGTGCGAAGACAGAGGGCGATTTCGTGGAGCTGCTGAGGAAGATATATAGAGAAGCGAGTACAAGTGGTATGGGAAGGTCGAAAATGTAATGAAGCTGTGCAAATTCACAAAGAATTGATGTAACGCTGTTATATTTCCCGATCGTTGTTCACACTTTATGTTAAGGTCATAGCAAGACGACTGGAAAACAACCATTAAGGTTTTATTTATCCTACATGCGTAATGGACAAGTGGTGCAACAGAAGCCCTCTGGACTGATGTATGGGGACTATATAGTGCATCTATTGGACAATAAAAGAGATTTACAAACACTAGCGAACATTTGCGGTAGCGCACCGACAACTCTAGGCCTCAGGTTTAGCACACAGAAATCGGGAATTATGGTTTTTATGTAAAATTACACGGTGCCTACTCAACGGTAAGTCATACCCATAGTCAAGCAATTTAAATACCTCGGCGTATACATAAATGAAGGAAATACGTACACAAGCACCCACAAAGAGATTCTGAAAGTAAAGCAGAAGCGGAATGCTGCAATAACGAAACACGGAGAACTGTGGGCTAACAATGGGTATGAGGTTGCTCGTGCAATCTGGAAAGCAGTTATGGCACCAGCGCTCACGTTCGCAAAGGCCATTTTATGCTTAAAATCGGACACCTTGTCGAGGTTCGAAGTTACCGGAAGATCGGGAGGCCGGTTGGATTTGGTAGTCCATGGAAACACCACAAATGAGGCAGTGCAGGGTGACAAAGATTAGGCCTCGCTTGAAGTTAGAGAAGCAGTAAGCAGGATTTGTTTTGAAAAAAAGGCTCGCGAATACGGACCAAGCTACATGGGAGGCTAAAGTTCACAAGTACCTCTGCCTCTGAGCGTGAACACAGAAAGGAAGAATAGGTCAAGAAAGCTGGCAATTGAAACACTGATCGATACAGGTACTCATCTTTCTATTATGAGTGCTGCCTTCCGACGACGACTGAGCAACCACCTCATCCCACCGTCAGTACGCGTCGTCCGCGTTGCGGAGGGCGGTACTGTGCCTATCATCGGCATGTGTACCGCGCGTGTTAGCATCGCCGGCCGCCAGACTCCTGTCCTCCGTCACCGTGACGTTCATTTTGTGCCCGGCACCCTCGTGTTCTTTTGTTCACCATCGCTTTAAGTGGGCGATTGTAAAAAACTGCTTTCCTGCTACACAGGCCCATATCGCGCGCTCCGCCAAGTGACCGATGTCACCTACGAAATGGTTCTAGCCACGCCCACTACGTCCTCCGCTGTGACAACCAGTAACGTTGTCCAGCGTCGTCCGACACAAACCCTACAACTCTCCACGCACCTTGAATATTTAACAGCACCGTGACGGCGCTTTTGCCGCCGGGGGTAGTATGACGATATCATCGAGCGATGTCAAGGGACGAGCAGCCGCGAGAACGATGACGAAGTGGGTCTGTGCCCTTGGCGCGAGCGAGCGTCGGCCTGGTGGTCTGGCTCCAGTGTAAGTAGCCTGTTTATAGCCTCCAAGGGTTCGCTACGCCGCCGCTTCGAGTCTTGATGTACGTCCGTGCAAGGTAGATGAGGGTGTTGCACTGGAACTGCAGATCAGTATTTGCTTCTTCTACGGATTTAAACGTTCTATCTTCTCAAATTTCTCCAGGTGTAATTTTACTGCAAGAAACCTGGTTATCCCCTGAAAAACTATTTTCTCTACGCAATCTTAGGTCCTTTCTCTTAGATCGCCCATCTAGAGGTGGGGGACTGTTAATTGTGGTCTCAAGCAAGTTTTGCCTCAGGGCAAATATATCATTCCAGCTGATGTCTCCAGAATGTGAAATTCTAGCAGTAGAAATTACTCTCCCTGGCAGTAGGCCTTTCTCGTTAGTCAATATACACTTTCCCCCCTGTGCAGGATACACACCCACTAGACTCGGTTATGGCATAATGCGGTAAAAATAGTTTTGGCAGGTGACTTCAACTTTCATCATGTATCATGGGGATCCAGGACAGACCTGTGCGGAAGGCATCTATGGGACTGGGCAATCAGAAAAAACCTTTCGTGAGAAAATTCGGGATCAGTTACGTTTCTTCGCGGACAGTTTAGATCTGTGCTGGATCTCACATTTTCAGGTCCAGGTCTTCCCACATCCGCATGGGAAACGGTGAATGTCGGAACAACCACCGACCACTTTCCTGTTGTGCTTGAAGTGGTATGTCCACAGTCCAACGTGGAGGCTCGAATCCACTCTTTTGTGGATTACCGTAGATTGTAATCGTCTTTTGCCTTACACACCGTGCTTTTAAATATTCCAGCAATAAATTTACAGTTGCTCCAATTTTTCGGAGATTGGTTATGCATGAGCTGTTTCCATACAGCCTTACGTCGCTTGTAGTCCCGCGAGCAATCTTCAGACCACTTTCAAATGAATGAAAAATTCTCCATTGAAAGCTGAAGATATTTGCTCAATCATTGATACTTCGCGCAAAAGATCAGAGTTCCAGTTAAAGGCACGCAAAAACACTGCTTTTACAAATTGGTGGAATGAAGATTGCTCGCGGGACTACAAGCGACGTAAGGCTGCATGGAAACAACTCATGCATAACCAATCTCCGAAAAATTGGAGCAACTGTAAATTTATTGCTGGAATATTTAAAAGCATGGTGTGTAAGGCAAAAGACGATTACAATGTCCGAGATTTCGAATTCCTTTCAAAAGAAAATAATAAGCATGCATTATTTCGGCTCTTTAGACCCCAAAAAATGATTCCACGCCTCTTGCACTGGGAGTCGGTAATTTTAACCACAAGTGAAAAAGCTGGCTCTCTAAATGTAATCGCACAAGGGTTAGAGACCCGCTTCGCTACCTCTCTTCCCTTCTCTCGTGACGGACAGGGCACTTCAAAAGATTTCGAAGAGTTTTCCATGGCAAAATTGTCCCAAGCCGTTTCCTCTTTACCAGCTGCAGCCCCAGGTCCCGATGGACTCACTACCAAGATGAATAAACTTCTTTGAAGTCGCTCTTAACGGCTTGTTAGATGCCGTAAATTAGTACAATATGCATGGTTCCCTCCTGTGGGGAGATTTGCGAAGGTGATTCCTCTGCTGAAAGACCAAACCAAAGGGTATGTCCTAGACAATGTTTGGCCAATTTCTCTAAGATCAAATTTTGTAAAATGAATACAAAAATTATTAAACGCACGTATGGTTAAGTTTGTGACCACAAGAGAATTATTGAGTTCTTGCCAAATTGGATTTAGAGCAGGGATGTCCATTTGGTGCGCACATATCGACCTAGAGAGCCGAATTCAGTTGGCTCGTTACCAAAAACTGTATGCTGCTCTAGTTACATAAGACATTTCTAAAGCGTACGATAGTGTGGAATACCCTTTATTAATAAAGAGGATGCAGGATATTGGATTGCCAGACTACTTCGGGACGTCGACTGCAGAGTTCATGCAGGGCAGGGATTTTTACTGTGCACAAAGTGGAATTTCATCGGGAAAATTCAGACAAACGCGCGGGATTCCTCAAGGCGCAGTTTTGTCCCCGCTGTTGTTTAACATCGTACTCTGCTCCATTCCTAATAATCAGAATTTAAGCACGTACCTTTACGCTGATGATATAGCGTTTTTTGCTTCAGCAAGTGATATTCAATCACTGTACGAATGCTTACAGGATTACTTCTGCGAGCTAGAAGCATGGCTGGACAGTATTCGCTTGTCCCTTAATGTAAATAAGATTGCTGTTCTTGTCTTTCCCCTACAAGACCTAGTTACTATTTCCCTTTCATGCCGTCATTCCACTATCCCACAAGTGGAAAAGGTCAAGTACCTCGGAATTATTTAAGATGGAAATCTTGATTGGCGTCAGCATATTAAACATATAACTTCAAAAGCTTCTCGTACAATGGGGATATTACGATGGATAAGCAATTATCGATGGGGCATGCGCAAAGACACACTCATAATGATTTACCGCATGTATATCCGACCTATACTAGAGTTCGGCTGTGTGTTATTTTCCTGCGCCGCGGCTTACAAGCTACGCCCACTAGTTTTGGTTGAACGGGAAGCGCTTCGTTTATGTCTGGGGCTACCAAAGTTTGTAGCCAACGCTGTGCTCTACAAGTAATCACGATTACCTTCCCTTGAAATGAGATTTAAAATACTTACCGTTCAAACATTTATAAGACTATGAATCCCCACTAAGAATATCCCAGTCCATCTTCATCAACCAACGAGCCCAATTTTTTGGAGTCAGATGGCCACGGTTTCACACGCCACAAGTCATTGTATCACAATCGTTATTGAATCCGTTGGACGTAAATATAAATTATGTTATCACGGAAAACAGCATATCAAATTCACTAGTTATTACTTATGATGACCTATACCCAAATAATGCAAAGCAGCTTCCCTCGCATATTCTTAACGGCTTACTCCAGGATCACTTGAATCAACTCCACACTAACGTAATTATAGCAACGGATGGTTCGCAGAGTGAGAAAAAGGCAGGAGTTGGAATTTTTTCATCATCATATGACTGGTCTTTCTATTCGGCTTCCCGACTTCACTCCAATATACCTAGCGGAATTCCTAGCTGTTGTCCTAGCTTTACAAAATATACAATATCTTCCAGGACAACCGCGATAATAATCACAGATTCTTCGTCGCTGTGCACCTCACTTACTGCTCCCGGCGAGTCACACATATTGAAAACTTTGTACTCATTGGCTGCAAGTCAGTTGAGAAGTTCACGATTAATAGGGGTACCTGGGCACCAAGGCATACTTATGAATGAGGTGGCAGACAGCTTGGCCAAGGCTTCTATGAGCGGCCCGCTGCTTCCCCTTCTTCCAACGATGGGTTTTACCACGTCCGCCAGGTTGAGAAGATACATACTTTTAGCATCACAATCAAACCTTAAATCATCCTTGGAACTACACCACTTACAGTTTCCTTGGAGCAGGAAATTTTCCAAAACAAGACAAACGGAAGTCATATTAACGAGACTATGTTGCCGAGTCCCTTCTCTATATTTTTACAAGCACCGATCTTGTCTGGCAATATCCCCATTGTGCCATTTTTGCAACTCATTAGAGACGATTGAGCAATACTTACTGGAATGCCGGCGTTTCTCCTCTATGAAAAAAATGACATTAGGAATTACAGTGCGACAGCTCGGCCTGCAATTGAACACACTGGTACTGCTGTCTTTCGGAGCGTCTGTGCTTGGGCACTCACACAGGAATGTGTGCTTCGCCTTAGAAAATTTTATTATTGAATCAAACCTATTTCATTAATGACCGTATTATTCTTTTCATTCCTCCTTTATTGCCTCATTTATATATTATAGATAATTTTTTCCTCTTCATAGCATGACAGTCTGCTGAACCATTTTGATTCTTCCTCGCTTAAATTTATGTAACAAAATTATAGATTTTACCTCCATTTTCTGAACACACAAGTAAAGTCTGCCCGTCTCTTGGCCAATCCCCGAGAGTGGGTAAGCGCCAAACTCATCAAGGACATCATCATGATCATCATATAGCCCCGTTCATCTGTGTCTTTCCACACGTAACAATATAGACAAACAGGAGTCACCGGAAAAAAATCGAAACAGAGATAGTTAATTGGAATCGAAAAAATAGAAATAAAAACGACCGTGGAGATTTACAAGAATGAGAACAAAGAAATTAGAACAGAAAATTTGTACGATAACACAAAGGGCAGCGCTTTGCCATTTGAGGATGAAGCCGGCCGGCTAAGGAGAAAAACATACCGGACCAAACATTCGGAAGTAGATGAGGCATGCGTGTCCTGCCACGAAAATTCGTACACCACTCAACAGATCATTTTGGAATGCGAAGGGTTCACGTAGTGAGAACAGTAGTCAACATACAGTTTCCAGAAGCGCTGGCGTTTAAAGTGGACGGGAGCGTCAACCTGTCGGTAGCCGAGACAAAGAGACGTTTAGAGCATTGGTGGAAAAATTGCAGGGAAGAGTTTGATACGGCCGCATCTCTGACAATTATAGCTAGCGCTACAAGGTAAATTTCGAAGGAAAAGAAAGATTACGAAAAGGAAGATTGAGAGATGTGTACAAAATGCTAGATGGCTAGATGATGTACATGAATATCATAGCTGATTAAATGAAGCAGGGTAAATTGCGATTTGTCACCCCCTCGTTTCAAAACGACTGCACAATAAATCAGCATCATCATCATCATCCTCGTGTTCGCGCCTCCGCCCATCTGGCAAAACGCCCAGTACGCCAGCATTTACCGAAATACCGAACAAGTTAAAAACTCCGGTTTTTCGTAGTAGTACTCCGGCGTGAAGGTACGGCCGCAAAGGCGTAGATCCTGGTGCCGATGGGCCACCAACAGCCCGATTAGCTGCTGCCGATCGTCCCCCCTGTTGCCTTCACGAGGGACACGACGCCGCAGCTTTAACTGTCGCCAGTCGATAGTTTTGCAAAACTAGCGATTGGCATCACATAATGAAACACGGACAATTTAAAACGGGGAAAGGGGTAGCTGGTCCATGCCGTCGTCCGACTCATCCACGCTAACGACGTTGTTGCAGGGAGGAACGTTTTATCATCGAGAACGAGGAGTGCGGTATTTATTTACAATATTTACATGAAGAGTGGAGAACGTTACATTTCATCATTCTAGCATGACTGAAACGAAGTACACCGAGGAGACGAAAACGGGTGTGTAAAACCCCTTTCTCTTCCCTGCCTTCCGACGTTCGTCCAATCAGGCGTTCAAAGTAGTCCAAGCACCCGTCTTTGAGGGCGAGGGTTCACACACTCCTTCATTTTCCTTCACTGAGCACACCGAACGGAGTGGGGCCTCATAGAAAGGGGTTGTCAGGCTTCCCTCAAGCTGGCACGCCTTGCTTCCAGAGCTGACTCCGCAGTTACCGGCCGCGTCTGTCAAATGGCCGTGACGATCACAGGAGTCCGCGGGGGAACGCTGTAGAACACCCTTTTTAAGGAGTTTTCGTGCGCCAATCAGTCCGCGAAAGCGACAGCGAAACAGCTAAAATACTCCATCCGCCAAACGTGCCTAGCATTACTAGCGCCGTTCGGCTGTCCGAACGGAGCACGCTGTTGGCCTCACGAAGAGATTCGTTGCAGCGGCGCCGGAAAGGCCAGAAGGTCACGACCAGCGCTCGCCGATGGCAACACCTCGTCTCAACACGGAGCACGTTGTAACACAAGCAGACGCATTCTTGCCAGCGCCGGAAGTTCTCGAGTGTAGCAATAAATTGTCTTGTGCGTTCTCTTTGTGCTAGTTTTTGTAGAGAAACAAATCGGATACCACTGCAACCATTAAAATATTATTTTGATATAAATGGAAAAATTGTCGGTTACTTTTCATGGGTAGCCAAAGGCAATGCTCGCTCAACTGACGCCGAGTGCGCCACGTACGTAGGTTTTAACTGGGCGGCTGAGAATAGATTCACTGGAAAATAATTCAGTTAACCCAAAGGTACGCGGCATGGCGGCAACGGTGGAAGGCGGCGGCCATATCCCTTCCAGACCACCGACGCGCTGTCAACCCGTGTTGACTAAGATACGGATTTGCCCCTGAATTTCGCATTCTGTTTGGCGAAACTGCATTATTCTTGTGTGTTTCAAGAGGATATCACAGGTAATACCGGGATATCGACGGGCATGGACATACTGCGCCGAACGCGACGGAACTTCATGGAACGTGCAGCGTAGGTTTCGATGCTGGCGAACATGCCGCGTCGCTTCAGGGACTTAGTATTGCGTCGAGTTCTATGTGTGGAGAGGCAAACACACTTACTTGCACTCAATGAATTCGCTTAAAAATATCGTTCATTTGCCATCTGGGCCACTACGTTGTGTTTGTTCTAAAAATGGAACACGACAGCCGATGGAATGTGTAGTTGGTGTTCTGGTTGCCTTCATAGTGCTCGCTTATGTCCTTTAGAAGTCAGAAGCAAGCTAATATAAACATTGCTTACTGCTGGGCTGGTTGATCTGCATAAGTAGAGCAAATTGTACGCGGTAATTGATATGTACATCTCTGTAGGTCTCTAAAGTTGTGCGTCACGTATGTGGGATAAAGCGCCACTACCCACTCCATATGCTGAGCACTTCGCGTGTTGAGGCTAGTGTATTGTATTGTATTGTATTGGGTTTTATGGCGCATAAGCAACTCAGGCTATCATGAGCCAAACACATAGTATAATTTATTTCAAAAATTGGGTATCCTCAGCGAAAGTCCTTGTCCGGACAAGGACTCTGAGGAGCCCAACAAATCAATTGGAGACCTCAGCCTTCTTCTCAGGAGTGAGAAAATGGGTGAGGTGCATCATAAGATGCGAGAAAAAACTGGGTAAGAATTTTTAGAATTAATAGTTCTGTGATATATTTCGTTTAGGATCGCTGCGTCTTTCAAAAAACTGAAAACAGAACAAGTTCCTACAAGTGGGTTATCTCCTAAAAGTAGACTGGTATGGAAGGGAATGCGTTCATTGTAAAATATTTTTTCCTTAGCCGTTCGAGTTGTGTGCACGAGAATAAAATGTGATATACAGTGAGTTCATCTCCACATTTCTCACATAATGGTTTGTCTTGTTTTGTCAGTAGAAAGTTATGTGTGAGGTGTGTGCGTCCGATGCGCAGGCGGCATAAAATTACTTCTATAAAACGTTCCTGATGCCTGCATGATCTCCATTCTCGAAGAATAGGTTTTACTAAATGTAGTTTGTTATTTTCTTCGCTATTCCATGTACACTGCCGTTTTTCTTTAAGTTTATTTTTTACTAACTTCATGCAATCTGCATTAGGTATATTTACCGTACCGTTGATAAGCTGTGGTAAAGAAAAGTCGAGACATGACTGCAGGAAACTGTGGGCCTCAATTAGATAGGTTGATGTTTAAAGGTTAGCCCAGTCACTTTCGGGGAAATGAAAATAACCGAAAATTAGTACTATAGATTTAGAAAAACGAACAGTGATAATTTCAAGAAGCCGTTCAAATTCACGAGAAAACGTATTGTGTATGTCAGGAGGTGGATGAAAGGCACCAATGTTTGTAAGGCCTGCTTGATGTTTTACTGAAACCCACACACACTCTAAAGAAGTGTCAAGGTCAATACGAGCGGCGAAAATATTTTTGCACTGCTACCGAAAAGCCACCACCTATTTATCTTTTCATGCAGGTATCGGGGAAAGTATCGGTAAGCCATGTTTCAGTTAGTATCACTGTCAGTGCTTAACAAGAGTCATTGATGGATCATAGCGGTACTGTTTTCGAAAGGACACTCCTTATGTTCGTGTGAGGAAAGGGAATGTGGCCTTGGGCGTCATTATTCCTCGATATCAGTCCAATGGATTGATGGTTAATGTGATTACGTGGTACTCACTATTCTGTAGTTTTTTCAGACACTCCTTTCTCGCGTTTCTGATCGCTATCTCACATATAAACGTCGTTATTAATAAACAACTTGTTGAACACGAGTCGCACACGATCACTTTGCTTTCGTATTGTTTTGTAAAATAGCAGAAGGTTCAGGCATCTATTTCGCGCTGTTTCAAAGTAGTCACGGGAAACGCTAAATCGTTTGTCTTTTATTTTGTGACCGTAGCCAAGTACTGCATCAATTTCTTTGTCATTAGAAAACTTGCAATAATCGGTCGCTTTTTATTGTTAGAGAAACGCCCTAATCTGTGCGCTCTTGCTATGAGGACACTTCCATACAATCGGAGTGGTCGTAGGAAAACAGCTGCGGAAGTTGTGATTGTGGTCCAACCACAATCGCCGCAGCCCCAGCCAAAAGCGATTACCTACGCCGCCGTCGCCCACTTTCAACGTCCCCCTCTGCGACCGCTCGTGTGCCCTTTAACGCCGCAATTCCATTGTCCACCGCTGCCGCCACCAGCAGGCCCACTCGTCGCCCAGCGCAGCTACGCGAGGAAGACGGATATTTCGTGCGCCGCCGACAACCGCCCGCTTTGCTACCATTGCGGGGTTACCGGCCATGTGGACAGCCGATTCCCGAATAGCAACTTGGGACTGCGAGGGTTCGCCGTCAACGCACCGCGCCCTCGGGAAGGCGAACGCACTTGTGATATCGCCTACTACATCCCCGCTACTCATTTAGGGCCTCGGCGACCGTAGCGTTCGCTCTCACCCGGCCGCTACCTGTCGCCGCAGCGCCATCCATACACTGGCCCAGCTCGGGGTCGGTACGAGCTCACATCGGGAAAATAAAAGCAGCAACCGATAGAGGTGCGGTTGCTGCTCGTCGAATTGACGAAGCTTTTCCACCGTCGACAAAGCCGCAGAAGAGACTCTCTCGACGACATAACAATGACACGCCGCCGTCCCGACGGTGTACAGAAGCAAAGAATACGCCTACGAAAGACAACCTGACGACGCCACGTACCAGCTACAGGTCAACGCGACACAGCCGTGATCCGACGCCAAGACCTCACTGCAACGCAAGACAAACAACCGCCGACCTCAACGTGCTTTTCGATGGCCGTGCACTCACCAGCTTACTAGACACAGAAGCCTATTACTCCGTCATGAGTGTACACATCACCGCCCAGTTTAAGAAAGTTAAGACAGCAGGGGAAGGCCCTCAGATTCGGACCGCTGGAGGACGCCTCATAACGCCGACTGGAGCCTGCACGGCAAGAATTACCGTTCATGACCGGACTTAGCCTGCCACTGTCGTTATCCTCCAACAGTGTTCAAGAGACGTCATGCTCGACACGGATTTCCTGAACCAACACGGCGCAATCATCAGCCTGAAGTCGAAGTGGATAACGCAGTCGCAAGATCAGCCGCTACTGCCGGAGAGCTCTCGTAGTCACCAAGCCTTGAGGGTACTCGAAGCTAATGCGAGCCTTCCGCCTCGCTCCAGCATTGATATTTCCGTCGGCACCGGAACACCCGCTGACGTAGAAAGCGTCATCGAGGACAACCTACTTCTACTGCTCGACCGCAAAATTTGCTTCGCAAGAGGGATCGCTCGACTCCACGGAGGGAAAGCGGAAGTGATGCTAACCAACTTCAGCCAGGAGTTCAAGCCCATCAACAAGGCCACGACAATCGCGTACATCGAGAAAATTGTGGAAACCAGCAATTGGTTTGTCCTCTTGGATTTTGCCGCATCTACCCCGGCGGCCATAGTTCGCGAACCAGACTTCGACATCAATCCAAGTCTCCCCATGCGCAAGCACCAACAACTCAGAACTCTTCACCGACGATACAAAGACTGCTTTTCGACGTCATAGAGGATTCTACGAACACCAGTTGAAAAGCACCGCATACTAACCAAACAGTTCGCTCGACCACTCTGCTAGAGCCCTTACGAGTTTCGACGCGAGAACGTGAAGCTATGAGACAAGTCGACCAGATGCTGCGCGACGACTTCATCCAGCCGTCAAAGATCCCGTGGGCATCCCGTGCTCTCTTCCTGAAGGAAAAAGACGGAACCTTATGTCTCTCTGTCGATTATTGTCGACTGAACAATATCACTAAGAGGGAAGTGTACCACCTACCATGGTTAGACGATGCATTGGATCGGCTCTGCAACGCTAAATACTTCTAGTCAATGGGTCTCAAATCTCGATACCGGCCAATCAAAGTTGACGAAACAGATCACGAAAAGACCGCCTTCATCACTCCAGATGGCCTCTATGAGTTCAAGGTTATGCTATTTGGACTGTGCTCGGCAACTGCAACGTTCCAGCGCGTGCTAGACACGGTTTTAGCAGGACTGAACCGGCAGACCTGTCTTATTTACTTTGATGACATCGTCGTCATCACCGCAAATTTCTACGATCACCTTACGCGGCTTGCGACAGTACTAAAGACCATCAAGTCATCAGGGCTCATCTGAAGCTGTAAAAGAACTGATTCGCTTACGCTTCGCTTCGCTTAGCTTCTGTTGCTAGGCCACCTCATCAAGAAATCTCGAGTCCGCCCCTACCCTCAAAAGGCCGCTGCCATCGAAAAGCTTCCGCACCCCATCGACAAGAAGGCAGCGTAGATTCCTTGGCATGCGTGTCCACTACAGGCGCCTTGTTAAGGACTTTTCTCGCATCGCTGAGCCGCTGACACATCTAAGTAAAGGTAATGTCGAATTCAAGTGGATAATGCCGCAGGGCGATGCATTTCAAGAACTCAAAAGACGTACCTGCGCACTTCGACGAGGACGCCGATGCCCAAATCCACACTAACACCAGTAG
Source organism: Dermacentor variabilis (assembly GCF_050947875.1). Taxonomy (NCBI): domain Eukaryota; kingdom Metazoa; phylum Arthropoda; class Arachnida; order Ixodida; family Ixodidae; genus Dermacentor; species Dermacentor variabilis. The sequence goes on along the minus strand of NC_134578.1, from coordinate 99,433,618 downwards.
CCTATGCCTCGGTGCACTCCTAATTCGAAGGAATGATGGACTTGAACGGTTGGATAGCTTACGGTAACCAGTCGAAGTAAAAAATGGAAGGCAATTATTCTATAACTAAAACGGAATCCCTCGCCATAATTTGGACTAAAGCAATATTCCGTCCTTACCTATATGGCAGGCCATCTAAAGTGGTCACTAACCATGACGCGACCCGCCGTGGTTGCTCAGTGGCTATGGTGTTGGGCTGCTGAGCACGAGGTCGCGGGAACGAATCCCGGCCACGGCGGCCGCATTTCGATGGAGGCGAAATGCGAAAACACCCGTGTGCTTAGATTTAGGTGCACGTTAAAGAACCCCAGGTGGTCAAAATTTCCGGAGTCCTCCACTACGGCGTGCCTCATAATCAGAAAGTGGTTTTGGCACGTAAAACCCCAATTATTATTATTATTATTAACCATGACGTGTTCTGTTGACAAGCGAACTTAAAGGACCCTTCAGCCGGCTGGCGCAGTGGAGCCTCAGACTGCAAGAATGTGACATCACTGTAATCTACATGTCCGGACGAAAACACTCTGGTGCTGATTGCCTGTCACGCGTCCCCATGGACCCGCCGCAGGTAGATGACGAAGATGACGACGCTTTCGCTAGAATAATAGGCGCGAACGAATTCGCTGAACAGCGACGAGTGGACACGGAGCTAAAATGCCTCGTCGAGTATTTGAAAGAGAACAGCGTCGTTGTCCCTAAGGCATTTAAGCGACGATTGTCTTCGTTCTCGCATGAAAACAAGCTATTCGTAAAGAACTCACCACTAGGTGCCAATTACCATCTTTTTGTTCCCTCAGCGCTGCGTTGAGAAGTACTGCACGCCTTGCATGACGATGCGACCGCTTGGCACCTCGGATTCTCCCGGACGCTATCGAGGATACAGGAAAAGTATTACTGGACGCGCCTAATTGCCACCTTCGCCCGTTACATCAAGACATGCCGAGGCTGTCGGCGACACAAGGCCCCACTGACAAGGCCAGTTCATTACTACAGCCGACCAAGCCTCCTTCCCGACCTTTCCAGGAGATCGGGATGGATTTCTTGCGACCGTTTCCGACGTCCATATCCGGAAATAATTGGATCGTCGTGGCGACAGACTGCCTCACCCGCTTCGCTGAAGCTAAAGCTATGCTGAAAGGTAGCGATGCCGAAGTGGCGAAATGTTTCGCCGAGAAGATCCTGCTGCGACATGGTGCCCCGGAAGTCCTCATCACCGACAGAGTGATGGCCTTTACAGCAGGGCTAACCCAAGCCATTCTACAGTACAGCGAGAAAAGCCACAGGAGGACAACTGCCTAGCACCCGCAGACGAGTGGTCTCATGGAGCCCCTTTCTCGCCGACATGCTATGTACGTCACCGCCGAGCGCAAGGCGTTGGAAGCGGTCCTGTTGTACGCAACCTTTGCTTACAACACGGCGGTGCAAGAAACAACAGAGATCACGCTGTTCAAGCTGATTTACGTCAGGAATCCGACGACTAATCTCCACGCCCTGCTGCTACATGCCTGCGACGAACAGAATCTTGACCGCGCCATCTATCTCCACCGCGCCGAAGAAGCCCGAGGGCTCGCCCGCCTGCGGATCAAAAACCAGCAGAGGACCGACAGCCGACACTACAACATGCTACAACCTTCGACGACGCTTCGTCGAATACCAGCAGGGCGACCGTGTTTGGGTATCGACTCCAATATGCAGACGAGTGCTATGCGAGAAGCTTTTACACCGCTATTTCGGAACCTACACGGTTATACGACGCATTGGCGCACTCTACTTTGAGGTCGTACCAGACAGTATTTTGCTATCACAGCGGTGCCGCTGACACCCTCAAGTATTCCATGTTGTGTGACTTAAGCCCATTCTACCAGAGCTAACTAATTTTGGGAATTTGCATAGTTGAACTCTGGATTTTCATTGGACTGTGTTACTTTGTTTTTTGTTACTTTTATTTAATAAGTGTCCTTTTGTGTTTCGCTCTACTGTTATGTTTAGAGTATCAGGACGATGTCTTTTGATAGGGGTGCATTGACAAGTGGACTTGTTTATTTTCTGCGGGTGAGTGCTTTTCATCGCCTAACAAATCTTCTCGCTGAGCGCGGTATCCGTTCGCATGTATCGAAAATTTCCGGAAAGCTATCGATGCTTCTTCTATCTGCTGTCTGTCGTCGCTGAACGTTGTGTAATCTGATTGCATGTATGCGCGACGCGAATGCTGTAGAACTTAGTGGACGACGCACGGGCACAAGCGATTACTCTGGAACGTTCGAAGGCTTATGTATAAAAGCTGATGCGCTTGTGCCACTGATCGTATTTGGCAATCACCGAATGTGTTTGCCGCTGCCACCGCTGTTAGAGCGTGTCCTGTTTTTGTGGGCACAGGTTCGCCCAATAAAATTTAGTTTCGTCTTTCACAGTACACTGTGTTCTTTGCGGTCACTACCACGTGACAATATAGTCATAAATGTCGCAGGAGGCTTTGACGAATAATTATTCTTTTGGCAATCTTGTGATCACTGTGTACGCAATAGTATACAGGGTGTGCACCTAACTTTAGCCAGAATGCGAAAATTTGCAATTGCCACGTAGATGGACCAAACACAGGTAATGTGGTTGCGGTCGCATTTAGATACTCAAGTTATGTTTCTTCTGATCCGCCTAATTTGATAATCAGTCATAATAATCTAATCAAGTTCTCCAATATTATAATTAGATGAAATGTGTCAATGAGAAAATTGTAGAGCGGCGTGGAAAACTCTCGATACAGCTATCTGTGTCTAGATACTTGCTACATAAAAGCGTTTTCGATCGTAAATTACCGCACCACTGGCCGCTCGAGGCACTTTGCATGTAATTAGCGGGCTCCGTCACACTAGGAAAAACTCTTTTATGTAGCACGTATTGAGTAACAGAAAGCTTTACGGGAGCTTTTGATGTCACTCTACAGTTTTCTCATTGATACTTTTCATCTAATTAAAATAATTGAGAAGTTAAAAGATTATTCTGGCGTAATTAACGAATTAGGCGGTATGCAAGAAATAATATGACTATATTTGAGCGACGGCAACAGTCATTAGCTTTGTTCTGTCCAGCTACGTGGCACATGCATATTTTTAAAATCTGGGTAAAGCTAGCTGGCACAGCCTTTATAGTCGTATACGGCGCAGAGCCATAATCATTTTGAACACAGTTGTTTTGAAAATCGGGTCCTATTTTAGCACTCCGTGTTTTCTTGATTGTCTCAGTTTTGATCAGTATGGTCTCGATACAGTAGGGATGAATTTTGCCAGGAACAACAAGAATTTACCTTCAAAATTTCGTTAAGTCACAGCTGAGAGAGTAAAGCATTAACGGAAAACCAACAGCATGCTTTCAAGTTGCCCTGCTTTTAAACGACCCCGAAATCTGCGGACATATTATTGCGATACAAAGCGTATGGACATCCCAGGCGCATTTCTACCGTCGACGTCGTCATCACCGTCATGTTCTGCGTGATTTCCAAGCGCGATAACACCGTCGCTGTGTGCACTACTCTGCTGGGGGCGAGCTCCACCACTGGAAAAGCTGGCCCATCGGTCGCCTTGACGCGGTATGAGAGAGCACGTGGACACAGCAGCCGCGTCGGCTGCTTCTGAAGCGCAGAAGCGAGCTGAAAAGGAAAGTTTGAAGTCCCTACCTACGCCTACAGTTCTGATTAAGTGGTGACATATTCCCGCTTCGGGTCTGTACTTCACAACACTTGCAAGCACAATAATAGATAGTGGCTGCATTTGAAGGCGTCCAACATGGTAGGCTACTGCTCGGTGCCGCAGTACTAGACGTGCACAAATGGAGCCCGGTGTCAGCCTTCAGATGTACCCGCAGGACAAGAAGCTGCGGTAAGCTTGAGTCGCGAAACTTAGAACCGGCAAGCAGCCATCGCCTACAACTCGCTTGTGCAGCAAGCGCTTCCCCGAGAAAGATTTCTGATACGGCTTCGGGGCGCCAAGTTCGGTGAGTAGCAGAGAGCGCGGACAGAGACGCTCGCCCACGCGCGCTTTCCGGCTGGCATAAAGCTTTGGTTTACGAAACCTCTGATGCTACATACTAGGAAGTCCATTGGAATGGAAAGGGAGTGGTAAAAGCACATAAAAGAAGGCATGGCACATATTCATGCTTTTATAGCGCCAGACAATAAAAATTGTAGTGGAATCGCAAAATGAAGCAGCGGGTAACTGCTCGACGAGGAGACCAATAAACGTACAGTGCGATCCAACTTGAGAAATAATGATATTGAACCTTCCAGAACTTTAGAAGAAAACAAAAACAGAAGACTGAATTGTCACGACCGCACATCACAAGTCACCGCAGGCATCGAAGTCCCTAGGTATAACGAAATTATGGTTTCACAACCCTCATAGCATCCACGCAAGAATGGCTACTTACGTACTGTAAAATGCTCATATTGACACGCGTACTTATCTTTATCGGGCGACCACGTTTTGCCACCTAACAAATGTTATCGCACAGCGCGGGACGCGCCTGCATGCATCCGAAGTTTCTGGAAAGTTATCGATGCTTCTATCCCGTTGTCTGTTGTCGCCGAACCTTGTGCTATCAGATTTCAACGCGTGACGCGAATGGTGTAGAACTTTGTGGAAGGCACGCGGGTCCCAACGATTAGCCTGGAACATTCGACGACTGTTGTATAAAAGCCGACGCGCTTGACCCGCTGACCAGATTTTCGACGATCGCCGACTGTGTTCGCCGCTATCGTTGTGCTATAAGTGTAGCCTGTTTTGTGGGCACAGGTTCACCCAATAAAATTTAGTTTTGTCGTTCACAGTGGTGCTACTGTGTTCTTCAACGTCACCACTACGTGACATTTGGTGGAGGTGCTTGTGCGTTCATGTACCGAACGCCCCCGCAAAGCCGCGATCCAAGCCCGAAGCCCGAGGACAAAACCAACATCGCCCAAGACCAGCGTGCTAGCCGCAGACTGCAAGGACTGCCCCCAGAGCACGGACTTCTAGCTGAGTCGACAAAAAAGATCGTGGTCAAAACAACCGCAATGGCTGCCCCAGCGTCCCCCGTTATCCTACAACAACCTCGGGATCCACCGACCTTCCATGGAGCAGCGACTGAAGACCCAGAATCCTGGCTGTAGACCTACGAGCGAATCGCGAGTTTTAACAACTGGGACTCCGACGACAAGCTACGGCATGTATACTTTGCGTTAGAAGATGCCGCCAGAACGTGGTTTGAGAACCGGGAGTCGACCTTAACGACATGGGACCTCTTCCGTAGCGGCTTCCTGCGCACCTTTACGAGCGTCGTGCGCAAGGAAAGGGCCGAAGCCATGCTGGACGCTCGAGTGCAGCTACCGAACAAGAACGATGCCATCTTCACGGAAGATATGAACCGTCTCTTCCGCCACGCCGACCCGGATATGCCCGAAGAGAAGAAAGTCCGCCTTCTCATGCGTGGTGTGAAGGAAGAACTTTTCGGCGCAATGGTACGAAGTCCACCGAAGACCGTAGAAGAGTTCCTTCGCGAGGCAACCAGCATCGAGAAGACACTCGAAATGCGGAACCGGCAATTCAACCGCCGTACAAGCTCTACCCACTACGCAGGAATTCAATCACTGCCCACGGACGATCTGCGCGAGACCATCAGGGCCATTGTGCGCGAAGAACTGCGCAAGGTCTTGCCTTCGTCGCAGCCTCAAGTGGCCTCGATCGCCGACATCGTGAAAGAAGAGGTGCACCGATCCCTTGGAGTTCCTGAGGTGGAACCAGAATCACCGCAGCCGGCAGCAATGACCTACGCCGCCGCCGTCTCCCGCCGTCAAGGCCCCCCAGCGCGACCGCGCCAGGGTCCTGCAACGCCGCAATTCCGTCGTCCGCCGCCGCCGCCGCCAGCGCGCCAATACGTCGCCCAGCGCACCTACGCGAGGAAGACGGACATTTGGCGAGCCCCCGACCACCGCCCGCTCTGCTATCACTGCGGAGAAGCTGGCCATGTGTACCGCCGATGCCCATACCGCGACCTGGGACTGAGAAGGTTCGCCGTCAACGCGCCGCGTCCACAGCTTGGGGAGCGCCCACGTGAAATCGCCGATTACCTAGCCGCCACTCAGTGGAGCTCTCGACGACCGTCCCGTTCGCCGTCACCAGGCCGCTACCTGTCACCGCAGCGCCGACCGTACACTGGTCCAGCTAGGGGCCGCTCTGCGAGCCCATATCCGGAAAACTGAAAGCAGCAACCGATGGAGGTGCGGTTGCTGTTCGTCGAACTGACGAAGATCCACCGCCACCGACGAAGTCGATGAACAAACCATCTCGACGACCTAATGACGACACGCCGCCGTCCCGACGAAGTCAGCAAGCCAAGACTACACCGACGAAAGACGACTTCACGACGCGACGTTCCAATTTCAGTTCAACACGACGCAGCCGTGATCCGACGCCAAGACCTAACTGCAACGCCAGACAAAGAACCACCGACCTCGACGTGCTCCTCGACGGCCACGCAGTTACCGCCTCAGTGGACACCGGTGCTGATTACTCCGTCATGAGTGGACACATCGCCGCCCAGTTGAAGAAGGTTAAGACTGCATGGGAAGGCCCTCAAATTCGCACCGCTGGAGGACACCTGATTACGCCGACTGGAATCTGCACGGCAAGAATAACCATTCATGACCGGACTTACCCTGCCACCTTCGTTATCCTCCAACAGTGTCCACGAGACGTCATTCTCGGTATGGACTTCCTGAACCAACACGGCGCAATCATCGATCTGAAATCGAAGTCAATAACGCTGTCGGAAGATAAAGCGATACCGCTGGAGAGCCTTCGTAGTCACCACGCCTTGAGTGTGCTCGAAGATCAAGTAAGCATCCTGCCTCGCTCCAGCATTGTTATTTCGGTCGGCACCAAAATACCCGCTGACGTAGAAGGCGTCATCGAAGGCGACCAACGTCTACTGCTCGACCGTGAAATATGCGTCGCAAGAGGGATCGCTCGACTGCATGGAGGAAACACGAAAGTGTTACTGACAAACTTCAGCCAGGAGTTCAAGCACATGAACAAGGGCACGACGATCGCATACATCGAGGAAATTCTCGAAACGAGCAATGCGTTTGTCCTCTCGTATTCTGTCGCATCCACCCCGACGACCGTAGTTCCCGAGCCAGACTTCGACATAAATCCAACTCTCCCCGTGATTAAGCGGCAACAGCTCAGAAGTCTGCTTCGACGATACAAAGACTGCTTTTCGACGTCATCGAAGATTCGACAGGCACCAGTCGCAAAGCATCGCATAATAATCGAAGAGTGCGCTCGACCACTCCACCAGAGCCCTTACCGAGTTTCGATGCGAGAACGCGAAGCTATAAGACAAGTCGAAGAAATGCTATGCGACGAAGCCGTCGAAAAGCCCGTGGGCGTCTCCAGTTGTTTTAGTGAAGAAAAAGGACGGAACCCTACGTTTCTGTGTCGATTATCGTCGACTGAACAAAATCGCGAAGAAAGACGTATACCCCCTCCCACGGATAGACGACGCATTGGATCGGCTCTGCAATGCTAAATACTTCTCATCGATGGACCTCAAATCTGGCTACTGGCAAATAGAAGTCGACGAAAGGGATCGCGAAAAGACTGCCTTCATCACGCCAGACGGCCTCTTTGAGTTCAAGGTTATGCCATTTGGACTGTGCTCGGCGCCTGCAACGTTCCAGCGCGTGATAGACACGGTTTTAGCAGGATTGAAGTGGCAGACCTGTCTCGTTTACTTGGATGACGTCGTTGTATTCGCCGGAAATTTCGACGATCACCTTAGGCGGCTTGCCACAGTACTAGAGGCCATCAAGTCATCAGGGCTCACTCTGAAGCCAGAAAAGTGCCGCTTCGCTTACGATGAGCTTCTGTTTCTAGGCCACGTCATCAGCAAGTCTGGAGTCCGCCCTGACCCGCAGAAGACAGCTGCCATCGCAAAGTTCCCGCAGCCCATCGACAAGAAGGCAGTGCGTAGATTTCTTGGCATGTGCACCTACTACAGGCGCTTTGTCAAAGGCTTTTTCCGCATCGCTGAGCCGCTGACACAGCTAACTAAACGTGACGTCGAGTTCAAGTGGGCCGACGCATTTCAAGAACTCAAACGACGCATGCAGTCGCCGCCCGTACTTGCGCACTTCGACGAGCACGCCGATACCGAAATCCACACTGACGCCAGTAGCCTAGGCCTCGGTGCCGTCCTAGTCCAGAGAAAAGATGGACATGAACACGTGATAGCTTACGCTAGCCGGTCGTTGTCAAAAGCGGAAGGCAATTATTCTACAACCGAAAAGGAATGCCTCGCCATCGTTTGGGCTACAGCGAAATTTCGCCCTTACCTATATGGCAGGCCATTCAAAGTGGTCAGCGACCATCACGCGTTGTGTTGGTTAGCTAACTTAAAGGGCCCTTCAGGACGGCTGGCACGGTGGAGCCTCAGACTACAAGAATACGACATCACCGTAACATACAAGTCTGGACGAAAACACTCAGATGCTGATTGCCTATCGCGCGCCCCCATTGACCCGCCGCCGCAAGGTGACGAGGATGACGACGCCTTCCTTGGAATAATAAGCGCGGAAGACTTCGCCGAACAGCAACGAGGAGACCCGGAGCTAAAAGCTCCAGTAGAGTATTTGGAAGGGCACACCGACGTTGTCCCTAGGGCATTTAAGCGTGGATTGTCTTCGTTCACGCTACAAAACAACCTGCTCGTGAAGAAGAACTTCTCACCTGACCGCGCCAGCTACCTTCTTGTTGTACCGTCAGCGCTGCGTCCAGAAATACTGCACGCCCTACACGACATCCAACCGCTGGGCACCTCGGATTCTCCCGGACGCTGTCGAGAATACAGGAAAGGTATTACTGGCCGCGTCTGACCGCCGACGTCGCCCATTACGTCAAGACATGCTGAGAGTGTCAGCGTCGCAAAACACCACCGACAAGGCCAGCAGGATTACTACAGCCGATCGAACCTCCTCGCCGACCATTCCAGCAGATTGGGATGGATTTGTTGGGGCCATTTCCGATGTCAACATCCGGGAATAAGTGGATCGTCGTGGCGACGGACTATCTCACCCGCTTTGCTGAAACTAAAGCTCTACAAAAAGGCAGCGCAGCCGAAGTGGCGAAATTTTTTGTCGAGAACATCCTGCTGCGACATGGTGCCCCAGAAGTGCTCATCACCGACAGAGGCTTTTACAGCAGAGCTCGTCCAAGCGATTCTGCAGTACAGCCAGACAAGCCACAGGAGGACAACTGCCTACCATCCGCAGACGAATGGTCTCACGGAGCGCCTGAACAAGACCCTCGCCGACATGCTAGCAATGTACGTCGACGTCGAACACAAGACGTGGGACGCGGTCCTGCCGTACGTAACCTTTGCGTACAACACGGCGGTGCAAGAAACAACACAGATCACGCCATTTAAGCTGGTTTACGGCAGGAACCCGACGACGACGCTCGACGCCATGCTGCCCCACGTCACTGACGAAGAGAATGTTGACGTCGCTAGCTATCTCCAGCGCGCCGAAGAAGCCCGACAGCTCGCCCGCCTACGGATCAAGAACTAACAGAGGACCGACAGCCGACACTACAACCTCTGACGACGCTTCGTCGAGTACCAACCCGGCTACCGTGTTTGGGTTTGGACCCCGACACGGCGACGAGTACTGAGTGAGAAACTATTGCGCCGCTATTTCGGACCCTACAAGGTCATTCGACGTATTGGCGCACTGGACTATGAGGTCGTGCCAGACGGAATTTCGCATTCACAGCGGCGCCGCGCACGATCTGAAGTGGTCCACGTGGTGCGTCTGAGACCCTTTTACGCATGCTGACGAACTTCCTTATTTTGTCTTGTTGTTTTCTTCGCTACGGGTGTTTTCTTTACTTTCGTTTGTATGCAGCATCGGGTCGATGCTTTTTAAGAGGGGGGTATTGACACGCGTACTTATCTTTATCGGGCGACCACGTTTCGCCACCTAACAAATGTTATCGCACAGCGCGGGACGCGCCTGCATGCATCCGAAGTTTCTGGAAAGTTATCGATGCTTCTATCCCGTTGTCTGTTGTCGCCGAACCTTGTCGCCAAACCTTGAACCTTGTGCAGATTTCATCGCGTGACGCGAATGGTGTAGAACTTTGTGGAAGGCACGCGGGTCCCAACGATTAGTCTGGAACATTCGACGATTCTTGTATAAAAGCCGACGCGCTTGACCCGCTGACCAGATTTTCGACGATCGCCGACTGTGTCCGCCGCTATCGTTGTGCTATAAGTGTAGCCTGTTTTGTGGGCACAGGTTCGCCCAATAAAATTTAGTTTTGTCGTTCACAATGGTGCTACTATGTTCTTCAACGTCACCACTACGTGACAATATGCTGCGGCATAAAGTCCAGAGCACGGTGCGAAAAGACGCTCGCATCTAAAGCAAAACATTGTGCGTGGACATGCATGCAGACGCGCCTTCGGTCACAGCGAGACCGTGCGAACGCTGCATTGAAGCTTCATTCTGTTATGATCCATTTGGTTATACAGACAGCGCCCTATAACGACATATTTCACATTGTTTTCTCTGAGCGACTGCCTCCCTTTCACGCCAGAAACCGGTTCGAAGGAATCGATGGCGCGCAGCGTCCCAGTTTAGTGTACGTCGTAGGTGAAGAGATAGCGTCAATAAACGATTCTGTACTTCCTGTACTTTCTGCCCAAGAATATTATTTTAAAGGTAAAATACTTCTATCATTTCGAGAGTACTTGCAAAAGTGCCAGGAATGCTCACGCGTAGTGTTTTTTATTGAGCGCCAATAGCCAAACTTAGGCGGACGAGGCCGCGTTATCCCTCAGACTACGGAAGTGAGGCGCTTCCGACAGATGGCGCCTCCGTAAGTCCTCGCCTCCAATGTGTGCGAGAGAAAGCTTTCAAGGGGGAGCCGACGGTCAGGGCCGAATTTCGGCCGCGCGAAAGGTAGGAAAGCGGGGAGGAAGCATGCCAACTTCCTTCGCGCGCAAGGCACGCGACATTGCGAGGCACCGGGAGGAGGGGAGCGAGCGGGGACAGCGTTCTACTCCGGTCGCAACTGCGCCCGTGGCGGCTGCGCACGGTGTCTGGAGCGCGATCTGGGTTACGTGCAGAGTCCAGGTGCAACGACGGCTTTGCGCGTACTGCGTGCTCCTGGCGCTCAGTTTTGAGTTGAAGCGGCGAACCGCACGAAGGTCACTTTGTTAAGCAAAAACAACCTACAGCGCGAAGGACAAGGACTGCGAGAGACGACATACATGGCGCTGTGCATGTCATCTATCACAGTCCTTGTCCTTCGCGCTGCGCGGTATTTTCGATCATGAATTACCAACTAGCCCAAGCACAGCGCTTGTTATGTCGCCTCTCGCAGTCCTTGTCCTTCGCGATGTACGTTATTTTTGATCATGAATTACCAACTAGCCCAAGCAACCACCCTAGTCACTTTGTTCACTGAAGCGGTCCCTATTTATCACGTCAGCATTTTGACCGCGAGTGTCTGCGCTCATTGAGGGTTATATGTTCATGTTTGCCGTGCGCGCTGACACCATGCTTGTTAATATAGTTAGAAAGCGAATGTTTACAAGTTGACTCGGCCGAAAAAAGTGCTATCCTTACTTCGTATAGCTGCCTGCTATTCTGGTACCGCAATCGATGCGGCGCCTTTCGGACAAAACGGCGAAATTTTATTATTATATTACCTTCTTCTATTTTTGTTAAGCATGCTTTGCTTTTATACTTCTCGTTCGCCATCCTAAGGAATCCTTGCCCAATGAAGCTTTAGACATAAATGTGTACGTACTTAAAGCTGTCTCCTAAAATGCTCGTAATAACGAACTACAGCTTCAGAGCGCGGCTACGGCTTTAGAGCTCGCCAACGCTTCCATTATGGTATGGCGAAAGCGTGAGAATTTTGTGCCCTGGCATTGTGTGAAGAAGGATGACCAGCGAAGCTGTATTTGTATGACTATATCGAGAACTATATGGATTTTTTTTTGTTGCTTTTGCATTGGTTGTCGCTTTTGAGGGCACGGTCTGCTTCTTCAGAGCGTACCACGCACTTCCTGGCTCTAGCAAGACCGAAGTGCAACTGCTGCTAACGACACTAAGGCGATGCTCTCTTTCCCAAGTGCACGGGCCCTTTCCCAGCCCTTCCCGCGACGAACAAGCGAGAGATATAACAATTGACTGATCATCCCTTCCCCCTCCTCCTTGTCCCTCCCTCTCCAATTACCTGCCCGAAGAAAGAATACATTCAGAGCGACCGCCGCGACTGATTACATCACGCGGAAACAATTGGGCGACTGATTGATCCGGCGCGTTGTAAACATTTTTTTTTCCAGATACTAGCCATGGACAGGTTTGCTGTAAAAAGCTTCGCGCTGTGCAAGAAGGCCTTTGCGGCGATGGCTACGAGATGGCGCTAGAGTCGCGCGCGTCGTCTGTATGAACAGAAAGCGTTGCACGAGCGGAAGTTGGCTACAGCGGCTCCTCTGAATCGCGCCTACGCGTCAGGTGCGCGGTTCCTCTCGCGAACTCCAGGTTATAGAGGCCGTCTCGCCTACTTTGCTCCATATGCAACGTGCCGCGCGACAGACCGTCCGCGCCAGCCAATATATCGCGACATGAAAGCATGTAAATTAGTGCGCTCAATTTCGCATTAGGCAGTATTGTAATCGTCCGTGAATTTGTTAGACAAAGCTTTGTGGCTTTTTCGATGTCTCTCTTACATCTGTGCGCTGCTTAGCCTTGAGAATTCCTACAGATGCCCGAAAAAGCATGCAAGTGTGGAATTGTAGTAAGTCGTCCCACGTTCTTCTTTTTTTTTTTCAGGGGCAAATCGGAGATTAGTGTATTGTATAAGTCAGGCTTTGAGTATTGGTACATGGAAATGTTCTACGAAAAGAGTGAAGTGATGGCTAAAGCTTTCAAGAGAACTGCGAGTGATACAAAAAGTACCGGCATTAAAATAGACGATGACTCCTTCTACTCACTGGCTGTTTTTTGCAACGGCAATAAATATCTGGATGTAAGTTTTCACCACCAGCAGAAGCTAAGAACTACCTCACCGATTCAAAAAGCTTTGTTTTTCTTTGTTTTAGCATTCTCAAAACATGCGACCAAACTCTTTATCAGTATTTGGGGACGTGTCACGTTTGATGCTGTCATGCGTATGTAGTCGGGGCAGGAGAATGATTTTTTTTTCGGTGCTCCGGACTGTTTAACCATGCAAGCATATCACCACGCGCCTCTGGTGTACTTAGCCTTACCACATATCAGGACATTTTGCGCTCCCCAATCAGCTTATCTTCAATAACGCTGTGGTAACGCTCAGCATTCAAGCATCGTTGGCGTAGCATGATTTTTCACGTAAAATACGTCCATGACTCGATCGCCAACTCGTGTTAGGTTAGGACAAGCGTGCTTTCCTTTAGGCAGGCAATGCGAAATTGGCAATAAATGGGCGCCTTCAATGAATGCAAAAATGTGATAGAAGAACTCGTCAAATGAATTGGTGAGTTCCGTCTTATGAATACGGCAGCGCCACTTTTGAAGCAAAACAGCTTTAAAAACGGTTTATACTAGTTGCTTTCTGTATATAGTGTAAAAAATACACGTTAAATTATTGTTTATATTTCCGCGGTCCGCTTAAATTAACTTTCCGCGGTCCTGAACTTTCTTCTCGAGCTTCTGTGCCAACCTCCGAGTTTCAGCCTCGTAGGTTAGCACCGGTGGAATGCAGTGATGGCACACCTTTCTTTTCAATGATCCATCATGCAATCAGCACTTGGACAAGCCTGATAGCCGATCGCCCATTGTGGGTGTATGCCATGGCACAGAACTCATTCATCCTCAACACTAGGCAATCATCTACAAGGTGCAGTTGGTCGCACGATACGTACCGTCCGTCTCTGGACCCATCCTAAGTTGTGGGTATATGCAATATTATGGAAATCATCATAATCAACACGTTGCGACCACCAGATTGCGCTTGTTGCTGGAACAAACCTTTGATACGTCGAGGGGCGCGGTTGTCTGATGAAGGGCTCCGTTGGAGCAACTGCAGCGTCTATGAAATACTGCGAGAATATGGAGCTGATGCAAGTGATCATCATTAGCTTATGTTGCATACTATTCCGATCAAACATATTGTCAAAAATTATGTTTTCTGATGTACGTCATTTGCGTTCAAGTACATACAATTTCGAAGATTTTAGAGACATCCTTAATCACCTATCGGTGCTTTCTGAGGTTTTGCCTTCGGAGTGTACCGCATGAGTCATTCCTCGGCTATCACGTTTCCTAATATTGAAGTCACAAAGATGGTCAACTTCGGTGAGATGAAAGTGGAAGACCAACGATGCATCGTGATAAATCCTCGGAAGCAAGGTGTAGGATGAAGCTACGCTGGCTTCTACACCCCAATCCAGACGAAGGTGTCCGACTGGTCTTTGTTACTTGCATATAGGTCACACAGATTGGTAACGAATGCTGGCGTGTTCTTGGTGTGGCTGACAAAGTATCCACTGCCAGGCAACTCACGTTGGAGCTGGTTCGTGGAGTACTACAGCTGGATGACTTGCCGCATAAGGAGGAAATTGCTGGTAAGGTAGCCCGGATGGCAGTCACGATTGGAGCACCGCTTTGCCTGATATGCCATAGCAAGTACCACATCAGACGCGAATGCCGCGTTCCCCTGTGGTGAACTTGTCACCAGTTTGGACATAATGAGCGGCAGTGCGTATGCACATATGCCGGTGCAGCCAGTCCCGAGGGCAGCGAGGGGCTATCTTAACTGTCGATTAACGAGGCCGAGATGGCCTCAGCATAGACAGAAGGTGAAGCAGAGACGCCGCGCTCACTCTCGTCAACCGACAACGTGGACGCAGAAACAAAAGCTGCGCCATGCACAACTCAATAAGGCCCAAATGACGACTTAGCTTTAGGCGTTGGATGGACGCCACGGAAGTCCGGTAAGACGCAGTCTCTAGCCAAACCGCTACGTGTCCTATCGCTACGCGGGGTCCTATGGGGAGAAGCAAGAAACTCTTCAAAAGGCCATCGACGCAGTCGTGCAATACGGGAGGGCGGCGGACATGGCCTGCGCACCCGAAAAATCGGAATTCATTCGGGTGCGTGCGAAATACGCAAGAAAGAAGGACAGTGTGCCACTCACTCTGACTCTCGACGGGGTGCCAATTCTTGAAACGCAGTGTTTGGATCGGACTGCTGGTACGATCTGTTGGGAACTCGGCGCTGACGCCCGTGGTTGTACCTGGGTCGCAAGCCCCAAGGGTAGCGTTGGCCTGGCGGCCTGGGGTACAACTGGAAGCATTCGAAGGTCCCGGCAAAGCATGAGTCGACTGGTAACAACGAAACAACTTGTTTATTTTTAACATCGCAAAGAGTTGGCGGTCAGGTTGACCGAAGTAGAGAGACGGGAGAGCACTTCACTCAACAGAAGAAATCGGAGCCCTCCTTTTGGCGTCCGGGGGCAGCTGTTTTTATACTCTCGCAGTTGAGGGCAAGAAGGAACCCCTCAAAAGACGAGCACGTGAATGTACAATGGGCTAATGGTGACGCACACTGTCGTAGCGATGCCGTAGCACCATGTCGAGCACGATCTCGTAGCACCCTGTCGTGGCGCTGCCGGTCGGACACAATGACTGTAATGAGAGGATGGTCCCTGCTTTGGCATCGCCTGTTTCGGGCACAATGACTGGAACGAGATCCCTGCTTTGGCATCGCCTGTTTCGGGCACAATGACTGGAATGCGAGGATGATCCCTAGGCGGTCGCATCGCCGCAGTCGCGCCTGGAAACACCTGGCGATGAGTGTTGCGGCGACGACGATCGGGCCAAAATGTCTGCCGCCCCGCCGCAGTCGCGCCGGCAAAACCACGTGTCGCAGGCGAAACGCAACAGACCGCCCCGCCGGGGGAAGGAGATCCCGATGGACAGGGGACTGCATCCGCTGTCCGGAGGGATGTCGCTCGATGATGCTCATAACCGAAGTCGGGCGTCCCTCGACGTTTCTTGAGCGCAGCGCACAGAGAAGGCCTCGTTCTCTCGTTCAGGTTCGCACGGGACACTGCAAAGTGACTTCGGGAGAGTTCACATTTTTGTTCTCGTTCCCGGCAAGCGTTAGAACTACGCTGAAACTCAACCGCTCAGTCAGCAAGCACGGCACAACCCTCACTAAGCCCTGCCACGCTCTTTCCCCTTTTTATACCACTGCCTAGTTCCTTACAGTAGTCTAGCATCACTCAGAACGCGTCCACAAATTGAAAAATTGCACTAGAAAGCATATCATCACTTTGAAACACTAAACAAAAGCAATATGTTAAAAAAAATCCTGCCTCAGGAAGAAAAACATCAGTAACAAACAATTTTGAGGCTGATTCCTACGTTAGGGGCTTCGACTTAAGCCATCGGCGTTACCGTTGAGACTCCCCTTTTTGTAACGCACCTCAAAGGAATATTGTTGTAAAGCGAGGCTCCAGCGCAGGAGGCGGCCATTTTTGGGAGAGATGGTCTGCAGCCATTGGAGAGGGCAGTGATCCGTCTCAATGATAAACCTCGAGCCGGCTAGATAGCATGACAATTTCTGAACGGCCCACACGAGACACGCACACTCTTTCTCGGTGGCGCTATACGCCTGCTCACGACTGGTCAGCTTACGACTAGCATACAGGACGGGGTGTTCTACTTCTCCATTTTCCCGTTGGCACAGTACAACGCCCATGCCTCGCTCACTAGCATCGCACTGAACAACGAACCCTTTTGTATAGTCTGGCGATCGTAGCACAGGCTGGCTTGTTAGGGCACTCTTTAGGGCGCTAAAAGCTCTTTCCTTTGTCTCGTCCCAGACGACTGTTTGAGGCTCTGTTTTTCTTCGAGCATCCGTCAGGGGAGCCGCGATATCAGAGTACCTAGGGATGTACCTCTGATAGTAGCCGGCGACACCTAAGAACGACCGAATATCGGTCTTTGTGCGCGGTTGCGGAAAGTCTCGCACAGCGGCCACTTTTATTTCAGAGGGGCGGCGACGACCCTGACCAATCACGTGACCGAGGTAGACAACCTCGGCCTGTGCTAACTGGCACTTAGGAGCCTTTACTGTCAAGCCTGCTTCGCGCAGGCGGGTTAGCACTGCCCGCAAGTGTGTCATATGCTCAGACCAGGATGCGGAGAATATCGCTACGTCGTCTAGATACGGTAAAGCGAATTCTTGCTGTCCCCGCAACACTTTATCCATGAGACTTGAAAAACAGTATGGCGCGTTCTTCAAACCAAAACTCAACACTTTAGGACGGAATGTTCCCATTGGTGAAATGAACGCCGCATACCTACTAGCCTCTTCTGTAAGTGGAACCTGCCAATAACCCCTGACAAGATCTAGGGTGGAAATAAACTGAGCGCTACTAACTTTCTCAAGGCGCTCCTCGATGTTAGGGATCGGATAAATTTGATCCTTAGTGATGGAATTAAGCCTGCGGTAGTCGACGCAAGGACGAGGTTCCTTGCCCGGTACCTCAACTAAAATCAAAGGGGAGGTATAATCACTCTCACCTGCCTCAATAACACCGAGCTGTAGCATTTTCTTTACCTCAGCCTCCATAATATCGCTCTGGCGGGGTGACACCCGATACGCCTTGGATCGTACTGGCTCTGGGGAGGTAAGTTCTATATCATGAGTAAGTACCGAAGTCCTACCAGGCCTCTCAGAGAACAGACCTTGAAACTCTTGTAATAGCTCGTGTAGTTCGGTTTTCTGCTCAGGCGACAGCGGTGCTTTACTGATAAGGTCACTAATGACTTGACCGGTGTCTTCCCTGTTCGTCACTGAGCCTAGTCCCGGAAGCTCGACCGGAAGCTCTTCAGGAACGTTTACCATCATGCACACCACTGCTTCCCTTTGTCTATAAGGTTTGAGCAGATTACAGTGGTAAACTTGCTGTGCTTTCCGCTTTCCTGGCAGACTTACCACGTAGTTAACGTCCGACAGTTTCTGAACATTTCGCGCTGGGCCCTCCCACTGCACGTCTAGTTTGTTGTTTAGCGATGTGCGCAATATCATGACCTCATCGCCAACCTCAAAACGACGGGCCCTGGCTGTCCGATCATAATAAACCTTGGCCCTCTGCTGGGCCTTTGTCATTGCTTCACCTGACAACTCCTGTGCCCTTCTTAAGCGTTCGAGGAGCTTAAGCACGTACTCCACCACGACTGGGTCGTCGCCCCTACCTTCCCACGATTCTCGAAGCATGCGAAGCGGAGATCGAAGCGAGCGACCGTACACCAGTTCAGCTGGCGAAAACCCCGTAGCCGCATGCGGCGCGGTCCTTAAAGCAAACATCACCCCAGGCAGACACAGCTCCCAGTCAGTTCGATGTTCAAAACACAACGCTCTCAACACGCGCTTTATGACGGAGTGGAGCTTCTCAACGGAATTCGACTGTGGGTGGTACACTGAGCTGTGTAACAGCTTTACCCCACACCTTTCGAGAAAAGTTGTCGTCAAAGCGCTAGTAAACACTGTGCCCTGATCTGATTGGATTTCCGCAGGGAAACCAACTCGCGCAAATATGGACAGTAGTGCATTAACTATCTCAACTGAGCTGAGTTCTTTAAGCGGCACTGCTTCAGGAAACTTTGTCGCTGGGCAGATCACAGTCAAAATGTGTCTGTACCCCGTGGCTGTTACCGGCAGAGGTCCCACAGTATCAATAACGAGCCGTCTAAAAGGCTCCGTTATGATAGGTACCAATTTCAACGGCGCCCTTGATTTGTCCCCTGGTTTGCCCACCCGCTGACAAGTGTCACATGTCCTCACGAAATGGTCTGCGTCCCGAAAACACCCTGGCCAATAGTACTCTTGCAAGAGACGGTCCTTAGTTTTCTTAACTCCTAGGTGTCCGGACCACGAACCCCCGTGTGACAAGCGCAACAGATCCTGACGATAGCATTGAGGCACGACCAGCTGATCGAACTCCACTCCTCTGCGGTCTAGATACTTCCGGTACAGGACTCCACCTCTTTCCAAAAACGCGCAGTTTTCCTGGCGATACCTTCTTTGACATTGCAGCGCACGTTTTCCAGGCTGCCATCCTTTTTTTGCTCGGCTATCAAAGCCGTCCGGCTGACTTTTAGCAACCTATCAAGTCCGTCTGACGTAGGCGCGATGAGCAAATCAGTAGATAGCTCTTCTAACTTTCCCGCGTCGGGCGTTTCCTCTCCAGTATCTGGCGCCTTTAACGTTACAGACTCAAGTTTATTCAGTTCGGGCGTGCTCTGAATATCAGCTTGCTGCGCCTCTGACCCTTTTTCGTTGTTTGATAACGTCGGCCCCGCAACTACCGCCTTTGCAGCGAGCTCCCGAACCTTCGATCTGGTTAAGGCCTGAACACTAGCTTCACCAAACAAAAGCCCCTTCTCGCGCAGGAGGTGATCGGACCTGTTTGAAAATAGGTACGGGTACTGGGGTGGCAGCATTGATGACACTGCCGCCTCTGTCTCAAGCGCTCCGAAAGGTCCTTCAATAAGCACCTTTGCTACTGGCAGACACACGCTATGAGCTTCCACGGCTGGCTTGATCCATGCGCACTCGCCCGTGAACATATGGGGTTCTACGTAAGACGGGTGAACTACATCCATCGTAGCTGCGGAATCGCGAAGCACTCGGCACTCTTTCCCGTTCACGAGGAGGTCTCGCATGTAAGGCTCGAGAAGCTTCATGTTCTCGTCAGTGCTGCCTAATGAAAAAAACACAACTTTTGGTGTTGTTTCCGGACACTGCGCCGAAAAGTGACCCGGCTTCTGGCACGTATAACAAACGCCCGCTCGCCTCATCTCGAACCGCTTTCTGCGTTCGGCTTCGGCTGCCGCCGTCTCTTTACGTTTGGTCGGACTGCTTTCACTTGCATCCTCACTACGCGTGTTCCCCTTTGCTCTCATGGGTGTGAACTTCGGCCTCTCAAACTTCGAGCCAAATTCACCCTTTTGACCGTCCTTAGCTCCGCGAGCTCGACGCGTCACAAACTCCTCGGCTAGCTCAGCGGCTCTAGCCACCGTACTCACGTCTGGCCTATCCAAGACCCAGTATCGCACGTTCTCAGGTAACCGACTATAAAACTGTTCTAGCCCGAAACACTGCAGAACTTTATCGTGGTCACCGAACGCTTTCTCTTCTTTGAGCCACTCCTGCATGTTTGACCTAAGCCTATACGCAAACTCTGTATATGACTCACTTCTGCCTTTCTCATTTTCCCGAAACTTCCGACGGAACGCTTCCGCAGACAGCCGGTACTTTTTTAGCAGACTCGATTTTACTTGGTCGAAATCCTCTGCTTCCTCTCTATCCAAGCGAGCGACTACGTCGGCCGCCTCGCCGGGTAACAAAGTGAGCAAGCGCTGTGGCCACGTTTCCCGAGAGAACCCCTGCTTCTCGCACGTTCGCTCAAAGTTAACCAGGAACAAACCAATGTCCTCTCCAAGCTTAAACGGCCGCATCAGGTCAGTCATATTGAACAATACGCGTTCTCCTGCACCGTGTGCCTGACTTCCATTACGAGCGCGTTCCATCTCTACCTCAAGACGCTTCATTTCCAAAGCGTGTTGACGGTCACGCTCTTCTTTTTCTTTCTGCTCTTTAAGTTCGCGCTCCTGTTTCTCTTTTTGCTCTTTAAGTTCGCGCTCCTGTTTCTCTTTTTGCTCTTTAAGTTCGCGCTCCTGTCTTTTTGACCTCTCCTCAATAGTCTCAAGGCATTCCGACAGCTCGTCATCCTCAGCCTCTAACTCAAGAATAGCCTTTAGCAGTTCAGGTTTTCTGAGTTTGTCCGAGACATCCAGACCCAACTCTCTTGCAAGCTCCAACAATTTCGGTTTGCGCAACGACTTCAAATCCATGGCTGCTCTGAATGCTGCTTTCTCTACTGCTTACTATTGTCTTGCCGCAAACTAACCCGGCAGCAACGACAACCACAATTACCAGCTCTGTTTCTGACACTAACAAAAGCCTGGCAAAGCTCAGAAGAAGAAAGTCCCGCACTCACCAAACCTCGCAGGCAGGAATTCCGCGCAGTCGTTCCGCTGCAGGCAACCAGTCATCACACAGGGCTCGTTGCACTGCTCCCGGATCGTCGATGAGCTGCTCAGCATACAGTCAACTGCATCTCTTCGCTGCTGGCCTCCGTTGTCGCGATCTCACCGCTGGCAGACAGTTGTTTGAAGTCGTAGGCGATCTCACCGCTGCCAACCAGATGTTTGGATCGGACTGCTGGTACGATCTGTTGGGAACTCGGCGCTGACGCCCGTGGTTGTACCTGGGTCGCAAGCCCCAAGGGTAGCGTTGGCCTGGCGGCCTGGGGTACAACTGGAAGCATTCGAAGGTCCCGGCAAAGCATGAGTCGACTGGTAACAACGAAACAACTTGTTTATTTTTAACATCGCAAAGAGTTGGCGGTCAGGTTGACCGAAGTAGAGAGACGGGAGAGCACTTCACTCAACAGAAGAAATCGGAGCCCTCCTTTTGGCGTCCGGGGGCAGCTGTTTTTATACTCTCGCAGTTGAGGGCAAGAAGGAACCCCTCAAAAGACGAGCACGTGAATGTACAATGGGCTAATGGTGACGCACACTGTCGTAGCGATGCCGTAGCACCATGTCGAGCACGATCTCGTAGCACCCTGTCGTGGCGCTGCCGGTCGGACACAATGACTGTAATGAGAGGATGGTCCCTGCTTTGGCATCGCCTGTTTCGGGCACAATGACTGGAACGAGATCCCTGCTTTGGCATCGCCTGTTTCGGGCACAATGACTGGAATGCGAGGATGATCCCTAGGCGGTCGCATCGCCGCAGTCGCGCCTGGAAACACCTGGCGATGAGTGTTGCGGCGACGACGATCGGGCCAAAATGTCTGCCGCCCCGCCGCAGTCGCGCCGGCAAAACCACGTGTCGCAGGCGAAACGCAACAGCAGGCACTCAGAATATTGGGGATGTGGATACAGCAAAACGCTGGAACCACCCACACCCTTCGAAAACTAAAGACGGTCAGAGGAAACGTGGCTAGAATGATACGGAGAGTGGCAAGAAGCAGAGACGGCCTAACTCAGGGAGAGACCATCTGCCTGGTGCACGCATTCGTAATTAGCCGAATCACATACGCCTTTCCGTATCAGGCCTTGACAAACCAAGAGATTATACAAGCAAACACAATAATAAGAAAAGCCTTCAAAGCCGCCCTTGGTCTTCCTGAATGCACTAGCACAGAGAGTCTGGGTTTGCACAACACTTTTGACGAGTACGCAGTCGCAACGTTATATGCTCAGAAAGAACGACTTTGTTCTCCAACTCAGGGCAGGGGAGTATTGGCGAGGTTAGGCTTTCCCCTAAGACCCCAGTGTTGCGGAGAGGACACGGCACAAATAGATCGCAATGTTCGATCGCACATCGCGCTGGCCCCAATTCCCAAAAACATGCAGCCCTAGTACCATCCCGGACGACGCAGAGTAAAGGCAAAGACTCTTCACAAACGTTTTGCCATGGGACCGGGGGTGCATTATACAGTTGCCAGTCGAGCCAGCTCAGACAGTTTCACCATAGTCTCTACATGCAAGAACAACATAACAACGGCCTCCTTCAAAACCGCTTCGGCATGCGTGGCAGAAGCTGCAGCCATCGCCTTGGCCATTCAGGACGCCGAACGCCAAACCGATTCGGCTGTCATATTATCCGACTCACAAGCGGCTTGCCGCCTGTTCCTACATGGAACGACACCCAAATCAATAATCAAAATTTTAGGCAATCAACTAGAGGAGCACCACACTATCATATGGTGTCCGGCGCACGAGCGACTGGAAGGAAACACGAGGGCAGACCATATTGCTCGAGGATTAAACGTCCGAGCAACGCCATGGCGTAGCGACGATCTTCCACCGAATTCTCGTGACATCCTTCCACAGCAAAGGAAGGAGCGGCGGCGTTGTGGACATCCTCACTCCGATTTAAACAGCCAACAGGAAAGGGACTGCGTCGTATTCAGACGAATACATACCCCAACCTGCAAAAGCCACACAGAATACACCCCACGAGTTTCACTGACGAGTACGCGTGGTGCAGACACACCCACACTAAAACGCATCACATGGGAGTGCCCCAGTAGGCAGAGGCTGTCTATGTGTCTACGCACATAGACAGCCCAATATTACACCAACATGCACTAATGAGGAATAGGCAGTGGGAGGCATGGCTTGCGGACGAGTGTCGAGAGAGCCAGTTGGCTCTCCTGGACCAAGCCCAGCGAGCCGCTCGTGCCAGTGGCGCCCTGGAATGAAGTGGGGCTCCAACCACAGGGCCTTATTTTATTTATCTTCAATAAAGTTTTCACTCACTCATTCACTGAGGAAACGGTAATCATTCTAGGTAAACTGAACAATGTCTGTACCACTGCTGACAAACCTAGCTAATTGTGCTGCTCCGAGCGGAATAGCACCATGATATTGAACAACTTGGTGGCAAAGCATAACTTAGAAGATATTACCAGTATTATAACTGTCTCAGTGCCGATGTGCCGACGCACAGACGACGATGAAGCTTGCCAAGGCGCGAACGGAGCGAACGCTTGGGCGTTGTTAAGATAAAGAAGTCAGTACTTGCATTTCAACGTGGTAGCACCTTTTCCTGCCCCGCCACAGGGTTGACTACCGACCACCGAACACAACGTTTCAGAACTTTCCACTGGGCCGCCACCAAGCACCGACTGAATCGAGTCCCCGCCCCCCCCCTGCTCCGTCGATGAATTACAACTCACAACGACTGCGTCCGTTCTGGCCTCACAATCCGGACATCTGTAGTTTATTCAAATGGAGGCGAGTTTCCAAGTATCTAACATCACTGCACAGTAGGCAAGGTGCAGGTACTCGGTGCGCTACCTTATCGCCAAAGTGTGCGGCACCATAATAGCGCCACCAAGACAGACACTGTACGTCACGCCGAAGACGGTCATTCTTGAGAGCACAGCGATTTCTCAATGGATGCGGCAGAAACTGGTGCTATGTTCAACGGAGCTTGGTGATCGCCGTCCATCGCAACTCCTCAGAGGAATGAAGCACTTCGAGTCACTCGGGTCTGATGTTTCAACGAAATTCTAATAAAGGAACTGTTTATCCGCAGCCAACTACCCACGGTTCAGAGGGTATTGGCGTATCACAAACGTCTAACCGTTTCACCACCTCTTTCGCCCGCGCTGGCCGTCAGCGTGCTGAGTGGAGCATCACAAACGTCGAACAGTTTTACCACCTCTGTCGTCCTTAACTGGCCGTCGGTGTGCTGACAGGCGCAGCAAAGACGTCGAACCGTTTCACCACCTCTGTCACCCCCCTGGTCGTCAGTGTGCTGACTGGCCCATCACAAACGTCAGACCGATGCATCGCCTCGGTCGACCCTAGTGGTCGTCAGCGTGCAGAGTGGCCTATCACACCCATCAGACCGTTTCACCACCTCTGTCGCTCCCATTCGCCGTCAGCGTGCTGAGTGGCCCATCAGAGTCGTCGAACCGTTTCACTACCTCTGTCGCCCAACTGGTCGTGAGCGTGGTGAGTGGTCCATCACAAACTTCCAACCGTTTCACCACCTCTGCCGCCCCCTTTCGTCGTCAGTATGGTGAGGGGCCCATGAAAACTTCCAACCGTTTCACTATCCCTGTTGCCCCCACTGGTTGTCAGCGTGCTGACTGGCCCATCACAAACGTCGAACTCTTAAACCACCTCCGTCACCAGCGATAGCCATGAGCGTGCTCAGTGACCCATCACAAACGTCGAACCGTTTCACCAACTCTGTCGTCCCCACTCGTCGTCAGTGTGCTGTCTGCCCCATCATAAACGTTGCTCCATTTCACCACCTCTGTCGCACTTAACTGGTCGTCAGTGTGCTGACCGGCGCGTCACAAACGTCGATTCGTTTCGGCGTCATCTGTCGCCCCTTTGGCCTTGAGCGTGCTGGGTGGCCCGTCACAAGCGTCAGGCCGTTTCCCCAATTCTGTCACCCCACTGGCCGTCAGTGAGTTGAGTTGCCCATCAGAGACGTCGAACCATTGCACCACCTCTGTCGCCACTAACTAGTCATTGTGAGGACTCGCGCATCATAAACGTCAATTCATTTCACAGCATATGTCGCCCCCTCTGGCCTTCAGCGTGCTGAGTGCCCATCACAAACATCACACCGCTTCACCGCCTCTGTCGCCCCCACTGGTCGTCAGCGTGCTGAGGGGCCCATCAAAACCATCAGATCGTTTCAGCACCTCTGTAGCCCCTGACTGGTCGTCAGTGTGCTGTCTGGCGCATCCCAAACATCGAACTGTTTCACCCCCTCTGTCGTCCCCGCTGGTCATCAGTGTGCTGAGTGGCCCATCACAAACGTCGAACCATTTCACCACCGCTGTCGGCCCTAACTGGTCTTCAATGTGCTGACTAGAGCATCACAAAGGTCGAACCGTTTAACCACCTCTGTCGTCCCCACTGCCCGTGAGCGTGCTGAATGGCCTATCACAAACGTCGAACTGTTTCACTACCTTTGTCACCCCAAAATGGTCGTCAGTATGCTGACTGGCGCATCGCAAACGACGAACCGTTTCACCAGTTCTGTCGTCTCCACTGGCCGTCAGCGTGCTGAGTGGCCTATCACAGACGTCAAACCGTGTCACTACCTCTGTCGCCCCTAAGCAGTCGTCAGTATTGTTGCAAATGGGTCGCAAGCCCCAAGGGTAGCGTTGGCCTGGCGGCCTGAGGCACAGCTGGAAGCATCCGAAGGTCCTGGCAAAGGATGAGTCGACTGCTAACAGAACAACTTGTTTATTCTAGCATCGCAAAAGAGCGGCCGGTCAGGTCGGCCGAAGTGGAGAGAAGGGAAATCACGTTACTCGACGGAAGAATTCGAAGCCTCTCTCGGCGTCCGTGGGCTGCTGCTTTTATACTCTCGGAGTCGAGGGCAAGAAGGAACGGCTCGGGATGAGGCGCGCGTGACGGCGCTACGCGGACACGCTGAGACTAGAAGGTGACGCATCCGCCGGGCCGGCTACGGTCAGACCTCCTCGCTTCACAGTTGGGGAGCTCCTCTCCCCGGCTGCCGCGCTTTGACAAGCGTGGGCACCAACATGCACACACACACACACGCACACGCGAAGACACGTGGCATTGAAACATGCCTGGACGCGCTTGGGAGGAAGCGTTGCGGCAGCGCTGAACGGGCCAAAATTTCCGCCGCTTTGAACGAAGCCCCGGCGTCCGTTGCATCCGCGCCGGCTATGCCGCGCGTCGTAGGCGAAACGTAACAGACCGCCCCGCCGGGAGAAGGAGATGCCGATGGTCGGGGGACTGCATCCGCTGTCCGGAGGGATGTCGCTCGATGATGCTCATAATCGAAGTCGGTCGTCCCTTGGCGTTTCTTGAGCGCAGCGCACAGAGAAGGCCTCGTTCTCACGTTCAGGTTCACACAGGGCACTGCAAAGGGACTTCGGGAGAGTTGCCATTTTTGTTGTCGTTCCCAGCAAGCGTTAGAACTACGCCGAAACTCAACCGCTCAGTCAGCAAGCACGACACAACCCTCACTAAGCCATGACAGGCTCTTTCCCCTTTTACACTACTGCCTAGTTCCTTACAGTAGTCTAGAAGCACTCAGAACGCGTCCACAAGTTGGAAAATTGCACTAGAAAGCACGTCATGACTTTGAAACACTAAACAAAAGCAATAGGTTAAAAATCCTGCCTCAGGAAGAAAAACATCAGTAACAAACAACTTTGAGGCTGATTCTTACGTTAGGGGCCTCGACTTAAGCCATCGGCGTTACCGTTGAGACTCCCCTTTTTGTAACGCACCTCAAAGGAATATTGTTGCAAAGCGAGGCTCCAGCGCAGGAGGCGGCCATTTTTGGGAGAGATGGTCTGCAGCCATTGGAGAGGGCAGTGATCCGTCTCAATGATAAACCTCGAGCCGGCTAGGTAGCACGACAATTTCGGAACGGCCCATACGAGACACGCACACTCTTTCTCGGTGGCGCTGTACGCCTGCTCACGACTGGTCAGCTTACGACTAGCATACAGGACGGGGTGTTCTACTTCTCCATTTTCCCGTTGGCACAGTACAACGCCCATGCCTCGCTCACTAGCATCGCACTGAACAACGAACCCTTTTGTGTAGTCTGGCGATCGTAGCCCAGGCTGGCTTGTTAGGGCGCTCTTTAGGGCGCTAAAAGCTCTTTCCCTTGCCTCGTCCCAGACGACTGTTTGGGACTCTTTTTTTCTTAGAGCATCCGTCAGGGGAGCCGCGATATCAGAGTACCTGAGGATGTACCTCTGATAGTAGCCGGCGACACCTAAGAACGACCGAATATCGGTCTTCGTGCGCGGTAGCGGGAAGTCTCGCACAGCGGCCACCTTTATTTCAGAGGGGCGGCAACGACCCTGTCCAATCACGTGACCGAGGTAGATAACCTCGGCCTGTGCTAACTGGCATTTGGGAGCATTGACTGTCAAGCCCGCTTCGCGCAGGCGGGTTAGCAATGCCCGCAAGTGTGCCATATGCTCAGGCCAGGATTCGGAGAATATCGCTACGTCGTCTAAATACGGTAAAGCGAATTCTTCCTGTCCCCGCAACACTTTGTCCATGAGGCTTGAAAAGCAGTATGGCGCGTTCTTCAAACCAAAACTCAAAGCTTTAGGACGGAATGTTCCCATTGGAGAAATGAACGCCGCATACCTACTAGCCTCTTCTGTAAGTGTAACCTGCCAATAACCCCTGACAAGATCTAGGGTGGAAATAAACTGAACGCTACTAACTTTCTCAAGGCGCTCCTCGATGTTAGGGATCGGATAAATTTGATCCTTAGTGGTGGAATTAAGCCTGCTGTAGTCGACGCAAGGACGAGGTTCCTTGCCCGGTACCTCAAAGAAAATCAAACGGGAGGTATAATCACTCTCACCCGCCTCAATAACACCGAGCTGTAGCATTTTCTTTACCTCAGCCTCCATAATGTCGCGCTGGCGGGGCGACACCCGGTACGCCTTGGATCGTACTGGCTCTGGGGAGGTAAGTTCTATTTCATGAGTAAGGACAGAAGTCCTACCAGGCCTCTCAGAAAACTGACCTTGAAACTCTTGTAAGAGCTGGTGTAGTTCGGTTTTCTGCTCAGGCGACAGCGGTGCTTTACTGATTAAGTCACTAATGACTAGATCGGTGTCTTCCCTGTTCGTCACTGAGCCTAGTCCCGGAAGCTCGACCGGAAGCTCTTCGGGAACGTTTACCATCACACACACCACTGCTTCCCGTTGTCTATAGGGTTTGAGCAGATTACAGTGGTAAACTTGCTGTGCTTTCCGTTTTCCTGGCAGACTCACCACGTAGTTGACGTCCGACAGTTTTTGAACAATCCGTGCTGGGCCCTCCCACTGCACGTTGAGTTTGTTTTTTAGCTATGTGCGCAATATAATTACCTCATCGCCCACCAAAAAACGACGGGCCTTGCTGTCCGATCATAATAAACCTTCGCCCTCTGCTGGGCCTTTGCCATTGCTTCACCTGACAACTCCTGTGCCCTTCTTAAGCGTTCGAGGAGCCTAAGCACGTACTCCACCATGACTGGGTCGTCGCCCCTGCCTTCCCACGATTCTCGAAGCATGCGAAGCGGAGACCGCAGCGAGCGACCGTACACCAGCTCAGCTGGCGAAAACCCCGTAGCCGCATGCGGCGCGGTCCTTAATAATAATAATAATAATAATAATAATAATCTTTATTTCACTCATGAAGTGAGGGAGTGCGGTAAAAAAAGCTGACAAGTCAGCTTGACTAGTTCCAGCTCCCCGGAGTACAACATAGAAGAAACAGAAACACTTTTTCGCATGGCAACATAAAAACCACAAACAAATAATAAATAGTAATGCAGCAATAACTTGTCGATAACAGTGAGAATAGGTAACTATAGAAATAAAAAGTTTGTTAACTGCGTGATGGATCAACGTTAAAGAAAAGGTACAAACCTGAAAAAACTGCAAGTAAAAAGCGCTACATAATGAAGGAAAAAACGAAAAATAAAACGGCACACATTGATGTAGTATGAAACAGTACATTGGTACATTGCAATGCGTATAGCGTACATGCGCAGAGATGAAAAAACCACATGAAATTCAATCATGGGAAAGGAGCTTTGTCACAGAAGAACAATTTCAGTTTCTGGTTTGATGCTGTTTCGGGAGTGAAACCGTTGTTATGGCAGAAATTTAGCAAATGCGGTAGGGTTCTGTTTACCATTTGTTGTCCGTATCCGGTTCTGCATGTTTTGATTAGCCATGGCTGTGTGTTTCGATTCTCATAAGGTGTGGTCCTTTTAGAAAGCGATGCCAAGCGTAGTAGGGAATAGCTGTTATTTTTTACTTCAAGCTTATAACGTGAACACAGGCAATGCGGATATAGCTCGTCTATTTTCATTGCACAGTACTTCAAGAACAGAGGGTGGGAAGGGTGACTCATGGGAACGTTTTCAATATTTCGTAACATTTTTTTTCTGTAATATCATGATTCTTTGCACATTACCTTTTGTTGTGTTGCCCCAAACTAATTGGCAATATTTCATATCTGAGTAGAATAACGCATTTTACAATAGAAGCTTAACCTTCGAGGGTAGAATGTATCTGTTGGCGTATGTCAATCCAACGATGCGAGACAGTTTTGACACAGCGTGGTCGATATGAGTGTCCCAGGTCATATTTTCGCTGAAATACACTCCAAGTATTTTAAATGCGCTTACTAGTTCTACCTTTGAGTTTTGCAGCTTAATGTAAGAGGTAATGTTAATTTTCTTGTTTTTCGCACGGTATATGACAGCCTTCGGTATACGACAGCCGGCAATGCAAACATCACCCCAGGCAGACACAGCTCCCAGTCAGTTTGTTGTTCAAAACACAATGCTCTCAACACGCGCTTCATGACGGGGTGGAGCTTCTCAACGGAATTCGACTGTGGGTGGTACACTGAGCTGTGTAACAGCTTTACCCCGCACCTTTCGAGAAAGGCTGTCGTCAAAGCGCTAGTAAACACTGTGCCCTGATCTGACTGGATTTCCGCAGGAAAACCAACTCGCGCAAATATGGACAGTAGTGCATTGACTATCTCAACTGAGCTGAGTTCTTTAAGCGGCACTGCTTCAGGGAACTTTGTCGCTGGGCAGATCACAGTCAAAATGTGTCTGTACCCTGTGGTTGTTACCGGCAGCGGTCCCACTGTATCAGTAAAGAGCCGTCTAAAAGGCTCCGTAATGATAGGTACCAACTTCAACGGCGCCCTCGATTTATCCCCTGGTTTGCCCACCCGCTGACAGGTGTCACATGTCCTCACAAAGTGTTCTGCGTCACGAAAACACCCTGGCCAATAGTACTCTTGCAGGAGACGGTCCTTAGTTTTCTTAACTCCTAGGTGTCCGGACCACGAACATCTATGCGACAAGCGCAACAGATCCTGACGGTAGCACTGAGGCACGATCAGCTGATCGAACTCCCCTCCCCTGCGGTCTAGATACTTCCGGTACAGGACCCTACTTCTTTCCATAAAACGAGCATTTTTCTTGGCGATACCTTCCTTGACATTGCAGCGCATGTTTTCTAGGCTGCCATCCTTTTTTTGCACGGCTATCAAAGCCGACCGGCTGACTTTTAGCAACCTATTAAGTCCATCTGACGTAGGCGCGATGAGCAAATCTGCAGAAAGCTCTTCTAACTTTCCCGTGTCGGGCATTTCCTCTCCAGTATCTGGTGCCTTCAACGCTACAGGCTCAATTTTATTCAGCTCGGACGTGCTCTGAATATCAGCTTGCTGCGCCTCTGACCCTTTCTCATTGTTCGACAACGTCGGCCCCGCAACTACCGCCTTTGCAGCGTGCTCCCGAACTTTCGATCTGGTCAAGGCCTGAACGCTAGCCTCACCAAACAAAAGCCCCTTCTCGCGCAGGAGGTGATCGGACCTGTTCGAAAATAGGTACGGGTACTGGGGGAGGGGGGGGGGCAGCATAGATGACACTGCGGCCTCCGTCTCAAGCGCTCCGAAAGGTCCTTCAATAAGCACTTTTGCTACGGGCAGACACACGCTATGAGTTTCCACAGCTTGCTTGATCCATGCGCACTCGCCCGTGAACATATCGGGTTCCACGTAAGAGGGGTGAACTACATCCATTGTAGCTGCGGAATCACGAAGCACTCGGCACTCTTTCCCGTTCAGGATCAGGTCTCGCATGTAAGGCTCGAGAAGCTTCATGTTCTCGTCAGTGCTGCATAACGACAAAAACAAGACTTTTGTTTTTGCTTCTGGACACTGCGCCGAAAAGTGACCCGGCTTATGGCACGTATAACACACGCGCGCTTGCCTCGTCTCGAACCGTTTTCTGCGTTCGGCTTCGGCTGCCGCCGTCTCCTTTCGTTCGGTCAGACTGCTTTCACTCGCATCCGCACTACGTGTGTCCCCCCTTCCTCTCATGGGCGTGAACTTCGGCCTCTTAAACTTTGAGCCAGATTCACCCTTTTGACCGTCCTTAGCTCCGCGAGCCCGACGCGTCACAAACTCCTCGGCTAGCTCGGCGGCTTTAGCCACCGTACTAACGTCTGGCCTATCCAAGACCCAGTACCGCACGTTCTCAGGTAACCGACTATAAGACTGTTCCAGCCCGAAACACTTCAGAACTCTCTCGTGGTCACCAAACGCTTTCTCTTCTTTGAGCCACTCCTGCATGTTTGACATAAGCCTGTAGGCAAACTCTGTATATGACTCACTTCTGCCTTTCTCATTTTCCCGAAAATTCCGACGGAACGCCTCCGCTGACAGCCTGTACTTTTTTAGCAGACTCGATTTCACTTGGTCGAAATCCTCTGCCTCCTCTCTCTTCAAGCGAGCGACTACGTCTGCCGCCTCGCCGGGTAACAAAGTGAGCAAGCGCTGTGGCCACGTTTCCCGAGAGAACCCCTGCTTCTCGCACGTTCGCTCAAAGTTAACCAGGAACAAACCAATGTCCTCTCCAAGCTCAAAAGGCCGCATCAGGTCAGTCATTTTGAACGATACTCGTTCTCCTGCACCGTGTGCCTCACTTCCATTACGAGCGCGTTCCATCTCTACCTCGAGACGCTTCATTTCCAAAGCGTGTTGACGGTTGCGCTCCTCTTTCTCTTGTTGCTCTCTCTCTTTCTCTTTTTGTTCTTTAAGTTCCTGTCTTTTTGCCGTCTCCCTCTCCTCAATGGTCTCATTCCGACAGCTCGTCATCCTCAGCTTCTAACTCAAAAATAGCCCTTAGCAGTTCTGGTTTTCTGAGTTTGTCTGAGACATCCAGACCCAACTCCCTTGCAAGCTCCAGCAATTTCGGTTTGCGCAACGACTTCCAATCCATGGCTGCTCTGAATGCTGCTTTCTATACTGCCTACTATTGTCTTGCCGCAAACTAACCCGGCAGCAACGACAAGCACAATTACCAGCTCTGTTTCTGACACTAACAAAAGCCTGGCAAAACTCAGAAGAAGAAAGTCCCGCACTCACCAAACCTCGCAGCCAAGAATTCAGCGCAGTCGTTCCGCTGCAGGCAACCAGTCATCACACAGGGCTCGTTGCACTGCTCCCGGATGGTCGTCGTGCTGCTCAGCATACAGTCGACCGCATATCTTCGCTGCTGGCCTCCGTTGTCGCGATCTCACCGCTGACAACCAGTTGTTGCAAATGGGTCGCAAGCCCCAAGGGTAGCGTTGGCCTGGCGGCCTGAGGCACAGCTGGAAGCATCCGAAGGTCCTGGCAAAAGATGAGTCGACTGCTAACAGAACAACTTGTTTACTCTAGCATCGCAAAAGAGCGGCCGGTCAGGTCGACCGAAGTGGAGAGACGGGAGAGCACGTTACGCGACGGAAGAATTTGAAGCCTCTCTCGGCATCCGTGGGCTGCTGCTTTTATACTCTCGGAGTCGAGGGCTAGAAGGAATGGCTCGGGATGAGGCGCACGTGACGGCGCCGCGCGGACACGTTGAGACTAGAAGGTGACGCATCCGCCTGGCTGGTGCCGGTCAGACCTCCTCGCTTCACAGTTGGGGAGCTCCTCTCCCCGGCTGCCGCGCTTTGACAAGCGTGGGCACCAACATGCACACACACACACATACACACGCACACACGAAGACACGTGGCATTGGAACATGCCTGGACGCGCTTGGGAGGAAGCGTTGCGGCAGCGCTGCCAAAATGTCCGCCGCTTTGAACGAAGCCCCGGCGTCCGTTGCATCCGCGCCGGCTATACCGCGCGTCGAAGGCGAAACGTAACAGTATGCTGACTGGCGCATCACAAACGCCGAACCGCTTCACCACCTCTGTCGTCCCCACAGGTCGTCAGTGTGCTGACTGGCCCATCACAAGCGCCGAACCGCTTCACCACCTCTGTCGCCCCCAGTGGTCGTCAGCGCGCTGGTCGTATTTGCTCATGTCACGTGTCGCAGTAGGAGGGAACCACCTGTTGTTGATGCTTTCCCCCGGGAGTTCTCGACAAGGGCCCTTTCACCGATAAGTGGCCACTGCCTGACGGTCAGGAACTTGACGTTACTGTCTTGAAGCGAAGTGAAGGATGAGGCGAGATCATCAACCGCTACAGTTGCGTGTTGTTGGTGGGGTATCCTCCCCCCCCCCCCTGTCGCCGTATGGGGTAGTCGTTGGATTCCTAGAAAATTTAGGTTGGTCATAAGAGCCCATCGCCATCGTCAGATGTTTTAGTCGATGGCTTCTTGGAAAACTTACGTCCATCATAACTTTACCACACTTATCTTTTCAACAAACACAGCAGGTCTACGAATACCTCTACGTGTATGTGCGGCATGCCGTTCCTTTAAACGTTTCATTATTGCACTTATGATAGTACATGGGATAACTGAAAGCGGCGGTTTATACTACAGAAGCTGCTTATTTGAGCGGACGTACGTGTCGAAACGGAAGTTATGAAATATAAGATAATTAAGTCCAACATGTCTTTCTTAGAAATCAGACTCGAGAACAACATCTTTCGTTTACACCCTCTGAAAAAACCCGAAGGACGCAGCTACTTTCCTTTTTTCTTTCTTCCTAAATAAACAAATCCTGGCGACGCCTGGCAATATGATTATGAGGCACCCCGTTCACTTCTTATCACCCGGGTTCTTTTAACGTGCACATAAGCACAAGTACACGAATATTTTTCAATTTCGTTCCCATCGTATTTCGCGACCTAGTTTGGACCGGGGAGCACGAGTTAAGCTGCCCAACGCCATATCCACTATGCAGCCACTAATAAGGCTACTGGCCACCCTTCTTTTGTCTTTTTTTACTACAGGCGTTAAGCACTCTCCGTACGTGGGCCGATCCTGAATATAGTACAATCAATCAAATCAAATGCAATCACTTTTACAATGCCGGGCCGACCCACGGCGGAGATGCAGTTCGCCATTCATGGTCCCAGATACAGCTTCGCTGGTGCTCCTTCTTCCTACAGGAGAAAGCCACTGAGTTTTATTAAGCATCGACTAGAAGAGGAATTTCACACAGCTTACGAACCAAAGATTAGAACATATAATACTTACCTAAAACTATTTTCGGCGCCCTTGTGCCGACCGCAATAGAAGAACTCGAGCCAATTACTCCGCATTCTTTTACGCGAGGAAGACGGAAACATGAATGGAATGTTGCGCTGTAGTTTTTTTATTTCTTTTTCGATGAGAATAATTCCCGTAAATCTTCGTACAGGGCACCGGATGGGGCCGATGTGTTTTATTTGTTTTAAGCGGCAAGCAGGATCCTTACGTAGGTTTCTATTCTCCTCCGCGTTTACAAATGCCTACTGATGAAGAACTATATGCGCAAAAATACACATGCGAGACGCATACTCTTTGAAGGAAAAGAAAAATATTTGTTCTCCCAAGGGAACCGTACAATAACTTGAAAGAATGAAATCCGAAAATGCGGCCACAATGCAAGCGCAGTCACCGAGCGGCAATAAGAATAAAATAAAGAAGAGAAAGAAAGGCATCCATTTCGAAGGCATAAATACATGTCATTTCCAATTATGATCGCAGTTTCCAACGGAGCGCCCTCGATGCGGCCCAATCTACTTCGATCGCAGCGCCGCCACAATATTTTTCGTCAAGCCCCGCCACTCGCCCCACTCAACCGCATTCTAGCACACTGTAGGCCGCGCGAATGCCTAGCTGTTGGAAACTGCTGGCGACACTTCTCGGAAAGCTTTTTCGTACTATTCGAGCGCTGTTATGTGCGTTACGACCACTCAAATGGGGTTTATAAGTGGCCATGACATGTATTTATGCCTTCGTAATACATGCCTTTCTTTTCCTTCTTTATTTCAATCTATTCTTTAATGCAGCTCGGTCATTGTGCGTGAATTGCTGCCGCAGTGTCGGCTATCATACTACAATATTATTGTATGTTTCCCTTTGGACAAAAAATATTTTTCTTGTTCTTCGAACGGCATGTATCTTTCGTGTGTATTTTTCGGGTATAGTTTTTCATCAGTAGGTATTATGAAATGAAGACGAGAAAAAAACATGAAAACTTCCTGCTTGCCGCTTCAAACAAATAAAATACATCTGACCCATTCGGCGCCCTGCACTCCGATTTACGGGAAGTATTCTTATAGAAAAAGGCAAGAAGACTCAAGTACAACACTCCATTCATGTTTCCAAGTCTTTCTCAGGTAAGAGAATGCTGCGTAATTGGCACAAGCGTTTTTATTGCGGTCGCACCTTGGGCGTGGAAAACAGTTTTAGGTAGCCATTATATGTGCTAATCTTGGGCCCGTGAGCCGTGTGAAATTGTTTGTCCACTACACGCTAAGAACAAAACGAAAAAAGCGGCTGGGTAGCCTAATTAGTGGCTACCATTTGGCGACACGGATGCAAATCAGGTTGCGGAGTCCGATAGAAATGAAATTGAAAACCACTCATGTACTCCCGTTTAGGTGCACGTTAAAGAACCCCAGGTGATGAGGACTGAACGGGTTGCCTCATAATCATATTGCCAGACGTAAAACGCCAGAAGTCATTTAACAAAGAAAGAAAAAAGGAAACTAACTGCGTCCTTCGGCTTTTTACTAGGGGAGTAAACGAAAGATATTATTGTCGGGTCTGCTTTCTGAGAAAATTATGTTACGCTTAACTATCTTACATTTCGCACCTGCCGTTCTAAACTCTACGTGCGCTCAACTAAGCAGCTTCTTTACTATAAACGGCTGCTTTCCATTAGCCAGCTCAATATCATAAGGACAACAACAAATCAATTAAAGGAACGGCATTCGTCACATATACGGAGAGATGCTTGCAGATGTGCTGTGTTCGTTGAACAGGATAAGTGTGGTACCACATTGGGCACCCAGTTTCAATGACATGCAGACATGCCGATACTGTAAAGAACAAAAAAAAAAGAAAATTATTTCCTTGCCTGACACAAATTAGCAGATGTAGAGGCTTCCCCAAAACGGGGCGTTTATATTGACGACAGCTAGGAACTTCTTGAGCAAAACTGATTAGCGCCCGTGCGGTAATTCACTCAGAAAGTGGTGCACCTCTGCTCAACAGTCACAAATCTCAAGCACCACAATCATTCGGAATAACAGTCCTCACTTTCATTGGTTTCTCACCTTCGAGATTTCAAAAGTGTTGTTATGCGTTACATACGAACGGAAACGGCTGTGCGATAATTATAATACTGAATTCTTAAATTTCATGCGATCTCACTAGCAAATGCCATTCGATTAGACTATTTGTTTCTACTTCATTTCGCCTGCTGGCACGTTGAAGGAGATCGTCAGAGAAGCCACGGAGATTACAATGGTAAGGACTTTCCTGTCTCCCCGATTCAGTCTGAGTACATAGGTAATATGTTTTCCTTGACACTGTTGTTCATATTGCTACATGTATATTGCGTGTTTCTTGTGAGCGATGCGCGCGGGCGCCCCGACGAAGACGACAAACGCTCTCTGGCTCACGAGCTGTCGGTTGAATTGGACAGCAGTGAATTATCCTTTGTAGATATACTTGTAAATAGTCTCCAGTCTTAATCCTTCCGTCCAGTAACATTTTGGTGGAGGGAGCCGTTCCGCATCCTCGCCACGCAGCTCCACAGCGACCGCAGTGTCCTGGTTTCTGCCATGGCTCCCAGTGACGCCATTTCGTCTGTTTCTACTCCAGCGACCCCGACAACAACGTCCCCAACGGTTCCTAATCGCCGCGATCTTGGCATATTCTCCGGCCAAGATAATGTCGACGTTGAGGACAGGCTCAGCCTCTATGAGCGTGTTAGCCGAAACAACCACTGGGACCCTACCACTATGCTAGCGAATGCCCTATTCTACTTGGGCGAAACTCCTCGTGTCTGGTTCCGGGCACACGAGCACGATATCCCTAGCTGGGATGCTTTCAAGGAAAAGCTGAGCGAGCTCTTTGGAAATCTTACCGGTCAGCTGCTGGCTGCTAGAAAAGAGCTTGCTGCCCGAGTTCAGTCTTCTACTGAATCGTATGTCTTATACATACAAGACGTGCTCGCTCTTTGTCGGAATGTCGACAAGAAAACGGCCGAGGTTGACAAAGTGGGCCACGTACTCAAAGGCATCGCGGACGATGCGTTTAGCTTTTTATTCTTCAACAATTTGTCCACCATGGACGTCAATGTCAAAGAATGCCGCCGCTTCGAGCTCGCCAAAAGCGGCCGCGTCATTCTACAGTTTTCTCGGCTCCCTAACACGGCTGCGACGTCGTCTTGCGTCAACCATACCTCTTCACCAATGTTAAATGAGCACGTCACACGTATTGTTCGCCCCGAGTTCAAGGCCACAAGTCGTGCGCCGTTTTATCAACGCAAACTTGACACCACCATGGACCAACCAGCCCGAGCAATCTCTCTCATTCAGACAGTTGTGCGGCAAGAATTTGCAAACCTAGGTTTTCCTGCTGCTTGCTCCGTCTCCCGGCCTGACGCCGACCAGTGCCTACTACGACCGCTGCCGTAAGTAGGAGGCATACGACCGGTGCCGTATGCCTCCTACTTCTGACGTATCCGTCGACGTCAATCGTCCTGTTCGCTCGCCGTCACCTCAGCGCCGTCGGTCCCCGTCGCCCCAGCCACGCCGCTATTCGTCGCCGACCAATTGTGGACCCTCCCGGACGGAAAACTAGACCATGCAGCTCCTGGAGGTAGTGCTGCATTATCTTCGTCGTGCCGAAATCCTCCATTGACCCTCCCAGCGAACCAGAGCTTACTTTATGTTCACCTCGACGGTGTCCCTCTGAGGGCGCTAATACTGGAGCCCAGGTATCCATAATGAGTTGTAACCGACGTCGTCGACTGAGGAACGTTCCCACATCTCCTACTACTCAAGCCGTACGCGTGGCCGATGGCAGCACTGTTGACGTCATTGGATTGTGTACTTCCCGCATAATTATCGCCGACCGCCACGATATTGTTCTTTTTACAGTGCTTACCCGTTGTCCCCATGACCTAATCTTGGACTCGATTTTCTTGCGGTCCATTCAACTTTTTGATCGACTGTTCTGCCTTTACCCTTTACCTGGAACTTCCCCTACTCGCGCATACTCGTGGCGAACTACAGAACAACTTACTACAATCGCCTTTGACCGCCTGCCTCTTAAAGCATTGACTTTCATCGATTTGGTATCATCTTTTCCTGTTCCCGATGGGCATTAAGTCGCCACACCTGTTTCTGATGTCCTTTTGATGCGCAATATTAGTGTGCCTCACTCCATCATCACGGTCGCCGATAACCAGACATGACTCCCCGTCGTCAATTATGGCCTGACAAAGGAAGTTCGACCCAAAGGCATATCGGTTAACGCTCAGTGCTATCGAAGATGACCACGTCACGACGTTTTCCGTAGACGTCTGCGCCGATTTTTCACCATGCCCAGAGGATGCTATGTGCCCTGACGCAAGATTTCGGCCCATGATTGCAGCGGAGCTATTGCCTGAAAAAGCAGCAGCTCTCTGTCGCCTTTTGATTTCCTACCACGACATCTTTGACCTCAGCAATCGCCAATTGGGCCAGACTTCAATTGTTATTCATTACATAAATACTGGCGATGCCAGTCCTATTTATCGCCGGCCATATCGACTTTCTGCTTCAGATCGTGAGGTTATTCAAGATGAAGTGAACAAGATGCTTGCCAACGGCATTGTTGAACCTTCGTCGAGCACTTGCGCGTCGCCCGTGGTGCTTGTTAAAAATAAAGATGGCACATGGCGTTTCTGCGTAGATTATCGTCATCTAAACCGCATTACCAAGAAAGACGCCTACCCCTTGCCTCGCATTGACGACGCCCTCCATTGTCTCCACGATGCCAACTACTTTTCATCCATAGACCTGCGGTCTGATTATTGGCAGATTCCGTAGATGAAAAATACCAAGAGAAGATGGCGTTCGTCGCTCCTGATGGTGTATATAAATTCAAAGTTATGGCATTCTGTCTGTGCAACGCCCCAGCAACGGTAAAGCGTATGATGGACTCTTTGCTTCAAGGGTTCAAATGGTCAACATGACTGTGCTACCTAGACGACGTTCTCGTATTATTGCCTACATTTGAGACACACCTTGAGCGCTTATCAGCTATTCTTCCGCGAGGCTGGGCTGCAACTAAATTCCTCGAAGGGTCACTTTGGTCGTCGGCCGATTACAGTGCTGGGCCACCACCTCGACACTTCCGGTATTCAACCCGACCCGGAGAAAATTCGTGCTGTGACGACTTTCCCTGTACCTGAGTCTGTCGAAGACGTCCGATTTTTGTAGCACTCTGCCCCTACTTCCGACGTTTCGTTAAAGACTTCGCAGCCATTGCTCAACCTCTTACTGATCTTCTGAAGAATGAAGTGCCTTTTATGGGGGACCCCACACCAACTGTCGCGCTTGCCCAACTGATTTACATTCT
Source organism: Dermacentor variabilis (assembly GCF_050947875.1). NCBI lineage: Eukaryota > Metazoa > Arthropoda > Arachnida > Ixodida > Ixodidae > Dermacentor > Dermacentor variabilis. The sequence continues at coordinate 99,393,564 of NC_134578.1, read as the reverse complement.
CGCCACGCCACCTATACTAGCCCACTTTGACCCATACTCTCCAACATAGGTGCGTACCGATGCCAGTGGTCACGGTAACGGAGCCCCCTTAGCCCATCGCCAACAGGGTCAAGATCGCATTCTCGCGTACGCCAGCCGCCTCCTCACAGCATCGGAGCGCAAGTATTGGATTACAGATCGTGAATGCCTGGCTCTCGTCTGGCTGGTTTCCAAATTCCGCCCGTACTTGGATGGCAGGCACTTCTCTGTAATCACAGATCACCACGCGCTCTGCTGGCTTTCCACACTCAAGGATCCTACCGGCCGGCGTGGTCGCTGGGCTCTGCGGCTGCAAGAATATTGCTATGCAGTAGTGTAGAAGTCGGGCCGATTACATTTAGACGTAGACTGTTTATCACGCTATCCAGTGGACGAACCACCCGCCGACACGCACCCCGATACCGACGGCTTGCGTTTTCTCCGTTTCTCAGCTGCAGCAAGTTCCCGAACTCTGTGATGCCACTTTGCATGCCATCATTGATGGCTTGGAATCTTCGTTTTCTGATTCATCCCTTCACCAGTTCGTTCTCTGGGATGGTGTATTATACCGCCACAATGTACGCACCGACAGTCCTGCCCTACTTCTCGTCATTCCTAAGCACTTCCGGTCAGCTATCCCTTACAAAATTTTTATAGAGAGCCATAGGCGTCTGTAGACTGTCCATATGCTGTCTATAAAAAAATTGTAAGGGATTCTTCACGAACCTAATGATTTACCAACGGCAGTTCACCTTGGCGTCTCTGGAACCTGCAACCGGATTCGCCAACGCTTCTTTTGGCTAGGCCTTGCCCGCTCAGTACGGAAATACGCTGCGGCGAGTGAAAAATGCCAGCACCGAAAAACACAATCGACGCTCCCTGTCGGGTGCCTTCAGCCACTCGACATTCGTTCGGAGTCGCTCTTTAGCGTTGTTTTGGACTTACATGGCCCTTTCCCTCTACCCACGTCTGGCAACAAGTGGGTCGCTGTGGCGACAGATTACGCCACGCGCTACGCCATCACCAGAGCGCTTCTAAAGGGCCGCGCTACAGACGTCACCGATTTTATTTTACGCGACGTGATTCTGCAGCATGGTGCTCCACACCAACTGCTCACAGACTGTGGTCGGACATTTCTTTCTTAAGACATCGTCGACAGCCTGCAGTCCTGCTCCACCAAGCACAAGCTGGCTACGTCTTACCATCCACAGACCAATAGCCTCACTGAGCGTCTGAATCGTACCCTATCAGACTTGCTTGCAAGTAGGTCTCGTCCGACCATACCGATTGGGACCTTGCCCTAGCCTATGTCACTTTTGCTTATCATTCTTCGCGTCACGGCACTAGCGGTTATTCCCCGTTCTTTCTGCTGTTCGGCCGTGAACCCACAATGCCACTGGACGCATCCCTTTTATCCGCCGCAGCAGACGCCAGCGAGTATGCCCTTGACGCCGTCACCAGGGCAGCCCAAGCACGCGAAATTGCCCGCGCTTGCCTCCTCACCTCTCAAGATAAGCAACGGCGGTTGTACTATCGCCAACACAGAGATGTGCACTTTTCGCCTGGATCTCTGGTACTCCTGTGGTCCCCGACTCGTCACGTTGGCCTGTCAGAAAAACTCTTGTCTCGGTACACAGGCCCATGTCAAGTCCTGTGGGCTGTGACTCCAGTTACCTACGAAATTGCCCCATCAGTACCAGTGCCTCATCTGCCCCAAGTGTAACAGACATTGTGCATGTCGCACGCCTCAAGCCATATTACTATCCGGTTATCACCGATATTTATACTCCCCGGAACGGTGCTCATGCCCCCGGGTTCAATAATACATCCACATTGGGTGTTTCTGGTGACTAATGCACACGGACGCCCCGACGAAGTCGGCGAAAGCTCTCTGCCTCTCGAGCTGTCGGCTGAACAGGTCAGCGCTGCATTATCATTTGTAAATATACTTTGTAGTTAGTCTCCAGTCTTGATCCTTCGTTCGCGTAACATTATTAACGTCCAATAATTGCAGTGATTCTTTTTCTCGTACTGTCGGTTGGTTCACCTCAAGGTGGTGCAGCTTTTGAAAGACGTACGCTTATTACGGTTCGGCGTTTTCATTTTTTTCAATCAGTGCATTTAGAATATTCAATAATTTTTCTCACACATATATGTCGTGAATGTGAATACCTTCTTCTGCAAACGGTATAGTCGAAAGTGGACGTGGAGGAGCCCGAGCGGTGAGACTAGAAATGAAATGGACTTCATATTCTGCGCTATTCCTGGCATCACACAACATGTGGACGTGCTCGGCAAGGTGCGCTGCAGTGACCACAGGATGGTAAGATCTCGAATTAGCCTAGACTTGAGGAGGGAACGGAAGAAACAGGTACATAAGAAGGCGATCAATAAATTAGCGGTAATAGGTAAAACAGGAATTCCGGATCAAGCTAGAGAATAGGTATTCGGCTTTAACTCAGGAAGAGGACCTTAATGTTGAAGCAATGAACGACAATCATATGGGCATCATTAAGGAGTGTGCAAAAGAAGTCGGTGGTAACTTCGTTAGACAGGATACCAGCAAGCTATCGCAGGAGACGAAAGATCTGATTAAGAAACGCCAATGCATGAAAGCCTGTAACCCTGCACCTAGAATAGAAATAGCAGAACTTTTGAAGTTAATCAACAAGCGTAACATAGCTGACGTATAGACGTGGAACATGGATAGAATTGAACATGCTCTCCGGAACGGAAGAAGCCTAAAAACAGTGAAGAAGAAACTAGGAAAAGGCAAGAATCAGATGTATGCGTTGAGATAGAGTACGCACTCGATCGAGCACGCACTTCTACGACGCAGAGCTACTATAGATGGCATTGTTTTGATGCTTCTCTCACGTTATCGTGCAAGAGACTGACACGAATGAGCTTGTTTTACTCGCGCATTTGCTTGCAATTTCCGATTGCGTATCGCTGCTGATGTGCAGCTTTGTTGACGATCTGAGCGGGCGCCAAATGCGCGAGGTAGCTGTGCCATTCCCTGGGCGCACTGCCCGAAATACTACCCCGATAATTGTACCATTGCGGCATCGATTTTTCAAATAAACCGTTCTCAAAATTTACGTCGTTTGCATATATAGTACGGTACCTATACGTCTGAACGGCAGCCTGCGAAGCATGAAGACACTTAATTACGCTTAACAACTTGGCAGTGGCGTAGCTAGGTCGTCTGGCACCCGGGGTCCATAGGTCCTCTATCGCACCAGGCCCCCTTCCCCCCCCCCCCCGTTGTCAGGAGGGCGAGGATATCGAAAATTTCCCGCGAGTCTGGGTGGTGTTTGCAGCACGAGCACAAGCTGCCTTGGACCCTCCCCTTTTCGCTTTCATTCCCAGAGATCGCTAATGTAGCAGTTATGCAGGCTGTTTTATTTTCCGCATGCACTGATAACTTGTGATAGCCGCATTTGCACATCTGCTGTCAGATTGTGAGGCTTGGCAGCCAATACAAATAAAGTTTTAATGAGCGCTGTAGAGGCGGTATTGCATTTGCAAAATTGAAGCCCGACAATAATATGTTGACCTACAACTTGCCCTGGAAGTCATTGGAAGACGATGTCATGTCCGTTTATGAGGGCTTGATGGAGAACCTCTCTGGTCTAAAACCGCAATTGTTCATGGGTCTTGCATCGTAAGGCTGACTGCAGAAGCTGAAGGGCTGCCTTGCAGTCACAGAAAACGACCCACTTTCAAGTTTGGTTTGTGCGATGTAATTAACAGCGGCTTGTAGAGCGGCAAGTTCTGTTGCCGTAGAGATCATCATGTGGGACTCTGCAGGTGACTTATCAATCAGTGCAAATCTGTGTTTTTGTCCATATGTCTTGTTCAGTAATGACAGTGTCAAGTTCTGTAGCCGTAGAGGTGGTTATATGGGACACTTTCAACTTAATTGTGACTTATAAGGTAGGGATGACAGCATCGCCTGTGGAGCTGGTTGCTGAGACAGACAAATCAACGTAAATCTGCATTTTTTGTTCATATGTCTCGTTCAGGAATGACAGTGTGAACTGATGTAGAGCCACTGTTGATTTATGGGTCTTCTTTGTAATTCCCGGAATCATGAGGCGTACTTGTGGCTGTCGTAGGCACCAGAGCGGTAACAGTGGTCTTGCTGTTGGGTAAAGCCAAACGGCAGGTAGCTTTGATGTGCCGCAACAAGTTTGGAAAATGCTGCTTGAGGTTTTTCTACTGGCGATGCAGCAATATATTGAATCGGTAATGTGTGCTTTAAGGTTGCCAGTCATTATATATGTCGGAACCAAGTAGCCTCTTGTAAGCATGTGTGTTGCACGAGTCGAGGCACATTGTGGTAGTCCAGGACATGTCCGTAGAACCTGGGGTTGCAAACTTTTGAGGGAATGAATGTGTTTTACATGTGCTCGCCAAACCAGGCAAGCTGTACAGTAAAGAGCCCAGAAACAGTGTTCTGTAAAGGTGCAGCATGGAACATACCTACGTGCCCCTGGTTTTTCCGCACAGGAACCTCATTATATGTTCAATCGAAATTAGTATCCACTTCAGGTAGATGCAATGGGGGCTCCATGAAAGGTCCCGGTAAATAATTGCATCTAAGAAGCAGTGTTGCTTCCGAAATTTGATACCCTGGCCATTGAGAGAAACAGGGTACAGTGCCATGAGTTTGCACGTAAACGTGATTAATGGGCATTTTTCGATGGACACACTAAGGCCTTGTTTCTGGCCGGTTTCTGGAGATACGAACAAGTTAGGGTGGCTGCCCGCTGAATTCTTCCGCATACTTGAAGACGAGTCGCCGCAGAAGGCCAAAGATAAATATAATCAGGTTACATTGGTGAAATCTGGGTAATATTTGGGTAATATTTCAGCAAGGCCAACCATAGTTAAGGTAAAGAGAATAGGGCTCAATACCCTGCCTTGTGGGACGCCACCGTGACAACAACAAAATGACAAAGAGATGGTTAGCTATGACTAGGAGACAGTGTTCTTATTCAATACGGCGAAACTGATACAAAACTAATACAAACAATACAAAACTGATGAATGGAACACTGTGTAGATATTGACGACACGCAAACCATGGTGGGACATGAGCGCATAGCACGAGCACATGAATCGTTCCGCCACCATTTACGCCCAGTCAAGCCAGTATATATGACAGACATATGTGACACTCCGACTGACACCTGGCACCCAAGGCCCACAGCCCCCCAGCCAGTGCCGTTATACGCTACTGCAACTTGGTATTTTAATAATTGCATAACACTTGTCAGTGCCCCTAGACATTATATATTTGTCTATGTTGAAACAAAGGTGATTTTCGATGAACAGTATACTCTTTGCACTCCACCAACACAATTGAGCCATATAGCATGCAGTTCAAAACCAATACAATAACGTTAAATATATGTATACACAAACTATCAGGTTGTGTATACACATAATCAATATGCATCTATAATACAATCAACATTTACATATACAAACCCACTGTTTCTTCAGCCTAAGTATTACATGCTCGTTTTCTTTACACACTGCTCAAATGTATGTCGAAAGAACAGTATGCTTTCACTGGAACAGCAGATTTGGTTTAGATATGTTCAGCAATGGATGCTGCATACTCTTCATAAATCAAACTCCCGCACAATCTCGAGATAGCCAATTCAGCATTTACGAGAATCTGCACTAAACCTGTCCGAGATAGCAATTGTGAAGCACAATGTTCTATAAATCTATGAAGCAAGGAAAACCTTCAAATCCACGGTAAAGTGCACAGATAAATGAATTTTGAGATTTGAACTGAATTGTATGTGAAATAATGTCACTACTGAAATATGTGTCATTAACTGCAATTTGACATTGCCAGGCAGCAGCCACCTATTGTGTGAGAAGGAGTACACCTTTTGGCCTCATAATCAGCCTTTACCTACTAAACTGTTTTACTGATGTTATTCAGTACTCATGCACTCTTTAGCTTGCCTCATGTTTTCATGTTACTTTTTTGTGATGTGTAGCAACCATGCAACCCATTCGTCTACTGCAGCAACAAGGCCTTTCCTGGCCGTCTCCATAACACCCATCTTGAACGTGCATACTCAAGAAAATCATTTTTTTTGAGTTTGCAGATATTTATACCTCATTCACCTTACACGTCACACAAATGCCCTTTTTCGTGCAGGTTAGTTACCTGCAACACGCATCTTGCTGTTGTTCTAGCGATCGCTTGCTTGGGGTGTCATGCCCCCCAGACATGCTTGACCATTGGCATATTACACTTGGCGAGCTATTTTGTTCAGTTCCTATTAATGCTCATGTTGTGTGCTTATTACATATGTTATCTCGAGACGTTGAGGTAAACCGCGGTACTGATAACGACGACGTTAACCCTGCTCCCACCCTCGAAACAATCTATAACGCTATTTCTCGCCTCGAAATGACCCGGAATTCCGTCCTCAGTGAACTCGCGTTAATCCGCGCTGCGCAGTCAGATACAGATAGCTTAGTTGGACGTCTTGCCGCCCGCGTAGACAAGTTATAGCAAACCGTTGAAGCAAATAAAGTTTGCCATGCTATCCATGGCACTGAGGCTGGTTCTGTTACTTCCAAGCTTTAGTCGCAAGTGCAAGCGTTAACCGAAAAATGCGACGACTCGGAGACTGAACTTCGGCGTTGCAACTTCGTCTTTTTTGGTCTGCGTCACGTGGTTGGCGAGTCTTGGGAGCAGCCCGAAGTCCAGATTATTTCATTCTGCCGTGACAAAGTGGACGTATCAATCGATACTAATAACATTGAACAGGCCCATATAATAGGTCGATTCCAAGAAAAGAAGAACCGCCCTATTATCATGAAGTTTGCGCGGTTTAAAGAGAAATCCCAAATTCTCTCCTGTGGCAGGAAGTTAAAAGGCACACCGTTTGCTATACGCGAAGATTACTCCGCACGTGTGTGCCTCGCTAGCACAAAACTCCATCTTTACGTGCAGGAGAGAAGGCTTCCTTTTAAGAATAGGTTCGATAAACTCATCATAGGCAATAACAGTTTTCTTTACGATGCTTAGACTGAGTCAGTTATTGAATTCGAATCCTAGCCACCAACAAGTGCTTGCACTCACCCGTTTTCATCCTTCGCCTTTCACTCTCCCATTCCTGTCTTTGAAGCAACTTATCACCTTATGCAAGGTGTGCTTTCGAACGTCCGTAGTTACTTACCTAAAAAGGATCTCGTGGACGCTCTATTTCGGGATAATGAAACGGACTTTGCCATCTTTACCGAATCATGGCTAACTCCGGACATCGAAAGCGACGAACTAGTGGAGCATGCCATCTCATTCATCACTTACAGCTGCGATAGGACTTCACGCAGGGGCGGTGGTCTACTAGTCTTTGTTCGATCCAATATAGCCTCATGTTCCGTTGCGATGACCTGCAGCCTAGAGTTTATCTGCGTTAAATGGTCCCTCAAATTATGTACGAACCTATCTATAGCGTGTTATCGCCCTCGGGACTGTGGTCACACCATCACTAATGACCTGCACTCAGTTCTAGTTAATTTGACTTCCCTGTTCCCTAACGCCAATTACATCCTTTGTGGCGATTTCAACTTCAAAGACGGCACTTGGTGTGTCGTTTTCCTAACATATCGCATAGATATTGCTGCTTGTTATCCGCTCTTAATTTGGTGTTTGTACTCCAATGAATTCTATAAAGTTGAAGCTTCCAATACACACATACATACCTTAGTAGTAGCGTTGGTAAGTGTGGTTCTTTTTGACGCGTACTTCCTAGTTATTTAAATTCATTAAATAAACTAATAAATGTTCGAAATGTTGCATGAAATCTGGTTTGTTCTTGTTAGGAGCACGATAAATTACCGCTGCAACGAAGCAATGAGAATTCACAACAAGCATATCAAATTCATTCGCATATGAGTGAGAGTACTCTTTAACGACTGAGCACGATATAGAAGACCTCACAAATAGTGCAATGCCTCCACCCCTAGTTCCCGTACTTCGAGGAGTGGAGAAGAATGCATATCCAGGTATATGGCACAGTTCGTCTGAACGCAGCCATGTTTTGGAGGTAGCAATAACATCAAACGGGAAGTTATTTAAGGACAGAGGAGAGCAAAGAGTGTCAATATTTTTGAGCAAGCTGCGCACATTACAATGAATTAAAGTGTAACAGGAGGAACTGTTTAAGAAGTCATTAGCAGACTGAACTATGGTAGCCATGTTAATGCAAAAAACTAACAAATAAGTGATAGGTCGTTATCATTACGAATATTGACAACGCGTGCATTCTCAGCCTTTCGGGCGAGAATTTTTCCGTCTGCTACCCAGACAAATTCCCAGTTGATTGTCTTTTTCCTGGTGATAGCTTTCCCTAGTAGTGTTTTCATTTCGGGGCAGAAGTGCTCGTTAATGTACACATTCGCTGAGCCATCGTATCCGAAATCCTAAGGCCTAATCTTTTTCTTTTTGAACCCTTTAATTATGCGTTCTCGAATAGAACGAGACATGCACTTACCTACAACAGTTAGCCGATCCTTATCTTTACAGGGAACACGATGAATCACATCAAAATCTGTTTCACTAACAGAAATGCCATGCTTTTGACAAACAGATGTCAATACTTCGACGAGGTTTTTCTTTCGTCTTAAGGGAAGTCCCCTGATTTCCTAATTTTGTTGTCGTGTATGTTGCTTCAGCTCGATTATTTCATAGCGGGTGCTTTCAAGCTTACTTCGTAGTTCATTATTTTTTTAGCAACGCTTGTTCTTTTTTCATAGCATCAATTGCTGCCTTGAAACTTTCAAAGTGAGAGTTCAAGAAATAAAGGGATTCCCTTATCTGTTGCATCTCATCTCTCAGAGTAGATGCATGCGAGTCAACCTTGCCTGATAGATCAGTAAGCAACTTTGCCAATTCCTTAATTGTAGTCGGTGGCTTGTCTGTCATTATCAAAGGCAATTCGCATTGGACAGTCAAAAAACGCGCTAAAAGACTAGTCACAGAGCGATCCAGGCACTTCTGGTGGGTTATTATGAAAAGATCCAAGTTGATTTACCTGCACGATTTGAAGAAAACGATTAACCTTTGCCGATGCTTCCAGTTGCCTGGACTGTTCCGTACTGACGAATTTCGCGCTTGTTACAGCTCATTTTATAGCTGATGGGAGGAGGCGTCCATGATTTGACGATCACAGCACCATTCCATGACGCAGGCGTAGTCGGTAGCTACCATGGTGCCAATCTTGAAGATGAAGGCTTATATAGTTGATCGGATGAAACAGCTGGCTGTTTTTGACTGTGAGACCAGCAGCGAATTGGCCCCGGAATCTGCACGATTTGAAGAAAACGATTGACGTTTCCCGATGCTTCCAGCTGCCTGCACCGCTCCGTACTGACCGTTCTCGTCAGTACGGAACGGTCCACTGTGGATATTCGTAATACTGGATAGTTAACTCGACGAGAAATATGAGAATGGCCCTGAGAATGAGTGGATCGATGAAAAAAGATGGCAGCAGCAGAGTGATCTGTTACAGCCGAATCATAAACATTACACCAGCTTGAATTGGTGTTAAAGTTACTTATCCAGTGTGGTCGGATACATAAGTACTAAAAAAGGAGTGTTGGGTAATCATACCTTCCCTTTTTTCCTCTTCTTCCCTTTCCCCTCATTGAGGTTCATTGTTTTTCTAGGCCTTTTGGTTAGGAACCATTCCATTTCCTTCTATATTTCTGCACAGCACCAGAAAGCAGCGACGTTTGAGCACAGAAATGAAATAGTATTGCCTAATGCATACACAATGCTGACAGTACAGATTACAACTTTCTATCTTTTTAGTATCTTGCAACACAAATATAACGTTACAACAAATCTTGCACTTAAGTTTTCCCTAGTCTTGTTAGACCTGATATTCAGCTATTGGCAAGGGCTATTCACAAAATGCGCAAAATTTCCATCTCCCACCTTCCTCTTGTTTTATCTGCAACTTTCAAACACTGACACACCACAGAAACTATCAAATGAACTGCTGATATTGCAATAATGAAAGCTACCCATAAAAATTAGCCATAAAATGGAGAATAGTGATGGTTTCCTGAAAAAGAAAAGGTTGGCTTGGAAATAGTGAAGGCATATCTGGATAAGACTGTGCTTATCTGAAAGTTTTCCACACAGGTAGGTGTGAACATTATAAATATGTGAGCCAGTGCTTTGAAAAGTGCTACAGGTATGCAGGTGAGTGTCGGTGAAAGTGACTCGATAAATATGAGCGAGTTCACACATAAAGTGTTGGTTAGCAGGAGCAAGTGTCTCACAATCTGTTCCTGAGAACTAAGCAATGGTGTCATAGAAATCTTAAAACCTGGTCGGGCAGGAACACTGTGGGGCTGTCAAAAAACGCAGCAGCAGTGCTGCATCCTGAAGAGAGAGCACAAGCAATGTTATTGCAAATACGTTCTGCAGAAATTCACGAACTCGAGGAAGCTTCATGAAAGTGAAAAAATGCCATACACCGCGCACTAGCTTGAAGCTCCAGAGGAAATTTGTAGCTTTGTGCTGCTGTAGGGTGGAGGACAATTTTTTACTTTCAAGAATAACACTGAACAACAGTCACACACTAGGATGGCAAAAAAGAAAAAAACTGGCTCTGTCCATGAAGTACGAGATAGCCTGTCACTAGGGTCTGCAATGATAACACACCGTCAAGTCGTTTATATTACTTTCATACATAACAAAGTAAACATATAAATGTAGCAACTTGCAATGACATGGCTGATTAACTTCTTTTGGAGTGTGAGCAAGTAACCCACTCGAGAGCAAACTTTCGAATTGCCTTGAACAACATTCACAACGCTCTTCCCCTGCCTTGTTTTATAATGGAGCCAAGAGCCCATGATATGTTAATGTTACCAGCTCCACCACCTTTTTCTTCCCTTTATTCTACATGGAATATTTCCAAATTTGATCGGCTGCATTTCACAGAAATCCCCTGGTGTTCTGCCAACAAGAGCACTGCCGACAAAGCCATGGTAAGCAAGAGCTGTGCTTACTACTCACTAGGTGTAGTGCAAACTTTTGCTTGAATTCTCCCCTGTTTTAGGCACATGCCTATGCACTGTCTTCTAGACATGATCATCACGTGTAGACATTTGTTCACAATGTCTGAACCTGGAGCCCTTTGTGAGCCATTTACTGACACAAAAATGTGTTTATCGGTGAATAGGTAATCATGACCCGAGTTGGCAGGCCACTGCATCCCGCAATGCCTGATGCAAGCACATAGCATTTAAGGTCATGCTGACGCATTCAACATGACCTTCTTCCAATGGGTTGATTCATGGGTCTTAACATCTGAAAGCAACACTACAGCTATGAAAGATGCCATAGTGGAGGACTCTGGAAATAATTTGGCCACATGAGCTCTTTAATGTGCACCTAAATCTAAATACATGAGTGTGCTTGCATTTCACCCCCTTCAAAATGAACATTCCATGGACAGGGGTCGAACTATCAACCACATGCTTAGCAGCACAACGCCGAAGACATTAAGGCACCACAGTGGGTATCGTGTTCACTACACACTTTTTTGCACACTGCTGGACAAAGTGCAGCACCAATTTAGGAGCCTGAAGTACCTTATTATCCAGTAAAAAATAATAGCACAAACCAGGACGATGACAAAATTAGAGGGACACACACAGAAGTGCCCCTAACAACTATTTTTATTCTCCCGCCACCACGCACATATGTACACCATGGCCACACATGCGCAGATGTAATAAAAATGAACACATCACTTATGCCAGGCAGTTAACCAATATGTGAGCTTAAAAACTGGCACTCTGCAACTTAAAGACATAAGTATGTGTCACTGATACAGTCATATGCTTTTTTCTTTATGTGATAAGCTTCTAGTACTAATCGCTCTTGCTCCCTTTCGCTTCGCCCCAGAATCAAGGCTTCATCAAAGCGTGGTGCACAATTGCGGCAAGTATTCAAATGGGACGCAAGATGTGCTCTCCGTTAGCATTACTGTTTGCTTTTCTGGCATGTTCCCTGAGTCACTCATTCATGCATCGCCTGGTCTGACCGATGTATGTCTTTCCACATGATAAAGGTAGGGCATAAACAACTCCGTTTGCATAGGGAGCGTATGATATCCCATGCCCATGACTGCATGTGCGGGCACAGTGTCGCGAACTTATTCGGGACAGAAAAATCCAGAGGGACAGCGTGCCTGCCTGCAACCTTCTTAAGGTTGTGGGTAACCTTATGCATATGAAGCACAGGTCTGAACGCTTCACGTTCTGTCATGTAACTCGTACTCAGCTTTCTGATTTTCAAACTCTGTTACAGACTTAAGCTATAGCAGTCAAAAGTGTCATAGGGAACCCTGCTGCCTAAAGCAGGCGAAGCTGATTATCAAAACCTGCCTGAATTTTATTGCAACCCGATTTATTGAGAGCTGATTCCATGCATTGGGATGCTATGCTTCTTTTCACAATTATTAATAATAATAATAATATTTGGGGTTTTACGTGCCAAAACCACTTCCTGATTATGAGGCACGCCGTAGTGGAGGACTCCGGAAATTTTAACCACCTGGGGTTCTTTAACGTGCACCTAAATCTAAGCACACGGGTGTTTTCGCATTTCGCCCCCATCGAAATGCGGCCGCCGTGGCCGGGATTCGATCCCGCGACCTCGTGCTCAGCAGCCCAACACCATAGCCACTGAGCAACCACGGTGGGTTTAACAATTATTGAATGCCTCGACTTGAAAGACACAAGTTCCCTTTGTGCCCGAGTAAAGTAAACCTAACAAGCATGACGTTCACAGAACTCTAGGTTAAGATCAAGGAACGGCAAATGATTACCGTGGGGTAGTTCGTGCGTAAATCTTAGTCCTTGACCACATTGATTAAGAACACTTAAAACCTCATTAACAGTATCCAGGTAGGAAGAGCCACATGCTAAAAACACTAAATACTCGTCGACATATCTAAAAACCTTTAAACCCTTTCCCTATTTAATTGTGCACCACGCTTTCATGAGACCTTGATTCTGGGGCGAAGCAAAAACGAGCAAGCGCAATTAACACTAAAGCTCATCACATAAAGAAAAAAGCAGATGACTGTGTCGATGTCACATCCTTATCTCCACGCTGTAGAGTGAGCTTTTAGGCTCACATGTCTGTTAACAGCCTGGCATAAATGATGTGTTCATTTTGATTACGTTTGTGCATGTGTGGCCATGGTGTATACAGGGCGTCCCACATAACTTGAGCCAAAAATTTAAAAATGAAAGGAGTGTCGAAGCGAACTGAAATGAACGCATACTATTCACAATAGCCTATAGTAACTCAGACAAGTTTTTGTTTCCCCATATTTCACTTGGTCATTGCCTCGCCCACCCGTCTTAACCCCTCTCCCCTTTAGAAGCACCCTACATATATATACTGTGCCGAGGAAAGCATATGTCACCTTGAAAAAGACAAGTCCACTTGTCGAAATCCTGCCACCCGCTTTTACCTTGTTCTCGTTTTGCTCATCTTGATCTTGAATGATTAGTCACTCTGATCGGTAAGCTTTCTGTTGCACTAAAAAATAGGTACCATGAAAATTGGTTGTCAGTCCCTTCAACAGGCGTTAAACGCTTTGTGATTTTGTAATTAGAGCTCACCTACTTTTATCGAGACTGAAAGCAGGCAAAATGGTTTTTTGTTTTTCTTGACTAACTTCTAACATCACATTGTGCTTTTCAATTTCAAGATAGTGATAATAATTCAAAGCTAGCATTCATATTGTTCCCAGAACATAGAAGTGGCAAGTGCAAATTACAAAAAAATTGGCACAGGCCGGCAATATTTCACTCAAGCACTCTGTAAGCTATACGCAAACACAATGCCTATGCTCAAACGAAGAGTAATTGCAGCTTTGCTTCTACACTTCACTCTCTCAACCATGCTTTTCTGTACAACAAATTGCACATTGCATTACATGTGCAATGAAAGTTGGTACGTCATGATGGTCAAACGTGATAAATGCACAGACTGAATTGACAGAAGCTATGTTCTTTCATCAAGCAGACCAAGCAGTACGTGTCCCAGTGTGGTCGGATACATAAGTACTAAAAAAGGAGTGTTGGGTAGTCATACCTTCCCTTTGTCCTCTTCTTCCCTTTCCCCTCATTGAGGTTCATTGTCTTTCTAGGCCTTTTGGTTAGGAACCATTCCATTTCCTTCTATGTTTCTGCACAGCACCAGAAAGCAGCGACGTTTGAGCACAGAAATGAAATAGTATTGCCTAATGCATACACAATGCTGACAGTACAGATTACAACTTTCTATCTTTTTGGTATCTTGCAACACAAATGTAACGTTACAACAGATCTTACACTTAAGTTTTCCCTAGTCTTGTTAGATCTGATATTCAGCTATTGACAAGCATTGGGATTATATACAATGGCAAGATTTGCAGCCGATTCAATTTTTACCTGTTAGAACTACCCAGGAGAATATTCGGTGAATATATCCGTGAAACAGGGCAATCAATGAATGTCCGGTTAAGCGGACATCGCGTGGACATAGCTAAAAAGCTTTCCAAAGCCGTCGCCGAGCATTTCAACCAACCAGGTCATAACTTTGAGGAACTTAAACTCTACATCCCACAGAGAAATTTTCGTTCTGAACAAGAACGAAAATACAGAGAATCATACCTTATCCATAAGTTCAAGATATTGCAACCAATAGGCATAAACGTTTCAAATGGAGCTTTAGAATCTATTCACTATTCTAAATTTCAAGCTATAGATGACAACACTTAGTTTTGCTTTATATATTTCTTTCTTTTCTCTTTTTTTTCGTTCCTTTGTTTCCAGCCGGCGTGTCAGACGCTGTTGACGCGCAGGCTAACACGCGGGCGTTGATACGTGCTTGACATTCGGCCGGGCCACTGGCCTTGTGCACAGCGCTGCTTTATTCTCAACTCGACACGCTGACACAGCTTCACTCGTTGCCACACCCACCCGCCTTACACCCTCTCCCCTTTATAAGAACCCCACCTATAAATACAGTGGTGAGGAAAGCATACGTCGCCTTGAAGAAGACAAGTCCGCTTGTCAAAACGTTGGCTCCAGCTTTCACCTTGTTCTCCTTTTGCTCATCGTCCTAAGTTGCAGATAGACATTCTCACAGAAACTGTCTATTTGAAGCTTGGCAATTCTTGGAATAGTGATCACATATGACACATTATTTCTGGCACTGTGAATATAGGAAACCACAGAGCTGCCAGTCGAAAAGCACCTTCATTGAGCCAGATTGAAGCTAGTGAGGCCACCAGAGATTTGCACTCTTTCTCGTAATCGTCGGCACTTAGTTGAAGCTCTGAACATGCCTCACTAGAGCTATCGAAGCCTAATTGTTAATTTGAAGTGAGGGATTATTGAAATGCGCAATAATTTTGGTATTCGAGAAGGTGGTGGTTGTCAATAGAGATGTCCAACTCCACACTACAATCTCTAAAAGCCTGGGGAGCCAGATTTCCAAATAATTACTGCAAACTGCAGCCACAGAAATTTTTTTGTGGGGAAACTTGTGCCATCTAGTGCGCAACATTCACCCAAAATGTGATAAAATGGGTGCTATGCATTTCTGGCACTCTGCGGATAAAAGAAAGCCGTTGGATGAGTAAGACTTATAACACATGTTATAACTTAGTTGATGCCTTACTTGGATAATTAGTGTGATTGTGTGTAAGCAGTTGTTTAAACAAAACTAATAAATTAAAAATTGGCAGAAAAGCTAATTGAATATTCTTTTCTTTGCCTCAATATGTACTGCCATGCAGCCGCGGTGAGCAGGTAATTCCAGATGAGCTCGGTAGAAAATGTTTTCTTAAGCGTGCTCTTTTTAGGCGTATATATTTTTATGCATCTGTAATTTTTTTTCACAATACTCGCAATATTGTGCGACCATAAGTTGCTCATGGAAGTTTCATCAATGATCCTAATGCCTCTGTTCGATGCCATTTCCGCCACATAAAGGGCACAAAATCACTGTGTCATGATGCTGCTATTGGTTCCGCTCAGCAAGCTTTCTTGGAAGTTTTGCAGGGCTCCTTTCACGTCTAGTGTTCATAACTTTATTCCCTGCTACATGATAGGTAGCTTTGAAGTTTAATCCGCACTTACAGCGTGGTTTGTAATGTGTAAAAGCCATCAGTTATTGATCACGCATCCATCCTTTTTTGTTTGAAATCTCTTTCTATGCACATGTGCAATACCTCTTGCAGGTGTGTCTAGCGTTGCAGAGCACCAATAAAAGTTAGCATCCGCCCACTTCCTTTCTTGACTGTAGTTGTGTTGTTCTGCCATTATAATGAATTACTAGAAAGTAGCCTGGTTATTAGTTGTTTTGTTAAAGTATTGCTCTAGAATGAATTGTCACAGATCTGAAACACTTTACAGGCTGTAAAAAAATAATTGCGAATACCGAAATATCATTCTTAACAGCTAGCAGCATTGCAAAATTACGAACATAGTACTTGAGCTCTAGTAGTTGCTACAGCTGTTCTACATCACAAATTCCTTTAGCTTTACTGAAGTCTGATATCAACCTAATGCGCCACTGCTAGGTTTTACTTATAGGCAGTGCAGGTGGAAGCCACGAGCATAGTGACTCTAATGAGTGCAAAACAAAAAATAAACAGCATGTTTATTCCGCATAAATTCAGCATAGGTTCCGCGTAAATTCGAAGGGTTGTAAAAACTTGGAGGACGCTTAAGCTTCGCCTTCAAGAGTGGAACACGATAGCGTTATCGCACCCTGTTCGCACCGCCCACTCATTCTCTCGGCATGTTGTTGAGTCAACCGAAGAGGAAACGTGTGCCTGAGCAAGCGGAATGAACCAAAGAAATGGGTGTCTCGGAGGGAGAAACGATCTACGCGAGCCAAACGTCGTGATCGGCGTGGACAGCCGGGCCGCGACGCGCCATGAAGACGGACGCGATCATGGAGCTGACGCCTCGATGGCATCGTCCTCTATCTTGCTTGGGAGCACCACGCAGACGCATCACACCTCGCCATAAGCACGGCACACATCGCAGGGGACGCTTTCCACCAGACGCGCTACGGCGCAGCGTTCATGTCAGAGGCGTCCCGCCTCGGACGCTGCACCTAGGAATCGCGCTGTGAGCGGAAAGAGGAGCTGCGTCGCCTAAACATGAAGTTGCATGTGACTCATGCTGGAAGTTGAAGGGGAGAGAGCGAGAAAATGAAACGCAAGGGTATTGGGGCATCCTCGCACCGGTCCCCGCACGACCCCAATGCGCACAAACGAGACAAAGGGGAAAAGCGGGCAAGTGGCGCGCCACCTGTCGGGGCAGCGCCATACATTGCGAGAAAGGGGTTCGCTGTGTTTGCCGCAAAATGGCTCTGCGTGTGAGCCAAGCGCAGAAGAAATGTAGCGGAAACATACTTCGCTACGGGTTTAACTGCAAGTTCGGTAATATACGTGCTTATAATTACCGATATACACCGCAGTATAAGTTTCTACGGCACGCTTCTAAAGCAACACCGCATTCACTAGAGGCGCTTTTGTCCCGAATTGAACCATCGAACTCATGCAATCGGCGGCAACTCCAGGCACCTACCTAGGTGTCCCCCTCGAACATTATCAAGATAGCAAAGAATATTGGGATAATGAAGTAGTGCGAATGAAAACCCAGACCGGCAAATGGGGAGGGCATAAATTTTCTATGTTTGCAAGAGCCACCGTGTGTAACTTCTTTTTAGTCGCTAAAATCGTTTATGTGATGCAAGCGTTATGTCTGACGAGGATATCTGTGCAAAAGCTGCATAGAGTATTTGCGATGTTTATTTGGGCCTCAACATGGGAACGTACAAGTCGTAGTAATCTGTTCCATAGAGTCTTGAATGGCGGGCTGGGGTTGTCACATTTGTTCCTCAAACAGATTGTAAGCAGGTTTCTTTTTTTGCGTGATCAAAAGGATGCTTTTCTGAGAACAATGATTCAAGTTAGACTGCGCGATTCATTGCCTGATTATGCAGTGTTGTCCATGTATACGGGGCCAATGCCTTTAAGTGATCAGCAAGAGACAGCGAAGGCTTTACCGTGGCGCACGCATGGCGCTTTTATTGGCTTTAATCCGAAGAGTCACTGACACCATGACATTGGGGCTCCTAGCGTCGTTTTATAAAGTGCACAATATACGTATTTAACTTCCGAAAGCACAACAGGCGTTACTGCCTTTATATTGTGGAAAGCTATATGATAGAATGCCAACACGAGTCACAGCAGGCAGTCGCATATGAAACTCAACAACCGTTAAGCATTTTACCCGTAGCAGTTAAGCAACGCAACAGGCAAGTCTGCCAATTTTCAGGCAGGCCTGCCGAGCACGAGCCCTAGTCTTCTTTTACCATCCGAATCATTTGTAAAGCTTTGTACTTTTCATTGATATGTTCAAGTCAAGAGAAGGTCTGAATGCGTTAGATCTGTGGGCCAAGAAGGCATTTCTGTGTGTAAGTACGAATGAGCCAGGTTACGTTAACATTTGCTCAGTTTGAGTCCGAAACATCCCAACTGAGTATAATTGCGGTGAGTGTGAAGCCGAGTGAGCATAGCTGAATAGATTTTTTGGTTACTCTCAGTCGGAATGAGCCCAGCTGAGAATGGATCTGGCGAGTTTGAGTTTCGATGAGCCTTGCCAGTATAAGTTCTAGTGATCCCGGCGCTTTAGAATTTCCGTGAGTCTGAGTCAGAGTGAGCTGTAATAAAAAAAGTTTGTCCACGATTGCGATACTCCGAAAGGCAAAATTTTAGTGCAGCTCAATTTGTGTTTTCGTTTCGCGATATATGGGCTGGCCCGGACAATATGTCTCGCGTGGCACACTGTACACGGAGCGAAGTTTATGGCGACTGTCTCGCTAACCGGGAGATCGCGACCGGCAGCGCGTGGGTGAGGCGTGGGCGCGTTTCACGGCAGCCGCCGCCGACAGACCTCGCAGAAGGCGCACGCTACTTTGGCGCCATCTCGTAATCATCGTCACTGCACTGGGCCGTCTTGCGCAGGGCTGCACTTTTCTTCACAAGCTTTCGACATACCCTCGTCCTCCGCTTCACGCTGCCAGTGCGCCCTGCTCCTGCGCTTTCCTCCTCGCAGTCTTCAATTTGGCCGCTTTATACAGCGAAGCTGTTTACCTCTAACCCCCTAAGCTTCCCCCGCATGCGTTCCCAGGGGGTTACTTTGGATGGTTTACGTCCGTGTCGGAGACAAGGCACGTGGGCAGGAATGGAGAAGGGTAAGAGAGAGGGGAAAAATTCTGGCGAAAACGCTGCAGTAATGGAAACCGGGAGGGGCAAAGAGTGCGCCGACGGCACCTGTGCACGTGCGCAGCGCTTCGGTACTTATGACGTCATGCGTGTCGGAGCTGCCAGGCGCGGCTGTATCAGCGATTGCGGTAAATGCATGGGAGCGCTTATGTGTGTGTAGTGTGGTGTCTCACGCCGGAGGAAGAAGCGGACAGCTGTCTTCCGGAGTGTAGCATTGGTACACAGCCTGAACAGCTTGGCTTGTAATCCGTCCCCACATGAACGCTGCGGCTCCACGAATTTTTTTTTCATCCCCCACTGCCATCTGCCTTCATTCTTTCATCCACTGGGCTTGTTCACTACGTTACGCAGATGCTCGCCGCGTGAACACGCGCCTAAGAGCTGAGTTCTAAAAAATATAATTTGTGAGTGAGCGTGAGTGTGCCCCGTTTACTTTGCCGACCTGTGGTCAAGCGTCTAAATACAAGCAGTGTGGCCCGCTTTCACGATAGAAATGTCCCTAGACAAACAGTGCTGTAAACTAAGCTCACGCGTCGAGCAATTGGTTTGCTTGAAAACGCAGAAACAAACGGCCAGAGAAGGATGATGGCCGTTTCAACGTGAGGGTGAGGAATGGCGTTGAAAGGTGTTTGTGCTAAGAGTGAGTTACGGCGGATAACTTTTTGCAGGTGAGGGCGAGGGTAAAGCAGGGTGCTCCAAGTATTCGACGTGGGAGTGGGGGTGAAGTGCTCACGATGTTTGCGTCGTGATGTCGAGGGAGGAATGCGAATAAATGAAGGCATTTGTTCACCTCTGGTCAGCAACGGTTGTCATCCCCAGTGGTAATGGAGCGAAGCGGTCCTGGCTTCTAGTATCTCAAAGCGGAATTGACTACGATTATTACGCGAATCAAGTAAATCGCCGATGTTAACGTCGTTTACTATTGACAAAGACGACACAGTTTCAGTGCCCATAATGTGCTCACGAGTGAAAAGTTATTGCGTGCGGCCTGCTTCGTAAGCTGCCATTTCTGTTTTGATGTCCCGCAGTTCTGGAGCGGCCGCCGCCCGTTCGTTTTCCGGTTGTCAAACCACTGCGAATTCATTCCCATAATTCTTGATATGATGTCTGTTTATATGCGCTACTGAAATGATCATTCTTCATCTCAATATACCCCTGCATCCTGCATTTGGTCCGATACGACTTTATAGCAAATCACCTCGTTTACATGATATACGATATGCTTGAAATTTGATACAATACGCTTCTGTCGCATTCAAGTGGCAGAAGTTGGCAGTCAGTTCACCTCCAGCGAGTTAAGCGACGTCATGCAACGGAATAGCCTTGAGCAATCTTTTTCACAACGAAATCATTCAGCGACAAACCACGGAACTGAGAACTTCGTACGAACTATCAAATTGTAATCAATTCAATACTTAGACCAAGATGGCCAAGCACAATGCACTTCTGCTCGCCTACAGAACCGGTTGCGTTACGACCACCTGCGCTCCAGCTGAACTCATGACTGGAGCGTAATTATGCACGAGATTCAACCTCCTACAACCGACAGCGCAACTCGTGGTAAGAAAGAGGGAAAAAAATTTCCCGTACACACCTCCACAAAGCCTTATGTTTACGAAGGTGACTCAGTCTGGGTAAAAGACTGCATGACCAAAACATTGTGAACAAAAGCCAATGTAAGCAGCCTACTTGGAAACAAAACTCACAAGGTGCGTCTGCAATACCGAAATATGCTGGAGACACCACATAGAGCCGTTGCGGCCTGACGGGAGTCGAAACGACAAAAATCAGAAACCGGAGAAGAAAAGTTCACTAATATTGAAGCAGCAACGGTTATATCAAAGCACGAGACAATACAGCCTCCTTTGGAAACGATCGTACCACAGGACGAAAGCTACGGCGAAACGCAAAACCTGAAATTTACATTAGTAGCTGCGTCTCCCCGAGCCCAGTTACGAAGATCAACACCAGCTCGAAAACCTCCGCAAGAATATGGAGGGTAAAACATCTCAGTGTTTTACCCTTAGGGGGAGCATACTGTGCCACACTAAACGCAGCAACGAAGCAGCGCAAGAAAAAGTTGGCACCAACCGTGCTCCCCACACCGGCATGCGCTCTGACCCTAGAGCCAGCTAGAACAACGGCGAAGAGGTCCAAACTCGGGGAAGGAATTTGGACGGCGAGCTTCCGGCAACAATCCTTAACATACGGTACTCCAGATAAGAGTGCAATGCAACGTCCACCTGCATAACCAAGTTAAAATAAGCACAGGTAATTCCCAGTTTAACCCTGGCATCTACAAATAACTTTGCGCACTTTAACATGCTACACTGCGTCATAGTTTGCTTTGTCTCTTAATTTTCATATACGTCTCGCAATTGTTTTGTTCTGAATCACTATCCCTAAATTATAGTCTGCCATTTGGAAATAAAATTGTTTGTTATAGTGCCTGGCCGTAGCGACCATGGAGAGCACAGTAGCAAAACTGCTAATGACGAAACTAGCTTTTTATTAGCCGCCATGGTTTCTCGGTGGCTATGGTGTTGGGCTGCTCAGAACGAGGTCGCGGCATCGAATCCCGGCCGTAGCGGCCGCATTTGGGTGAGGGCGAAATGCGAAAACACCCGTGCACTTAGATTTAGGTGCACGTTAAAGAGCCCCAGGTGGTCGGTATTTCCGGAGTTCCCCACTACGGCGTGCCTCATAATCAGAGAGTGGTTTTGGCACCTAAAACCCCATAATTTTTAGCTTATTATTGGGCGAACCTGTGCCCATAAAGGCAAGTGACAATCGAAGCACAAATATTGCGGTGACACAATCGGCGATCCTCGAAATCTGATCAGCGGGTCAAGCGCGTCGGCCTTTGTACACTACCCGTCGCAGGTTGCAGTGTTATCGCTGGTGTCCGCGTGGGTTCCATAAAATACTACACAGCTCGTGTCGCGCATGCAGTCTGATTATACAAGGTTCGGCGAACACATACACAACGGATAAAATTAAGGATACCATTTGCGTAACTTAAAAATCGCGGAAGCGCATCCTGCGCTGAGCGATAACATTTAAGTTGTTAGGAAGTCAAATGCAGTCTCCGAAAAAAAGAAAGGTAACTAAGTACCCATGTTAATAATTTTATTTGGACCGTGAGATTTCGCCTTTTCCCATACCCTTCCCACAGCTTATACAAGGCGGATCCCAATAGGTCGCGAAGCTTCGGGCGAAAAGCCGTTCAGAAGAAATTGTCACCGACATCAGCAAGGGTGGTTATGGGAGCAGCGATTGAAGCGCGACAATGTTTGGAGGCAACAAACATTGGGAAAGGAAAGAGCATTTTTTTGTTTAAAGCGAGACACATATAGAGTGATTCAACAAAAATAAAACTGTTGGTCAGTTTTATATATGCGTGGCGAGTAAAGAAATCAGAAGTTCATTTTATTTTGTTATAATGAAGAAATAATTTTTTTCAGCGCCCATCGTCATTTCCAGCGATCAACACCGCTATCACTTGCAATGCAATGCAGCTCTTGGTGTGTGCAGAAAGGCGCGCTTGTAAAGTTCACCTTCTACATATGCACTTCTTCACACGTTGTGCTGTTTTGCTTGTAGACGTTTGTCCGAATTTTCTGACGCGGGTAGCTTTTATCGTTTCTTGACCTGTTCAGTCAAGAGTACTCAGTTGCGATCGCCAGACAGTTGTCTACTTGCTTTCGGGGAACTGCGTTCGCCGTCATGCTTGGCGTCTGAAGGCAGGACCAGCACTCCACACCTGAGGTTACGTCGGCCTCCAAAGAGAGTATGTTTTATGCAGGGGAACGATTTCGGCAACCGTACGTCATGCCTTTTCCTGCGCCACTTTCCGAGCTGGAAGTATGCAACGCCCGTCAAGTCAAACGGCGTAGCATTTGAATATACAGTTTTAATGTCAGGCAACCAAAACAAATTTCGTGTCTTCCCGAATACAAAGACGTCACTTCTGTTTTTAGCGGACATGGCGTCACATTATCTTTCTTCCGCCAGAAGTGTTTCCTCCTCACACAGATGGCGCTAAGCCCGATGAACTGCGAATGAACCACAATGTTTGGAACCTATGCGCTGCTATGGAAGCTTCGCTGCCATACTTACCTTGGCTTATACATCTTGCCTTGCCTTGCTTAGTAACTCAGGGGCGCATTTGCAATGCATGCTCACTGATCTGGACAGGCAAAGCAGAAAGTTTGGTCTAAAAATTAATCTGCAGAAAAGTGAAGTAATATTTACGGTCTCTGACGAGAACAGCAGTTTACGATCGGTAGCGAGGCACTGGAAGTTGTAACGGAATACATCTATTTAGGGCAGCTAGTCACCGCGAATCCGGATCATGAGACTGAAATAATCAGAACAATAAGAATATGCTGGGGTGCGTTTGGCAGGCATTTTCAGATCATGGACAGCAGGTTGTCATTATCCCTCTAGAGAAAAGTGTATAACACCTGTGGCTTACCAGTACTCACCTACGGGGCAGAAACCTGGAGGCTTACGAAAAGCGCTCTACTTAAATTGAGGACGACGCAACGAGCTATGTAAATAAGAATGATGGGTGTAACGTTAAGGGATAAGAAAAGAGCAGATTTGGTGAGGGAACAAACGCGGGTTAATGACACCTTAGTTGAAATCAAGAAAAAGAAATGGGCATGGGCAGGACATGTAATGAGGAGGGAAGATAAGCGTTGGTCAATAAGGGTTACGGAATGGATTCCAAGAGAAGGGAAGCGTTGCAGGGGGCGGCAGAAAGTTAGGTGGACGGATGAGATTAAGAAGTTTGCAGGGACAACATGGCCACAATTCGCACATGACCGGGGTAGTTGGAGAATCAGGAGAGACCTTTGGCCTGCAGTAGGTGCAACCAGGCTACTGATGACGGTAACGATACATCTCAGAAACGTATTTTATACTGCCGCGCGGATACGAAGTGTGAATGACGGTAAAAACAAACGCAGGAAAGCCCAACCGCAGGCCTAAACGCGTCATGATTCGGCTCCACGCGCCGCGTGTTCCAACAACGCAACTGCCTAGGACGACTGTCTTTATGTGCATTGCAGTTGTTCCTGAGTAACATTACACTTCAGCAATGACTATTCACGTACACCAGCAATCGCTGTGGCTTCACATTTGTCAGGGGAACGATTTCTGCCTCCTCCTGGTAAAATTCGAGCGCGCACTATTTGATAGCCGCCACCACATTCCAGGGTACGAAGCAGCATACAGTGGACGGCGCCCAGCCTGTTCGTAAGCCGGTTCAAAGCTGTCCGCTGGTTTCCGAGTCATGGTACTTTTGCATTTCTCTATGGGCGTCTTGCGCTGCAGCTTGAGGTATAGTAACGGCGCCTGGTTGAGGCGAGAAACATTATCTGGGTAGTACCAGCTTGGGTAGTATTGAGCCCTGGCTGTGGCGAAGCACGTTTCTAGCCCCAGTTTTGCGTCGATTCGTACTTTTTCTGATTGCGAAAAAGCTCCTCACTTCTCACAGACCACGCTGTGAGCTGGCCGCAGCCTATAGTTTAACGAAAACGGACTCTCCGTGGGGCGTCACGCTGGAACCAGAAGGAATCGGCAACGCCGATCCGGAGAGACCTAACTCAGCCTCAAAAAAGCGTCACCGTCGTTACTGCTCCGTCGGGGGCTGCGATGAACAAGAAGGCCTGCATCCCAACATCATATTCTACCGTTTTCCCTCAAGGCGCGCTGGATAACTGCAGTTCATCACTCTGGATAAACGAAACTTAGCGCCATGCTCACTGATTCGCCTGTCTTGAAGCCTACTTGATTATCTGCGTTGCTAAAATTCGGTCTTTTACAGCTACAGTCCCAACGGCAAACCGTGGCAGCCAGCGCCGCGCACCAGGATACGCAGTCGCCACATTGTGGGCAACGAGGAAAGCAATTCGGCCAGTGACCCCGCGTATGTGCCTACAGTCTACCCCACGGCCTACAACAGGCCTCTTCCACTTGACAGCAAGCAGCAAGGATGAGACATGCAGTATATAATTTACAGGTCAAATACAACATCTCACTTTAAGTTATCACTATTCAATGGCAGACCGACATCGCAGCAGGCATGGCTAATGATTCAGGATTCGAGACCCGGCCAAAGCGACAATTAACAATTCGACCAGTGCGAAGTGGTGAAGTGACCAGGTGTGTGCAAATGACCACAAATGGTCGAGCTGATTCGGTGACAATTCACTGCCCCACTTCGAGCAGCACAAGTTAGAGAGTTAAATGTGCTCATCCTTGACCTCAAGCCAGCACGTTGAGGTAGCGCAGCAAGGCAGTATTGATTACGGCAAATCGATGTTCGAGCGCTGTCATTAAAAGCTACATCAAGCGAGCAGCGCGCGAGCTCGCTCTGCAACGTGATTACTGCGAGCTCATATGCACAGCGTCAGCTATTTGTCAGTTGCTAAAGGGGCAGATGGCCACTACTACAGCGCAGGCATAACTACTTTCTAGCGGCATGCTCTCAACAAAGATTGCTGGAGGCCCGCCGTTTCGTGCCATGTCGAAAGACCGCTGCCGTCGCGGCGCGTACGTACAATCGTGCGCTCGAACAGTTCGTATATCGCGGCATGCTGAAAGACCGCTGCCGTCGCGGCGCCTACCGGCGTGCGCTCGGCCAGTTCCGTATACATGAGGTCTGCTTATCGCTGCTATGATTTCATTTACAGCAAACATTTCCTCGCATTTGTGCGCCTGAATCTAGCAGTGTGCCAACCTTACTTGAACTTCAATTCGTACGCGACTCCCTTCAATTGCGATTGTCACCGCGCGCTAAAATTTCGCCCCTTATTTCTTGAATGGCGTACACGTATTCGGCGTTGCATAATTTCTTGCCTTTACGCAGCGTGCCACTCCTGAAAAAATCTTCGGCGCCCGATATTCGCTGCAAGCCGTGGTACGACACAACCGAATGTGGCGGGTCCATGTTGTAAACGTGCTTTCCGGAGCAGACGACCAAGCTTGCAACTACCCAGTTCAGGACAGAGGGCGCTTTTTTGCACCATTTTGGCAGCGCCCCCTGGGCAAAGCAGGAGCCCCATACCAGAACTCAACCAGAACAAAACCATAACGTGATTTACCTGAACGGAACCAGTATTGTTTTCAGTTCAATATCCATGTTTCATATATATATTTGCTATGATTACAATTCCATTATATTATTAATCTTGCAACTGAGTCTGGTACCGCGACAAACTATTTCTCGGTCAACGATGCTTGCAGGAATCCCAGTTCTTAGAGAACTCTATGATGTTGATAAAAAAAATGGATCGCTAACATGACAAATCTCCGTTCGAGCAATCCTGTTAGCATTCATGGTATAATGATATGTGCAGCTTTGTAAATATGACCTGATGATCCGCAAAGCTCAAGCTACGAAGGAGTTTAATGTTTAGCAAAATACCATGATATAAATGTTTCTTCTCATTGCATTTTGCTAGCCTAATTTCCCAAATTATGAATCAACAAATGTATAATATATATTTGGGTCAGCAGAGCTTAAAAATACAGGAAATAGTGGCGACAGGTTTTAGAGTAGAGAGAAATGTTGCATATATATATATATATATATATATATATATATATATATATATATGTGTGTGTGTGTGTGTGTGTGTGTGTGTGTGTGTGTGTGTGTGTGTGTGTGTGTGTGTGTGTGTGTGTGTGTGTGTGTGTGTGTGTGTGTGTGTGTGTGTGTGTGTGTGTGTGTGTGTGTGTGTGTGTGTGTGTGCGTGTCTATATCGCTGTGTTTAAATTGGCTTAATTGTGTCATTGACAATTCACATTTGCATGTGGCAAACATAGCTTATTTAATAAGCTTTTTAAAGGAGAGGATCGACAGCTTCGTGCATGAACCAACTTCGGCATGTTAAATCGACTGGGGTATTTGGCCATATAAACAGTAATCATTGTTTATTGCGGTCTTGTTTAATTTATGATCACCATCCTCTACAAATGACTGTTGTTCTCTCCAGGGTTTCGTAAACAAGCAACGGGTGCATTCAGTATATGTAAGCGAAATATCAGGTAAGTACCCTTTTTCATAAAGTTAGAGGGAAGTTTCTGCGAAGTAATATCTTGATGCGTGTAACGAAAATCGATCAAGCAGTAAAGCGAGGGAGGTAATTTTGTTTCATATCTTTATAAGCTTCACTTTCATCACCATTGAGTACAGATGTCCATTTCTTGTTTGAGCTTTTTTCCGCGACTACAGAGGCCCAACCCGACACTACATAGATGCCATTCCATTATATTTATGTGCACATTGCTGTCCCTCACATATACAATATATCTCCTAGTCCTTACTTTCTGAACGTTCTAGAGAGTTCATTGTTGGCATCAATCACCAAGCCAGATTTCTATTCTCGTAGGATTGCCATGTGGTTAGTGCTCTCGACCTTATTCGCTCATTGCTGATTTGGGATGCCGGAAATTTAGGAGCAGGCATTGTACAAATCTAGTTTACAATAGTAATGTCTAGGCTTTGCTGTTAATATTACATACAGTACGCATAGTACGTTTAGTGGGGCGTTTTAACGCTATATATTGTCACGTGGTGTGACGGTGAAGAAAGCAGCCAAACTGGAAAAGACAAAACTAGCGTTTCATTTGGGCGAACTTTTGCCCTCAAGAACAGGCTACCCTCAAAGAACGGCTACAGCGGCGAACACTCTCGGTGATGGTCGAAAATCTGATCAGCGGGGCAAGCGCGTCGGCTTTTATACATCAGTCGTCGAATGTACCAGAGTAATCGCTGGGACCCGCGTACCTTCCACAAAGTTATATATTATTCGCGTCGCGCACTCGTGCAATCAGATTGAACAAGGTTGGGTCACAGACAGCGGATTGAAGCATCGATAACATTCCAGAAACTTCCGATACACGCAGGCGCGTCCTGCGCTGTGCGATAACATTTGTTAGGCGGTGAAACGTGTCACCCGATAAAGACAAACAAGAACACGTGTCAATACCCCTCTTAAAAAGCATCGGCCGGATGCTGCAAACGAAAGTAGTAAAGAAAAATACCCGTAGCGAAGAGAACAACAAAATAGGGGCGTCCGTAAAATGGTTTAAGACCCGCCACGTGGACCACTTCAGATCGTGCGCGGCGCCGCTGTGAATGCGAAATGCCGTCTGGGACGTCCTCATAGTTCAGTGCGCCAATACTTCGAATGACCTTGTAGGGCCCGAAATAGCTTCGCAGTAGTTTCTCACTCAATCCTCGTCGGCGTATCGGGCTCCAAACCCAAACACGGTCGCCAGGCTGGTACTCGACGAAGCGTCGTCGGAGGTTGCAGTGGCGTAGCTAGGTCATCTGGCACCCGTCATCTGGTCATCTGCTAGGTCATCTGGTCTTCTGTCAACCCCCCCCCCCCCCCGTTGTAGTCGAGGAAGGCGAGGATATCGACAATTTTCGGGTTTCAGCACCAGTACAGCCGCCTTGGATACCGCGCACGTCCCCCGGGTCCCCCTCTCCTTCGCTTTCTTTCCCAGAGATCGCAAATGCAGCAGGGATTGGCGGCGAGGAGTTACGGATCGGAAGCGCCTCGCTGGCGTAGTATGAGGGATCACGCGGCGCGCTCCTCATAGGGTTTGCTGTCAGCGCTCACTGAAAACACCACGCGGGAGCTCTCCCGGACATTTCTGTTAGTACTTTCTAAACAAGAGAAGTTTTTTACTGTCTAAATAATAATATTGGGCAAACTGAAAGCACAGAATCGTTTACAGACGCTATCTCTTTACCGAATACGTACAGTGAACGCCACTTCGCGCGGTCGCCGCGATGGAGTTTCCCGAACCGGCTTCTTGTGTGAAAGATAGGCAGACGCTGAGAGCAAACTATGTGAAATATATTCTTATAGTGTTTGTATAACTAAATGGAACGTAATAGAATGAAGCCTCAATACAGCGATCGCACAGCTTCGCAGCGACCGACTGCGCGTCTGCATGCTTGTCCGCGCACTGTTTCGCTTTCGCCGCGTGCGCGTTTTCGCACCTTGTGTTCTCGCGTGCGCGTTTTCGCAGCTCGCTTCGGCGCTCCCGAAGCAGCCGACGCGGCCGCTATGTCCACGTGATTGCTAATGACACTCACGCCGACGGTGGCGCCAGCTTTTCCAGTGGTGCAGCTCGAGGCCAGTAGACGCTGTTTTTTCTGCGCCAAATAACACAGGGCGCTACACTGATAACTTGTGATAAGCGCATGTGCACATCTTCTGTCAGACTGTAAGGCTTGGCAACCAATACAAATCCGGCATCGTAGAAAATACGGGTCACGTCACAAGTAAAAAAAAAGTTACAAAGCTTTAACCATGTTTTAACTACCAATTTTAGCGGCAACATTTCATTTGCAAAATTGAAGGCCGTCATTCATATCTTGCCCAACAATAACTTCACAAAAATCGTCGTAGGTACTATGGCCCGCAGTATTTTGGCTGTGGGCAGCCCTGAACGAAAATTAAAATTCAATTGTGTCTGAGTGACGCTGATCTCCCCACATTAGAAAAACGGAAAACGCCACCTGCCTCCCTGCTGCGCGGGCGCCAATGTTATGACAATTACGAGTGCTCTTCATTCTGATCAATAAAGCCTTGTTTTTATTTGCTGCTATATGAACAAACGTGATTATCCAAGCTGCAGTACCACCAAAAGATTGGGAACAGAATAGAGCACGCTTCGCGTCGATTCTTGGCGTCACCATAAAAAAAGAAAAGACCGTGGTGAAGCCCGTGCCAGCGAAACCTGTTGGTCTGCACTCGCAATGGAGAGGGTTGAGGGATCAATCCCACTGGTCCACTATTTCATATGTCTTTCGCTACTACTATACTGGGCGCCGCTCGCAGTGCCAAAGTACGGTAGGTTGTAGCACCCAAAATGATTTTGTTTAAGAAGCTTTTGTTGAGTTAATTATACGACTTTGGAGTCCTCATTTCTGGAATTGAAGTGCTTCCTCTATAAGTACTAATTGATGGATTATTAAGAATATGGTTATTACATATCTGCCCTATTTTTGACGCTACCGAATTCATAGTAATCACAAATACACATAACTTCATAGGATATCCGGAAATATCCTTACAAAATTCACGTTTTTTTTTTTTGTAAAATTCTGTGCAGCTGACACTGACACTGTACTTTTGACATGAAGTCGCACGACAACAACAGTTTTCTTAAACGTTCGAGGGTAAGAAGGAAAGCGTGAAACATAACGGCAGGTTTTGCAGCTGCTTCTCGGAGCGAGCGGGAGAGGGGAAGTAAAAGCGAGCTGAATATCGCGGCGCCCGCAACTATATACAGCCTGTCGAGTCATACGCCGCCAAACTCTTCGGCCGCACCGAGTCTGAAGACGATCCAGAGAATCCCATTCTCGACTTTTCACGGCCGCACTTATGCAACGTCGCTCTCAACGAACGTTTCGCCGTAAACGCGAGCGCCGGGCGCGCTCGTTGAACGCGCTCTTGCTGCTGTCTTTGTTCGTCTTCGCTGCGCGTTCTGAACGGAAGAGGTACCCAAGAGCCTTAACGCCTTACAACGCCTCACTGTATGTTTAGCGACTCCTGCTCCCAGCATGAACGCATGGCATGAGCGCACCCCACATGAAATGTTCTGCTAAGGCGAATAGTTTAGCGAGCATTTTGCGAATTAAATTTTTTAGCCCGCACATTCGTGCAATTATTTCGTGGGGTGTTGATAGAGCTGCAGCGGACAATTCTTCGGTGCAACGAATCGGGTACATGAGCTCGGGCTACTGGATACCGGAGCATTCTTTGCCATTTGCGCCCAGTCATGCCGGCGGAAATAGGGGCGTCTTCAGGCGTATGACACCGCCCCCCCCCCCCCCCGCTGGCCCGTTGCACCCGGGGCCCACCACCCCTCGGTCCCCCCTGTTGCTACGCCACTGGGAGGTTGTAGTGTCGGCTGTCGGTACGCTGCTGGTTCTTGACCCGTAGGCGGGCGAGCTGTCGGGCTTCTTCAGCGCACTGGAGATAGGTAGTGACGTCAAGATTCGCTTCGTCAGTGACGTGCGGCAGCATGGCGTCGAGCGTCGTCGTCGGGTCCCTGCCGTAATCTAGCTTAAACGGCGTGATCTGTGTTGTTTCTTGCACCGCCGTGTTGTAAGCGAAGGTTACGTACGGCAGGACGGCATCACAGGTGTTATGTTCGACGTGGTGGTACATTGCTAGCATGTTGGCGAGGGTCTTATTCAGGCGCACCGTAAGACCATTCGTCTGTGGATGGCAGGCAGTTGTCCTCCGGTGCCTTGCCTGACTGTACTGCAGAATGGCTTGGGTGAGCTCCGCTGTAAAGGCTGTTCCTCTGTCGATGATGAAGACTTTAGGGCGCCATGTCGCAGCAGGATGTTCTCGACAAAGAATTTCGCCACTTCGGCTGCGCTACCTTTCGGCAGTGCTTTCGTTTCAGCGAAGCGGTAGAGGTGGTCCGTCGCCTCGACGATCCACTTATTTCTGGTTCTTGACCTCGGAAATGGTCCCAACAAGTCCATACCGATCTGCTGAAATGGTCGGCAAGGAGGCTCGATTAGCTGTAGTAATCGCGCTGGCCTTGTTGATGGTGTCTTGCGTCGCAGACCATCTCGGCATGTTCTTACATAACGGGCGACGTCAACAGTCAAGCGCGGCGAATAATACCTTTCCTGTATCCTCGATAGTCTACGGGAGAAACCGAGGTCTCCAGCGCTCGAATCGTCATGTAGGGCGTGCAATACTTCTGGACGCAGCCCTGTGGGAACAAGAAGGTAGTTGGCGCGGACTGGTGAGAAGTTGTTCTTTACGAGTAGATTGTTTTGAAGCGATAAAGAAGACAATCCGTGCTTAAATGTCCTAGGTACTACGTCGGTGTTCCCTTCTAAATAATGACGAGGCCTTTTACCTCCGGGTCTGCTCGCTGCTGTTCAGTGAAGTGTTCTGCGCTTATTATTCCGAGGAAGGCGTCGTTTTTCGGCGGGGGATCGATGGGGGCTCGTGATAGGCAGTCGGCGCCTGAATGTTTTCGTCCGGACTTGTAGATTACCGTGGCGTCATATTCTCGCAGTCTTAGGCTCCACCGCGCCAGCCGTCCTGAAGGGTCCTTTAATTTCGCTAGCCAACAGAAGGCGTGACGGTCACTGACGACTTTGAATGGCGTGCAATATAGGTAAGGGCGAAATTTCGCTGTAGCCCAAATGATGGCGAGGCATTCTTTTGCGGTTGTAGAATAATTGCATTCCGGTTTTTGTAACGACCGGCTCGCGTAAGCTATCACGTGTTCGAGTCCGTCTTTTCTCTGGACTAGAATGGCACCGAGGCCTAGGCTACTGGCGTCAGTGTGGATTTCGGTATCGGCGTCTTCGTCGAAGTGCGCAAGTACAGGGGCGACTGCATGCGTCGTTTGAGTTCCTCAAATACGTCGGCCTGCGCCGTTTTCCACTTGAACTCGACATCACATTTTGTTAGATGTGTCAGCGGCTCACAAATGCGTAAAAAGTCCTTGAAAAGCGCCTGCAGTAGGCACACATGCCAAGGAATCGACGCACTGCCTTCTTGTCGATGGGCTGTGGGAACTTTGCGATGGCAGCAGTCTTCTGCGGGTCGGGGCGGACTCCAGACTTTTCGATCACGTAGCCTAGGAAGAGAAGCTCATCGTAAGCGAAGCCCCACTTCTGTGGCTTCAGAGTGAGCCCTGATGACTTGATTGCCTCTAGTATTGTCGCAAGCCACCCTAGGTGATCGTCGAAATTTCCGGCGAAGACGACGACGTCATCCAAGAAAACAAGATAGGTCAGCCACTTCAATCCTGCTAACACCGTGTGCATGACGCGCTGGAACGTTGCAGTCGCCGAGCACAGTCCGAATGGCATGACCTTGAACTCGTAGACGCTGTCTGGCGTGATGAAGGCGGCCTTTTGCGATCTCTCTCGTCGACTTGTATTTGCCAGTAGCCAGACTTGAGATCCATCGACGAGAAGTATTTTGCGTTGGAGAGCCGATCTAATGCGCCGTCTATACGTGGAAGGGGGTTTACGTCATTCTTCGTGATCTTGTTAATTCGACGATAATCGACGCAGAAACGTAGGGTTGCGTCCTTTTTCTTCACCAAGACTACAGGATATGCCCACTGGCTTTTCGACGGCTGGATGATGTCGTCGGCAGAATTTCGTCGACTTGTTCTCCTAAAGCTTCACGTTCTCGCGTCGAAACTCGGGAAGGGCTCTGGCGGAGTGGTCGAGTGCACTCATCGGTGATTATGCGATGCTTTGCGACTGGTGTTTGTCGAATCCTCGATGACGTTGAAAAGCAGCGTTTGTATCGTCGGAGCAGACTTCTGAGCTGTAGCTGCTTAATCATGAGGAGACTTGGGTTTATGTCAAAGTCTTGTTCGGAAACTATGGTCGTCGGGGTAGATACGGCAGAATCCGAGAGGACGAACGCATTACTGGTTTCCAGAATTTCCTCGATGTAGGCGATCGTAGTGCCCTTGTTGATGTGTTTGAACATCTGTTTGAAGTTTTTCAGCAACACTTTAGATTTTCCTCCGTTCAGTCGAGCGATCCCTCTTGTGACGCAAATTTCACGGAATAGCAATAGACGTCGGTCACTTTCGATGACGCCTTCTACGTCGGCAGGTGTTTTGGTGCCGACGGAAATTACAATGCTGGAGCGGGGAGGGATGCTGACTTGACTTTCAAGCACGCTTAAAGCGTGGTGGCTAGGAGAGCTCTCCCGCGGTATCGCTCGATCTTTCGACAACGTTACCGACTTCGACTTCAGGTCGATGATCGCGCCGTGTTGGTTCAGGAAGTCCATGCCAAGATTGACGTCTCGTGAACATTGTTGAAGGATAACGAAGGTTGCAGCGTAAGTCCGGTCATGAACGGTAATTCTTGCCGTGCAGATTCCAGTCGGCGATATCGCGAGGTCGTTCGCCAATCTGTGGTCACAGCGTGTTAACGGCGAAACGTCGCAGTCCCATCTCCCGGAATGGGCATCGGCGGTACACAAGGCCGGATTCTCCGCAGTGATAGCAGAGCGGGCGGTGGTCGGGGGCTCACCAAATGTTCGTCTTCCTCGCGTAGGTGCGCTGGGCGACGGGTGGGCGTGCTGACGGCGGCGGCGGCGGACGACGGAATTGCGACGTTGCAGGGCCATGGCGTGGTCGCGGAGGGGAACCTTGACGGCGTGCTATGGCGGCGTATGTCATCGCTTCTGGCTGGGGCTGCTACAACTGTTGTTGCACCTCAGGAACTCCAAGCAGTCGCTGCACCTCTTCTTTCACAATGACGGTGATCGAGGCCACTTGAGTCTGCGACGAAGGCAAGACCTTGTGCAGTTCTTCGCGCACAATGGCCCTGATGGCCTCGCGCAGATCGTCCCTGGCCAGTGATTGAATTCCTGCGTAGTTGGTAGAGTTCGTGCGGCGGTTTAATTGCCGGTTCCGCATTTCGAGTGTCTTCTCGATGCTGGTGGCCTCGCGAAGGAACTCTTCTATGGTCTTCGGTGGGCTTCGTAATATTGCACCGAAAAGTTCTTCCTTCACACTACGCATGAGTAGGCGGACTTTCTTCTCCTCGGTCATATCCGGGTCGGCGGGGCGGAACAGACGGCTCATTCCTTCCATAAAGATAGCAGCGTTCCCGTTATGTAAGTGCACTGAGGCGTCCAGCATAGCTTCGGCCCTTTCCTTGCGCACGACACTCGTAAAGGTGCGCAAGAAGCCGCTACGGAACAGGTCCTATGATGTCATGGTCAACATGCGGTTCTCAAACAACGTTCTGGCGGCGTCTTCTAAGGCGAAGTATACATGCCGTAGTTTATCGTTGGAGTACCAGTTGTTGAAAGTCGCGATTCGTTCGTAGGTCTCCAGCCAGGATTCCGGGTCTTCAGTAGCTGCACCATGGAAGGTCGGTGGGTCTCGAGCTTGTTGCACGATAACGGGGGACGCTGGGGAAGCCATTGGGGTTGTCTTGGGCAAGATCTTCTTTGTCGTCTATGGTAGAAGTCCGTGCTCTGGGGGCAGTACTTGCAGTCTGCGGCTAGCACGCTGGTCTCGGGCGATGTTGGTTTTGTCCTTGGGCTGCGGGCTTTGATCGCGGCGTTGCGGGGTCGTTTGGTATATGAACGCACAAGCACCTCCACTAGATGTCACGTGGTAATGACGGTGAAGATAGAAGCCAAACTGGGAAAGACGAAACTAGCGTTTTATTGGGCGAACTTGTGCCCTCAAAAACAGGCTACACTCAAAGAATAGCGACAGCGGCGAACACAGTCGGCGATGGTCGAAAATCTGATCAGTGGGTCAAGCGCGTCGGCTTTTGTACATCAATCGTCGAATGCTCCGGAGTAATTGCTGGGACACGCTTGCCTTCCACAAAGTTCTACATAATTTGCGTCGCGCACACATGCAATCAGATATCACTCGGTTCCGTCACAGACAGTGGATGGAAGCATCGATAACCTTCCAGAAACTTCCGATACATGCAGGTGCGTCCTGCGCTGTGTGATAACATTTGTTAGGCGGTGAAACGTGTCGCCTGATAAAAACAAACAAGTACACATGTCAATATCATGCGTTCCAAGTCAATGATTTGCTCCTTAACTTCGCGCATAAAGGCTTGTTTTCGCTCCCTTATTATTCCGAAATGTAGCTAGACGATACAGCCTCCTGGACACATCGATTTCCTTCATTTTAGTGTGCAAGGCAGAATAGCGAAGCACATTGAGTGAGAACAATAGTTATTTTCCTTTCCCTTTTTCCTCTGGTAGCATTGGCAATAATTAAAAAAGCAATATTTTTGAAATCCGAAGTCGACGGCCCTCGACTACTCAAGTGCAAGGCGACAGCTCGGAAGGAATAGCCGTTGTCCCATAAGGAGCAGCTTCAGTCTAATGCCAGACCGTCTGTCCGTGTCCAAGGTCGAACATACGCTCTTCAATGAACCAAAGCGCGGCGGTAACACCCTCGGTTGTCGAACCGGTCGCCCACTAGCCAATCACACATGAGTATTCACACTATTACCAGAAATAGCACCAAAGCTTTCGTGAAGAAGGCGCCATTGCTCAAAACAATGACACAATCTACAACACGCAAGGGGACAGGTTCGTTAAAAGACACGTCATCGCACTCTTCCCTACATTGACACCGAGTCTTGGCCTTGACGTCCACAGTCACTGGAGGCCAGGCTCGAGCTCGCAGTTGTGGCAATACTTTGTCCACATGGTTCACTTTTGTCTAGGCACAAGCACGCGTGTTGAACACACAGCACGCATGTTACTGTTTCCAAGAAGCTACGGCTATTTGCGATATGGCTGAGCGACAGGGAGCTGCCGAGGAAGCGCTAGAGAAACTCGAACACTCCATGCAGCTGTGGACCGGGTCGCTGGAACGCCTCGAACACAGAAACTGTCCATGGTCAAGAATTTTTCGAAACCTCTTCCGGTCAGTTAGCATGTTTTACCAAACGAATATTACGGTCACTGGCCAAGTCAAAAGTATTAAACGTTTCGGAAGCCGCAGGAGTTCCCTGTTCACAGCGCAGCGGACAAGGCATCACGTGACGCAGGGAGCGAAGATAAACTTTGCGCAGCGTCCCAAGTAACTACGGATATCCGTGGGACGTCGACCATAACTCCCAACGTCCGTCCATCCGGATATCCAACACGGACGTCCGTGGGACGTACAGGAGCATTCCATATCCTATTTGGATGTCCGAAGGATATCCCAACGGGATGTCCATGGGACGTCTAGTTTAAGAACGTCCGCTGGCTGTCCGTAAATAGGCATGTCCAGGATATATACACATAATTATGTAAACTAACATAAAAATATTGCCGGAAATTTGTCTGTTCATATTATGCTTGCTTGTTTTTATTGTCTGTCGGACACAGTCCATCCTTTGCGAAAGCAAAATAAATATATTTCCAACTTGATATATAATCTGCCCACCTATAAACACCGTAGTATTATAATACGTTTGTTTTCTATCAGTGGCTCATATAAATGAAGTTTGCTTTAAAGAAATGCTTGTGGATGACTAGCAGAATATATAAGCGCCCATTTGAAGCCACTTAAAAAAAGACCTACGTAGGAAACGTACACAACACGGGAATGAGGCTGGTTCCTGTCTGCCCAGCCTCTTTCCTGTGTTGTAAGTTTCCTGTGTGCGTTTTTTTGGCAGGTTTTTTTCTTAATACAGGAAGTAGTTTACTGTGTTCAAATTTGCATATAATTATACCATTGCATGCTACAAGTGGAGAATTCTTATTCCGTTTCATTTTGAATCCTCGATAACTATGTGCAGCCAAACAGGTCTAGTAAAGCTTTAATAAAAGTCTAGAAAAAAATCCCACAATTGAACAAGACTTTATTTTCCACTTCTGTAGAGCTAATTTAGCCCCATCCTGGCTCCGCACGGAAGTATCGCCTGGTTTCTGTACAGCATCTGAAATAAACATACAAGTAATAATTAAACTCCATTTCAAGCGTTAGCTTCAAACTCTGCCAAATGTTAACTCAAAGAAAACCATTTCACATACACTTTTAGTCTTTCTTCGAAGTGGCTGCACACCTTTCTTTTGCCCTGCGTAGCCACTCCTTTATGTGGTAGAGCACGTCGTCTATTGTGCCGTCTTTGTGGTGGCGTGTCCGCCGAGCAGCCGCTAAAAGAAATGGGCGCGCCTTAAGTTTAACGAAAGAGTCACTTTCTACCAGGTATAAATATGTACACTTACAGAACAGAACTTTGACGAGCTTCAGGTCCCTAAATCGCACCTTGCCTTTGCGGCCGTCCATACTAAATTCAGGCGCAGCCTGATCACTCATTATATACGCCAGCACTGACTTAATAGTTGTATTAAGGGTTTTTGTTCCATAACCCATAAGGTCCAGAACCTGGAAGAAATTTAGGACATGTATGTAACTCTCAGCTAGCATGCAAGTTCATAGCATACTTCTGAGATGTAGATGTGGCGGTGAAATGGGTTTTACACAGATGCAAATACCAAGGCCACTGAGCACATGTATCTATGAATGCAAACAAGACGAAAATTGTATGCACTGAAACAAGTGGAGCCAAACTTGGTCATTCACTGGCACACTTTATTGAAACAGGTTGTACGTATGCGAATATTCAGCAAAAACAAGGCGCTAGCATCTGAAAAGAAACGTCTTACTGAACCATACCAGAGCTTCACTTTTTCCTTCAGTCAGTTCTTCAATGAAATCGAGGACTTCTCGCACGCTGTCAAGTGGGCAGCGCAGCACTGGCTCAGGAGTCTTCGAAGTTTCTGAATCTGGAGCACTATTTCTTTGTAGGCCTACTGTCAGCATCTGTATAATTTCAGCCTGATTGTGCCTTACGATGTTTAAATTGGTCATGACCCGCCGCTGAAACTCTAAGAGGGAAAACAGCACGAAAGAAGTAAAGTAAGCTAGAGTACTGCTGTTCGAAAACTTACCGGCACAGCTCAGGGTTGTCCCCGAGGTTTGTCGACAACCTGAAAAGTGCGACAGAGCAATTATTGAGCAAGCACCCCAAAAGTGTGTTGCAACTGTGAGAAATAGGCAAAGTGAGTATTACAATTGGCACTGGGGCTGGCATCCAAATGCTGCTGACTCTCAGCTCCTGCGATAATAGTTGCAGTGTTATGCAACTCGGTTCTGAACATGTGCAAGCAAGACAGAACAAAATGCCATGAAATTGGGAAAAAAATTTTACCTTGGGATTGTTGCGCCATCTCAGCCACACTACTCCTAATTAGGCTGACTTCGCCATCATTCCCATTTTCGAAAGGAAGAGCAGGTGTCTCCCGACTAGAAGCTGCAGAAAATGAGGGTCAGCGCAATCAAACGACACCTAGCTGGCAATGAGCTGATATGCTACCTGGCAGTGACGTCATCTTTGAATGTCCTTGCAGAGGCTCCATTCTGAGCTTTTTTGGGACTCTGCAAGCTGAACAAAACCAATGAAACCTCACATTGAAAGCAACTACCAAATGGTCTGCCAACAACAAAGATGACAATTTTATAAGCTCAGGGCCACCATTTAAGATTTCCTAAGTTGCTCATGTTACACGATCCTTATCTAGTGTACCACTTGGCAGTCACTTTTCCACACACTAGTGCCAGTGAAAGTAGCAACTTGACCAAGGTGAAATACGAAAACAAAAATCTTACGTGTCTTGTGCTGCATAAAAAGCTGCAAGGGGGCGCGCGGAAGGTCGCCAACTCGTCTTGACCTGTTCTACACATGCTGGGTACTTAAGGGGAATTACCAGATATGTTAATGAGGTAGCATAACGCTACCCAGGACTGAAGAAGTATAATGTTCGTTAGGTATGGGCATAACAGTGCAGAACAGCCTAGTAGGAACTCGTACACCTAGTAACTTCGGAATGGAATGCTTACATTTCTCGAGTTCAATGTTTCGTTCGAGATAAACACCGATGCATCTAAATACATTCCTGGTGCATCCTACTGCTGCGGGCTGGGTATGCGAAATAATATGCTTACTACTACCACAAATTGTAATTCTTGAAAACCATCATATGATACAGTGTTTGGAGTCACCGTTGCTATATTTTCTCGCCATTTCCGAATACAGTCCTTGCTGCTAAAGTTATTTTGACCTTGTGCACAAAGTGTTACAAAACTTGCTCAGCTTCTACCGTTCCGCGAAAAAGGAAATATAAAACAAAAAACGAGAACGCTCCTTAGGAATAAAGAAAATTTTCAGGAAAAGCACTCTGAAAGAACATTACATGAAATGTTCAGAAAATTAAGCATATGTAAAGCCATAGAATGTGCTTTCGATGTAGTATAACGTTTCATGTTTCCTTTTCACAGGTTACATCTGGAAACTCACCCTCGAGAATAAGCGCCAAAAACTTCTCTCTGTACATTTAACATTTGAGGTTGTGCCAAGTAATCTAGAAGTAGCTAAATATTGGGTAAGCTTTCGTTTGCGTTATACATATATTTAAAATTACGAGATAACAATAATTTTATATGAAATGCAAACATAAAGAAATTTTATTTGTTCTCAAGGAAAAAAAACGCGAATTATTTATACTGCCTAGATCCAGTGGAAATCTTCATGTGCATATCACGTTTCTAAAAGCGGCATGGCCATTCCTTTATAATACCTTTACTGGCAATGTCGTTGGTATTAAAAGCAATGCTCGTTTCATTTAAAATTGTTTTCTATGTTGCGAAGCAAAGCTCTCCTGATATTTCCTTTCCGGCATGCTCAAGTGCCCGCATTAAATAGCGGTATGAAAGAAAGATATATAAACGGGACAGGAAAGGCCTGGTGGCGAACAGGATAATATTCTCGTTTGCTACCCTCCACTCAGGAAGGGTAACGGGAAATGA
This sequence comes from Dermacentor variabilis, assembly GCF_050947875.1. NCBI lineage: Eukaryota > Metazoa > Arthropoda > Arachnida > Ixodida > Ixodidae > Dermacentor > Dermacentor variabilis. Next base: position 99,352,783 of record NC_134578.1, on the reverse strand, counting down.
AAGGCGAAACGAACAGTGGAGAGAAAAATTAAAGAAATGAAAAGGATTTTGAGGATGTCCTGAACGTCCATAATAACTACAGTCCCTTCAACAAGCCACTAGAACGTAAACAATTTCAAGAGTGCCTTCACAGTCTTACGGTGCGACGACTGCATAGGTCGGCGTTCCAGGACTGTCTGCTCCCACAACGACCGGTTATCAAGACGCACCAGCGCGGACGTGAGTCACTGCCTGTGTGCGCTGGATCGGGCACAGTGACAAAGAAATTGTTCGACAGTTTTCTCGTCGCCACAGTGGTCACACGGAGCACTATCGTCCCAACCAATGCGGAAAGCAAACGATTTCGTAAATGCGACGCCGAGCCACGGTCGCTAAAGAACCGTTGTCTCGGGTCGCCATAGCCCAGGTGTAGCACGAAGCTGCAGACAGGGGGATCCAGTCAATGTAGACGTGAGTGCTGAAAACTTAAGCGTGTACCACGATGAGTGTGAGACATCATATGCAAGACCTCGCAGTTGCGCTGGTGCATCTGTTCTTGACTTCGCAATAGGTTGCACGCACGCCATCTTCATGAGCAGGTCGAGCACCTTCGTCGGCCCGTTCACTCTCCATCTACTACTACGTCTTGAACGAAAACTTTGGAACCTAAGAGCCACAAAAGTGCGCACATTTTCAGAGGTAACAAAAGTGTTAGACAACGCAGCGTATTACGAGTCCCGCCTTGACAAGCCGGATAAACGTACATTTCTTTTCTCGACCGCTTCACCTCTTAGTGTCTGAGATTATTATCTAAAGCAAAATTTAAAAGAAGTCGAGCCATTCTCTCGTGCAGTGTTATTTATTCGAAGGGAGTTTGTGCGATGTGCACTGAGATCTATGAACATTTAATTAGGGCGGTATAACATTAATTTTAATACCTGATATTCACTATGCGTGTTTATTTTTAGGGGACAAAGTCGTACCTTAATGACTACTGGGTTCCAACAGGAACCGTTGGAGTTTTCGGATGCGTTCTAGTAGACAAATCTGCAGCGTAAGTATTACGCTTCTCCTAATATAGAATTATGCTACACATCTGCTTACTAGGATATAAATTAAAGGTGTTAAACAACCGAACATTGAGCTAGATAGAGCACTCACAATTATGATACGTTAGGTAAATAATACGATAGGTAAAATATCCGTGATAGTCGCGCGTGTAAAACCCTGAGCGGAGGGCCGTAATATTCCTTCTTCTAAGAACTTAAGGCGCCTACGTAACATTCAAATAAACATTCCTATCCGCTCTCTATATCCATTGCTAAAATACGCCTAGTCTATACTACTGAACTCCAGCCATAGGGAGACCTATCACCCACATACTGAATAGAAACCCGAGGAACGCGTACGCAGTAGTGCATGCTTTATAGTATACAACTTGTTTTGTCATGACGCTCGCGTGGAGATTGGTATTACCAATCCCACAAACACTATACACAGACTGTGAGGACCACACACGCGGTCCTTGTTGAGATAGAGTACCATGCGGAGGTACCAATACTGGAGTTCTTGTAGTACTTTTTTTTAAGAGTGGGCAGAAAAGGCTGCAGCAAGAATACCTAATTTTTTTTTTCACTTCAGCGAGACAGGTGGTCGAAGTCTTAAAAACAAAACATTCGGATTGTTATCCGCATATCTACATATCTTGGAGATTGCAGCAGTTCCTAATTCGACTTCCAAGTGCCCGTTGTATTGTGCCAACAAACGCCCGCTTAGCACGGGCCCTGTGCAGGAAGCCATGGAGAGGCATTCTTTTTATGAGTACAGGCATCCTTAATTCGAAGTACGAATGCAGAAAAAAAGGACATCCGTAAGCTTGATCGTGGCTGGTCTTGCGTGACTTCTGGAACCGTGAGTCGCCTTGCCATATATATGCCCTGATGCCTTCATGGAGAGTTTCAAGCAATGCATCGTAGGGTTAGGAACAACACAGGTCCTAAATGCCCGTTGAAAAGGCACTTATTCGTGGAAGCCATTCGCCTGCATGATAAAAGGTGTTAGTGACGGTGGCCGGCCGGCCGTAGCTCTTTGCCTATTCGATAATTTAAAATTGGCTGCTTTATCTGTTTCTTTTAATGCGAACAGGATTCTTTGCCTACTTCAGGCGTTTCGAGTCTATCTATCTATCTATCTATCTATCTATCTATCTATCTATCTATCTATCTATCTATCTATCTATCTATCTATCTATCTATCTATCTATCTATCTATCTATCTATCTATCTATCTATCTATCTATCTATCTATCTATCTATCTACTGGCCTCTTACGACTCCTTGTCGAAATGTTTGGGCCAGTAGGTATGTGATCCTGGTAATGATGCCATCATGACCACTCTGTTGTCGCATATCCAGCTTCGTGATCTTACTTTTGTCATGCCGTTGTCGGTTCGCTTTCTAACCTGACCCAGTGGTCCAAGGTGTACCATCGCTTGGGCCAATATGTATGGTTACGTTGCGGTGACATCCTCGGGATCGCTGCATCCAGTCATTCCAGTTTTGTCATCAGACACTCGCATGGCTTCATCGTCATGCTATCTTCGTCATTCAGTCGTCATGCATGCGCTGTCCCCCAGCAAAAGTGACGCCGTCGTGGTCATTCAATAGTAGGGGTGTGCGAATATTCGAAATTTCGAATACGAATCGAATATTTTCCTTATTCGAAGCGTATTCGATTCGAGAAATGCATATTCGTAAATTCCAGAATATTCGAGGACGGCCGAATAATGGTCGAAACGGCGAATATTCGGACAGACTGTGAATAACTTAGCAATTAACTTCAAAGTGCACTGCAGTCTGCAGACAAGGACTCACAACTATGGGCCGTCCAGCAGGCCCGGGGTGCGCTCGAAAAGCCCAAGCCTCATGACCCACTATAAACGGGCCCAACTGGGCTAGTGCAGAGTAGAGTATAACCCCGGGTCGACGCTTGGCCAGCGTCACCACTCGTTAAATCGTCGTTTGCCGGCACTTTATTAAAGTCATCCCTATCCTAACGAATTATACGCTTGCTCCATATTCTTCTAAGAACATGTTTATTCACTGAGAGCTTCACATGATCCGCTCATTATCTGTATGCTCTGCATCAAGATGGCAAGTTGGGCCAGTTTCTTGGGATTCATGGTAAGGTTCGTTACAGCACAACACAAAACAAGGACAAAAGAAGGTACAAAACGACGACACAGCGTTACAGCACTGTGATCTTAAGTGCTGTAACGAACCTTACCATGAATGTGTACGCTCTGTTCCAGTCTATCTGCATCAGGCCCGTGAGACATGATCAGTTTCGATTTTTTTTACCAAGCTTTATTCCAGGGTTCTTTCATAACAATATATGATGTACTTTCGGGCTTTGTAATTATGCGCAATAAAATATGCACCTATAAAATGTTACCTAGGCCAATGTTGTCACAGTGCATAGAGAGCCTTTACTTTCTGAACATGTTGAGCAGTCAATTTTCCTTCGCGATAATCTGTAACAAGCGTTTACCTGACAGAGCATTACCTTACATTACCTGAGTGCATTACCTAGAATGAGTGCCTCTTTAACCTGAAGCAGCCTCGTAAAATGCAGTATTATATTTAAAAGGGTAATAAAGTTATTGTTACCTCGTTTTGCAATTTTTTAATATTACACATATATTCGATATTCGATTCGGTATTCGAAGACAGTTTTTCGCCTTATTCGTATTCGATTCGTATCCGAAAATTTCAATATTCGCACACCCCTATTCAATAGCTTTCCTTCCAGCTTCATTGTCTTACTAGTGTCATGCTGCCGTTGTCGTGCCAACTACTGCGACGCAGTGGTCCGAATTGGCTATCCGTTTGCGCACCTAGGTATGTGTTCAGGGTGCTATGCCGTCGCGGTCGTTGCAGCCCTTCCTTTTCATCTGACTCTCGTCTTGCCGTTATCACACTATCGTCGTCACACAGTCGTCGGCATGCCATCGTCGTCACGCTGTCGTTTTAACACCGCTTCTGTAACGTCACTTCGTTGTCGTTATGCAGTTGTCGTCACACGGCCTTCGTCATTCCATCGACGTCAATCTGTCTTCGTCACTGTTTTTTAATCATAATGTCGTTATTCACTCGTGATTATGTCGCTCTTGTCATGCCGTCATCATCAAACATTTGCTATCATGCCTCCATTCTCACACCGTCGTCGTCGTAATGCTGTGTTCGTCTTCGTCACCGCATCATCGCTATACAGCTCTTCAGACGCAGTTAATGCCGCCTCATTCACATGATGCACTCCTCGTCACCAATGTCCTCATGCAGCTGTGACGTCAGCGCCGTCACTGCATAGCCGTCATGCTTTTGTCCTCATAGCGTTGTAGGGATGCCGTCGTGGTCATTCCGTCATCATCGGTGGATCTCCGACATCCTACTCTCGTTATGTCGTCATTGTGATGACTATTTCTTCATACCACTGTCGTCATGCCGTCGTGATCATACCCCCTTCGCCGATCCCTCGATGTCTTTCCGTGCTCGTCATTCTATCGTAATCATGCAGTCTTCACTGAATCGTGAGTATGCCATCGCCGTCATTGCGCCGTCATGGAACATGTACTGTCATACATCCATTATCATACCGTCGTTGCCAAGCAGTTTGTGGTGCCATCGTTGTCATTCTCGTTTCCTCATCCGGTTGCCGTCACTTGATCATTTCCACACAGTCGCCTTCATCTTTTTGTGCTGATGTCGGCTTTATACCTTTCTCATAATTTAAGAATCAAAATCTTCTTGTCGTCGCGATACTGTCGTTATATTCCTTCGCAGTTTCGTCAAAATCATTCCTTCCTTGTCATTCTATCGTCAATGTGTTATCGTCATAGAGTAGTGGTCATGTCTCTATGCTCGTGGGCGACATTGGCTAATGAGTGCCATAAGAAAATGGAATGATATCAGGATAGGTGGCATACAGCCGAAGTAACATAAGTCTCAGACATACCACAACATGTGTTACATAAACGCGACTTCAGTAATTGGTAAGCCGCTACAATGCTCGATTGCTATTGGCAGTAATATCGACAGTTATCGTCAGATGAGTTGTGCGTTTACATTCTCGTTTTGTTACTTCCCGTTTCTTTTCTTGTTCGAATTTCATTTGCTCGAATAAATCCACTTGCTGGTATTCCGCATTCGCGTTGTTGTCTTCCGTTAGTGCTCTTCAGTTCGCTGTTTATTTATTTACGTATTTATTTATTTACTTATTATTTATTATCATACCCTCTCGGCCCGATGGGCATTACAGAGGGGGTGGGTACATGGTTTACAAACAAAAAGCATTCACGCCTATAAGGACAACGACAAGATAAACAGACAGTAAGAGCAGCAAAATAAAAGGGAAAAAACCCGCAAAATTCGAGTCATTTTAAAAGACGATCTGTCACAGCGGTCTTGAATGACGACGCATCGGCTAAGGTGGCGATAGAAGAGGGAAGGCGCTTCCACTCAGAACAGGTTTTCGGCATAAAAGAATGCAGGAACATGTAAGTGCGACAAAGAGGAACAGCTACCTTTTTGCTACCTTATTTGTCCAGTATAAATTATTGTTCAATCAGTGAGCGGAATTTAGTACTCTTGCTCATTATGTGTCCGCCACAGCGGGCCCTTTTGTAGCTCTAGTATTCCTCGTCCACCGCCGAATTGACACAGTACACAAAACTTCTAGTTCCTGCTTAAGGATATGACCTGCTCTCTTCGCCATCAAGAACTATGTCCTCCCTCCGAAAGTAGCATTCCTCGTCGGTTCTGTACCGCATTCTCTGAACCAGGGTATCATTTTCTGCCGCACTCTCCGAGCCGAAGATCCACATCAGGTATGTCTCCTGAACGACTCACGGTACGCGTTCAAGAAGCACCTGCGGCACGATACCATGGGACGTGTCGCCCAGACATTTGGTGTGCCAACCAGCCACGTGATTGTGGCTCACACCTTTCCTGCTCCTGTTTAGAAGAAACATGTACCTTAGCCCACCAATCACGTTGTCCTCCAAATTGGGAGCGCGATGTCACCAGCAAAAGCAAGAGAAATCCTCGAGAAGGTTTAAAGTTCTCCCTGCCCCAGAGATCGACAATAGCGAAATTTTCGCTTTCATTCGTAACAAGGCGGCTGGGCGGAAATCCGAAAGTGAGAATAACAAATGAGTCCTGGACGGCACAGACATGCTGCATAAAATTCAATCATCCAAAGTGCGACTGAATCGGTGTCATGCCATTAGTCTGCGGATGACAGGCAGTAGTGGTGCAATGGAGAGTACGGCATACAGTAAGGAGTGCGTTAACTACCTCAGAAAGGAAGACACGTCCTCTGTCATTAAGAAGTTCCCAGGGCTCACCTCGGCGAAGTACCAAGTGTTGCAATAGGAAGGGCGCAACGTCGTGGCTGTGGGGTTTGGTATGGCAGCTGTTTCTGCATAGCGCGTAAGGTGATCTACAGCAACAACAATCTACCGATTTCCAGCAGTTGTGCACGGTAGAGCGCCGTAGAGGTCGATGCCGACGCGTTCAAATGGTCGCGAGGAGCCGGATTGGCTGCAAGGGACCAAAAGGACGGCGAGCAGGAGACTAGCGGCGTTGGTATTCTGAACTTGAGCGCATGTACGTCTGACGAAAAGTGCACGTCCCAAGCTAATAAAAGCTCAAGTGGGCCCTGGTGTACGCTCTGAAGAGGGCAGCAGCGTGGGCGCATTTTGGGCGCATTGTGGGTCTACATGGAACGCGGAGCTGGCCTGGGACGACTAACAACCGCTTGCGACCACTGATGGCTTAGTAGTGGCGATAGAGCAGTCCATCCTGTACCGCAAAGTGGGAAACTTGATGGCGGAGTGTAGGGGAACGGCGAGTCACCGTGGAGTCAGGTGCGCAATCCAAAAGAGCCACAATCTACGGACTTTTGGGCTGCTTCGCAGCCATATCAACGGGTGCTCGTGAAAAAAACATCGAGTCAATGGCTGAAAGGGAAGCCGTGTCACTTGACGTAGAGGAGTGAGAGAGAGCGTCCGCGTCGGTGTGTTTGTGGCCAGACCGATAGGTAATGTGCATGTCGAAGTTTTGTAACCGGAGGGCCCAGCGGGAGAGGTGGCCTTATGGGTCTTTCAATGTCGACAGCCAACACAGGGCGTGGTGGTCGGTAACGACATGAAAGGGACGGCCGTACAATTATGGTCGAAATTTTCCGAGGGCCCAAATGATAGCTAAGCACTCCTTGTCAGTGACGGAGTAACTGGACTCGGCCTTGGTTACCGTCCTGTTGGCGTAGGCTACAACATATTCACCGTATCCACTCTTGCGGTGTAGGCATAGCACCATTTCCTACTCGGCTGGCGTCTTTGTGAACTATTGCTGGAGTTATGGGGTCGAATTGGCGCAGCACGGGATGTGAACGATGTGAGCAGATGGCGCAATGTTGTAAGCGTGTCGTCGCAAGCTAGGGACCCGGTAGAAAGGCCGGTGTCGCCTCGCAAGAGTTTGATTAAGGAGTAGTGATAGAAACAAATTCCTGATAAAACGACGAAAGTATGAGGGGAGCCCAATGAAACTTCCAAGTTCCTTCAGGGTGGCTGGTTTCGGGAAATTGGGGACATCGCGAAGTTTACAAGCATCGGGTAAAATGCCCTTTTGGAAATCACGTTTCCGAGTATCGTCAGTTGCTCGGCTCAAAGCTGCATTTCTTCATATTGAGTTGGAAGTCTGCATTAGTTAACACTAAAGTGAAAAATGACTTTTTCTGCATCAATAAATTACCGTTCTACAACACCAAAAACACCACTCTTACAACAATAAGACGTTTGGTAAGCCAGAAAAAGTGCAAGAACGAAATACGGATGGCGACGCCTACTTAAGTTCTCGCACCTGGGGGCTGTGACGTCTTGGACTTTGATGGCTTCTTCTAGGGCCTACTAATTATATATAGCGGTGCAGATTGACTACATTGTGTTCTAATGGAACCAAATATAAAACATGGCAAGTTTCGGGAACCTTTATTCAGCCAACGCGGCCCAAATGCGAAGACATACTTTGGTATCCCTGAAGTCACGCTGACGTACCCGCGCTGGGGTTCGGGCGCGAAATTCAAATACTGATACTTGGGCCTTCATTTTCTCATCTAATAATCAAACTATTTTTTTTTAAATGACTGCCTCCAGGGTCCTCAAACAATGCTTCATTAGTCTAAACTGATTTATTGTTTCGCTTTAGTGTCTCTTTAAGCACTGCAAGACATTCTCGAGACGGCACAGGTGGGACGCCAAGTAAGAAAGAAAGACGACCACGTTGTCAACGTAACGTAAGCCCGTCTTTCTTTTTAGACTACGCAGGAGATTGTCCATCATCCGTTCTTAATTATCAAGAGCATTGCAAAGACCAAACGGCGCAACGAGAAGTTCATACAGACCGTTAGGTGTTACAAAAGCAGTTCTTGGGCGATCGGCTTGAGCCATGGGCACTTGCGAATAGTCGGAACTTAAGTGTAATCAGGAAAAGTACTTCGCTTCTTGCAAAGAATCGAGGGCGTCGTCAATGCGCACCAAATGATATACGTCTCTGCGCGTTATCTTGTTAAGACGGCTATAGTCCAAGCAAAACCGCTTGGATCCGTCTTTTTTCTTCACAAGCACTACAGGGGACGCGCTGGGACTGTTTCAAGGTTGTATAACTCCGCGCTAAAGGATATCGCTGACTTGGTCTTGAATAGCACGGCGCTCTGTGGGTGACACGCGATAAGGTCGTTGGCGCAGCGAAGCGTGGCCGCCCGTATCAATCTCTTGATACACCGCTGATGTGCGGTCCGAAGCCGCTTGTCTTCAGTCGAATGAAGAGGAGTACTTGCGAAGCAGGTTGAAAAGCTGGGGACGTTGTGCCAGGCTCAGGTTTGTATCCATACAACTGTCGAAGACGTCCCGTGGAGACAGGAGGCAAGCAGGAGAACAAGTAAGTGTACACATCTCGGAGCAAGTGCCATCAAGAAGTACGTCGAAGTTGATTATAGGGTCGATGCGCTCGAGACGTCCAATGCACTCACCGTGACAAAAAGTGAAGGGGGAGGCATAACCGTCGGAACAGCCACGGGAAGCTCCCGTTGACAGAGATGACAGCGAAAGAAAGAGAAAATCGTCGATGAACAAAAATATGCCGCGGTGTAAAAAGAGCAGTGGTATTTGTAACACCATTGGAGCAGGCAGTCGCAATCACATATGAGTGCGGAGGTATCGTAGTGTCGTGAGCAACGAGCAGCTTGACGCCGGAATCATAAGCATCCTGAAGTTGGGCGTCAGGAAGCGGTGAAAATTCGACTTCGGCGCGAGAACAGTCAATCACGGCAATGTGATCGGAAAGAAAGGCCCACCCCAAGATTATGCATGAACGTGAAGACAGAACAAATAATTCGACTGTGTGCATAAGTACTTGAATGGTTATGCGGGTATTGCATGCAGCAACAGGGGTAATACGCCGTGCGCTTGCTGTAAGGAGCGACCGGGGAGACAAGGGTGTCGTTACTTTTCTGTGCGACCGACAAAGTTCTTTCGTAATTACAGAAACGGCGGCTCCTTTGTCGACTAGTGCAAGTGCAACGCTTGCATCTACATATACTTCAATAACGTTTGTAGGAGAATAGCGAGCCCTTGTGCTGTTCGACATAGACGCAGTTCTTGCCTCTTGAACTGCGGCGACTAGTTTTCCTGTCTGGAAAGAGTTGGACGACGACGCATTGGTGAAACGAAAGGCGTCGGGGATATGGCGAGCGGAGCTCGAGGGTAGGGTTGGCGGTGCGTAGAGAAGTCGGACGTGATTCACCAGGCCACGCGAAGAACGGAACTGCCGGAGCGTGAGATGGCGCAGGTTGGTCAACTCGGGGATGCCATGAGCAACGGCGACAAAATCGTGCCACATGACCAGGGTTGCCGCAATAGAAGCATATTGGGCGGCTGTCGGGCGTGCGCCATGGTCCAGTGTCGGCTGGTAGCCAGGAGGGAATCGCGGGCGGACGTGACAGCAAAGCGTGCTTTGGTGGCGAGTACGTCGGTAGCACGGTACGCGTTACAACTTCAGCCTAAGTTGTAGGTGCAGGCGCCGGCGGCGGTGCACGCTGGGACGGAACAGATTCACATACTGGATCCTGTGTCATTTGTCGCAGGTTTCGAGTCAACGAAGGCGTAGAGCTTGGAACGATAGTGAGTAGAGACAACTGCCGAGCGACTTCCGCACGGATGAACTCTTTGATATCAATGAGCAGGGGGCCATGGTCTGTAACTGCGGTTAAGCTCGAAACAGAGGCATCCTGTGTGGAAGACGACCCTCCGAGTGGGAAGACTTTGTCAGCAGAGTTCATCGTAACTCTTACAAAAATCAGTGACTTCGATAATGGTCTGCGGGTTCTTCTATAGGACGATTTGAAAATTGTCGTCTTTGATGGCCGTCAAAATATGACGGCTCTTATCGGATTCAGTCATTGGTGCATTGACGTGCTTGCAAAGGTCGACGACGCTGTGAATGTAGTTGAAGTCACCCGGCTGCTGGGAACGTTTGAGCAAGTGCACTTCGGCACTATATTACCGCATCGCGTGGCGACCGAAAACTTTCGTGAAGCTGGTCTTGAAGTCGGACCAGGGGCTAAGGTCAGCTTCGTGGCTGCCGAACCACAAGTTTGTGACGACCGCTAGGTAGAAGACCGCGTTTTTCAACTTACGAGCATCACCCCATTTCTTGTGGGCGCGTTCGCGTTCATAAAGTAAGAGCCAGTCGTCGACGTCCTTTTCGTCCGAGCCACTGAACTGCTGGATCTCGTTGACGCAGCGAGCCGGAACAGAGAAGGTTGGACGAGGCCTGCGGTGGTGTTTGGCTCGCCTCGTTAGGCATGATGGGAGGCAGCTTCTCACTGCACTGTTCCAGGTTGGAGAGAACTTAGCAAGCTCCAGCAAATATGTCATCCTCATCATCATCAGCCCTGTTAGGCCCACTGCAGCACAAAGGCCTCTCCCATACTTCTCCAACTACCCCGGTCATCTACTTATCGTGGCCATGTTGTTCCTGCCAAGTTATTAATCTCATCCGCCCAACTAGCTTTCTGCCGCACCCTGCTACGCTTCCCTTCCCTTGGAATCCAGTCCGTAACCCTTAATGTCCATCGGTTATCCTCCCTCCTCATTACTTGTCCTCTCCATGCGCATTCTTTTCTTGATTTAAACTAAGATGTCATCAACTCGCGTTTGTTCCCTCACCCAATCTGCTCTTTTCTTATCCCTTAACGTTACACTCATCATTCTTCTTTCCATAGCTCGTTGCGTAGTCCTCAATTTAAGTAGAAACCTTTTCGTAAGCCCCAGAGTTCTGCCCCGTACGTGAGTACTGGTAAGAGACAGCTGTTATACACTTTCTCTTGAGGGGTAATGGCAACCTGCTGTACATGATCTGAGAATGTCTGCCAAACGCGCCCCAGGCCATTCTTCTGATTATTTCCGTCTTATTATCCAGATCCCCAGTCACTACCTGCCCTAAGTAGATGTATTCCCTTAACCCTTCCAGTGCATCGCTACCTATTGTAAACAGCTGTTCTTTTCCGAGACTGTTAAACATTGCTTCAGTTTTCTGGAGATTAATTTTACACCCACATTTCTGCTTTGCCTCTCCAGGTCAGTGATCATGCATTGCAATTGGTCACCTGATTTACGAAGCAAGGCAATACCATCAGCGAATCGAAAGTTACTAAGGTATTCTTCATTACCTCTTATCCCCAATTTTTCCCGATCCAGGTCTCTGAATACCTCCTGTAAACGCGATGTGAATAGAATTGAAGAGATAGTATCTCCTGGCCTCACGCCTTTCTTTATTGGGATTTCGTTGCTCTCTTTATGGAGGACTACGGTGACTGTGGAGCCGCTATAAATATATTTCAGTATTCTTACAGACGGGTCGTCGACACCCTGATTCCGTAATGCCTCCATGAATGCTGAGGTTTCGACTGAATCAAACGCTTTCTCGTAATCAATGAAAGCTACATGTAAGGGTTGGTAATATTCCGCACATTTCTCCATCACCTGATTGATAGTGTGAATATGGCGTATTGTTGAGTAGTGTTTCCGGAATCCTGCCTGGTCCTTTGGTTGACAGAAGTCTAAGGTGTTCCTGATTCTATTTGCGATTACCTTAGTAAATACTTTGTAGGCAACGAACATTAAGCTGATCGGTCGATAATTTTTGAAGTCTTTGGCATCGCCTTTCTTATGGATTAGGTTTAGGCTGGCGTTCTTCTAAGATTCCGGTACGCTCGAGGTCATGAGGCATTGCGTATACAGGGTAGCCAGTTTTAACGCGATAGCGTTAAGGAGCTCGTGTCGGAGAAAAGCCGGTGTCGTCGGCGTCGGCGTCCGCGGCGTTGGCCGTGAGCGATAAATCACGGCAGGCACTTCATAAATAAAAAGCAACTTCCAAGATGGGCTGGGTGGGAATCGAACCAGGGTCTCCGGAGTGTGAGACGGAGACGTTACCACTGAGCCACGAGTTCGATGCTTCATAGCGGTACAAAAGCGCCTCTAGTGAACGCGGTGTTGCCTTAGAAACGAGCTGTTTCTAAGGCTTAGGCGTGCGTCGCTTGCTCAGGCGCACATTTCGTTGTCGCGCCGAACGCTGCGTTGCTCGACGCTCACCGCGTCCGATGCGGGGCGCGTAGTCGCTGCGCCGTAGCCCATTGTCTTACACCCTTTGGCGGGTCGACGGGAACGCTGTCGCGTTCCACTCTTGAAGGCGAAGCTTAAGCGTCCTCCAATTTTTTCTAGAACGATATACCCACCATACTTCAGCAAATCTGCTCTTACCTGATCCTCCCCAGGTGCCTTCTGCCTTTGCATAGCTCCCAAGGCTCTCTTTACTTCTTCCGGCGCTACTTGTGGGATTTCAAATTCGTCTAGACTATTCGCTCTTCCATTATCGTCGTGGGTGCCAATGGTACTGTATAAATATATATAGAACTCGTTACAAGTGCCGAGGAAAGCGCTCGTGACCGCTCTCGAAAAACTGGACAATCGCCCCTTTACAGGGGAAAAAGCTCTAGGGCATTGGTCCAGACGGGCTTCGGCACTCAAAGCCTTAAGGGCTTTGCTGAAGCTTTGAAGGACATGCGAATTGTGTGACCGCCTTTGAATGTTGTAGCGTGTAGTTTCGCGTTACTGTGTGAATTTTCTGGTTTCCATTTTTTTCCACTTCTTCTTTTTCCTTTTATTTCCTTTACCCCTTTCCCCAGCACAGTGTAGCCAGCCGGTACTTACACTGGCTAGCCTCCCTGTCTTTCCTCTCCTTTGTCTCCTCCTCCTATATAGAACTCCTCAGCCACTTGAACTACCTCATTCATATTAGTAATGATATTGCCGGCTTTGTCTCTTAAAGCATACATCTGAATCTTGCCTATTCCGAGTTTATTCTTGACTGCTTTTAGGCTTCCTCCGTTCCTGAGAGCATGTTCAATTGTATCCATATTATACTTCCTTATGTCAGCTATCTTACGCTTGTTGATTAACTAAGAAAGTTCTGCTAGTTCTATTCAAGGTGCAGGGTTACAGGCTTTCATACATTGGCGTTTTTTGATCAGATCTTTCGTCTCCTGCGATAGCTTGCTGGTATCCTGTGTAACGGTGTTACCACCGACTTTTATTGCACCCTCCTTAATGGTGCCCATAAAATTGTCGTTCATTGCTTCAACACTAAGATCCTCTTCCTGAGTTAAAGCCGAAACAGAGGCATCCTGTGTGGAAGACGACCCTCCGAGTGGGTACGTGCTGTTTACCTGTTTTGTAGCTTGATCCTAAATTCCTTTATTTTCCCTGTTACCGCTAACTCATTGATCGGCTTCTTATGTACCAGTTTCTTCCGTTCCCTCCTCATACCTAGGCTAATTCGAATGCTTACCATCCTATGGTCCCTCCAGCTCACCTTGCCGAGCACGCGCACATCTTGTATGATGCCAAGGTTAGCGCAGAGTGTAAAGTCTATTTCGTTTCCTGTCTGGCATTCGGGCTCCTCCACGTCCACTTTCGGCTTTTCCGCTGGCGTAAGAAGGTATTCATTATCCGAATATTCTGTTCTGCAAACTCTACTAATAACTCTCCCCTGATATTCTTAGAGCCTATGCCATATTCTCTCACTGACTTCTCTCCAGCCTGCTTTTTGCCTACCCTGGCATTGAAGTCGCCCATCAGTATAGTGTATATACATCAGTATATAGAGTATAAAACTGTAAGGTGGTTTAATTAACAACGCAGAACGTTACACGACACACAGCAAGGTCTGTTGATCAAGCTTCGGGCACCAAGCGCGAGCTCTGTTATCGATCGACGCGTTGACGATGCGCCTGAAGCGCATCGTCAACGCGTCGCCATATATGTGCATATTTACAATATGCACATATATGTTTAGAGGTACGCAAAAAGGAGCGAATACTGCTGCTCTTGGGCAGGGACCTCCTTTTTTTGGCAGCACAATACCCGATGTCTGTTGCAAACCTCCACTGCACAACTCTTAATTCAACACCTAACACCAGTGCGACAGTTTTCGTGCGCTCGCGTCCATGTCTCCTTTCCCTCGCTTAATCCGACCCTCAACACGGAAAACGCATTTCGCAGCAGTTAGCATAGGTCAACTGGCATAGTCAGGCATAGCTAGGACAGTCAGGCATAGCTAGGACGTGAAGTTCTCCAAGTCTGCTCCCAGCTCACCTCTTCTAATTGTGTCTGAATTATGAGTTATGCAGCAGCGGGTGTTACACTATAATATCCGCAGCGCCTGTTGTTGCCTGTCCAACTGAGTAATTCACTGTTAACATATACCAAATTTAGCTGTGAAACAGACCACATACACCAGACATATCCCATAAAAAGGTCGGAGCTATGTGCCTGCAGTTGCTGCACAGCACAGCAATTAGGAGTTCGCATGTTCGCTCGCTTACGTAGGCCGCCTTTAGAGAGGGCATACGTGCAGAGTTCTTTTCGAGCCTAGTTCAGGATGCAGAACAGAGAGTTGCGATTTGCCGACAATAGAAAAGCGATGATCCAGACGGTTTCGATGGTACAAAGGCTGGCTCCGACCATAATAATCATCGACATAAACGTATTCAGTAGGCAAAGGCGTAGTAGCTTCACACAGACACTGACTGCAGTCTCGCGACAAGGCCTATAAACCCATAATTAATAATCAACATTTTTCTACAAAACTGTTCAGTAATTCCAGATGGCATCACTATCTGTCACAATGTGTATTTATTGTCATTTATTTCGAAAGAATTATACGCCTCATTACTCGAAAATCCGGCGTGGTCAGTTACGGCGTGACCAAGCGATGATAATAAAAATGAACGACGGCGCAAAGAGTAAAAAGGCATCAAGAATCCTGTGACTGACGCCTGATTTCTCATGGAGGTTCCGGTACACAAAGTAATGACTCTGAAAAAGAATCAGAACCATTAGTATGGGTGGGAATAGAAGACGCGCCTCCGATGTGTGGGATGGGCACTCTTCCCCGACGCCACGGTGGGGCCATGTTTCTGGCTGACTAAAGGCGTGGCCTGGTGGGTGCGCGATTGGACACTTGTCGGCGAGGCCGATAAGGAGAAGGTGGCTCCACGTCTAGAGCGTGTAAAATATGGGTGGTGCCTCACGTGCGTCATTAATTGAAAAAAATTCACCAAAGGGACTATAATGCTTCGCATTCCCACACCTGGGTAGCCTTAAGTGTTTCCGGCCAATTTTTCTTTTCTTTTGTCATCTGGTATAGTTTTCACGCACTCCCCGCACGTACACGGGAACTGATTTTTGACGTTGCCTTATTTGATCGTTCTAACGAGCTCCCGGAACCATTTATTTATTTATTACAAATTTGCTGCAGCAGAGCCTACTTCTCCATTATTACAGGCATTGGATAAAAATTACTGATGCTGAGGACCATCAACACCAAGTGGACTTCGAAAGCAGTTCTTTGACGGTGGGCTCTGAGCTCTACTATAATATACGCCTGTCACCCGTAGCATACATAGTGACTACTAGTTTTGACTTCACCTACAAGACCATATACGACAAGAAGGGTGCCTATTACATTAGGGCGGAATTCTCCCCTGCTGTGTACATCAAGCGCTACGATATGGTAAGTATCTTTACATTTCGCAGATCGCATATAGCAGTTGCCGCAGGCATGAAGAGCAGGCGCGTCACCTGTTTTGGGGGCCGCGGTTCCGCTGCGTTTTACACAAACGCGCGACGGGCAGCCTTTCTCAATTTCAAAGCAAGAACACTCGCCACATCTTTGCCGGTGCGGACGTGGATAACGCCCGCGAAGCACAGGGCACGGCGATGCTGATCGGCAAATACTTCTGGTCATTCCATTTATATTTGTTGCACAGGGCCTGCGCGCGGTGTTCAGCGGGGCGCAATCAACATCGCAAATTTCGCCAAACAAGGCAACTGTCATCCACAACCTAGCCGGGCCCTGCATCACTGGCACGAGAGTTCCAGTCCAATGGGTCACTCTGAGCTTCCTGACGTCACCGGAGACCGCAGGTTTAAATGTGCAGGTCCCCGTGGGACGTTTCAAATGGCGCGGCAACGATGATGGTCAAAGATGCCTAACCATGCGATCTACCTTCGTTGTACACTTTATTTACGGCTGTTCAATCCGTAGTTACGATACGTCTGCAGTTATTTTACCCTGCCCGCACATGTGCTTGTTCAGTGCGTGTCAGTGCTGTTGCTCTAGCAAGCTAGTTCTTCCCGCAGTCATCGAAGAAATCCCTGAACCTTCGGTGGACGAAATATTTAAGAAGGTTATGAAAGGCCAAGAAGCCATAAGGGCTACCATTTTTAATGAAGCCCTGAAAGCATTTTGGTATATAAAATACTCAAACAGATTTCTGAAACAATGAAAACCTATTTTCAAACATTGAATGAAAGACACGGTCGGCTGATCAATGTGTAACGGTTACAGCAGATCTACGAACAGCTATTGATGCAGCACAGGAGACTCTGAAATCATTGCAGGTCAAGTAGCTTATTTCCAAAGCTTAGTAGGCTTTCGAATCTTGGTGCATTCGGCATTCCGAGCAACCTTAATGAATAGAAGTACGCCTTTCTCAACAACAACCTGCTTCATGACAATTTAGGTGTAAACCGCCCACCAGTTATCGGCATTTATTGTCTACGAAAACGGGCACCAAAAAGGCTCATTACGTTACGCTTCCAGGATTGTAGATAAAAAGAAGTAGAGCGCCAAGCTCGCAAGTTCAAAAGAACAGGAATGCATTTACAAAACGATTATTGCGCTGAAACACTTCGAAGGCGTTAACTGATTTCACAAAGCCCAAATCTGGACAGAGATGAAGGAAAGGTGAGAAGTCTTCTTTATGGTAATCTTCGTATAATTGATGATTGTCGGATGGCACGCAAAGCAATTAAAAAAAACATCAATGACGCGCCATAGTTCTTTTTCATTGCGATAAAGACTTGCCCTTAAGGCATAATTCTGGGTGCGTATATGTGTATTATATGTGTGCTGTGAGGCCTGTGTTGTGTATGAATTTAAGCAATGTTTTGTGGAATCTGTTGTCATGTATCCAGCGGTCATAACTGGTTGTCACACTGCAGCGGAGGCCGGCTTGCAGTAGGAGACGCGAGCGTTCCGATTTTAAACCAGTACATGTCCATATCAGGTGGTATGCATCTGCTTCCATCACAGGAACCGAGCAGTATGGACACGTGGCACGCAGTGGCAAATGCGACCAGTTCCACCTTTAGATCGTGTAAGGGCCATCTCGGCCCGAAGCCTCCTAAGCACAACTTCCTCCACCCTAGTAAGGTGAAGGAGGAGGGAGCAGACACATGGTGCGATAAGAGCGCGTGTGTCCTACCGGAGAAAATTTTGACTGGCTCGGAGCGAGTTAAGGAGTTTAGGTGGTAGGGGAATAGGCGGAAGATCCGGATTAGGAGGGCAGTGTGCCCGCTGGTCAGCAGCAATGTTGTGAGGGTTCGCTGAATGGCCTTGAATCCAGTATACCTTGACGCAAAAAAAATAAAAATAAACTATGGGCTTTTACGTGCCAAAACCACTTTCTGATTATGAGGCACGCCGTAGTGGGGGACTCCGGAAATTTCGACCGCCTGGGGTTCTTTAACGTGCACCTAAATCTAAGTACACGGGTGTTTTCGCATTTCGCCTCCATCGAAATGCGGCCGCCGTGGCCGGGATTCGATCCCGCGACCTCCTGCTCAGCAGCCTAACGCCATAGCCACTGAGAAACCACGGCAGGTAACCTTGACGCAAGTAGCTCTTTTACTATTCTTAGTGTGTATTGTCTCGCAGATTTCCAATAGCCTTATCAACCTTCTTGAGTTCCTGAATAGCCACTAAAGAATCAGTGAAGATATCTAGTTGCTTGATGGTAGGCAGCTTAGATGTCGCATCTTGCACAGCGTCGTGGATGGCTTGAAGTTCCATTACTAGAGCGCTGGCTTCCGTAGATAAATAGCGGTGGTGGTCTCTGATGAAATTATGCGTAATACTGAGGAATGATGTCCTTCCGCCGTGTGGGAGAACGGCAGGATCCGTATAGACTTTACAGGTGTTAACGCATGATGTATCGATGATATTTTGTTCGTCAATAATACCTGTTGTATCGTTGCGTCGTAATTCGTTCGCTTATTAGTTGTGATGCTGGTGAATCCCCAGGGAGGCATTGGATAGGGCTGATTGTCAATCTGAGAGCCGCGTTGAAAATGAGCATGCAACGCAGCGTCAGCCGGAATAAGTTGCTTTTTTATTTCACGTGCTTTTTCACGTTGCAAAATTAGCTCTGCAATTGTGTTGAGCTGGGCATGTTCCTGTAATGTTGGTATCGGAGTGATGCGGGGCAGTGCTGTGATTGTGCGCATAGCATCGCGATTAATCGTCTCCAACTGTGCGAGCAGTGCCTAAGTCAGCCGTTGAAATTGTGCCTCGTATAAGATTCGTGGCTGCAAGACTGCATGCACCAACCGTCGAGCTACGTCAGTACGAGCTCCAGCTGCTTTTGCTGCAATGCGACGAATAAGGTGAAGTGTTTTGGTCGAACTCTCTCTGGTTTTACGGAACCAGTGTGCACCACTTCCGGAGTGGTGAATATCGAGACCCAGTATGCGGACCTCAGAAGCCTCAGGGATTGTCACCGCGCCGAGTCTAAATGTAAAGGGGTGATGCGTGATTCTTGTGCGTCCTTTCTTGTTGGCCACCACAACATAGCTTGATTTTTGGGCGGGAATGTCCAACCCTACTTTCCAAGCGTAGTTGTTCAGAACATCAAGGGCTTCCTGAAGCTGTTGAGTTTGTCTAGCTATATCTTCATGCACGGACCACAAAGTGACGTCATGTGCATAGATTAAGAACCTCACGTCTGGAATCCGATGCAGTTGCCAGGCTAGAGGTATTAGAGCAACGTTGAAGAGAAGAGGAGCCAAAACCGAACCTTGTGGGACTCCTCTGTTCGATGTGGAGTATCTGTCTTGCCTTCCATCCACTCTAATCGCAAATGTGCGATTCTGAAGGAATGAGTAGATGAATCTTATCACCTGTGGTGGAAGTCCCAGGTCGATGAGGTTGGTTATAATGATTGCATGATCTATATTGTCATAAGCTTTCGTTATATCTGTTGCTACTACCGTGCGCACAGCGTGACTGTGCGGTGAAACCTGTAAAACATCGTCTGATAAGATAGAAAGTCCGTCTTCAGTTCCCAAGTAAGAACGGAATCCAATTTGAGCAGGATGGTATTTATCATGGCGTTCAAGCCACCAGGAAACACGCGTGGCCAGCATCTTTTCAGCGAGCTTGCAGACAGTTGAGGTTAGTGAAATTGGGCGTAAAGACTGGAGGCTATTTGGAAACTTTCCTGGTTTCGGAATCGCGAAAACACTTGAATGCTTCCAATCAGGTGGAATGTTTCCAGTCTCCCATCGTTTATTAATAGCCTGAAGTAAGTCGAGAGCTGCTCCTTCCATGTTCTTGAAAACCTCATAAGGAATACCATCGGGACCAGGTGTTATTCGTTGCTTGGAAGTTTCAATCGACGCTATTAGTTCGGCCATGCTGAAAGGGCTGGATATTTTGGATTTGGAAGTTGTGTCAGACTCATCAATTTCGGGGCAGTTTATAGGTGACGCTTGATCGTATTTCGGGAAAAACGCTCTAGCAGCGTGTTCTGTAAATTGATGTGGCGAACTCCCCATCGCTAACCTAAAGCTCGCTGCAGGGTCAGGTTGCTTATGACCGCGTTCCATTGACCGTAACGTACGCCAAAGTGCTCTGTTTCCAATGCCCGATCCAAGGTTCTAGCACCACTCATACCATCATCGTCGAGAAAGTTGCTTTTCTTGCCGACGCGCCTGTTTAGCATGTGCACGGCTACCTGATGCATCGAGATTCCTCGACGCATACATTTCTGCCTGACGTCGCTTTGGCCAAAGTTGCAAAAGGGCGAGGTCCGGTTGAGGTTGTTCTTCGTCAACTGGGGTTACAGTGGTGTTCCTCCGTAGCAGTTCTTGCAAAGCGGGAAGAATTTCTGCGGGACCTGAGGGTACTTAATCAATCGATGATTTTCCGAAACTTATCCCAATGCGTGACTGTTATTCGTCGTCGAATTTTCTTTATGCACGTTCTGTACAAACCAATCATTATTGGCATATGATCACTGCCCCATGTATCTGGTTCCACCCGCCAATGCGGCATTCCAGGAACCAACCACCACGTGCGGTCTGGAACGTTTGTTCTAGATACTGCGGGTACAGCACAGGTAGCCACAGCGTGATGGTTCGACAGTGTAAAAGTGGCATCGCTCATGATATTTTTAACTTGGTATCCTCTTCGGGAGTTGTACTTGTACCCCCATTCTGTATGTGGGGCATTGAAGTCTCCACCCACGAGAATAGGAATTCCTGGGTACGTAGACCGGAGATGGGCTATCCACTCCAAGTTCAAAAGTGTGCGCTGTGGCCTGGCGTAGAATGACAGTAGAATGACAGGAGTCTTCATTGGTAGTGTCAGGTCCCCGACAAACTCTTGATTACCACTACAACATGGCTCCAGATCAATCACTGTGTGAGCAATATGCGATGATATATAAACTACAGTTTTTCCCGGAGCTGAAGCCATTGTAGTAGAACGTCTATCTCTAATAGATGGCTTATGATACCCATTAAAATTGGACAGGGAGCATAGCTTATTATGCTCTTGAATAAGCAGTGCCTATACATGTAGATTATTGTATTGAAGCTTGGTTTTAATTTCTCCTAACTTGGAGCTTAGGCCCCGACAATTCCACTGTAGAATTCCATCCTGTGACAGCTGCTGCAGATAATTAGCCATGATGCAGGCAATTCTGAATAAGCAACGTTAGTTGAGCAGTTGATCTAAAACTGCTGTCCAAACAGCTTGGTTGACCTGTTATGGCGGACGGGATCCAGGCGTAACGGTGGCATTCGCAGTGGTTGATGCGTCACGTGTTGGTCCTGTTTTCTGACGACGCAGAATTACCAATTCTTTATGTTTGCGTAGTCGCTGAATCTCTCTGGCCAGTGCGTCTATCCGAGCGTCAATGTCATCCTGGCCGTCATGGGCTCATACAGAGGTTCCGGTAATTTCTCTTTCTTTGTCTGCGACTGCTTGGCAAGTTTAAGTACAGAAGAATACTTTTGAGTTACTGGGGCGTTTTCTTCTTCTGCCAAGAGCATCTCTGGCTCTTCTGCAAGAACTTCATAACGATTGTGTGTTGTTACTACAGTCGTTTTTGGTATAGTCTTTCCTATCCGTACTGTGGCCTTCTGTTTAGTCGGACAATTTCTGCTTGTCATATTGTTACGTGTGGAAAGACACAGGCGAAAGATGCTATTTACACGCTATTTACACTGGAGCCAGGCAGCCAGGCTGACACTCACTCGTACCAAGGACACCGACCAACTTCTTCGTCGTTCTTGCGGCGGTTCGTCTATTGAGCATCGCTCGATGATATCGTAATACTACCCCCTGGCGGCAAAAGCACCATCACAGTGCTGTTAAATATCCAAGGTGCACGGAGAGTTGTAGGGCTTGAGCCGGGCAACGGGGACAATTTCATTCGTTCTCACAGCAGAGGACGTAGTGGGCGTGGCTAGAACGATTTCATAGGTGACATCGGTCACTTTGCGGAGCACACCATATGGGCCTGTGTAACAGGAAAGCAGTTTTTCACATAGGCCGAGTTTACGCGATGGGGACCAAAGCAACACGAGGGCGCCGGGCACAAAATGGACATCACGGTGACGGAGGTCTTAGCGTTCTTCCTGCTTGTCTTGAGGCACCTGTATACAAGAAATAGCTGGAACCGTGCAGGCAGTCAACGGCGTCGTCTATACGTGGGAGCGGGTAGACGTCCTTCTTCGTAATGCTGTTCAGATGACGGTAGTCTACACAGAAGCGCGTCAGACCACCATCTGTAATGACGTCACCTGTACTGTTCGCCGCGAACTCGAGGCCGCCTGTTCGCCAGCCTTCTGCACGACGCCTCCCGATCCGCTCGCAACTACCATTGCGATGATTCAGGCCATTGTCAGACAAGAATTTGAAAACATGGGTCTAAACACCATGTGTCCCACGTCTAGACCCAACGTTCTCCAAATATCTAGCGGCCCTCCTCGTCCCCGGCAGTCCTTTTCTGCCAAATCTCGCCGCAACCCGTCCGAATGGCGTACCCCTGATGACAGGCCGATCTGCTTCCTCTGCTGTCGCATCGGCCACGTCGCCCGTCACTGCCGCAACCGATGGCCACCACCTCCTCGGACTTACGCCGCAACTTATTCCCGCGCCTTTGGACCTTCTGTACCCTATGCCACTCGCCATGAACCCACTGCCGCTGATGCCCCTGCTCCGAACCTTCGCTATAGCCGCTCGCCCTCAGTTCGTCGCCACCAGTCTCGTTCGCCCCAACCCCGCCGCTTCTCTTCGCCGCCTATCTATCGCCTCCCGGACCCAGTCGGGAAACTAGGCACTGCAGCTTCTGGAGGTGAAGCTGCGTTGTCGACCCTGCCCTCAAATCCTCTGCTCACGTTACCTACTAACGGAAACCTTCTTGACGTTTGCGTCGACGGCTATCCTGTCACGGCACTCATCGATACAGGAGCACATCTTTCTATTATGAGTGCTGCCTTCCGACGACGTCTGAACAAGCTCCTCACCCCAGCGTCGGCACGCGTCGTCCGCGTTGCGGATGGCGGTACTGTGCCTATCATCGGCATGTGTACGGCACGTGTCAGCATCGCCGGCTGCCACACTCCTGTCCTCTTCACCGTAACTGCTCATTGCCCCCACGACTTCATTGTCGGCCTCGATTTTCTTTTCGCCCATTCTGCTCTTATTGACTGCTCTTCCAGTACCCAGCATCTCCACCAGAATGTTACATGTGGAAAGACACAGGCGAAAGATGCTATTTACACGCGATTTACACTGGAGACAGGCAGCCAGGCTGACACTCGCTCGTGCCAAGGGCACCGACCAGCTTCTTCGTCGTTCTCACGGCGGCTCGTCTCTTGAGCATCGCTCGATAATATCGTAATAATATCGTGCTCATCAGATTTACATAGGCCATATCGATATCGTGGTTGGCCTTCTGGTGAGACCTTTTCTGGATCAATAGTACGCTGTGGGCAAAATGCCTGCATGTGTCCATGTTGAAAGCAGCGGTAGCAGAATATTGCCCGAGGGAGGTAGGGTTTAGGTCCCAATATGCAACCATAGTAATAAAACCGCTCTGGGACACATTGAGGGCCCTGTACCGTCAATGAACATGTACGGCTTTTGCCCATCGCGTACCATCGCACATCATTACAGACCGAGGCAAAGCCTTTACAGCACAGCTCATTGAAAACGTTTTTAAACTCAGCTGCACGACCCATCGAAGGACAACTGACTATCATCCGCAGACAAACGGCTTGACCGAAGGACTGGACAAAACGATGACTGACATGCTCAAGATGTCCGTAGACGTACAGCACAAGAAGTGCGACCAGATACTCCCTTACGTAACGTTTGCCTATAACACTGCTACGCAACAAACAACACGCTTCACGCCGTTTTGCCTCGTTTACAGCCGTGAAGTGCAGACAATGCTAAAAGCAATGCTGCCGTGGGACAACAACGATTATCTCGACCTCGCCCAAGATGCTGAACTTTTCGTGCAACGCGCGGAAGAAGCCCGTCAGCTTGCTAGAGTGCACATAATGAAACAACAGAGAATCGATGCGCACCGTTACAATCTGCGCCATCGACAAGTCGAGTTCCAACCTTGTGATCAAGTTTTGGTCTGGACTCCCGTGCGCCGAAAAGGACTATCCGAGAAGCTTTTGAGTCGCTACTTCGGACCTTACAAAGACTTGTAGCTAATTAGTGACGTAAAATACGAAGTCCGTCCTGACGGAAGCCAGTCTCCCCGACGTCGACAACCGCAGTCTGAGATTGTGCACGTTGTGCGGTTGAAACTGTACTATAGCTCCTAATATTCGACGTTTTCAGCCGCTTAGGTTAGTTTTTGTTGCTGCTCGTCCCTCAGTGCCTCGTGACTGTATCGCACACCACAGTGATTGTGACTATAGCCTGTGTGTTCGTCCTAGTTCATCTCAGCACTATCACGTCAAGCCTATGTATGTTTTCCTTCTTTTTTTTTGAAGAGGGGGTAATGCCACAGGATGTTGCACAGCAACGGGACTGAAGAAGACGAGAACGAAGTTCCTCTCGGCATCGCGCGACGACGCTTACGTTTAGTAAAGTGCAAACGCCTGGATCCTCATTCAACGTGTATACAACAGGGTATACGCAAGAATATTATTGAAGGAGCAGAGATTTCAAAGACAAAGGAAGAACAGAGTGCCCTTTCCCTGTGTGAAGCACAATGACCAGTGAAGCTGTATATGTGGGCCCCTTAATGGTGAACTGCACCTCCGTGGCGGGTTGGCCCGGTATTGCACCATCTTCGGTATCAGCACACGTATGAGTAGGGCTTAACGCCTCTTTCACCACGGCCGCGTGTCGGCCCGCAATTGCCCTATCTGCGCGGTTTTGTCTTCACACGGACACAATCCAGGGGGAAGTAGCCCTTAACAGAATCGCTGTAAAAGTGCATGTTTCCCCCCGGTCACTTTATCTGACACCGAAAAAAAAATGGCCAGGCTTAGCTTGGTTAAGCCAAGAATGCGTTGCATATTGCGCGGTCAGGTGGTGGCTGCGGCCCCGCGCGACCGCGCCAGTTGGGGCCCAGCTTTTCCTCCGTGACGTCACGCGCCGGCGCAGCGCCCCTAGCGGGAGGAGCGGGAGTCAGGTGGTGGCTGCGGCCGCGCGCGACCGCGCGAGTTGGGGCCCAGCTTTTCCTCCGGCTGTCGTGACGTCACGTCACGTGGTTGCGCTAAGGGTCAATGATGGCTGCCCGGCCGCGCCCAAGGGCTGAACTGTGTGATTGCAATATGCAACGCATAAAAAGTTATTACGTATCTGAACGCGGCAACGCCAGATCGTGCGTTTATGTCGCTTTGTTTCTGCTTTCATTTCCTTTTCCTGCTGTGCAAAGGTTTGCTAAGTATGAAGTTGTCTGCGGCACGATTGCTGTTTGCTCTGATGAGTTGTCAAAAATGTCTGTCGTTCTCTTCCCTGAATTGTTCCACGCATGAGGTGGAAGGCATGTTCATGTATGATTTCCCCATCAATAAAGCCGCAGCTGCAATAGACCACTCTTGTTTGTTCAATCTGCGTGACGTCGTTGTTTCCAAGTGACGGTGCCATGTTCCATCATGACTAGACAGCTAGCCAACCAACTAGTATTTAGGTAAATTCCGCGGTTTTACGTGGGAAAACCCCGATTTGATTATAAGGCACGCCGTAGTATGGGACTCGGGATTAATTTAGAACACAAGGGAATCTTTAACGTACCCCCGACACACCCGACGCGGACACTTTTGCATTTATCCCCCATCTAAATGCGGGCGCAGCAGCTGCGATGTCATCTCGCGATGTCGTGCTTAGCAGTGCAAAACCATAGGCGCTAAGCCACCGCGGCGGGTACTGACGATGAGGATGTAATGACCAGAAGAGAACGACATAGACAAAACGACCTGGACACTATGAAAAGGGTTTAGACGTTTCTTATAATTGCGCGAAAAAACAAGAACAAAAGAAAAAACACACACCACACCACGAGTGCAGACTGCCAATTGGTTATTTTTGGAAAGCAAGCAACATACACTTCATTCGGGAACCTGTTCACGTGTCTGCATCGTCACTCTCACATGTGCCGATAAACATAAACACGTAAAAGATTATAATAATAATATTTGGGGTTTTACGTGCCAAAACCACTTTCTGATTATGAGGCGCGCCGTAGTGGAGGGCTCCGGAAATTTTGACCACCTGGGGTTCTTTAACGTGCACCTAAATCTAAGCACACGGGTGTTTTCGCATTTCGCCCCCATCGAAATGCGGCCGCCGTGGCCGGGATTCGATCCCGCGACCTCGTGCTCAGCAGCCCAACACCATAGCCACTGAGCAACCGCGGCGGGTTGTAAAAGATTATGTACTGGGCAACAGTGTATCCAAGATTGCGACAAGCGATCGCCAAAATAACCATGAGCCAAACTTACAGCATCATAAAAGAGGGAGAGATAAAATAGAAAAAAAAAGAAAGGGACCGCGAAAATCTGAAGCAAACGGATATGGCACTTAACAAATAACCAATGTAAAGGCGAAACATTCCGGCAAAAAATCGTTTGAAAGAAGTCAAAAGGGCCAAAAAACAAGATAACAACAAAGGGGGATATCACGCCAATCAACAAATGAGGAAATGGCGGCATGAAGTGATGAAGCCTCAAAATGAGTCTTAATGAAAACAACCAAAGAATGTAGGGATGACGGTGACTATTGAATTTACAAACGTGACTATGGAAAGAGTGTGACCTGTTGAAAAAGCTAAGGCTCGGCGGCACTCATAGCACAAAACACCAACAAACAAAACAATCAAAAACAAAAAACGAAAACCTTAGACCACCAAAAGGAATTTCTTAAAAGGCATATTCCACAAAATTGACTTCTTCTGGAAGCAACCAGACAGATGGCGGGCAGACACATTTGTCGCCATTTTTATATGTGGAACACTTCGACATTCACTCTGATCCCTCTAATAGAGCCGGAACGTTGTCTCATTATAAATTGCTTTACATGGGTTATTTCTTCCGCCCTCTTTTTTCCTTTACATCTGCCTCAGTTCATGACCAAAGTGTCTCCTGCCTTGTTCTTTACATGCAACTGGTGTTCCCGTTTTCATTGAAGCACCTGCCCGTTTGTCCAAAATAAATATTGTCACATATCAAGGGAATCGAATACACTACCCCCCAAACACAATATGTGTAGTGCGTTTTCTGCATCGTTGAACATTGTGGCCTGCTCTTTCTCTTCCCTGTAACCATGGGGCACACTCTACTGAGCATGCATGGAGCCGAAAAACGATCTTGACCCCGTAGCGGCTTCGGCCACTTTTTTATGTTTTGCGAAATTCGATGAATATAGGGTATGGCCTATAGACATACAGGACATACAGGGGAAGACATACAGGGGATACTCAAAAAAGGGCCGCGGTTTTCGTTCGAGCCGGCACCCGACCGATCGGAGCTTTTTGCCCTGGTGCGTCGATTGCGTCAGCGAGTCCTGGAAAAGCAGCGGGAACGCGCTGTGGGGGACGGTGTGGGCTGCCTGCCGCGCACCGTAAGCGATCAGCGGGGGAAAAAGAACCCCTTAAGGAAAATAGTGAGCTACATCAAGAAAAGCGACCTAAGAAGAAGAAGGCTTCGTGGTTATGCCACCTGCCACCTTTGACATAAAGCCAACTGAAGCTGTAAAAAATAATTCTGAGCTGGCTGATTTCCTCCCGAAGAGACTGAAATGACTTGCCATCAAGTCGTTATGAAGGATGCGCCTGGATTCGTTAAGGAAGGTAGTTGAGAGCAAAGGAACGAGCCACCTCGATCGAGATCTTCTTGACTGGAAAGGCACATAGACCGAACTGCCCCCCGAGATCCATCATTTCAGAAAAAGACATTTCGCAAAGGACAGTTGGGGACTTTCTTCAATCAAACCTGCAGATGATAGTTGGCAATGACCCCTTTATAGTCCGATCTTCGACGGAAGTTGTCAGACACCTGAAAGAGGGTCTTCCGACGGCTACGAAGGGGTTCTCGATTGACATCGAGGACCTGTCCTACTCAATCCCACATGATGGTCTGTTCACAGCTATTAAGCAAAAAATTCAAGACACCGGAGAAGAAGCCTGTCAGAATATAGCATGGATGAGCACAGAGGATTTGATCGAGCTGTTAAGCTTTTATTTGAGTTGCACAGCCGTTGCCTTTTATGAAAAGCACTATGTGCAGATGGCTGAAATATGTATAGTTTCTTCAGTTGCACCTATTCTTTGCGATATATATCTGCCCGTGTTTGGTCAACGAGTTCAACAATTATTTTCCCGCCATCATGTCGTGCGCAATTTCCTTTATGTTGATGACTACTTAGTCATAGCCCACGTGTCCGCACACGATAAGCTTAATAATGCCGTAGATCACCAATTACAGATATTCCAATCAGCTTCGAGGCGGCTGCCTTTCACCCACGAGTTAGGCAGGGATAACACCCTTCAGTTTTTGGACCTGTCTTCATTTTTATCCAAAACACATCTGTTGGTATTACAACCCAAGGACAAAGAAGGTCGTTTGGAGGTGCACGTTTCAAACTAGTTAAGAGAGCCGACATAACCTAGCTTGCAGCGAGCACAAGTTAGAAACCAGTTTCAATGAGCAAGTTGGGTTGTTTTTTCGGCTCCGTGAAAGCTCAGTAGAGTGTGCCCCATGGTTACAGGCAGGAGAAAAAATACGCCACAATATTGAACCATTCACAAAACGCATTACACAGATTGTGTTTGTGGGGTAGTGTATTCGATTCCCTTGACATGTGACAACATTTATATTGGACAAACGGGCAGGTATTTCAATGAAAGGGCACGGGAACACCAGTGGCTTGTAAAGAAAAGGCAGGAGGCACTTTGGCCCTGCACTGTGACAGATGCGCAGGAACGAAAGAGCGCGGAAGAAACAACCCTTGCAAACCAATATTGAATAAGACAACGTTCCTGTTCTATTCGAGGGATCAGACTGAGAGGGAGATTGTCGAAGCGTTCCACGTAGAAAAAAAAATGACGACAAATGTATCAGCACGCCATCTGTCTCGTGGCTTCGAGAAGAAGTGAATTTTCTGGAATATGTCTTCTAAAAAATCTTGGCGGTCTAATGTTTTTTCTTTTTGTTTTTTTGGTGTTGTTTGTTGTAGGTGCTTTGGTGCTGTGAGTGCGACCGAGCGTTAGTTTTTCCACCAGGTCTCACTCTTTCCATAGTCAAGTTTGTAAATACAATAGTCGCCATCACCCCCAATTTGCATGGCTGTTTTCAGTAAGCCATACGTTGAGCCGTCATCTCTTCGTGACGTCACTTCCACATTTATTGATCGGCGTGATAATCCACATTTGTCGCTATGTTGTTTTCTTGTTTTTGTATTGACCTTTTTTCTTTCTTCAAATGACTCATTCTTCGGCTTTACATTGGTTATTTGTTGGGTCCCATATTCGTTGTCCTTCACATTTTCGTGGTCTTTGCCTGTTTTTCTTTCTGTGTTTTTTTTAATTTGATCTCTCCCTCTTTTATAATGCTCTAAGATTGGCTCATGGTTACATTGGCGATCGCTTGCCGCAATATTAGATATACTGTTACCCAGCAGATAATCTTTTACGGTTTTATGTTTATCGGCACATGTGCGAGTGAGAATGCGGACACGTGCACAGGTTCCCGTATATATTATATGTATGTTGCTTGCTTTCAAAAATAAACACTTGGAACTCTGCGCTCGTGGTGTGGTGTGTGTTTCTTTCGTGTGTCCTAGTTTTTTCGCGTACGTATAAAAAACGTCTAAAGCTATGAACACTAACCCGCCAGAACGTCCTACTATGACAATGGCGGCATGACGATAAGATTCTTAAATGATGGACATCTTACAACGACGATAGCGTGACGACGAAGGCTAGAGGGCAAAGGCTGATGACGTATGTGTGACTGGATAGCACGGCGACGACTTCATTCCAAAGACTGTATAAGGACGAAGGTATGTCAAGAAGCCGATCAGTAAGCTTGAGTGATGATGAAGAAACATGCACGATCGTATGACGAGCGCTGTTGGATGCCGATGCAATAACGCCGATGGCATGGCTACGGCGGCACAATCTTCAGTGAATCACGACAGCCTGATTCCGACACAATAGCGAATTACTGATGACGTCGATATAATGACGAAACCATTTGACGAACATGGCATCACGGCACTTGGAGGACGTTTGCGAAGTGATGAGCCTGAACAGAGAGCAGCACGACGACAATGGTATGAAGATGACTGTGGGACGGCAACGGCATGGCGACTGCCAGGTGAGCAAGTTAAAATGACGAAGATGGAGCAAACGCGACCGCATCACACAATGCTTTGAAAGCGCAAACATGATAATCAATGCATGACAACGACGCAACGAAGGCGGTATCATCAGAATCGTGTAAATACAATAGGATCAAAAGGAGGGTATGATTAGGATGGTGTGAGAGTGACTCAATTAGCCAAACACGTAGCGGGGCTTGTTGGTGATGCAATTTTTTCTTAAGGACACTGAAAAAGAGGATGGGACGGCCACCCACTCTTTATGCCTTTGCCTGTCCCCGTCAAGAATGTAGCACTGAAGTACTTCCTTTACCAAAAAAGAAATATGTGGCGACGACTTTATGGCAATTACGACGGGGCGATGACGGCATGATGAGGGTCGCATGAGAAAACTGAAGTGACGTTACGCTTCAAGTGCATGACGACTGTATGACGACGATGGCAAGATGAGAATAGTACAGCAAAGCTAGTACGACAATGGAATGAACACGGTGGCACCATGCATGCGAGGACAAACTAGTGGACAAAGTTATTAGAGAACTTGCGAGAAGGGTTGACGTAGAAGGCGTGGCGACAACGGCGTGACGAGATCATATGACGAGCCTGGGGTGACGGTCAAAAAATCACAGCGGATTCCCAGCGATGGTATGGCAACGAATTCATGAAGATTGTATGACGTATTTGGCGGGAGGACGATAGCTTGACGATACTCGGTTGACGCGGCTGGAAACACGACGTTGAAACAACCAAGACGGCATCACCACCACGAGTGCATACCTTCAATTGTAGAAGCTATTTGATAACTTGGATCAATGGACCCTTCGTGAGGCTCTCCATAATCAAGATGTAATCACGGCGGTGAGGCATTACCTTGACAGCATTACGACCACAAACACACACCTTGTGCCCATGGATCGACGTAATAGGACGGACTAACGGATGGACGCATTGACAGACCTGTCTAATGTTACGTCAGACGCAAGCGCCAACAATCCAGTTTGTGACCTGAAGATATGAGAAATGGTACTCGGCTGTTCGGCACAGCATTGTGCGCATATTCCCACTCCCTTCCGAGTACAGAGGTAAGAATACATGCATAGCTGCTTCTCACACGCACGCTTTCCTGTCACCACATGTGCTCGCGATGAACCGGCAAAAATATGAGGGCGTAGTTTGAGCCGTAGAGCATTTCGACAGCAATCAATGCTAGCGCGGCGCATGGCTTGCTACCTTAAGCATTCCTAGGTGGCAGGTGGGTTGTATAACATGAT
The DNA here is from genome assembly GCF_050947875.1 of Dermacentor variabilis. Lineage (NCBI taxonomy): Eukaryota > Metazoa > Arthropoda > Arachnida > Ixodida > Ixodidae > Dermacentor > Dermacentor variabilis. The sequence continues at coordinate 99,320,934 of NC_134578.1, read as the reverse complement.
ATTAACGCGTAATGTTCCTAAATCGCACAAAAAGCGCCATGGCAAACGCTGAAATGAAAAGAAATATTGCGGTGAAGGCTTTAAGAGAAATGAGGCAATGGGCAATATAACAGCTAAGTAAACGATTCTGCAAGAGTCGCCGGTGGCGTTTGAAGGCGCAGCAGAATGTGCGACAGGCATGCTGAACTACCGCCAAACACTCGGTTTTTTTTTTTTGAGAATCTGCTCCTTACGTTCGTAGAGTGCGCTGCACAAGAAACACTGCTTGGCTGGGTGTCCTTGCTGGACGCTTGCACGTGCTTGCCTGACTTTTGAATGTGTTTTCGGCCACCTTGAACTTCTCTGGCGCGCGCTTTTTCTTCTTTTGCTGAAAATTTAACTCCCATGTAATAAAGAAATAAAATAACAGTCAGCGGTGGCGCTGCAGTTACGTCTCTTGTTGATACGCTGCGATCCAGGGTTTATTTATTTATTATTTACGTATTCTTTTTCCAGGGCCGAGCATTGTTTTTCTTGCTCTTGCTTTTGTTTCATCTTTCTTTTGTTATTTATTTTTATCTTCGGCAATGTCTTTGACGCGGCAGAAAAATTTTCGCCACTTGGATGTCATAACGGCAAGTGAGCGCAAGCAGCATGTCCTGACGTCCGCTCCACCAAGAGATCTGATGCACCATTGGCTCACGTATATGAGTACGCGGAATGCGCCGCTTCTTCGATAGGTTTACTCTGCTCTTTTTACATGTGCTTTTTTGTACGTGTAAGAGCAACCCCAGAAACTTCAGTGCATGAGCAGACGGTTGCCTACGAGCGGTTGTTCGGCAGCAACTACGGAGCCTTACCTTCTAAGATATTGTCGCAGCACTGCGCGACTGAGGCAGAGAAAGAAGTAGTAGAGTGCGCGCGCGTGATCTCGGGGTACTCTGCGCTGGCTGGGCCTTGCCTGTAGCTTCCCTCTCGGACCTCGTTTCACCTTGTAAATAAACATCATTCGTAACATCTTTGGTGGAGGTGCGGCGTAAATCATGGACGATCCTGGACGACCAAGCTATACCAACTCTCCAACGGAGTAGACGCTTGGCCGGTTTACGACCACAAGCAGCGGACATGGCCGATTCCGGAGAAGGCAACGATGACCACACCTGCGGCGGACCAGACAGCATTCACGCAGGTCAGGCTAGCTACTGGACACCGCTGCGAGAGCCACCCACCTTTTCGGGGAAGGCGAACGAAGACGTCGACGACTAGCTTAAACACTACAACACAGTGAGTCGCCACAAACACTGGAACACTACGAAGCAGCTCGATAACTTCTTCTTTTTCTCGCTGGAACCGCGCTCCTCTGGTTTGCAAACCACGAGAACGTTCTGACAAGCTGGGATAATTTTGTAGAACAATTCACCAAGTGCTTCGGGGAACAGATCTCAAAGAAAAAGAAGGCTGAGCAGACGCTTTCCCAACGAGCTCAATTACCTGGCGAAACGTGTACAACGTACATAGAGGCTGTTCTGAAATTATGTGGAATCGTCAGCGCTAACATGACAGACGAAGACAAAGTAGGACATCTGCTTATAGGAATCGTTGAAGATGTCTATAATTTTCTTATAACGGAAGGAAGATCTCAGTACTCCGTCTGACCTGAAGAAACACTGCCGGGCGTTTGAAGCGCTGAAAATGAGAAGGATTGGGCCAAAGTTTGGACGCTTGGACAATGTTACTACTATTGCAAGTGTGTCCGTCCCAACCCACGACGACATCTCCTCGGTGATTCGGCAAGTAGGTAAAGAAGATACTTGAACGCTTTAAAGTTGTTGACGACGCTCATGTGTACCATCAGTGTGCATTTGATCATCGTTCTCGTGTGCCACCGGCCACCTGGGCACCTCAGAGTTACCAAGAACCTCACAGGACCTATGCTGATCGTATGGAGAGCAGCAACTTGCCACCGCAGTCGACAAGTCTGGGACGCCTACAAGGTGTACCACAACGATTTGTTCCGCGGGCTTTTCCCTCCTACAACCAGCCTGAGAGCACGTTTCTACCCATGACACCCATGTCACCGATGTAACCCGCGACAGACCGCGACTCCCGCATTTGCTACAGCTGCGGTGCGCCTGGACATACTGCTAGGTATTGCCACCGCCGCTGGCAGCGTGCTCCACGGTTTAATTCCTACACACCCCGCGTGCCCGCTGACGAGCCCTGGCCGTATCCCAGTTCCTTCCAGTGGCTGCAGCAGGGACGCGCGAACCGCAGTGACTCCCCCGTTTCCGATCGTAGCCTCACACCACCACCGACACGACAACGACGCTCTCCATCACCTCATCGTCTCTCGTTATCACCGCCGCCGCTGGGAAACTAACTGGTGCGATCGACGGGGCTGAGGCCGCAATATGTTCATCTTCACCAAGACCCCGTTGTGTAAAATTGTTTAAAAACAAAGTGTGTTTTAGTTCACAATGTGAGTGCTTTTGCTTTAGCTGACACCGGGGCGGCAGTTTCTGTTATGAGCCTGTCCTTCAAAAATCGTCTTGGACAAAAAGTTGTGTTTTCTTGGGATTGGAACGCTACGTTTCGTGGAGTTCGCAGGGAAATGTTACGCCCAGTTGTGGTCTGTTCCGTTTCAGTTACGATAGGGGACCAGACAGTTCGAAGTGAATTTACTGTGCTTGCACGTGCAGCAGCGCATGACATTATTTTAGGAATTGATTTCTTCCGTGAGTTGGGGGCAACTTTGGATTTTGGAAGTGGCGCGATTTCTCTTCGCCGCGACGTGCGAACTTCAATGACAAATAGCATCAGTGATGACGCCGACTTTCTCTCCGTGTCACAAGATGTGTGTTCGCCCCCTGAGACGGCAATGTTTGTACCTGTCAATAATTCTCGCCCTCGTACAGGTTCTTGTTGTGGTTTAGCCGAGCCCTATTATAGCAATGCGCTCAAGAAAAATGTGATAGTCCCTCGCTCCCTCATTGTCACCACTGATGGTTGTACTCGTTTGTGGACAGTGAACGTTTCAACCCAATCCATAACATTGCCGCTTAGGACTTAAACTTGCAAGTTTTGATGAACTAGCCATTGTCAGCGTCTGAACGGCGGAAATGTCAACTGCCGAAAAAAGATCCAACCCCGATTCCAACCACGATAATTCTGCTGACTTTAAGCGCATGATTAACAAGTCGCTGTCTTATAGTGAGCAGTGTCTGCTGGAAGCTGTGCTCGCTCGCTACGCCACAGTGTTTGATTTTGCTCAAGGCCAACGAGCGTACAATACACCACCGGCGTCTCGTATGCAATACCGCATCCACACAGGGCAAGCAACGCCAATTCGTCAGAAGCCCTACCGCGTTTCACCTTCAGAGAGAAAAGTCATCGCCGAGCAGGTCGAAGAATGTTACAGAAAGGAGTGATCCAGGAATCATGTAGCCCTTGGGCTGCTCCTGTGATCCTAGTCAAGAAAAAAAGACCACTCATGGAGATTCTGTGTGGACTATCGCCGCCTAAACACCGTCACAAAGAAAGACGTGTACCCCCTACCACGAATAGATGACGCCGTAGACTGCCTCCACTCCGCGTCGTATTTCTCTTCAGTTGATTTACGGTCAGGATATTGGCAAATTCCCATGCACCCCTCAGACAAGGAGAAGACCGCCTTCGTGACACCTGACGGTATCTTTGGCTTATGCAACGCTCCAGGGACATTCGAGCGATTTATGGATACCGTGCTCCGCGGAATCAAATGGGAAATTAGCATGTGCTATGTAGACGACGTCATTATCTACGGCCGGACATTTCAGGAGCGCAATCAGCGCCTGTCGATCGTTCTTGACTGTATCCAGCAAGCTGGCCTTATTTTAAACTCGAAGAAAGGTAATTTCGGTGAGCGTCAAACCTTCGTACTAGGCTTTCTAGTCGACAAAGACGGCGTACGACCAGACCCTGAAAAGATAGCAGCGGTTCGCGACATCCAACAGCCACAAACGGTAAAAGATCTGCGAAGCTTTTTGGGCCTTCGCTCATATTTCCGGCGCTTTATGAAGAATTTCGCACAGCTTGCCTCTCCCTTCACGTCTCTCCTTCACAAAGGCACGCCATACTTGTGGACTGCTGACTGAGAGTCGGCGTTTCAACAGCTGAAATTTTTGTTGACTTCTGGACCGGTACTGCGGTATTTTGATCCGGAGGCGTCAACTGAGCTGCATACTCACGCCAACGGTGCGGGTGTTGGCGCTGTGCTTCTTCAGCTCTGCGGCGGCCGTGAGCATGTCATTGCCTACGCTAGTCGGACACTTACAAAAGCGGAGACAAACTACACAGTTACTGAACTCGAGTGCCTAGCAGTCGTATTTGCCATTCAGAAGTTCCGTCCATATCTACATGGCCGTGCATTCACGATAGTGACTGACCATCATTCACTCTGTTGGCTGGTTGGGCTGCGTGAGCCGTCTGGCCGGTTGGCCCGCTGGGCTTTGCGCCTTCAAGAGTGCAGCTTTTCCGTTAACTGCAAGAACAGTCGCTGTCACACGGATGCTGATTGCCTATCCCGTCTCCCTTCGCCGCACACTAAAGCTGAGGATGATGACTTCAATGACTAACTAGTTTCCATCTCTTCCGACTTTCCAGACCTGCGTACCTTCGAGAGCGAGCAACGTTGCGACCCTACCTTGAAATCCCTACGGGCAGCTGCACGTGAGCCAGCAGGAACAACACCGTTTAGTTTTCGTAATGGTTTGCTGTACAAAAAAAGATTACTCGGCTGATGGTCCCCCATTGCTTCTAGTTGTGTCCGAAAACATGTGCCCTGCTGTCCTTCGTTCCATGCATGACGATATCACGTACGGGCTCCTTGGCTTTGCACGCCCACTACACCGACTTAGACAGAGATTTTTCTGGCCCAAGCTCTGGAAAACAACGAAACTGTATGTCGCCAGCTGTTCTGTTTGCCAGCGCCACAAGCAAACGACGACGGCCCCAGCAGGCTATTTACAACCAGTTAGGCTACCGACGCTACCCTCTGAAAAAGTCGGCGTCGACTTGCTTGGCCCGCTCCCAAAGACGTCAGCTGGCTACCGCTGGATTATAGTATGCGTAGATTACCTTACTCGCTACACGGAAACGGCGGCACTTCCATCTGCCACTGTAGCAGATGTATCTTCATTTTTGTTGCATCACGTCATACTACGTCACGGCGCTCCCCGTGTTGTCATCAGTGACCATTGACGGCAATTCGCCGCCTACGTCGTTGAAGAACTTTTATGGCTTTGTGGTTCTGCATATCGTCATTCCACTCCTTACCATCCGCAAACCAATGGTCTCACGGAGCTAACGAATCGAACCCTTACCAATATGTTATCAATGTATGTCGCCGCTGGCCACTAGAATTGGGACGCCGTCTTACCTTTTGTAACGTACGAGTACAATAGTGCCAAGCACGAAGTTACTTGATATGCGCCGTTCTTTTTGCTGCACGCACGCGCTCCCCAGAGCTTTCTGGACACTAGTCTACCTTTATCGTGCCAAGAAGATCCTTCCATCGCCCAAACTCTGTGTCGTGCTGAGGAAGCACGTCGACTGGCGCATCTTAGGACGTTGTCCTATCAAGGCAACAGCAAGATTCGCTATGATGCGCGGCATATCCCCGTCAGCTTTACTCCCGGTGATTATGTTTGGTTGTGGACACCTGTTCGCCAAAAGGGATTGTACCGCAAGTTTCTCGCCACTTACACGGGGCCATTCGTTATACTCAGCCACTTGAGTGATGTGAACTATATGTCGTCGCCAAAGTGACGGCAAGTAATCGGCGTTCACGTGCGACGCAAGTTGTTCACGTGGCCACACTCAAGCAGTACCATCACGGGTCCCTTTAACTCGCTCAGCGAGCTTCGTCTGCCCTCGGGGAAAATGCCGCAGCACTGCGCGACTGAGGCAGAGAAAGAAGAAGTAGAGCGGATGCGCGTGATCTCGGGGTACTCTGCGCTGGCTGGGCCTGGCCTGTAGCTTCCCTCTCGGACCTCGTTTCACCTTGTAAATAAACATCATTCGTAACAATATATAAAGGGGGAAAACCATTCCCCACGTTAGCAAACCTGTCAGAGACAAAAAAAAAGGTAACCCGAAAGTACGTGATCAAATAGCTATCAAACCCACGTGCCCCGAATAGGAATCGATGATCTTCTTGCAATGACAGCTAACTAGACGGCTGATTTGACACAAGGGACGTTCCCAAAGTAACTTTCGTATTTTTTTAGAGAGGGAAGATTGTACACCCGCTGAAACAAATAATCTCCATAAGAATCTATGCCCGTTGCTGGTTCAACGGCGGAAGGAGCGTCGGCGGTGTAGGAATGACGCATGCAGAGAGCGCCGAAGAAGAGAGAGTAGCTGCAGACCTGCGTGGCCCAAGGTTATTCGAGTACAAACCACTATGGCAGAATGACTTGTGCTGACAACGTGGTAGGTTGTGAAAGTGCGTGCTGTTGTCCGCTTTTAATGGGCAAGTTGGACTAGTGTGTCCGTCATCCATGAACGCCCAAAGATCGTGTATGACAAGGAGGTCACGTCTGAGGCAATCCATCGCAGGGCAACGAGTTATTAGTTAGATGTAGAAAAATAGTGCAAATCGTATAGTTCACGATGCCTGGCTTATTTTTTTATTTCCGATAATGATTCCGTGTGAAAATAAATGACGAAACTTACTTTCGGAACGCACCTCGCATTTTATGTGCTTGTAATATAAACCAAAGAATACCACCTGTCTAATTTGCTGCCGCGTGCATTTTGTTGCTTTCGATGTTTCTAAAGACATCTTTGTGCGCTTTGCACAAGTTCAACACTGAAATGTCGCCTATATTATACTGAACAAAAACAACCACTGCATGCTCAGTTTGAAAAGCAGCCCTCAGCCGCACTGTCGCTGATTACCACCGAAGTATGTCCCTTCTCCATCACATTTGCGCAGAATTCCCTTTCCACCGCAATATGTAGATTATGTAGACGAAGCTATGTCAAAGTAGAAGTGGGTATACTCTACTTACACCGCCGTAATTGCTTTTAAACGTATGCAGAATGATGACGTCCAACACGACGCTCTAACTCGCGCTACTAATGTTAAAATTTTGTAACCGATTTCAGTTGGGATGTGCCCAAAGCAGTGTTCCACCGAAGTATCCAGAAGGAACTGCGTTTAGCGAAAACGCAAGTGGTACGACAAGGGTCACTAGTGCCTGGTGGCGAACAAAACTGACCAGACATGGCTATCAGCGAAGCCGTAGAGCCCATAGAACAATTTTATTTTGCCGTATAATTATGTATATATTTATTTATATAACAATTTTTACAGCGCAAATGAGAAAGCGGTAGGAATTTCAAAGGAATTCTACAACCACGGATGTTCACGTAAACTTAGCATATCTCAATATATCAAGCAAAATGTTGCTTCATGCTTCTGAATACGTACCAAGCAATATTTGCGCGTTAGAGTTTATGCGAAACAGTTAACGCAAGGCTTGTTGTCTTGCTGTCGCTGATATCGCTGGCTTATCTTGATTTCAATCAATGTACTTCGAATCAAGAAGCTTGGAACGCAATTATCGATGAACGCCCACGGAAGATATCTGATGCAACTCCCGGTCATCATAATGAGAACAAAATATAGCATTGCCATTTTATTGCGGTACTGTAGATATCACGCATATCCTCAAACGGCACGTTCTGTATATCATATTTCTGTTTCAATGCTGATTGCTAAGCTATTATTCGATATATTTTTCTTCCAGAAAATTCCATACTTCACGCCTTAATAGCCATAGCCGCATCACTCGGATATTGTCAACGTTTAAACGCATTCAATAAAATTACCACTCGGTTCTGAAAAGAAGTAGCGTTGGCAGCAGAGTCCTCGTTATTTCATGCTTGAGTGAATGTTTAATATATGAGAGATGTATGCGTAAGTACAGAAGCATGAATATATCTTATAAGTTTCCGAATTTGATGACATCAGATCTGTGCACCAGATTTTAGCCGCTAAATCAGAATAGTTGCTTTTTTTACGAACAACATTTGACGGTTCCATGTCGTTGCCAACAAGAAAATCTGATTGAACGGTCGGTGAATGAAGCAGAGAGAAATTATTCTGGACAAAAAAAGCAATTTATATGGTTATCGGAATCTATGAAATAATTCTTCCAGCGCTAATATGAAAAAACCCTGCCAAACATGATCGTTACCATTAGATTCGCTGCCATTTGAGCTAGGACATGGGGCGCTTACAGTAGTTTCAAGCGTATAAGACGTAGTCTTTTGTAATGGTTTTGGCTGTGCGTATTATACAGCGACGCATGTTATATATAAAATTTACTCCATTGAAGGTGGGATGAGTCGAATGTCTGCACTAATGACATAGTCCAAAGTCGAAAGAACGTTCACCTAACAACTTTCGCTTGACGTGAAATAAAGAATTTGATTTTGCGTATATATGAAATGCGGCGAGTTGTCTTGCCGGGTGCAGGGGAGGGGGGGTACCTTAATCTCTTATAAACAGCGGTTTGTGGGAGGTGAGTCTTACTTGCCTCAAAATTGCATAAGTGTAATATTTTGTGACAAAGATACGCGCTTGTGACCCCATTAGTAGCTCTTCGCAAAATGTGTGCCGTTGTATAAGACGTGCGTCTTTGCGAAAGTAAATGTCTTGAATTAAAGGTTTCCTACAAATCACTGTCTTTAGGTGGCGAATATTACACAAGGATGCGGCGTTTACACCGGTAAAGAGCGGATTTTTTTTTCTTTAAGATTTTTCGATACGTCGTTTACATACTCAATAAAAAGAACCTAACCTTATTTCCTGAGGGTTATGCGATTTCGCACGTAGTTCGCGAAATAAAAATTCGCTCAACCGTTCTTCCGTGTGAGGCAAAGGTTCTGCACATCGGAAGCACTGTTAAACACTTCAAATATGACAATTTCCCCCCTCTTTTCTCGCGCATTAGAGACAGCGCAAGCGAGATAACGAGCACTGACACCAGGCCATATGGCAGGACAAGAGAGAGAGAGAAAGGCAAAGTAAAGACAGGGAGGTTAACTAGTGATTATCTCCGGTTGGCTACCCTGTACTGGGGGAGGGGCAAGGGGATGCGATAGGTGAGATTGAGAAGGACTTAAAAAGGGAAACAAACACCTAAACACATACACGCACGTACACACGAACTGTTTCTGTGGGCACTGTCACACAGCCCGCAGAGACGTTCCTAGTGTTAAACAGTGTCACCGTACAATCCTACGTCACACAGTGTGCAGTCACAATCTGTCAGAAATTCCCGTCTCCTTTAGGTACCGCAGCAGCACCTTCATAGCGGATCTCGCTGATGTTCACGTAGGCCAGTTTCCAAGGGTCTTGTTTTCTGTCATTGGGCGCTCGTCCAGTTTGTCTAGGGTGGCTGAGAGGACTGCTCTTTGCGGGTTGAAACGAGAACACAGACAAAGAAGGTGCGCGTTTTTTTTTTCTTTCAATGCACCCGCAGAAGTCACAAAATGGGCTGTTGGCCATTCCGATAAGGAAAGAGTACGCATTTGAAAATGCTACTCCAAACCATAGACGGACTAGAAGGGTGCAGTCACGTCATGGAAGCTCGGTCGGAATACGGAGCTGTAAATTGGGGTCCTTGGTATGCAGGCATGCACTTGCGAACTCAGATGAAATTCATTGAGCTAATGTCAGTTCATGCGCAAGTGGGGAAAGTTTCCTCGCTGCGTCGGCTTTTGAAAGAGGAATGGCAACGCAGTTGACGCTGACATGGGCAGATCGGGCAATTGCGTCTGCTCGATCATTGCCATGTATTCCACAGTGGCTAGGCAACCACAGATATATGGTGTCCTTCAACTATGCGATAGTGGACTTCTCTGATCTCTGCGACGAGCTGCTCACGTGATCCAAGGCACAGTGCTGAGAGTACACTCTGTAGTGCTGCCTTGGAATCGCAGAATACTGACCATGCATTGGGTGGTTCCTGCTGAATGAAATGAAGAGCCGCACGCAGGGCTACCAATTCAGCAGCTGTCGCTGATGATGCATGTGACGTATTTAGCTGTATTTTGACGGATCTTGTTGGTATCACCACCGCGGCAGCTCAACTTGCAGATGCGACTGAGCCATCGATGTAAACGTGTACGCAGCCACTGTGCACCCTATGTAAAATTTCTAATGTGGCTTGCTTCAGGGCGAACGGCGGCATGTTGGGTTTCTTCATGATTCCTAGGATGGTGAGTCGTATTTCAGGTGTGTGCAGGCAACATAAAGGTGAGGATGGTCTTGCTGCAGGCACGTAGTTCGATGACAATGAGGTACGATTGGCCACAATTATACGACTGAAACTCGCGTGTGGCCTTTCTGCGGGTAGAACGGCAAGGTGGTGAGAAGGTAGACGGGCAACGTGCCGAATATGCGTCCTGAGAGCGTCGGTTGCCAAGTACGTTGATATTGGCCTGATCTCGAGCTATGACAGTCTTTCGTTTGCGCTGTAGACTAACACCTCGGAAGACCGAGATACGTCCTTAGGGCTTGAGCTTGTAGTCCCTGGAGTACACGCAGGTTTGTTTTGCAGGCGTTACCAATCACAGAAAGGCTGTATCTTGCGTAACCGAGGAACAAGGCATTAGTAAGCTGCAACATTGACCGCACCGATGTACCCCATCACTTCCCGCCGAGAAATTTCAGGAGATGTATTATTGTCATTAACTTCTTCTTTAGGTATGAAACGTGCGGGCTCCATGATAGGTCGCGGTCGATAATTACCCCTAAAAGGCGGTGTTCCGTCCATTTTCAACTGCTTGCCCATTGATACTTACAGATTAACGCTTCATTGCCTTGCAAGTGAATAAAACAAGGCAGCATTTCTCTGAAGACAGCTCTAAGTTCTGTTTTCGCAAGTACAGCGATGTTAACGTAGCTGCGTTTTCGAGCCGCGCTCGCACCTGCAGACGTGTTACAGCAGACGCCCAAATACAAATGTCATCGGCATATATTGATACTCGAACTGTGTTGGGCAAGCATCTGACTAGGCCAATCAGCACTAGGTTGAATAGCGTCGCGCTCCAATACTCCGCATTGTGGTACTCCACGGAACGTTTGGTGTTGAGTCGCAGCGCCATCCTCCGTCATCACGAAGAAATGCCTGTCGGTCAAATAAGCTCACAGCCACTGAAAAGTGCGGCCACTGATTTCGGCTTCAATCAGAGCATCTATAATGGCATAATGTGCTATATTATCATAGGGGCCTTTTATATGAAGGAGTAATGCCGCAGTGAGTGATTTCAGAAGTTTAGGAAGCTGAACAAACGGGACCAAATCGATGACATTATCTATGGATGAGCGCCCACGCGGGAAGCCAGCCATAGCATCTGCGTACACGTTGTAATTTTCCAAGTACCATTCCTACCGCGTCACATTCATTCTTTCCGTTATTTTCCCTATGCAACTGGCCAGAGCGATGGGGCGGTACGATGACAAATCTAACGGTGATTTACCAGGTCTGAGAAGTGTAACTAAGCGGCTGCATTTCCATTCACGTGGAACCAAACCGTTGCGCCAAGACTCGTCGTAATGGTTAAGCAGCATTAATCGTGCTTTCTGCCCAAGATGGCGAGCGCCGCATAGGTAACGCCGTCCGGTCCAAGTTCTGAAGAGTGCCTGCTAGTCGCCAGTGCCGCTTCAAGCTCCTCCACCGAAAACATTACATCCATGTGGGAATCCCGTGGCACAGGAGTGGCACACGGTGTAAGTGCGCAGCTGCTAGCTGCCAAGTCTTGAGCAAAATTCTTCAGCAACCTCAATTTCGCTGCGACCTTGGCGCAAAAAGAGGGATTTGACAGGAACACGCTGTTGCGGTGACACGCGAAGTCCACGCACGGTAATCCATATCTGAGATAATCGCTGACGTGGATCAAACGACTCCCAGAAACCTTTCCATCTGTGCGATTGCAGTGCATCGATGCGGCGTTGAATCTTCTTTTGCATCCACCTTGCCTCTCGGAGATCATGGATGGATTTAGTTCTCCTGTATCTTCTTTCAGCGCGTCGGCGAATCGCTCGTAGTAGGTGCACTTCGGCTTCAAATTCTTCATATTTCGGGAAAGGCTGAAAACCACGCGTAGCCTCTTGCATGACTTCTTGAATTTCGTGTTCCAGACTTGAATGGTTCCCTTGCTGACATACATCCTCCATGTACGACCGAAACGCGGACCAGTCAATTCGCCGGAGGGTCGTGGAGGAGCATTTAGATAGTCCCTTGATCTTCAGGTACGTCGGAATATGGTCGCTTCCATGTGATTCGATGCCTGGAAACCATCTCACGTTTCTTTCAAGACGCCGAGAAACCAGGGTCGAATCTAAGCAGCTGCTGTATGTAAGCCGCGTAAATATGTCAGACTACCACCGTTGAGGCAGTAAAGGTCGTGCTGTGTGTCAAAGGATGTTAGTCTCCTTACCCTGGACTCCATCTTCAAACTCGCCCAAAGCGGATGGTTAGCATTAAAATTTCCTGTGAGAATTGTAGGGCTGGGTGTCATTGATAGCATGTCGTGCAGTCGTTTAGAGTCGAAGCCACTTGAAGGATCAATGTAAACACCGACGAGTGTGAACGTAAGCTTATTCGTTTTTGCAATTAAACAAACGTGCTGGTTATCGTCGTGAGGCGGGACTGGGTGCAACACGTATGTCAGATCACATCTAACATACACAATTACCTTGCTCACATCGCCACAGGTAGAGGACATGAATGCCTCGCCAGAAATGCGTATAACCTTAAGTTCGGTTCGAAAATTACGAGGATGAGAAAACGGTTTTCGAAGACAAAGTGTCTAAAATCTGAAATTCGCGATTTGAGGCCAAGGGCATTCCACTGCAGTAAAGATGCTTTCTTGACTTCCTTGTGGAAGGGCAGCGAGGGGCGGGCCATGGTGCTATGCGATGCTTTCAAGTACTGGAGTCAGCGCGTCCAGTACTTGCAGTGCGCTACGTGCAGCCGGAGTGTTCATGTTTGTCAGTAGTAGACGCATGACATTCCTGAGCGATTTGAGCATAGCAATCACTTGTGAATCCTTGCCTCGTATTTCGTCAACTGAAGTGACATTTGACTTTAAGTGGTGAGTCGTGTGCTGTGGCTCTGGCGCGTGGCATGTCTTCGGCAGTGCTGGCCACCCCTCACTTGATGAAGCCTGGCCGCTTTTTTCGTTGACATTCGTGCTCTTACTGGAGACAGGTGGAACAGAAGGCGGCGTTGCCGGACGAGACATTTCCCTTGAACCGGAAGAGGATTTCGTAGACTTTCGTTTTCGGGAGCGATGTCGCCTTATCGCGGCAGAAGCATCTCAGTGTGATGATCCGTCTCTGGCCATATTTCTGAAGATTTTCTACTTCAGGCATGGACAGTCTTTTGAGCATGCAGGTTGCGACCCTTGACAATTTCGGCACTTGAGCTCTGTTGCACGGCAAGTGTCAGTGTCGTGTTGTTCGGAACATTGTGGGCATATCGTTGTACTTCGGCAGAGAGCACTCGCATGTCCAATTCCTTGACAGCTTCTGGACTGAAGTGGTTTGGGTACGAAAGGTCCTACCACATGCCAAAATTGGCCGACCTTTACATGTGATGGCAGGCGGTCACCTTTAAACACGAACCTTACACAGGTCGACTTGCCAAGGCGCCGAGCTTGTAGTAAGGCAACACCATCTGTCGCAGGTTTGATTAAAATTGGCAGGGTGCTGTCGCTAATCGATGTGTCAATATCATAAACAATACCAGCTGTGGTTTCGTTGCCCTGCGGAAGGAGGTAGTGTACATTGATGTTGCCCAGGAGCTTTACTGCCATCAAAGCATTGATTGCGCTTCGGTTGTGGACATCAATAGACAGGACGTTCTTTCGAGTATTAATTCTGATATCTTTTATTTTTCCTTGGACAAGAGCCGCCACAGAAACGGAAATCGCTTGTCGATTACGGCGGATGAGGTTGTCGGCAGGTGTGTCCGGCACAAAAAGAATTGTGTGCGCCGATGGCCTTCGCTGTGGAATGACGGTAGACATGACGAAGACCATCCGCTGATGTTTCTTCTTTTCGCCTCCCGGTGTACCACTCTCTCGAAGCCTTCGTCATCTGAGGCTTCATCACTTGAGGAGTAGTACAACACAGTGTCCTCGCTGTCAGCTTGACTAGGAGGGCAATTTCTCTTCCTCGGGTCAGTTCCCGCCGAAGCAGTCACGTCGCGTCGGCATTCCGCCGACTCCACTTCCATTGCCGGGGCAATGGGAGCGGCGTCTCCCAGTAAAACACGTGAACATGTCGAAAATGCTGCAGCGCAAAGGAACAGTGGTTTCTACAAGAATCACTTCGTCTTCCTCCCTCGCGGCTCATTAGACAAAGTCATGTTACCAGTAGGCTATTTACGTACGTATGTTTACTCACATTTAAAATGCACCTCACGCTTGTCGCTGCTTTTCCGCTCGACAGCTTACTGTGCAGAGGCTACGACTTCTGTGACGTATGTTAGGCATGAGCGAAGTGAACATAATTAATGTTCATGTGGAGATCTGCCGCTGCTCTTGGATGCGAGTGCTGCATAGGTAGCGGTGTAGACTGGTCAAGACGTTTACGTTCCTAGTCGTAGAACAAAAGGTCACAATTGGCTCGCCAACGTAATTGAAAAGAAGCGAGGTGGCGACCTGCATTTCATGCATCATGGGACTGACCGACTTATTTCAACGGCAATATATAGAAAACTATAGCTGATCAATTACAAATGGCTTGACAATGTGCAAGACCGCCATTCATGAATGTATCCTTTTAGCTCACGTATTTCTTCGGATGCTTAAACGGTCGATATTATCAGAGAAATGAAAACGGTTTTTGACTACATTTGAAATATTCCAGTACTTGCAGTACAATCAAATACTCGAAGAGAGATGAACAACAGGGCCTGTAACAGGTTACTCGTCTGCCCATGTCCCTTCCTGATCTTTTCTCTCCTGGAGTACTTTGTCCTAGAAGCACGGTAATTGTTACGATTGCCTAGTTTCCAACGAGCAGAGCTTTCAGTTTTAAGCTTTGCTTTTAGTCAACGTTGCGTGAAATCAGAAGGTAAATGAATCTCCCTTATTAGCGATTAGAATAGGACCTAAGCTCAGGAGCATTCAGAAGGAGAGCCACCAGTTCTTTTCCACACTTTATTTTTAACGCATATTCTTTGGAAAGGGTCACACATTAGCTATACAGAAAGAAAGAGAAAAATGGAAACTATGGCAAGGCATACAGGCATCCTAATACAAATCACCAATAATAATTATCACTCAGACTACTTTATCCAGTATTTGTTCACGTTCTCCATATTGACACATCTAAATACGTCCGCCTAACAAATGACACTAATAAATAGTAGTGATCTCAGTCCTATGATGGGAAGCCTGACAGCGCCTTCAGAGGTTTTATTTTTGAGCCGGAGGCAGAAGCTCAAACTTTACCCAGAGCTGGTCGCCCTTTGCGTAGCCTTCACGTTCCAGATCGGCAATGTCACAGGAATGGTTTATGTAACCTGCTTTATTACTCCTTCCTGTAGGCCTACCGTAAAATTCGAGACTACTGCCAGTCTGCGCCGGCAACTCCCAGCTGCCCTTCGACTGACCTATGAAACTGAGCTTGATGACCTGATTGAATGGCCATTGCAGGAACTCATCGATGACTCCCTTGTGAAGCTGTATAAGCGCACGCACTGAAACAGAGTTCTCAGTTTTCATAAGACACACCCCCGGAGAGATGTGATAGCCGCACAGGTATATCGCATCGCTAGAATAAGTGGCCCAACCTACAGATATCGCCTTTTCCCTTAGTGATTTGAGTCCCTTAACATAAAACTCGTGGCTTGAAACGTTTAGTGTATTGTTTCCGAGGAGATGATCGTTACTCACCGCCGATTCCTTCTGACCGCATTCCCTCTCACTGGTCTTTGATGCAGCAATGCGGACAGCGTTATTTTCGCACTTAATGCAGATCGTCTCAGTTGCACGTTCCAACGCTCTCACAAAAATACCTTCAAAGGCCCGCACTGTTTGCGAAACTTTCTTTAGCCGGTTTTCGTCGTCGTTAAAATATTGTATTAAGTCGGCATTGGTCTGTTCCAGCTCCTCGAGACATTTCGTTGCCTTGTCTTGCGAAACTGCGACTTTTTCACCTAAATCGCTCATCATTTGCAAAACATCGTCAAGCTTTTTGGCTTGCGCGGCTAAGCCTTCTTTAATTTGAGTAACGTAGGCAATCGTGACTTCACTAGTCCCACGGGCTTGCTTTTCTGATGACTGCATCACCGACTGTCTTAATGCATTTAGAATGTGTGAAACCTCATTCAACTTATCGTAGTGGGCGTTGTTGTTCCGCGCACCTTGATCAAGCCCAGACCTCATTTCCTCAACCCGTTCTTCCAATATGGTCTCCAAAGCTGTGAACATTGCTTCCTGTATTGAGTCGCCCGAGGGCTTCTGATTTAGGCGCTTGTTTTGCACAGAATGAGAGCTGCAGTTAATTCTGCGGTGCGCACACATATCGCGGCGCAGGACGAACTCTGAGCACTTGGGACAGCGCGCAGAGTGGTAAGCACAGTCTTCGTGAAAGTGTGTGGGCATGTCTGACGCAGTCATCACCACCACGCAGCCATTGTCTTCATTCCAACACTTTACCTGCAACACAGAAAATATTATTTTGCAGCAAAACCTGATAACTCCGAAAATCAACGCAAATGTGTCGTTGCTCGCCTGGGAATACTTATGTTATTACGAGTTAGAATATTGTTTAGAGTCAACTCCACAAAAGTTTCTTAAATTCCTGTAAATCGATCTGCAGTTCAGTAAAGAGTGCCACAAAAGTGATGGTCGTAGTTTCTCAGCGTTTCTAATTCTCAACCACGCAGATTGCTGACTGCCACAGCAGTCATGAGCTCAGAGTTGAACTTTATCACAATTTACGACTTGACAAACATGAAGCAGACTGCAAGAGCAATAGACCTTTTGCCTCACTGATCAATCTAACCCAGAAGGAAAACGTCTATTTACAGCCCATTAATATTATCGGGCGTATTCCTCGTTTAAGTAGCAGATAGGGTGGGCGAAAGCCACGCTTTCAACTCTCTAAACACCTCAACAACTGTGGCAAAGCAAAAGTATCGCGAGAGTAACATACTTGAGTTACTTAAATATAGTGCATAAATGTTTTTGTACGAATGTATCATTTTATCTTGAAACAGAAAAGTAGCCACCACAGATAAAATAGTACTTCGTTGTGTCGCTTCCTTGTTCACTATACTTTTTCAGAAATGTATATCACTGAAGCGCTGCGTACGTAAGCGTTCTAACATGTTCTCATCTCGTCGATAACCATGTACGTACGCAATAGCCCATCTCCCTATATGGATAAGGTAATCTTAACAGCCTTATGCTTCTTGTTCCTCACACAAGAACCATGCACTTGAACCTCTTCGACATTTTATAAACAAGGATTGCGTCTGCATCATGTATATATAAGGAAGGTTACTATGTATGCATTCAAAACGAACCGCACTCGCGTGCCGCACTTGTTACGTTTATGGAGCGCAGTACGTCAAGAAGCCAGCTATGGCTTCTTTTTTTTTTACAGCGTTCCGCGACATTTCGTGTCGAAATAAACACTTCATTATTTATTTTTTCTTGGAATTGGTTAGCGCCGTCCATTGACAGCGTTAGCAAGTGCCACCTGATAAGCTTCCGCAATGGGGACCCGCGTCGACAAATGCCCCCAAACCATAACTTCCGGTTATCGAGCAGGAAAATGCAGATTAGAAGGCTTCGACGTGGTGCGACTTCATTAAGCTTTGGCTAGCGTTCCTCGTGCCAACGACAAAGTTAACAGCAGCACTAGTACAACAGCGCACACCTAGGTGGTCCACATGCGACGCACCATGTGGCGTAGAGCTGTCTTCTGTACAAGGTTCCATTTTCAATCTCACTGTCATCTGACACTGGTATATCAACATTGGCTTATCACCATTGGCATCAACATTGTGACTGCATTGTTCGTCAAGTATAATAAATACGCCACGCCCTTTTAAAATTGCGCGCAGCACAAGCGGTGAGGCAGTACTCAGAAGAACGCCTGCTCGTGTTTACGTGAACATGAACGTCACACTTCAAACGCAAATGCTGCTCCGAGGAATCGTGCACAAAGGACACGCTAGGCAAAAGAAGCTGCTAATTCCTTGTAACCGACCGTGTGCAACAGACAACGTTAACCAAACTGTGCAGAGTAAAAAAAAAAGATTAAAAAGCACGCAACAAGATACCATTAAAAGACATACGGTGCTCGGTCGTCAGAGCTCTGGCGACATAGCGCCGTAGGTGTTAAAATCGTACCTTGCACCGTGTTTTGTAAACATCTTTTTCTTGTAATCAATTAGATAACATTAGCTGGGGCACCCGATATATGGCTGACTAAGCTATAAAGTTTCTGTTTTGTCACTATAATTCGAATATGAAATATGCTTTAATACAAGCTCTGCTATACAACATTAAGAAGAAACATGAAGTCCGTTCTCATACTCTGCACTCTACAGATAATAAGTTGTGAATTACCAAAACGGTGTTTTAGATGGCAGTCCTGTACAAAAGTCGCAGTTCCGCCTGAAAGGCGAGACATCAGTTGCGATAGCAAATTATTACACAGCTATACGAAGTAACATTAGTAGTTTCATCGGCCATATAAACTTACAAACATTCACTTTCTGACTAAATTAACAAGCATGGTGTTCCGCGCGCACAGACAAACATGAACGCTCCTTACTCTATGATTACGGACATTCGCTGTCAAAATGCTGCCGCGAGGAACAGCGGCAGCGACGGCAGCAGCGAGCGAACTAACCTTCGACGGTTCAACCTCTCGCTTCAACTCGAAGTAAGCGGCGAGGACAGAGCGCCTACGAAGCTATCAGCCCTCGGCGCACCTAGACTGTGTCCCCCCATCGTAGATTGCTTTCAAGATAGGGACCGTGCGGCTGCGCTCAACCGTGCCATACGCAGCCGCTGACAGAGTAGAACGCCTATCTACCCTCCCCTCCCCTTCCTGGGTTTTGCGTGCGATGGAAGACGGCGCGCTTCCTCCGCACTTTCTCCCCTTTAGCGCGACATCGAGCCGCCGCCCTCGGCTTACCTTCGCATGCTTTCGCTCGCACACATAGCATATACGACGCACGGCCACAATGTGACCGTACTTGGACTTTACAAGAAACGACACGCCGACGTCGTTGGCGGCGGTTGTGCTCTTGAGTGTCGATATAGTTGCTATCTCAATCGAAATATTTTACAGTGTATAAAGCTTTGCTTCGGGTGACGAGGGAAGGCCTCGTCCTTTCTGGCTTGTGCGCGCAGGCATAGTGGTACTGGAATGCATTGCCATCGTGCAGTCTAAACAATTTGGAGCTGCTTTAGCCATATATTGGAAATACTTACGGGATGTGAAGTAATTCAAAAGAGTCGGAGAACCACAGCGCCGTGTTGTCATTTTTTACCATCCTGTTGCCCGTGTCTTGTGTTGCGCTGTTACGAACCTTACAATGAATTCTAACCAGCGCCGTGTTGTCATTTTTACCATCCTTTTACATGTGTCTTGTGTTGCGCTGTTACAAATCTTACAATGAATTCTAACAGCGCCGTGTTGTCGCTTTTTATCATTCTTTTGTCCGTGTCTCGTGTTGCGCTATTACGAACCGTACAATGAATTCAAACAACGCCGTGTTGTCGTTTTTTACCCTTGATTTGTTTGTGTCTTGTGTTGCGTTGTTACGAACCTCACATTGAATTCTAACAGCGCAGTTTTGTCATTTTTTACCATCCCTTTGTCCGTGTCTTGTGTTGCGCTATTACGAACCTTACAATGTCATACTGTGGCGCAGAAGGTACAGAACCCCGAAATGTTGTTTGAAACATGTAGTACTTTTCTCTGACAAGCCTGTCACCATTCTTCTCGACACAAGCGTCATGCATTACCTTCATGCTCGCCACATCAATGCGTATAAGTCTCACGCTGCGCATTCACCCGACGTTGAGTTTGCCCTTGTGCCAAGCTTGTGAACCATGCACTGTGATCATAGATATTGCTAAAAAATAAAGATGTTACCTTTGTGGTGGGTAAACATATAAACTCCATGAGATCAGTCCTTCCATAGAAATGAAGTAAAGAAAATTGTACGCATCGCCATTACTTGTAATGAAGTTCACTAACCGTCTCACTAAAGCTTCGCTTCACATCAATTGCACATGTGCGCTGGACCTGAATATTGGTTCTGTCATCGTGCTGTACGGCTGAGGCGCATGTCCACAATGTCAAGTACATCATGTCTTTTGATTAACACCTTTTAATGCTGAGTAAAAGTTCCGCTTTCTCTGCAATGCGCAACACGGTGGCCAAGGGAGGCGTTCGTCACTGAACTGTGCAGAGCGTCACTTAAAAAGATAACCCAACGTTGGTTCTACCGGGATTACTTCAACTGCACTCCCAGTTTGCTTTCTGCCTCGCTTCAATAAACTACGACAGCCATTTCAGGATAATACAGAGACACGAATTCCTTTTGCCCGCACTTGTTTTTCTTACCTTCCGCCTCAGCAGGTTTTCCAAAGGAAAGTCTCCCCACTGAACGTTGTCTTCAAGAAACGCGTCACCGTCGAGTGGACAGGCTCGTTGATCGGCGACCAGCGACTGCTCGTAGCAGGTGTCGCACAGCACGTGTCTGCACGGTAGAAAGACGGTCATCCTGGGCAGCAGACCACACACACTGCATACTCTTTGTGCCGGTATGGAATCGACGAAATGCAAAGGTCTCCAGTCCACTTCCTTGGAAAAACCGAACAGTGTATAGCGCTGGATTTCAAGAGCCATGAGCACGGCACATCCGTCGAATGGTTAACGCTTTACCAACAGTTCTGCAGAAAGCAAAAAAAAAATGCCGTCGGTGCTGTATCCTTGCGACTGTAAGACTACACGGCTGCAGTAAGACTGCAAGGAGCATGTGCTAGCCATCCGTCTATCGCTTTGAATGACAGTGAAATTAACTTGCTCTATAATAGATGACAGTGTTATGATTATGCAGCATTTCTGAATGCTGTTATCACGTGGAATGGATGCTCTGTTGCCCATGCGCGGTGATCATGAGCTGGTTCTCGAGGGTGAATATGTGTTGTTTCAGGAATAAAGTTCAGTTGTCAATCTGCGCTGGTCTTTGAGACATTTTCTTGTTCTCGTCGTTTAGTGTGCACAAAACTGTCCACAGTGAAGCCAAACCAACTAACTCGCCTTTCAGTCTTCTTGAGACTGTTGCCAAGGCTACTGTCAACCCGGTAACGACAAACCCGCTTCACAATCTTTTTAGGCGCCGCTAGCTGGTCTTCACAGAAAAAAGTTATATGTAGCTGTGGCTGCGTCGACAATTTCGGCAGCAGCGTTGTCGCCTATTAAGGAATCCAGTATTGAGGCTGATTTATATCAGTCGCAAAAGTTGGAACAAACCTGTCCAAAATACGTGCCATTTCTTGTGACCTCAAGGGGCAGATCAGAAAAAAGTGCAGCTTGGTGGTAAGATTGGATTATGGGATTTTACGTGCCAAAGCCGAGGTGAATATACGTGGTAGCGAAGCTCCCATGGAAGCCCATACGTTCAAAACATGGCCGTTGATGAGCGGTTCATGGGGCTTTGCGCCATCTCTGTGAGGAGGGAACACTTCCGGCGGAAGAAAACCCAATGTGAGGCTATATCCGTTAAAAAAAAAAAGTGACGTCATCTTGTTCTCAAAGGCGCGAAATTTGTTTTCTTGGCCTGCCATTATAGCTGTATATTCAAATACCCCGCCATTCGACTTCGGCGTTTCGGGCTTTCAGCGCGGAAAGCGATGCAAAGTCAGCCGTACGGGCGTCGAAATCTCACCCCTGAACACAACATGCTTTCTTTGGAGGCCGACGAAAGCTTTAGGTGTAGAGTGCTGGTTCTATCGTCGGACACCAAGCCAGATGACTTGCGCAGTCGCACGGAAGCAACTCAAGTAAGCAATTATCTGGCGGTCGCAACTCACTACTTCTGACTGAACAGGCTGAGAAACGATGAAGCTACCCGCGTCGCCAAATTCAAACGTCGACCAGCAAAAGAGCCCAACGTGTCAGGGGGCCGTATTCTAACGGGTGAATTTTGCGAGCGCGCCTTTCTGCACACTTCAAGAGCTGCACTGCTTTGCAAGCGATAGCGGCCTCAACGTCCCTCTAGCGATGGGTGCTGTAAAAAGGAATTTATTGATAATGATAACATAAAATAGAGTTGTCTCTTCTTTACACGTCGCGCATATAAAAAATTGATTAGGAATTTTATTTGCGTTGAATGAATCTAACTGTGTCTCGCTTTAATTAAAAACGTTTTTCTTTCTTTCCCAATGTTTGTTACCTCAATATATAATCGCGCTTCAATCGCTACTCCCATAGCCACCCTTGCTGATGTGGGTGGCAATTTGTTCTGAATCGCTTTTCGCCCGAATGTCGGCGAACTAATTGCCCTTGCCAAACCTAACCTTGCCAAAACCACGATAGGATTATGAGGCACGCCGTAGTTGGGGACTCCGTATTAGTTTTCACCGCCGGGGGATCTTTGACGCGCCCCCAATGAACGGGACCACGGGTGTTTTTGCATTTCGCCCCTATCGAGATGCGGCCACCGCGGCCAGGATTTCATCCCGCAACCTCATGCTTAGTAGCACAACACCATAGCCGCTAAGCCACCACGGCGGGTTGCGACTAGGTGTTAAAGGCCCAAGAAAAAAACTGCGAAACGAATGCAGGACTTTGCTTGTAAAAGCTGTTCCAATAGTGTCATTCAAAAGTTTGTGGAATAATATAACAGTTTTCTTAATGTGTGATTGGCGACTGAAAAGATCTCAAATGTATGTCTTTTTTTCTTTTTTTGCTTCAGATTTACTGACTAAAGTACCTCAATTCGCAGCCCTCCTCCGCTTCGCGCAGGGTGGCGACACTCTTTGAAAGGGTTGACGCCGACAATACGCCCTCCAAACCGGTTACTTCAGAACGCTCCGCCATTTTCAAGCCCACCGCAGGTGGCCGTTTTACACGTGCACGGTCAGCAGCCATCGTACGCCTTGTCCTCTTTGCTGTGACTACTCCAAAATTATTCGTTGCAGCGTGCCGCAGTTCTCTAATCTGTCGAGAAATGGTTGCCCATTGTTTCCATTTCCTAGAGATACGCGCAAAAAATTGCTCCTATGGATGGTGATTGCAATAAGCGGAGCAACAGGCTGCCACGAGCTACTCGCATGTGTGCACCGTGAGGGTTGCATGTTCTCCTTTTATTTAACTCATTTGCAATCTCAAAATAAAGTTCAGAGCAAGCAGCGTATGTACAGAGAAAAAGCACATGCTGTTAGTGAGCGTACTGACCGTGCAACCTCGCAGCGTGAAACCCAAATTTCCGCGAACCTGTTTGTGCGGCCAAACGAACCCTGTTTCCCTTCGAAATGCACCTTATTCCTTCAAATTATAAGACCAACACGCCCTATACTTCCTTTTCAGCAAGCATTTGGTCTTGTCTTCGGATAAATATCACAATTTTAACATCATACTCTAGCTCACTGCCTAGCCCTACAGCATTGTAATTTCGCCGGCATGTTGTCAAAGGTATGTGCTCTATTCGTTGGCGGTTTTTACGAACATCCCGCGACACTCGTACAGAGCCCCGAAGTGTGTCCGGGCAAGCTTGCAACTGCCGAAACTAACCTAACTTTTCCCAACGCAGCTGACTCCCCCCCACGCTCGTAAATTTACCACTAGATTACCTTTAATGCTCCCACGTTGCCTACAATTCCCAACTCGACGTTTGGTTTGTTTATATAGTTTAGAATGTCCGCTTATGCGTTTCAGTGTACGCGTTTGTTCTTATTTGACTTCCGTTTACTCACTCGTCTCTACTCGTGTAGACACCAGTAAGGCCGTGGCCTCAATTCAACGGCAAGTCATACCCGTACAAGCATTATAAGTATACATAAATAAAGGGAAGGCCTACTCAAGCAATGATCAAGAAATTGTCAAAAGGAAGGGGAAGCGGAATGAAGCAATAATGAACCATAAGTCACTTTGAGACTAAAATAAGTATGAGGCGGTGCAGTGAATTTGAAAAAGAGTAATGGTACAGTCGCTAACGCTAGCAAATTTCATTTGGTGCTTAAAATCAGACATATGCTCGGGGTTGGAAGTCAACAAAAGGTAGACTGTTCGGTTGGCTTTCAGGGACCACGGTAAAACCACAAAAGAGGCATCGCCGGGTCAAATTGCTTTAGCCTCTTTTAAAGTCAGACAAGCGCAGACCAAAATTAGTTTTGTGGAAAGACTCGGAAACACGGAACAAAATAAATTAGCGGCTAAGATACACAAATGCCTGCACCTCATAACCATGTACACCGAGCCGAGGAAGACGTCAAGAAAGTGGGGAAACAAGTATAAGGTTATTGGAGAAATTGTAAGCAGACGCTCCAGAGTCATCAAAAAGAAAGCGAGAGAAAGAGACAGTAAATTGGATGCAAAGGGTGGTAAAAAATATGAGCACCGGTATTTATCGAAATGGTCAAAAGAAATCAGGAGGTAAAATGCATATAAAAGGTGTGTTCCTTGCTATTTGAGGCTCTAGCTGGGTGCCCAAGGACAAAAAACATACAGGAGCAAATGTTCACAGCAGGAGGAGGCATGTGCGTGCTATAGCGAAAATTAGGAGCCAGTTCAGGAAATGCTAATGGAAAGCGGAAGTGTTTACCCAGCCAGATCCATAGGTAACGTACACCTTCCAGAAATACTGGAATTTAAAGCATATGGAATCATTAAACGGCGAGCATTCGAGAAAAGAAATATTCGTT
This sequence comes from Dermacentor variabilis, assembly GCF_050947875.1. NCBI lineage: Eukaryota > Metazoa > Arthropoda > Arachnida > Ixodida > Ixodidae > Dermacentor > Dermacentor variabilis. The sequence goes on along the minus strand of NC_134578.1, from coordinate 99,295,986 downwards.
TACAGTGTTGGTGGAAAAAACGCAGGGGTTAGAGAGTGGGAGGACTGGATCCGTTGCAAGCATAGGTAGAGGTAAAGGTAGACTTAGAACTTATAGAGAAGGGAACAAAAATTTAGATTCAAAAGAGTGTATGGCACACCTGATTAGCTCAAGCAAGCTAGGTGAACATTTGTCACCTGCCCGTTTCAGTGGAGACGTCGATAAATCATTATCATTGTCATGGTAGAATCCCTGCTTGCTTTTTCTCTTTTCCGCTCCGTGTAGGGTGGGGACAACTTCACAGCGTCCGCCATTACGCCTCCAACGCCATACGAAGCGCACAGCCGGTGCGCGCGTGTACGGCCTTTTTCGCTACCAAACGCTTTACGCATGAAAAGGAGCAGTGTTAATACGCGCGTCTGCTCTGACTGATACCATCGAATTTGCCAATTTCATCTGGCTGTTGTACACTGAATTAAGAAGCTCCTTAAATATTGTTACCGCCTAGGATATAAGCCATGAACTGATCGTAAAATTAGTGGACGAAAGGAGCGGTTTTTCCTATGTAAGAAGTCAAATGATCAGTCTTTACTGATTAAAATATGTAGGCGCGAAAGTGTGTTCACTGTAAATGTATCTTGCGGTTTTCTATGCGACATTGACGTCACATATTTCTCAAGGCTTTTTAAGACGCTTTCTAATGGAATTATGGTACGCTGGAACCGTTATTAATTTACGGCAATGTTTCTGGGTTTGCAGTGGCTAGAGTTGCTTCTGCAGGAATCATTTGAGGACATTTTAGTACGCCTATGTGTTAATTTAGCCACGGCCGCTGTATAAAAAGGCATACCATCTTGCTCACCTATCGCAGTGTAATGATGTAGATTGCGTTCTTTGTGTTTGTTCTAGCTGTGATTTAGTACTATTCCAGTATGTCCCCGAATACTGCTAATGTTAGAGGCGGTTGGGCTCATCCCACTGCTTATGTAGCTTTTTTCCATGGTTCTTCACATGTACTCAATGGGTAAACAAATAGCGTTTCCAGCATCACCACCACTGGTAGAGTTCATTATTTACAAAATGTATTTTAACAGCAAATACAGGGTCTGTTCCGATAGTAGTAGGACTGTCTTTTTTTTCCTGGGCGAATGGGTGGACGAGAGACGGTCTGCGCGCGCAGGCTCGGTGAAAGGTGATATTGGAAACGCTGGGAAAAATCAGCAGTCGGCTCTCCGCCGTTCAAGAGAGCAGGTCGCTTGTACTATGAACCCCTGTCGAAACGCCTCGTCGCGAAGAATCATGGAGCGTTTACTGGATGAGCGATACGCAATCAAATTTTCTGTAAAGCTTAGTAAAATGGGCAAAGAGACACACAACATGATTAAGTAGGCCTATGGTGATGCTATCATGGTAGATCAGGCTTTTTTGAGTGGCACAAGCTGTTCCGAGAAGGTAGGGAAAGAGTGGAAGACGACGATCGCCTCGCATGCCCTTCGACCAGCAAGACCAACAAAAATGTGTCGCGAGTGAAAAATTTACGGAACAGTGATCGTAGGATGAGTATCACAATGACTGTTGATAGCTTGAGCATTCCTCAAACCGAAGTTTTTGAGATCATGGCAGAAAACTTAGCCACGAGAAAAGTGTGCGCGAAGTTCGTGCCACGAGTGTTCTCAGAGCAGCAAAAAGCTCACCGGAAAGCGATCTGCCAGGATCTTCATCACGTGAATGAGGATTCCGACTTTTTGGACAATGTACTGACCGGTGAAGAGACGTGGGTGTTTAATTTGGACCCGGAGAGCAAGCGGCAGAGTTCAGAATGACATACCCCTTCTTCCCCACGTCTCAAGGAAAGCACGAATGAGCAAATCTAAGCAGAAGTCCATGCTCATTTGCTTTTTTGATCGACATGGAGTAATCCACAAAGTACGACCCGGACAAATAGTTAATGCAGTTTTTTACATGGAAGTCCTCAAAAGACTGCGAAAAAGCATTGTTCGTGTCCGCCCAGCCACCGCCAAGAATTGGCGGCGGCACTGTCACAACGCGCCGAGCCACAGAGCGTTCCGCCTAGTGGAATCTGCTCAGCACAAGGTGGCAACGCTGCCTCAGCCCCCCTACAGCCCCGACTTGTCCCCGCCAGACTTTTTTATATTCCCGACAATAAAATCGATGCTCAAGGGGAAGCATCACGGATCGGTAGAGGTGGTTCAACAGGCCGTGGCGAGGGAGCTAAACAGCATTCCGGTCCAGGCATTCCTGGAGACGCACGAAAACGGGAAAACTAGTTGGCAGCAGTGCGTAGATGCGGAAGGGTGCTACATTGAAAAATTCTAATCGTTTGTACTATTCCCATGAATAACTTTTTTTTAATATGAGTCCTACTACTTTCAGAAGAGACCCTGTAAGACAACGTCTAGGGATACTGTTAGGGTTGGCGTCGGACGCCACGGGCGATACGTCATCCCCCTACCCTCTACTTGGTCGGAGCCCACGGGCGACAGGTCATTCACCCTACCTTCTACTAGGCCGGAGCCCACGGGTGACAGGTCGTTCACCCTACCTTCTACTAGGCCGGAGCCCACGGGTGACACGTCGTTCCCCCTACCTTCTACTAGGCCGGAGCCCACGGGCGACAGGTCATTCACACGACCATCTCCCGGATTTGTCGAAAAGAGGATCGAGTTCTCCTTCCCGTGCTCGGTAATGCCGGAGGAGGGGCCCTCTCTCTGTGCCTGTCACGTGTCATCGACGGAAGCAAGATCCCGCCCACACTTGTAGAGAGCCTATTTAAGGGGCTCCGAAATGTACTTTTGATATACTTCATACTTCATGCTTTTCTCATTTTCTTTCAACTACCTTTGAATAAACCGTGCAAGTTTCGCACTAGCAAATCGTCTCACCCCTGCTTGGTCGCCATGGTCTACCGGATGCCTGCAGCCCGCCGACACGCCACGCTACCCAATAAGTAATGTCGGTCGAGCTTCGATAGGCAGGCGTCACTGCTTCTCGGCAGCAGTACGGTACGCTGCCCTGGAGTACGCAACAATACCAAATTGAGAAATTATGAAATCGCTTTCGAAAAATCTAACAAAATATAACACAATGAGGCAGTCCACTTTCTTAGCTCATTAGGATCACTTCTTCACATGTATTGCTTTCACATGCGATGTGACCACGCACAACATTCGGCTGCACCTTTTTAGCGGCACGAGCATCGAGTGACACTCTTAGTTCTTGGGCAGCACTTCCAGTCCACCTTCTGAGACGACCGGGAAGGAAATTCAAAATAAACTAGAGAAAATAAACAGAAAGAAAAGAACAGTACAAAATTCATCGGTTTCACTATAGATATATCAGAACATACGTTAAAAATTGAGGTGCATTAGCGCAAGCCCTTGGGCGTAATGCGAAACCCCCGTGTGCTTATATTTACGAGCACGTTAAAGAACCCCAGGTGGTCCAGATTTCAGGAGTCCCCCACTACGGCGTGTCCCATAATCATATCTTGGTTTTGGCACGTAAAACCCCATAATTTAAGTTTAATTTTCTTAATGTCGGCTCGAAACCACAAAAATGCCCCTGTAACTGTTCGTACTAAAATAACCATTAGTTTCTTATGGTTTTAGCGCACGAAAAGGGACGAGCGACAGAGGTACCACGCGGACACAGCGCTGTGTCCGCGTCGTACCTCTGTCTCTCGTCCCTTGTCGTGCGCTAAAAACCTAAAAGTTATGAAATACCAACAGGCCCAAACCTACGCTCTTTCAGAATAACCAGATTAGCACAATTGCCCGTGACTGTATAACTTAAAAGAATTTGGTGGGTTCCCGTAAGCAACAAAAATCTATAATGATGAGTATACTATTCCTGCACTAGCAGCGTACGAGAATAACATTATTGAATATAGTACAATATTCAGATACCCCTGACTTGGCGCCGCATGTTTAACATCCGCAACATATTATCAAAATGAAGCTTTGTTTTAGCAAGACAAAGCCGATGCAATATCACTGCATACTTGCAAGGAAAAGTCTCATAATTATCATTACACGTGTTAGATAAACGTGACTTCTGGAACGTGATTTGTGGGTACATTGCTCGATTGCTTTTCGCCTTATCATCGACAGACATCATGACATGAGTTCCGCCGCGATCGCTGTAGCCTCTAGTTGGTAAGGATTTTTGTGGGCTCGTGCTCGCCCCAAAACAGTACCGCCAGCGCTGGATTAAAGTGGGCGGGGGGCTAAGAGAGCTGCAGCCCAGGGCCTCACCTCGGACAGTAGGAGAAGGGGGCCCGTTTATTCTAACCTGCTTAGTATATGGAAACATGGGCAACGGAACTTCGAGCGACATGTATGACGCGAGAAAACCAGAACGAGCAGACGGGCCCCCCCGCCTAATGTAACAGCATGCATTTAGCCTGATCATTGGGGGAGAACTTGTCGAGCTGCAAAAACAGGAATCCACCGGAACCCCGGAGGGGTCCTCTTTCTTATGAAGCGAGGTGCGTTTGCTTGGAAGAGTTTTCGTGGTTTCCTGTCAGTCCGTCTGCCCAGTGCTGCCTGGAGAGGAGGGGCAAGGGGGAAACACCTAAAACATGTAATGTGGGGTAACTCCACCTCTCAAATAGTTCCGCCGCTGTCCTTCTCAAGGAAAGGATGTGCTGCAGTACCCAACAATGCCTCCCATTCGACTTTTCTTTACCGTGATGGTAATTTTGGCGGGGGAGGATGAGTCCGATAGCAGATGATGATGAGTCTGATGGCAGAGTCTAGGCAGGAAAGGAAAGAAGACGTCACACGTGCTTTTGTGCGCGTGCCGTGGGGCATGGAATGTTCACTGTTCGGGCTAGGGTTGTGGAAGAGTGAAGGAGGAAGTTGGACAAAAAGGCCTGTCTCGAGGGCCCATTCCTGTCTAGTGGCTGCGCACCCTCGCGCGCGCTCGACGGAAAAAGTAGGTCAGACTGGCCGCCGAACTGTCCAGAAAGCAGTAGAAAAAGATGACTCAGAGGCGAAGGAGGGCACGTAACTTCGCCCGCGCTAGGAGTCGCCCTCTCCCCTTCCTTCTGGCGCTCGGCGTCGACGGGGCGAATGAAAAATCGAGAACCTCCCAGAACAGACGATTGCTTCTAGACAATAGGAAGACGAGACCGGAACGGGAGAAGGAGTGTGTGTACGGAGAAGGAGGGAATTTGTACAAGGAACTCTATGCATATGTGAACGCCTGCTTTGGCGCTAGTAACAGACAGACGCGGCGCGCGTCTATAAAAGGAAGTTGATCGCGGGCTGCGATTCAGCCCCGAGCCGCCAGTTAAGCTTGCATAGGCCCGCCCGCTGAGGAGCTCCCGGGGGACGCACCACTCTCGGGCCAGCCACGGACCATCCAGGCAGCGTGCGCCAGTCATCGGGACGGCCACCATTGGACACCTGCGGTCGCGTCGGACTGACGAAGTGCCCGGTGAACAAGCATCCATTCATGCGAAAATCCTCGGTCGGAAGCATCAAAGTGGTGCGTCTAAACGAAAGGTGAAGTTAGAAAGAGAAGAGCGTGAAAAGAAGCTACCAAAGATGACAAAGTACCTACTGACTGCAGCTTCCGCGGAGCAGTATGATCGCTCTACCGAGAGTCCGTGTCAAACTCCCAATAGTACCACTGTGCTTCTGTGGAGGACTTGCCAAGTCTATCCCCACGGTTTCCTGGCAAGAAGCAAGGTTTGACTCATCTTGGTTGCCTGGATCCTGTGAAAACAGTGCCAACCTCGGTCGTCCATATTTCTGAGCAACCGACGCTAACCAAGCCCTGTCCTGTTCCTGAGTCAGCAACGTCTATGCTACTCGGCCGGGCCCCTGCCACAGAGCTCCAAGTGTCCGGTCCGCCACGCCCGATTTCTACTACTGCTGATCAACAGATGCCAAACCTCCCCGATGAGCCTCCTTCTATTGACGAGCGCCAGGAAACAACACTCCAAGAACCGACTCACTTGTTTCATGTTAGTTTAGTTCAAATAATCATGTTCCCACCCACAAAGTGTGCCTCGAGAGGACGAATGAGACGGCTTCTCGTTGCGGCAACACAGAAGTACAGACACCCCCGCAGCAAAAGGTACGTTGCGAGATTCTCCGAAGTGACCCTGCTAAGTGGCCTGACGTGATTACTGACAGCTTTCGGAGGGTACGCCTTGAGAAAGGGCCATTGTATTTTCAAAATCGGGCAGAAAATTTTCCGTCTTCCGAAAGGCAATACGAAACTCAGAAACGCTATATGTCACCTCATCTTTTCGTGCGAAAGGCTGTAAATGGGGAGGCGTACAATCGACACTCGTTACTCGGAGTCCAAAGGTTCCGTTCACTCTTTCATGTGCAAACTGTTTTCGATTTCAAGCAACCCCAGTGCTTTCATCACGCCCGGCTTTTCTGATTGGAAAAGAGCAGAAGAAAAGGTTTGCGCACATGAAAATAGCGTCGAGCACCGTATCTACGTGGCAGCATGGCTTGCCCGCTCTAACTGGAGCAGCACAAATGACAAGGCGCTCGTTAAGCATCTTGTCAGAGACCGATTACTGCACAGAGGTGTTGAAGCGCATAGTCGTTGTAGTTAAGCTTTTAGCTGAGCGTAACCTAGCGTTTAAGGGCAGTGAGGAGATTCTTGGTTCACCGAGAAATGGCAATTGTATGGGAGTGCTTGAGGTCATTGCCAAGTTTGATCCCTTTCTAGAGGAGCACATCAAACGCTACGGGAACAAAGGAAAAGGTCACCCATCGTACCTGTCAAAAACCATTTGTGATGAACTTATCGAGCATGTGGCAAAGGCTCTCAAGGAACGTCTCGTTGACGAAGCGAAACGCGTAAAATACTTCTTTTTAATTGTTGATTCGACTTAAGACCTTACTCATGTTGATCAGCTGTCAGTTGTTTTACGATACTATTTAAATGGGAAAGTGTACGAACGCTTTCTTGGATTTGTTCCAATTGAATCGCATACCGGCTTGTATCTTTTCGATACCGTGGGGTCCCGCTTGACGACCAATGGCATCTCATTTGATGATTGTAGGGGCGAAGCTTATGACAATGCGAGTAATATGTCAGGAAAATAAAAAGGACTGCAAGCTCAAATCAAACACCTGATGAACGAATTGCCTGTCTACGTCCCGTGTGCTGGTCATTCACTGAACTTAGTTGGCGCGTGTAGCATTGACAGTTCCTGGAGGCAGTCAAATTTTTCACTGTAATTCAGAGACTGTACGTGTTCTTTGCTGCCTCACCTAAGCGATGGAGGTATCTTTTGGACAGCATGGGCGAAACTAGCCAGCAGCTTGTTTTGAAAAGTCTCTCTGAGACCAGGTGGTCAAGACGCGCGGAATTATGTAAGGCCATTCTGAAAAATTTCAATGCTGTCTTGTGTTGCCTTGAAGCTATATGAAAGAACGAGGAAGAAAACGGTGACACTGGGAACGAAGCGCTCTCTCTCCAAGAAAATGAAAAAAACTAGAGACTAATTCATGGCGATTTTCTGGAGTGAAATCTTGTAGCGCTTTGACACAACGAGCATAGCACTTCAAAAACCAGGCCTAGACATTTCAACTGCTGTAGACCTGCTGAGCTCTCTAGAAAGCTTTAATTCTTTGCGACCTCTCTTTGATACCTTCGAAGAGAGAGCACGCACGCTAAGTACCAATCAATGTTAGGATGAGGGCAAACGCATCGTTTTGAGTAAGCACGCGGACGAAAAAGCGAGTGCACTACAAGGTAGAAAACAGTTTATCGTACAGACCTACAATGTTGTACTTGACAGTCTAGGCTCTGCGTTGCAAGTGCAAAAGGCTGCCTACACTGAACTCTGCGAAAGGTTCGGATCCTTAAAATTGCTGACAGAACTTGGGAGCGAGGCCTCTCTGGCAGAGCAGGCTGAGAAGTTGGTGAAAACCTACAAAAATGATTTGGAGCCAGCATTTTCCGCTGAAATCATTCAGTTTGCGAACTTTCTGCACAACTCTGTCTACCAGGACACGAGTCCCCTGGGAATAATGAAGTTGCTGCACGAAAGAAAGCTTATTGATGTATTTCCGAACTTTTCTGTTGTTTTGCGAATGTACTTAAGCATAGCCGTGGCCGACTGTCAGACCGAACGATCGTTTTCCAAGTTGTCGCTGATAAAACATCGCCTTGGTTCTAGCCTCCTTGACGACAAGGTGAACTCGCTTGCTATCATGTCCATTGATAGTGACCTCCTCCGCGATCTATCCTTCGAACAGACTATATCTGATTTCGCCAAAGCGAAGGCGCGAAAGATGCCATTTTAAAAGAGGACTGTTTGCGCTATACATGAATAGTTCCTACAAGTTCACTGTGTCGCCTCCCAGCCTCCACGTTGTCAATGAAACGCTGAGCAGTGTAATTCAAGATACGCAAATCTTCGTTGTGCGTCTCTTGTTCTTCTTGTGATATTTCGCGTGCTTATAAGAACTGTATTTTTGTTGTCTTCGATAGTGCCACGTTTATTTGGTGTCGTCCTTGATTGTCTCACCTTTCACGAAAATATTTTCAAATAATGTTTTGTAATTACAGTTCGTAATTTTCATCTGTATTATAGTGAATTTTTATGGTGTCTGTATTGCCTTAAGTATCGTATATATCTATTACATATTTATAGAGTAACGTGTATAACGATCACTGGTCTGATGCTTGAATTTTAATAAAGAATGTGTTTGGATACAACCATGCGTCTCCTCACCGGATTGAACTAAGTGATGCAAACAAAGCCTAGCTTCAGAAGGATCGACATCTGAGCTGCGTTGTCTTTTCTACGTTCTTGATCGTCTTGAGTGCACTAAACTTTTCCTTAAAGCGTAGCTTTTGCTGAAAACAGTATGCGGATTAATCACAAAGTGAACATTTGTGTTGGTGCTTACAACAGCGCGCGTTTCAAGCAAGTTTTGTTGTTTTCCTTATAATAATAATAATAATAATAATAATTATACCGTTCATCGCACTTCGTTCTTTTTAACTTGGTGGAATTAAATTGAAACATGGCATATTTCCAGTAGCGTAGCCGGCGACAGGGGGGCGGGGGTAAGTACAGGGAAAGGGGGCCTGCATGCGCATTAGACCAGGGCCCCCATTTTTCTTAATCCGGCCCCGAGAACCGCCACGCTAGCGGCCGCGGCCACACGGGCAGACCTCAAACGGCAGCCAGAAAAGGGCTTTGTCTTTTGAGTTTCCGCGTATCGAAATTATGTTTTCTCGTAAATTCGAATTACAATCCCCACCTACCATCTCTGCAGCTTGTGTGTAAGTCATACTTTACGAATTTTTAACGCAATTTACTTGGCAAATTTCAATTACAGCAATAAGGCACTTGAGCTTGGCGCAGGGCCTAGAAAAATAAGGATATATGCCACACTTCCGAACACGCGCGTGCGCGCGTGAAGTACGTTGCTTGCGGGGGCGGTGTCGATTGTAACGTCCTCTAACGTCCCTCGATGTGGGCACTTTAACGTCTGTTGCGCTTGCCTAAGTTCGGCAAGAGCTTCGCTGTACATCCCCTTTCGCAAGGTGGCACGGACATGGATTTTTTTTTTTTCGGTCTTTGACGAATCAATCTCCCGTTTCTTCGTGTTTAATATGCAGTAATATCGCATCACATCACGCCATTCGCTGCACCTGCATTAAACTGCCGCTGCTGCCTGTGCTCAGCGGCAGCGTCCAGCTGAGGCTACAAGCCCATGTCCCCTTTAACGGATCCCAGTTATACGCGAAAGCCCCTTCGAGTGACTCCGCGTCGACAAAATTTTGGCATACAAAAGCGAACGCGACTTATTTGACTCTGCCGACAGCAGGGGCGCGCGCTTGTCTGCTGTTTTGCACTAGCTGCCCGGAAATGTGCAGAATTTTACGTGCGCAAGCGTCAGACCTTCGTGTTTTCCAGGCTGCTGTGGCACAGAATGGCAAACTCGCACTGACAGGTGCGTGGGAGACACAATCTCGCACCCCGTAGTCGCTTGCTTAACACATCTACGCGACCGCGCTGCCTGGCGACCTTTTCATATATGCTCCCGCGATCGTAGCTGCTCAGCAGCGTCCGTAGCGCCGCCTGGCCCAGGTTGGGTGGTCTATCCTTAGGCACACAAACGCTGTATTAGTGGGGTTGCACCAGTGCGAGCCTCTAGGTCGCGAATGCCGCACGATAGCTGCCAATCGCAGCACCTCCAGACAGATTAAAAGTGCGTTTACTAAAGAGCCTATGGCAATCGTCGCCGTAAGGTGTGCTACAAGGCCAATTTGAGCACCTTGAACGACAAGAAACGCAATGTGACCTTAAGAGCAGCTTTACTCTAAAGCTGAAAGGGACGTATCTGTAGAGAAAACACTGAGTTCCATCTTTCTTAAACGTTTTATTTATATGGCATATGATGAGGAAGAAAGCAGTACTAGTGTCAACAGTGCATAGGAGAATATAACTGCAGCACACAGTACAGCAGAACAGTACAAAAATATTATACGGAGTAACACTGAACAAAATGAGAACCGCAGGTACGGCAGATCGTCAGTGAAATTGGTCGTGCTGTCAGACAGCAGTGTACATTGCAGCGACACCTGTAAAGAGCCTGAAATTCCTCTCATTTATTCTCGACAAGCGGAACGAGCTCCAGCGCTAACTGAAGCTTGTCATTCACCACGTATCCATCACGCTCGAGATCTTCCAAGCATAACGAGCGTTCTATGAAAAACAAGGCCTTGTTACCAATTGGTCCTGGCTTTCCAAAGTGCGTGATACTGCGAAATGCAGGGTACGTACAATGGCGCTCTTCTCTGTCCGTCGGATGCACGGCGCTCAGCTTCAAGCTCCGATAGAATGGCCACTCGAGCAAGTCATCGTTCACGCCTTTGAGCAGCTTAAGGCGAGCATGCACGGTCACAGACTCATCATCTTTAACAAATTTCACGCCTCCCAGTAGGTGATAGCCCGAAAGATACATCCTTTCACCACTATAATCATAAAATCCGTCTAAGTTTACACATTGCTTAATTCCTCTTATCCCTTTCACAAAGAGTTCGCAACGCTGAGTGTTGACCGAGTCTTGCGCGAGTTGTCTGTGCTGGAGTGGTGTTCGCTGTTCCCTTTGTTCCTCTATCTCTCTGGGTGCAGTGACAGAAGCACTACTTGCGGGGCCCGTTTCAGAAGTCGTCAAGTTTATTGCGGGCTTCGGGTCTTTTACGAGAAGAATTTCCTTGAACTCCCTCAGGCTCTGCGAAATTTCCTCCAAAGTTTCAGTGCTTTCTGCAACGTGTTCACCAAAATCTGCTCGTAACATAAACAGATTATTTTTATTTTGTTCCAACTTCTCGAGACTGGTCCTTTTCGTATCTTCCACGGCTCTGCTCAAAGTGTCACCTAGACTGCTTATGCTTCCAGAAAGCTCACGGAGCCTGTTACTTTGTGCCGTCAACATTTCTTTAACTGCTCCAACAGAGGCAATACCAGCAGCCGTTTCCAGAACACCACTCTGCACTGCGCAACCCCCACTTGCCGATGGTTGTAACAGTGCTTCTTTGATCGTGTTCATACAGTGCGAAAGCTCACTTAGTCGGTCGCTTTGAGCGCTACTCTCGCTAAGGACTTCATCTAGCCTGTCTTTCATTTCTCCGACCCGCGCGTCTAAGCTTGCGTTCAAAGCTCTCAGCACTGCTTCGGGATCACTGGATGAAGCTTGCGGGCCTCTAGACATGCGAGACACAGCATAATCAGTACAGTCGCTCCTGATATGTGCGCATATATCTTTGCAGGGAATCACAGCCAAGCACTTTGGACAAGACGTGGTATGGTAGTCGCATTCTTGGAAGAAATGCTCGTACAGCTTGGATGCAGCCATGACCACATCGCAGCCAGCTTCTTCATTCCAGCATTTTACCTGCAAAGTATTTCAAAACAAAGCAAACCAAAAAAATATAATTAAATTCACCGACAGGGATTCAGTACGACACGCTCTCACGCTAATTACTGGACGTTTCGGCTAATATTCAGGACTAGGATTACAATGTACTGAAGCAAAAAGAAATTTCCAGTAGATTATTTTCGAGAAAGCTGAGCGAACTCAGTAGCTCCTGCGGTACAAGTGAGATTACTGAAGTCATGAACACCATATTACAATGGATTCCTGAAAAGATGCTCTCGCTGCAAAGCTTTAGCCCTGTTTGATGTCACACTAATTAGGCGCCTTGCTTTGAAGGTAAAAATAATTTTACAGGGCCATTCAATCATCGGTGAAACATCGCAGTAACACTGGGCGCACATCACTCCAGCATTTCCTCGAGCTTATTGGGGGAGATGTGGCCATTGTCATGTTACAAAGGTGTACAATACTGAAAGAATAGTGTGCAGTCAGCTTCATATGAAATACTGTCGAACCTCACTGCGACAAAGTCGCATACCACAGGAAAACACCTTGTTAGATCCCATGTTTGTTATAAGCTCATTACACGATAATATTGGCAAAAAATGTTTCATTTACTCCGTTACACCCAATAATTTGTTATATCTGTGCTGCTTCGAGACCTGGAATAGTTTAGTAAAGCAATTTAGGGGCTAATTGTTGGGCGCTCGTGACTTTATTGTGCTTAGTGTTACACTGACGAACACAGGGACAATACGTGGACGTACGTAGCGCAAATGCGCTATGTACGTCCGCGTCTTGTGTTTTATGTTTGTCAGTGTAACACTAAGCGCAATATAATCATGAAACTGGAATAGTATTACTATCGGGGTGCTCTTTTTCAAGACCGGATGACTTTTCTCTGTTCAGAATCATGAGCATTGGCCAGCTAGAATAGATACAGGACAGATTGGTTTCGGTTTTAAACTGCAGGCATGAAGACAAAGACGAAAGAGAAGACACATTCACACACTTGGAACCTGGGTGCTTACTCACAACTGCGGCGTTTATTTAACTTGTTCTCGAAGTTACTTATACCTGACGTTACTTGAACTTGAACAAACACTAGTTGTAATCTGCACCTGTGAGTGTCTCCTTCCCTTTCGTAACTGTGTGCTACGAGAAGTAAACGTCGGCCAGTTACAGGCTTAATGATGTCAAAAGGCAACACAGTCGAACCTCTTTATAGAGAAGTGGCACCTGAAAAGAAAATATCTTTATATCCGATATTTGTCATAAGCGTTTCGTCACATCGATATCAGCACGAAAAATGTTATTTTACTTCGTAATATCCAACAACTAGTTACACCCGTGTTCATATATCGCGATTTGACTGCATAATTGCTAATCGACCATCCTGCAACTCACTCCACACATACACACACAAAGAAAAAGAACAATCATGTATTCACATGTAAGTCCAAGTGAGAAATCGCCATTTCCGCATAGATATTACGAGCTCATGCCAATTGTAAGATAAAATGTGATAAGTAATTTAAAGATGGTTCAGCAGAAAAAGAGGTAGGATAGAAAAAAGTGTAATAGATTACGCAATTCAGAAAAATGCGAAGAGATGAGAACAAGACCTAGAGTAGCCTGGAACATTGGTCCGAAGAGCGAAGCCAAGAAACAGGGCAGGAATAGGCGTGAGTGTCCTATACAGAACGAGGCTGGAAAGAAGGCTGAAAAGAGAGAAGGCAGAGAGTATAGACAGGAAGATAAATTACAAGCGGCAGTGGAATATTATCCCACGACGGACACTACAAAATGCTGTCGCGCAGAAAAGAAGTTTTCATTAATTTTCAAGCAAACATATCAGCCGTCGAAAAATTTGTAGCAAAGTGGAAAATTGATCAACTTGCTCACCGTTCTTACCAACACCCCGACCACACGCAACTTATATCATGTAGTGTTAATAATTGCAGTTATAAAAATAAAAATATTTAAAAATATGACTTTAAACATCCGCTACAGCCGATCCAAATTGCATATACAGTAAATATTATAAATAGCTAAAGCTGAAATTAAAGCACAATTTAGACCGAAAGAGGACGACCTATTTGGATAGTGACAATTAAGAATATCATCGCCAAACAAATGAAAACAGCTAGGCTTTCTAAAGGTGTACCAAAAAACAATGTTGGGCGATTTGGTCCCTAGCTGTCCATGTTTATGGCGCAAAAGGTACCGTGGAAGGAAGAAGAGACGGACATAAATGAAGTCAACTCGCGACTAATTTTCTTTCGTAAAAATGCCCACTTAAATGAACTGTTTGCATGCACAGGTCGATCGAGAGAGAGCAATAGGAAATCCAATACCATGTCGCGTAGCCATATCTAGAAAGTGAAACGCACTCTTGTATAATGAAAAAGAAGGAACAGTGACACATATGTCACACTGCTTGAACACTGATACATATTTGTTCTTTTTGTTTCGCATAGATACAAGAGGGACTGTAAATTTCTAGATATGGCTGCACACGTGATAGTGTGTCGGGTTGCCTATATTTTCCCTCTATCTCTCTAGAGTCGTGAACTCCAAGAAGGACTATATGCACGTGTTTTCACGTGATAAAAATAGTTGCGAGTTGTCCCTATTTCTGTACGCATCTTCTGCATTCCGCTTACTGCGATACCAACAAGCACTGCCCGTTCCAATTGGGCCAAGGAAAATCCTTAGCAGCCCTTTAAAAAAAAAAGAGCTCGGTAAGTGTACCTGCCCGCGCATTCTGAAAGATGCGAGTACTTATTTATTTTAGTGACACCCTCTGGGTCAAGCGCATTATGGAGGGCTGTGGTTTCATCAGTTCAATAACTTACCTATATAACGTTCGCTAACGTACAAAAGCGGATAAGTCTGTGCATTATATTGTCTACAGAAATCAGTTTATACAATGTCAGCTAACAAGAGCTGAAATTTGGTCGAGTTTGTGAGAACGCACACTTGACATTTTACGTGATAGTTCTGCGGCAACCCCCCCCCCCCCCCCCCCCCCAAGGTGGGCAGAAGTTTTTCATAAAGGGAAAATGACACACCCAAATGTAGCAATTTGCTACGTTTGGGTGGATGTATCATTTTCCCTTTATTCATTGCACACTTGAAGCGCAAACAGCACGGGGACAGATGAAAGGAAGACAAGAAAGGACGAGCGCTAACTTCAAACTAACGTTTGCTCTCGGAAAACCACGCGCACCCATCTGTCGACACCAATCACAAGCAAAATACAACACTGCGCAAGCGTGCTCCACACCCCTCGAAAAGTGGTAAAATTCAATCGTGACACTGCTATGCGCATAACACCAAAACCAAACGCTCCGAGAGTGCAAGACTTGAAACCAAGCTCTTAAACAGGCTCTTATCATATGAGGGCGCTCATAGTATTGCATTTGCAGCGAAAAACGCTTTGTCGAGATACGCCACTTCATTTGTGTAAAGGTTAATCTAGGGCTGTCTGAAAAAAGCGGAACCATTATTTTTCTCTTTCTTTTCAAATGTAGGAAGCCTCTATAACTTCATGAAATGGTATCTGGATAGCGCAGCAAAACACGAACACAAGAAGAAAGGAATACGAAGACAAGCGCTGTCAACAACGAAACTTATTTCCGGGATCGGTCGTGCTTATACATCCAACAGACCACGCACACAGCGATATCAAACTTGAAAATACGTGCATGCCGGCAGAAAAATCTAAATCCGGTACATCAAGAAAACACCAAGAAAACATACGATACATTGCAAATGTAGTCAGCTTTCATGACGTGCGCAAATAATCTCTCTCGCGGACGATCGTAGTGACGCTTTGCTGATGCACTGTTCAGCGGCCGAGAGGATTCGCTCAGTTTCTATTATTAAACTTATACACTCGCGCTTATCCCTGGCTATAATAGTGGTGTCTTTCAGAAAAGGGCTTCATGTGCATGTTTTACAATTAAGAGCAAGAAAACCGTCCCCCAGCTAGCTGACACACTTTGAAACTAATTTCTGTGCTCTCTTAAGTGCTCATTGATGCATCTTCCGGTTTGGCCTGTGTAGCATTTACCGCATGACAGCGGAATATGATAGACCATCCCCTACGGCGCATCCGAAGGACTGATCTTTGTGCTTCTTATCACACAGCCCTTTTTGTCCTCTTTGGATTGGCGGTTTTACACAAGGCACTTATTTGGGGGCTCAAAAAATTACCCGCACGTTACCTCGACTTCCTGTCTTTTCAGGCTACGCTATGCTTTGGAACAGTTTTTCCGCTAGATTTGATATCGCTTCTCCCAGGCCAACAGCCCCGATAAGTTCTTGGTTCGCAAAACACATTCGTGAAGCTCCGGATCGCTCGCCTGCGTAACTTACTACAAATGTCAGAATTAGTCTCCTGTCTTTGAACTTTACCTACGTATTGCCGCGGCCTTTATTTTTGCCAAATATAAAGAAAATGCCTTGTTGAGTTCATTGAGGGCATCTGAAACCAAAAGGGAACGTGTTACGAAGGAATGAAAAACGACCGCTCAGTAATTATTGGCAAGGCTTTTAACTGAAGTGGAACGTAAATTTTTTTGTCGTACATTGCAGTTACCATGTCCCCGCTCCTCTTTAAACAAAATGTAAACCTGTTGTAACCTACAGCTATGTCAAGACACTGGGAAGCATATATGATAGCGGCCATGTCACACGTTCTAACACTAGAATAAGAAACTTTTTACAGAAGCTGTGTGTGATTCAACCGCATTTAACTTGGCGCAGACAGTTTACATAGCGTACCACCAATTTTCGCTAAATTTGGTCTTGCTGGCTTTTATAGTTCTGCCAGGGCAGCGAGCTCAGTTCTTCTCCGCTCGTTAGACACGCTGATAACACTCTTGAGTGATTGCACATGTAATTTATTGGAAAAGCCCCAATTACCCATATATTTAGAACTTCACCTCCACATCACCCATTAACTTGTCCTTACAGTCACAAAACATAAGAAAGCTGCCTCCTTTAGTTTAATGTGGACACCAGGCGAAACTAATATCAGCATTGCAATTTGCTGGGCGTGTTGTTAACTGACTTGGAAAGCATATTTAGCGCCAGCAAACAAGGACATAAGGGCGCATTGTGGTGTCATCTCCCTTCTGTCCTTGTTTGCTGGTGCTAAATATGCTTTCCAAGAAACTAATATATCATGCATGAAAAAGCAAAAAGAGGAGGATTCCATAATTATTCGTAATGCTTATAAATGAGCCAGAAACAATAAAAATACGCGACACATTTCACCTAAAATGCTGCCTATTCCATCAAATTATAAAATATCTGAAACGCAGAATTATCTGAGGACATAGGGAAACGTAGCTAATAGCAGCAACGTGATAGTTCCGAACACTTGCTTACGATTTCTTTTTCAACGCTGTATTTCATCAACAAGCATTTACCATCGCACACAAACTTGCCGTATTGTTCCCCTTGTGTTCGCAAAATTTGACCTCACTTGCAGTTGTAATTATGCCAGCGCAGCCGTAATACACCACTCGTAAAACAGGCTAAATGTAATAACGCTCTGAACCACTTGTATACGTCTTCTACTAGAAAATGCGCAGTCAACTCGCCCAGCTGGAACACTGCCTAAACACTGCCCATACGATGCCGCTAATTTCCTCCAGGTATAAACAAGAAGCCTTGTTTAGCTCAACGAGGACACCAGAGAAACAAACTACAAATCTCGTATGATGCACGAAAACACATGGAAAAGCAGGGGCTTAGTACTTACATATTTGGAGTAGTAGCTTAGGGTGGAATAAAACCACGGGAACATGTTTCCGTGGTTTTATTCGCGCTAAGCTACAACTTCAAATACTGACGACCAACTAGCCCAACAGTCAACTCTTCTAGAATTCATTTCTCGTACACTGGGCAACTCCTTTGTTTCCGAGGTTTTATTCGCGCTAAGCTACTACAAACATGGACGACCAACTAGCCCAACAGTCAACTCTTCTAGAATTAGTAATTACAAGCAGCACTTGCATTTAATGCAGGAAATAGAAAGTTTCGTAATGCACTGCCTTTAAAATTGTCTATATTCATGAAATGTCAACCGTTTCTCGAGCTGTTTTAGGAGTCTGGGATATATTTCGATTAGCGGCAGTATGACACCCCGGAACGCTTCAATGAGGAACTTTCTACAAAAGCTGCAATCAATTTAGAGTAAACATACTGACACCGTATACTTATTATTCTCGGGTGACCTCTTTTTCACCAGCTAACAAAGTCTAAACGTTATCACTCAGAGCAGGGAGCTCCTGCACGTATTGGCCGGAAGGTTCTCGAATGTTGTCACTGGTTCTATCTGTTGTCTGCAGTCACGGAACCTTGTGTAATCTGATTGTATGTGCATGACGCGCAGGTACCAGCGATTATTCTGGAACCCTCGATGACTCATCCGTAAAAGCAGCCGCGCTTGTCCCGCAGATCAGGTTTCTACAATCGCAGTCTGTTTGCCAATATCGTAGTGCTTTGGGTGCTTATTGCTTTTGTGGGCACAGGTTCACCCAATAAATAGTTTCGTCATTCACGGTTTTGCGACTGTTCGTTGTCACTACGTGACAATTTATCGCTCGTAACTCATGAACACAAACACAGCGCACCACATATTTTACCGAGGATACCGGAGGAAAACTGAATGCCATGTATAAGGCATAAAAAATGGGAGAAAGTGACTTTAAGCAGTTGTTTTCATAGCACACAAGCAACCTACTCAACGCAAATTTTCTACACACGTTACCAAAAAGTGACCCTCCCCCTTTTTTTTTTCAGAATACCAAATATCTGCTGTTTTTGCTCTTAACGGGAAACAATGGTGTAACTATGGCATACTGGAATATGGTAGTGTGTCGTCCGGCGACGAAAACGTGCCTCTTTTTGCGATGACGGCCAGGAGTGCTGGAGCACGGATGGATGGATGGATGGATGATTGAGGCTCAACCCTTTGAAACGGGCGGCGGCGGCGCGCGCCACCTAGCCTTTAATGGTTCTATATGCATGCATACCTATGTATTTACTCCTTTACTTTTGCGTTGATATTATCCACCAATCAGATAGTCTCCGTTTAGTTATTTCTACCTGTTCAAAGTCTATTCTACTTTCACTGTCTTTAAAACCCAAAGCTTTGAATAGTTCCCCGTTAGATTCAACTGCAGGGTGAAGTTGTTTACAAGCAAGTATCAGGTGTTCAGCCGTTTCCTCCTCCTCTCCACACGCCTCGCACACCAAAGCTATCTCCTGGTATCTGGCTCGGTGCGTTTTAATCCGCAGTACACCTGTCCTGGCTTCAAACAACAATGAGCTTCCCTTAGAGTTATCGTAAATATTTTCTTTGGCTATTTCTTGCTTAAACGTCCTGTATGTCTCCAATGCCGATTTGGTTTGCATCTCTGTACTCCACATACCCCTCTCTGTCTCCTTAACCTTTTTTTTGACAGATGATTCCTTACTTGTCCCCCTGCTACTGCCCAAGTATTTGCTTGTCAATTTTCTAGTTCGCTTCCTCCACCTCGTGTCAACATTCCTTGTGTATAAGTAACTGAAAACCTTCCTAGCCCACCGAATTTCCCCCATTTTTCTCAATCGCTCCTCAAATGCTATCTTGCTACTAGCCTCTCTGCTCTCGAAAGAAGACCATCCCAGATCCCCCTGCACTCCTGGTGTCTTGCCATGTGCTCCCAGAGCGAGCCTACCCACACCACGTTGCCTAATTTCCAACTGTTGCCGGGTCTCTGTTCTAATACATAGAACTGCATTGGCAAAAGTCAGGCCTGGTACCATTACCCCCTTCCATATCCCTCGTACTACCTCGTACCTATTGTAGTTCCACAGTGCCCTACTCTTCATAATCGCTGCACTTCTGTTACCTTTAGTCGTTAGATATTTTTCATACTCTGTCAGATACTCAATGCCATTATTTATCCACACCCCAAGGTACTTGTATTTATCGACTATCTCCAGCGTGGCCTCCTGTATCTTATGCTCGCCGCAAATGTTATCATTAAAAATCATGACTGCTGATTTTTCTTTGCTAAACTTCAAGCCTAATCTGTCTCCTTCTGTACCACATATGTCCATTAATTCCTGCAGATCTTCTGCATTGTCAGCCATTAATACAATATCATGCGCGTACATCAGTCCTGGTAATGACTGCTCAATCAATTTTCCTTGTTTGAAAAATGATAGGTTGAAGCCGAGTCCGCTTTCTTGTATTTTGGCCTCTAAACCTTGTAGGTACAGCATAAACGTCAGAGGTGACAATGGGCACCCCTGCCTAAGCCCCCGCCGAATCATTACAGGCTCCGAAACCTGCTTTTCCCATTGTATAATCACCCGGTTACCTTTATAGATATCTTTTAAGAAATTGGTTACTCCATCTTGCACTCCTAAAGTTTCCAGAATGCCCCACAAGCCCTCTTGAAGTACACTGTCATAGGCTCCCTTGATGTCCAAAAAAGCCAGCCATAGGGGTCTGTGTTCCTTTTCAGCTATTTCAATGCACTGTGTTAGCGAGAACAGATTGTCTTCTAGCCTCCTATGCTTCTACTACAGCACCACCTGTCGCTGCAGCTTGGAGTCATTGCTGGCAAGAGGAAAAATAATGATGCAACACAAGGCCTCGTACGGAGCTCGATGATTGCTTGTTGTGGTTTTTCCTGCTGCGTTTGCACATTCTTTAGGAAAGTGCTGGATTTCTAAATATCTTCGTGTGTGTGTGTGTGTTTGTTTGTTTTCTTCAGTGAAACCTGGCGACCATATTTCTGGCTGATGCAACATGAAAGGAATCCTATGCAACCCACAAAGTACAGTACAGGTGCTCCTTCCGGGCTTCCTATCGTTGTGTGTTTCGAAATACTAAAAACATGTGTGCTTACCGAATGGAACGAGTAGACGAGTGTTCATCTTCTGCAACCGAAACGCTCAGCAGACAATCAGGAACACTACATGATCTGTGGTTGGAAATGTTCAAGCTTAGAGGTTGTCTTTGATGTATCCTAACAGTTCGTAGTGTTTATTTTTTGTGAATTATATTAATTTCAATTGTTTTGAAAGCATCTTAGTTTATAAATGCAGAAGATTTTGCACAAGTTTAAATTTCGCGAACTAGATACGCCAGTCGATCACAGCGCCCTACTGGTGGCATCGCAGAAATGTCCCCGGTTCTGCCATTGTTTTGTTGTACGGACGACACACTGTCCCATTCTAGTACACCATAGTGCAAATCTTATTCACAAACAGCTTGAAAATGAAATCATCAAAGTCAGAAGTGACATGTGCCTTTAGAAAAAATCAAGTCATTGTTCTGTTGGCATCGAAATGGCTCTGCACGCTCGACCACGGCCATTTTCACCAGCATATCTACGATATGTCGTGATCACACAATGAAACTCGCCAGTTATACTGTAAAAATTTTGACTAGCTTTTTGATGGTGATAAGATGCTGAGACTGCAACACTATGTAGGCTATCTCTGAGCACAGATTAAATAGTTCCAGCATTTCATAATCCAAAATTTTCATCCTTTAAGACACACCAGTCGTTGAGCGCGGCTGATTATAATACTTCATCCGGACCTCCCCATTGCCCGCAGGTTAAATGTATCAAGCTGATTGTCTTTTGAAATACGGATACAGCAGTCACTAAAACTGGGCATAATGAAAGTTGCACAAACTGACAGTTTGCTAGAGCGGAAACTACCCAGCGCCAGATGTTATATGCAATGTGGGCGTGCATCGCAAATCCTGCGCGTCGTCTGCTACAGGGCATCTCGAGAAGGCAGAAAAGACAACCCTCACTGTCCAAGCAAGAGATTCATAGTAAAGAAAAGCATGACCCGCCGGTAGATACGCCCATGCATACTACTCGATGCAGAGGAAGAGCAACATGTTCGCAATGACTGAGCAGCTAGGCAGGCCCACACTCTGACTCTCAGCATGTCCGAGCTCTACAATGAGCACCAGTTCGAACTCATAGTGAGAGTCAAAGAGCCGGTTGAGGCACACACGGCCACAGGGTCGATGCCATAGCCAGCAACCTGCAAAATGCTTCGCATAACTTCGATTCCCTGCATAACATTTCATGTTCAGCGCAAATTTAAATGAACTTGTGTTCAAGAAAGGAAAACATTTATTTTGGGTCTGGCCTAACGAACAAATTTACTTGATTAGCTAAGAAGATGACATGTCGTTGTAAAGAATGGTTGCTTAAGATGTCATTATAAACAATCTGCAAAAGAACGAGGACACAAAGAAAGCATCCTTGTCATTACTTGCTTGTGCCCTCATTCTTACACACATTGTTTCTAATGAATCGGTTCAGACTTGACCAACTTGCTATAGATTCAAACATAAAATGTATGATACAGAAACACTTCGTGTGGCTGCGCAACACCAAAGTCATGTACCTCGTGATCAAACAAGAAATACTGCCACCATTAGCTAAAGGCTACGGCTGCCTGATACCAAAACCAGTAAGGCTGTTGTCTCTGTAAATCAGAACTCCAGACGACTGATAACGCAACAAGCACAAACCCAGAAGTATGAATAGAATTAGCAGAAGCTACGATAACTTCAGTATTCTTGTGATATTTCACATCGCCTATGGTTGCGGTTTATGCATAAGCACAGTGCCAGTGAAAGTACTCAGTTTTGGATGCATTCCTCCCACCACTAATCTTAAACCTCTTCATCGTGCTCTGGCAGAACACAAAATGCTCATAGCACAGCACACCTACACATTTGGTTTTCTCTACTCCCACATTATGCTCCAGTTCCTGAAAGCACAACTAAAGCTTCGGCTGTCAGTGGTTTTGCTCTTGTACTGGCGCATGTCATTTTGTTGTGTAATTTGCCATTATAATCTTGTGTACACTAATGCTCTGTCCTATCACTGCTTTAGTGTCTACTGTGTCACACATCGTAAGATGAGAAACAATGCACAAAAGTCAAATTGTGAAGCTTAACATCTCAAAACAACACGGCGGGTTGCAGGAGATGCTGCACTGGAGTCTTTCAAGTAATTTAGACTTCGTAAACCTACGTAAAAGAGCATTTCTTGCATTCCAGCCAAACATGATTGAGGACCACGGAATCACAGTAACTTGAAATGATCATCAGCACTAAAGCAAGCAATATCACTAGAGTCTCAAGCCCGTAAAATGCCTTGTTTGACTATATATCAACACTATCATGTGATACTGAGCAACACTGCAAACTGGATGCCTAGGATAACTTTATTTGCACAGGCCCATGTGCATGAGAAGCAATACAAAATGGCACTGCAGGAAGCTTGCAGAAGAATGTGACAAAAACGTGCATTTGGCAGCTGGAGTAAGAGTTTTTTATTCTGCCAAAATTCTGATGAGCTCTTGCAAATGTTGTGCTGTGCCTGCAAAAATATCAAGGTTGTGTCAGGAAGCAGCACACAAATAAGGAGCAAGTCATGTTACGTGAAACAGAAAAGGCCTATGGTACTTCCTCTAAAGGAACCAGCAGAATATTAGATTATAAGTTTGTTTAAAAGTCAAATATGTCCATCAAACACGATCAGCCAAGTTTAGCATATGTGTAATACTGGCAGTCACACATTACGAAAGAAAAAAAGTCATGGGATCTTAAGCACCACAGCAACCAAACACTTGGCAGTTCCCCAGTCAAGTTACATAGCAACTTCATTAATCAGCAGGTGGTGGGAATGTGGCATTAAGCACTGGACTATGAGATTTTAGGTCTCTAAACAACAATCTGGGCAAAAAAAGACATTATTGTACGGGGCTCCGCTTTAAATTTCACTGCCCGGGATTCTTTAATCTGCACTCAGAAGTCAGTAAAGGAGCAATTTTGGATTCCACCAAATCGAAATGTGGCTACCGTGGCTACAAATCATGCCTGCAATTTCATGTTCGGTAGTAGAATGTCATAGCCACTAAGAAAACGTGACGGCTGTGGCATGAGCAGCTCCACCAACTACCCAACAGCCATGAGTACACTCCTAACCAGTGTTCTGAAATAAAGTGGGTGCCAAAGTAAATGTTAGTAAAGTGAACACAAAAGCTTTGTTCCTGTCATGTGGAAGAGGAAAAGATTATGTAGGCCTACTGCAGATGTTGAAATCTTTGTGAAGTGAAGCTCTCACAGTGCAGTTGATTAAATGCTATAAAACTGTCCATTTTCTGCAACAACTTGTAACTCCGCAATCATATGCCTGCCAGGGAACATATGGGCTCCTGAGACCCCTCGCTGTGTGACACATGTAACCCAGGCAACCACAAGCTACACTGTGTCTTGAATCATCGCCGTTTTCATTGCACCAGCTTCTAGATTGGGCGAGTTGATTACTGTTCTCTCTGCAGATCTCTTCTTTTCTTAGTACTGTTAATATACATTAATGACTTACCGCTGCATGTATCCAGCAATATTTGCATGTTTGCAGACGACCGAGTCATTTACCAAACAGTTACTAACAGGTTTGACCAAAACTCCCTTCAGGAAGATGTCAACCACTTACAACAATGACGTGACTGCAGGTTAATGACGCTTAGCCCAAATAAATGCAAACTAGCGGTATTCTCCCACCGACATAACCAACTAGCTCACCCTTGCGCGATAGATAATGTACACATAGAAACTGTGCAGTCTTACGAATATCTTGATGTTATCCTTACCAGCACGCAAATTACTAACGTCGTGCCTTCTTACAAATCTCTTCAATTCGTAAAATCAAGCTTAAAACAAGCCCCTATACATGTGAAATTGCTAGCCTATCAAACCATATTAAGACATTAACTTGAATACGCATGCGCTGTATGAAGCCCACACCAAGCATATCTATTCACCTCGTGAGCCTAACATAATATCATATTGTCTAATAAATGAGCTGGAATTAGTTCAAAACCATGCCATAAGTTTCATCCATTCAAACTACTCTTATGATGACAGCATGTCATTATTGAAAAAGGAATCCATTCTACTTACCCTCGCTCAACACTGCCATATCTCAACTCCTTTACTTTTTATGCAAGTTTCATCCTACTGTACGCAATCAACCACAGTAAATTATTCCCACTGTCTGCATATCACATTGCACTCGGCACACCTACCAAGTCGGCTTCCCTTGCACTCATACTACCACTTTTCAAGCTCATTCATTTTTCATGCAGCAACAGATTGGAACTAATTGCCCCACTAAATTGTCACCCTAACCTGTGCACTTAGATTCAGGCATAACAGATAATCTACTGGAATAAACAACTACAGGATTTGTTTTTCAGATTCATTGTTTGTGCTGTTCATGTACAGTAGACGTCATTTAAACGAAACTCGAAGGGGCAGAAAAATGTGTTCCGTTTATCCGAAGTTTCGTTTAAGCGAAGGACACAAAAGTCACCAGGAATCATTTCATTTAAAAAATGTCCGAGTGCTTTCATATTGCAGTAGTGGATAGAAAGAAGAGACCATACTGCACTCTGCTACTATTAGGGCAGCTTATTTTGTGCAAGGTTGTGCTCATGCACGAATTGATTGTCAATTATTCTGCATAGGCCTCGCATTGAGAGAAGCACTACATCTAGAAACATCTAGAAAAACAGAGAAAGAATCCAGCGCTAAACACTCTCATCAGTAGCTTATCCTCAGCCTACAAGAGAGGGCTACATATTATAATTTGCTGGATACCTGGCCATACTAGTATACCTGGTAATGAAGCAGCAGACGCAACTACGGCTTTAGCAGCTCTAAGGCCCCATACAGATGTAAGTTATACAGTAGATGTAAGATATATAGATGTAGACATATATATAGATGTAGACATATAGATGTAAGATGTGCCATATGAAGATATTGTTACGTGTAGCTGGAGCCCAATATTATATACAATTTATTTACAGGGAAGCTAACGGAAGGCCAAAATGGCGACGCTATATCAAGCGGGGCCCACGTCGTCTTCTTCCTCCTCAGTGCAGCCTCACTGTGGCGGCTGTTCCATAGCATCAACCCCGGCAGTAGAAGCACCGTCCCGGTGCTTAATCTACACATCCGCAGTGAAAGGTGTCGCTAATAGTGCAGGTAGACGGATATACAGCTACCGAAAGGCACAAGTCGATGAAATTTCGTTGGCACTCGACTCGTATTACGACATATTGGAAACATTGTCAGAATCGCTGAACGTAGACGTATTTTGGTGTTTACTTAAAAATAAGATTTTCAAGTTGCGTGACCAATCCGTCCCATCATGGATAATGATGGCAAAGTAGGGTAGACGTAAGCCGTGGTTCACGAGGGAAGTTCAAAGGCCACTGGGAAAAAAAAATAGACTATATAAGGCGTACAGGAAGAAACTGACACCCCAGAAAAAGCAACAATTGCAACAAGCTTCAAATGAGGCGATTTCCGCAATATCACACCAACAGGTATTTTTTACGCTTCTTTTCATTCTAGGTTAAAAAGTAACCCTAGATAATTCTGTCAGCTTATCAAGAAGAATAGAAAAGACAAAGTGTCAATTCCTGTGCTCATACACAATGGGCCTCTTGTTCATGATAGTCTAGATAAGGCAGAATGTTTTAGCTCCTTCTTCAGTTCTGTTAAACTCTTAAACGCCCAACTAATACTGATTGAATGTTTCACTACGGGCTTATCGGAGGGGAACTTATGAATGACATCGTCTTCGACCAGGAGGGGCATTCAACTACAACTTGAGCGTTTCAGTACCACTAATGCCAGTGGTCCCGATGACTTGCCAAACTTTCTGGTTTACGCTTGTGCAGGCCCGTTGTCTAAATACCTTCATGTACTCTTTGCTAAGTCCTTGACATGCGGAATGTTGCCTGCAGACTGGAAAATTGCCAACGTTGTTCCTATTCTGAAGTCAGGACCTTGAAAATATGTGTTTAATTATCGACCGGTGTCCTTGACTAGTGTACTTTGCAAGATATTTAAGCATGTACTTTTTAGCAACATCATGACTCACTTAAATTTGTTTTCCTTATTGATCCCTCAGCAACACGCATTTCGAAGTCGCTTTTCTTGTATTACTCAGCTTGCAGAATTAACGCATGACCTAGCATCCACTCTTGACAAAGGGGGTTATGTAAATTTCATCTTTTTGGATTTCAGGAAGGCTTTTGATCGAGTGCCCCACTCTTTGCTGCTTGAAAAATTGTCGTGGTACAACATAAATAAAATGATTGTTGAATGGATGAAAGAATACTTAAATTGAAGGACACAACGCATATTCGTTGGTGGTAAGCGGTCACATGGTGTTGATGTGTCATCGGGGGTGCCTCAAGGTTGTTTTGGGTCCGCTATTGTTTTTGTTAAAGATGAATGACATTACCATTGGCATATCATCTTTCATCTGACTGTTTGCAGACGAATGCATTTTGTATCGTGTTATGAAAGGTCCCGATGATTACAATGAACTACAGAAGGATTTATACAAGGTTGCAGAGTGGTGTGATAAATGGGGCATGAGTATAAACCTTGATAAAACTATGCAGATATGCTTTATGAGACAAAGGTCACCACATGTATATACGTATAGCATTAACGGGACAAATCTCGCGTCCGTGTATGAATATAAATATCATGGGGTGTACTTGACCTCTCAACTATACTGGCACTGTCATGTTAATTATATAATTTCTAAGGCGTGTAGAGTTCTTGCTATGCTACGTAGAAATGTGAAAATGCTTTCCTTTAGAAACAAGCAACTTGCTTTACAAGACTAACATAAGACCAATACAGGAATATGCTTGTACGATCTGGGACCAGTGGACTGTAACAGACAAAGAAACTAGAAAGAATACAAAGCTTAGCAGCTCGTTTTGTGGTTAAATATTATACTCGTTATTTTAGCGCATCCCAAACAAAGAAACATCAGGCTGGAATACTCTTCAAAATCGTAGAAAAACATTCTCATTAAAATTTTTGCACAATATATATCACTCTAACACTGGCCTCGCTCGTGCTAGCTACATAAAGCCACCGGAGTACACTTCTGCCAAGCGCGATCACCCACTTAAGATTAAAGAGTATAGGTGTAGAACGGAGCTTTTTAAGATGTCCTTTTTTCCTAAGATGGTCAGTGAGTGGAACAGGTTGCCTAGTGATGTTGTATCACTATCTTCAAGTGATGCCTTTGGTTCAGCCGTGTGACTTGCAATTTTTTTTCTGTACTTTGTGCTTGCGTCACCAGAACTGCTTTGTTTCGCTTCGCGCATGTACGGTTATGCTGTTTATTTATTTTTTATTATTTTTTTGTTGTAGATGCGTCGGCTATTTGCCCTGAACTGTAATTTTTTCTCTTGATGTATTTCATATTAACTGCATTTATGCGTCAATGATATATGTACTTCTCTCCCCCCCCCCCTCTCTATAATGCCAAACTGGCACTGTGGGTACTGTGATAAAAAGAAAAAAATCATTGAAGAAATGCAAGACGAGGGTTTTCTAATTTTTAGGCCTTTAAGCCACGGCGGCACATCACAGGCATCGCAACCCATTATACCTGCAGTTATGTTTGTAACATTCTACTGCGCTACTACACATTGTTACTGGCACTTTTTGGCCGTTGTAGCCCTTGCACCATAAAACACTATTAATCAGAGAGTAGTGCTGCCAGCATTTAAGAACCATCTAGTTTTACCGTCTAATTGTGGACAGTAACAAGCCCTGAAGCAGCATAATGCATGTCTTTGTCAATACAATCAGTCTTCGCCATGAACAGGATCGATAATATTTTAACCTCTCTCCTTAGAGCAAATAAACAAGAGCATCATCTCGGGTCTCTCATCCTTGTGGTGTGAACGAAGCGTCAAACAGTGGCAGCCTGATAGTAAAATCCTAACTACTCTGTAGTAAATACTCCTCCTGCTCAGGGATCATTACTTTCCTAACAGTCTTCATGATGGAAATATCTTCAGAACTTCAACATCTTTAATTTGCATTAACTTTCCTGCAATGGCCCCATGGATTGGATTTCCTTCATTATTTGTGTCATCGCCATGTGACCTATTTGTCGGGCTTTTCCTGTTTCACATGACAATGGGGTAAGTGAAATTTTTGGTTAAAGTTTAGTTTAACCAGTGTTCCTGAAAAATTGGTTTCACTTTACCAAGTTTGCCAACACTGTGCCAATGGGCGGCCAACCGAAGTTGGTACCATTTTTTTCTTTATACGGAATTTTCGTGTAAAACAAGTTTCGTCCATCCAGAATCCACCGTATGTAGTACTTTTCGGATTTAGGTATCCATGCAGCTCATGTGTGTTGTATTCAAGGCTTTACTCCCTTTTTGTGATTGCTAACTAATGTATAATGTGAATGTATGTATACCAACTCCTACTGTCATGCCCCTATTGTGTTTTATAGAAATGAAATGAAATGAAACAAATAGGCAATCATGCCATGGAAAGCATAAGGGATATAAACTTCTTCAGTTACATGAAATGTATATGAAATGAGGAAACGGAAAATTAAAGTACGGGTGCAAGGACAACATTCCTGTATGTGGGAGCCAAATAATTAGCAGTACGTATGTGACTTCTCTTGCTATGATGGCTTGCTATATCCGTACATGAATTTGCAGTCTGTGCCAACACCTCCTAGATAATTGAAAGCTTCCGCGCTCAGACTGCAATGTCAACAAGATGATGCTCGCAGAGAAAAATGGGCCTTATCAGTCTATGTCAACAATATGGGAAACTTGTGCATAGATTGAAAGGAATGCATATCGCCATTTTAGTGGGTGACTACATAAACGGTCAAAAACCAGTGTACAAAAAATATTGTGATAGTGACAAAAATATTATAATAGTGATAACAGACATTAGTAGGCAAGAATATCAGTGCATAGGTGCTCCATGCTTTTCCCTAAAGAATGTTGACTAAGTGCCGACGATTGCATATCCTGTTCAGGCACGATATGCACAGTCATGAATGCAAAGATAGATCAAAAGCAAAAGCACTGATGAAAATTATAATCTGACACGTTTTCTATGCATACAGAAACATTTCTGATTGGACTTGTGCTGCAACATTGAATAATATGCGCAAAGTGTTTTAGAAAACTAGTTGGAAGGTAGATGCCTGGGGGTTGGCGTTTAGGTTTAGTAAGTCGACACGTAAGAGGGCTTACTTCTTGCATATTTTTTCATGGTTTGAACCAGGTATACTTTTTAAGCACCTGGATAGGTGCTTTCGAAGTATGCTGGACATGAGAAAGGCAACATTCTCATGTGTCAAATTTTTGTGGAGAGCCCTTGCACAGAGTCAAAATTCTGTAAACATGACAAAACTCGCTAAAGAATTGATGCCATGAGGTTAGAAGAAAGGTGGCAGGAATTCGGTAAGACTGCAAGAAAGTACGAGCAAAATTTACAGCAGCAATATAGATTCTAAAGTTGTAAACCAGAGAGGTTCACTGAATTGCGGCACATACGTAGGGGCACAGACCCAGTTACCCAATTTGGGATCAAAAAGGTTCAACGAAGAACAGCACCTACCAAGTCACACACACTCAATGACCCAATTTGATTAGATGGTTGGTTTTGAACATACTCGCTCAGCACAACAGCCTGATGCTCCATCCATTAGGCCGTCGAGTAACCAGTGACCCAAGTTTAGGGGAGAACGGCTAGGGATGTAGACAGACAAGTACTGGAAAGTCTGTGACCTTCCCAAAGAATGCTAAATGTATTAAAATATTTAGTTGTAGGGTCTAACAACCTGAAGCTGCACAGTGGACTATGACGGATACTGTAATGGAGGGCTACAGGTTAATTAGGAATACCTGTGATTTATTAATGTGCACCCAAAGCACTATACACGAGCGTTATGGCATTCTGCACCCATAAAAATACTGCCATCACAGCTGAGAAGTGAACTTGCATCTTGGGCTCAGCAGCAAATCGCTATAGTCATTGAGCCACTGTGATGGGTATTCAATGCATGAATGAATGAATCAATCAATCAGTTCATCAATCAGTCAATCAACCAACATACTTGTTTACTGTTGAATAAAGCAAATGCATAGCAGTGCGAGTGTGCACCTATAAATGTCCCTTAATTGGCGCAATTCACGATCAACACTATTAACCAGTGAACTGAGTTTAGTACAAGTTGGCTGCTCAACTTGCAGAACACATATGCACCCAAAAAGATTAGGGCCATTATGTTGTATATGTTAAAAAAGCTGACATTCAGTTTCGTCTCACGTGGTTGTCCTAAACTGACCTAGACTACGATATCGGCACAGCCTGGACAATTGCGTGAAGTGAAACCAAACATCAGCTTTTTGAATGCATACAAGATAGTGGCGTAGGACACTGAATGTGAAGCAGATGTCCTATGATATTCTAGCATACATCTACGCCATGAGATAATGATACACTGATTGTTGCACAGAGCAAATATAGTTTTATCTATAGAGCAGATTGGCTCTACAAAAGCCATGGCCGATTTTCCAGACAAGAAGAAAACAATATGAATATAGGTTCAATAATTATGAAATACAGCATTATGATATAAGAGCAAGTGTTCATCTTTGCCATTAGCAATGATGCCACTTTACAGAATAAATAGGTAGTGAGAGGACGTAACACTCGAGCAGTTTGATGTCTCCCACCTGTTGCAGACTGCTTACATCTTTGGCGTAAGATGACCAAACTGCCACAGCTGAACTGCTTTACTTAAACAATTATTTAAAGCTACTGATTATTTTCAATGCCAAAAAAAAAAGAACACATCAGGTATCCTACCTCATACTTTTCTAAGAGGTTACAACTGACATCTCAAATTCCACGTGCCATTATAGATTTCTTGTGTGGAGCAGATTATGGGGCTGCAGATACACAAGTCCGAACACTAAAGCAAGTCTAAAAAATTTGACATCTGAAAAATTTATTCATAGGTGTATTAACAGCGTTACACTGGCATGGAACGCAAAATACTAGAGAGCGGAGCAGTGAGATGTGCCGACAAGTAATTTTCCATTATGTCGATTCTACATTGCTTCCATATTCATTCCTTCCCTCTCACTTTTACTCTTCTGCAAAATATGATATTGGAGAGCTCACATATGTGTGGGAATTGGTCATAAGCAAAGCTTTCTTTGATGTTTACTAAAACGTCTTCATATTATTTTTACTTAACTTCTATGTAGCTCAATGCGCCTCACTTAATGTACACTGTGGTCCCTTTTTATTCCCTTGTTGCTCAGCACTCGGATGCTTCTAATGCGGGCTCCTTCGCTTCTCGTTCTGCTTGTCTATTCGGGCACTTACACTGTGCTACCCATCCTGGAGGATCTTCCAAGAACATTCACATCCTGAAAGACCCAGGTTGCCTATTTGGACACAAACCCAGTGGTGCAAGTACTAGTATAATCAGCAAGACAACAGCAGCCAGTCCCCACAAAGTGGGGAGAAGAGGAAAAGGAAGGTTCACTTTGAAACATGAACGAATTCAAAAGCAATGAGGTTGTTTCAGACGAAGCTCAAGTAACGTCCCTCATGCTGAATGAAGTGACCCCAGCACTAAGGGCCAGATTAATCTATTGCGATAGTTTCAACAAGGGATAAAAGCTAAAGTCTGGTGAACTGACTGTGCCTTTGGGAGAGCCAACCTAAAGCATAGGCAAAGCTTTATGTATGCTCTGTGCACATAATGTAGTGCTCTCTTATGGAATACGTGTGCACCGGAATACTGGTGCCCATCCTTGCACTAGGCTACCATGCAATGACAAGGCTATTTACACAGCACAACCTTGACCTGAATGAAGACAAAAGCAATAAAACAGTCCAAGCCTCACCAAGTGTCGGCATGGCATTGGCTGGCAGATGGCTAGTGGAGGCCCAAGACTGCAGCCCATGGGAACCAGGTTGCACGAACCTCGGGCCTGACGGACAGAAAGAAATTCAGTTAGCTGCTGTTCATTTCACAATTACAGGAGCACTTATCACAGGCAGTAATGGCAGAATTATGGTAGATGGAACTAATATCAATGTATAACTTCAACAAGGATAACCAGAATTACGCAATACCCATGTATTTCTTTAAAGTAATAATAACATTTACTTTTCATCAGTACAGGTGGATGAAAATAATGAGATTAAAAAGTTAAATACACCTGATGCAGGTTTCACCTCTTCACTGCTTAGTACAGTTTACTCATCTTATTATACTAAAATTTTAAATGTTATGGCCAACATCAGTGTATAACAAATGTATGCATACATGAATACTGAATATAACAAGGCTTTAATTTTCATGTAAGATGCGACTTTATTACGACAAGGTATGACTGTAATAAAGAGTTACCTGAATTATTAGCAGTATGGTAAAGTATAAAATAGAATCATACACAAATGCAAGAACAAGCATACACAAGTTTCACGCAGCATTGATCGCGACTGTGAGGGCCAGAAGATCGTGGAGAGCAATAAGAGCAGGATTGTGGGTTTTTGAAGCCAGAGAAACCTGAAAGCCTCCTACACCATCCAAACTGTTACGAACCAGATCTTGCGGATTATCAAAAGAATAACAAGAAGCCGCAAGGGAATGTGAGAAGAGGGCATGCTCCACCTCGTGCAGGCCCTGGTAATTAGCATAGTGACGTATAGCATGGCATATTCCTCGCAAACCACAAATATCCACCGGACACACCACAAAGGACCAAATATCAAAGACATTTAACGACGTCTAGTTCACATCTATATTATTTTCCACTATTACATGGCATTCAAGGGTCATCCAAAGGGGTGTTGAATGTCTTTGTGATTTGAACATCTCTTGCATATCCAAAGCTTCCGTGCAACGATCGTACATTGTGCATTGGGACTAGATGATTGCACCCTGCCACAGAAATACAAGAAATTTGTCTCTAATGCCTAACAACAAGATCCTGGGAAAGGAAAAATCTCGCTGTTGTCTGTTCCAGCCCTGTGGCCAGGCATTTACTTTGCTTTTCCCCATCATGTGCATGTCCGAGATCCTACGAGAGGGAGAATGTGTTTCTGAATTGTGAAATATTCATCTGTTCATTCTGAAAAGGTCCAAGTTGAAGTAGTAATGCCCAGAATTGCCCTAAGTAACCAACGGTAATGGGTGTGACTTACACCATAGGTTGAGGGATCGAGTGTTGCAATTAACTATATTAATTAGCAGCACCTTATGTTTACTATAATTAACACCAAATGTGAGTGGGACTCCCGCCAAAGGTCAATGGTCCGAATGTCTTAACTAAGTGTGCCGTAATTAATGTAGTCCTAATTAACACCAATGGTCGTGGGTATTACTTCCACCAAACGTTGAAGGTTAGA
The DNA here is from genome assembly GCF_050947875.1 of Dermacentor variabilis. Lineage (NCBI taxonomy): Eukaryota > Metazoa > Arthropoda > Arachnida > Ixodida > Ixodidae > Dermacentor > Dermacentor variabilis. The sequence continues at coordinate 99,261,753 of NC_134578.1, read as the reverse complement.
GTGCCGTAATCAACTCTAACTTAATTAGCAGTGCCTTAATACCTAATACCAAATAATAATAATACCACCCTAATACCAAATGTAGTGGGTTTGAATTCCACCAAGGTTGAGGGTTTGAGTGTCGTAATTAACTCTACCTTAATTAACTGTGCTTTAACTTCACCATAACACCAAATGTAGTTGGTTCAGCTCCCATCAAAAGTTGTGGGTTCCACTCTTGTCCTTCACGACGTCAAATGGAATCCTACTTGGAGATATGGATCTTGGGTCTTGGGTTTGAGTGCCTTAACTTTACCTAAATTAACACCAAAGGACGTGTGTTCAACTCCCACCAAAGATCAGGCATCTGACTCCCACCAAAGGTTGTGGGTTCCACTCTAGGCCTTCACAATGTCAATTATAATCCTACTTGGAGATATGGCTGGTTTGCCCATATCTCCAAGTGGGTTCGATTTCCACCAGTGGTCGTGGGTTAGAGCGCCCTAATTAACTCTATCCTAATGAGCTGTGCCTGAAAGGGACCTTGAAACAATTTTGACGATTTTCTACAAACATACTGAGTCGTTAGAGTAAGTCCTTCTGATCAATAATTGACGCATCTAAGTGCTCTGCGTAAGGCCTGTAATTTATTATAAGGTTTTAAAAATGTACATAGCTGCCGATCGCAGCACACTGCTCGGAGGAATTTTCAGCCGCCCCTACCCATATGACGTAAATCAACCAATTGACGTCTTGTCGGTGAGCTATCCGATTGGCTGCCCAGGGCGCATCATATATAATTTTTCCATTTTTATGGTAAATAAATGATGTTCGGAATAGTTGGAATGTTAGTTAATTTGTTTCTATAAAAAGAAAGTAACAGAAAGAGAATGCACAAGAACAATTTCTCACTACACTTGAGCACTTCTGGCACACAGCAAGAGTCATCGCCTTGTGTTAAGACTTGCTCCATTTTGACGAGAGCGCCGCAGTCAGAGTCGAACTCAGTCCTTTTGCGAGCACTATGATCCGACTTTGTTGCATTGTGGACTGCAAACGTAGCAGCTGGCAATATGTCAAGCTGCGACATCATGTCCCTCTGCAAGACAGCAGATGAGCGGACTGGCTGCAGTGCATCGGACTTCCGCTATCCGATCAGCGTCAGGATTTGCGCATTTGCGGCCGTCACTTTACACCAGAAGATTACTAATGCAATAGCGTTTTGCGAGTCCGGTATTAGGGTAAACACAAGCGCAACGGGACAGGGCCTGGCCGTGTCCCCTTGCGTGGCGTTTCATGGGATGAGCAGAAGCGCAAATTTGAATGGTCTGCACGGTGCAGCCACCTGGTGGCACAGAGCTCAACCACGCACAGTAGCAGTAACAAAATGTATACGTCTTTGCTGCTGCTGTAAATGTTTTGCAGGAGTGTAATCGTTAACACATTTTTGTAAATGTTTAAAATGTTTTACACTTGGTTAGAGCAATATTAGCTCTTTGGCTGGTTAAGCTCTACGCCAATGGGTGGCTGGACCGTGGAGACCAATCAGGCAGCTCACATACGTCTACACTGAAGTCCCTTCACCAGCTTGAGTTTATGCCTCTACCGTTCTGTCGAAATGCCCAGTCTGCCTGTGGTTACCGGAATACCAGACACGTTCAGCGCTGCGACAGAATGCTCGCAACACACACTGCTTCGATAGCTCTCGCTTGGGGTTGACTGCCAAGCAGCTGGCGGAGAGTTTGGAGAGGCTTCGTGCGCTTGCTCCTAGAGAACCGGAAGTCGATGATATGACGTGCCATCATGACGCAGAGCCAGTGAAGGCGAAGCTTAACCCCGATCACTTGGCAAAGGAGTTGACGAGAAAATGCATGATTATGAAGGAGGGTAACTTGTAATCGTTCGTAGCTCTCTTAATATGAGACGTTTCACACAAATTGTAGTGTGAATGATTAACTTTAGCTGTACCCTACGTGTCTATAAAATTTGGCTGAACCGTTTTAGGGGCCCTTTAATTCCCTTTGCCCTATTTAACACCAAAGCCTGAGGGTTCGAGCCCCAATTTTGGTGCCATAATGCTGGACATCGAATTTTCCTACCCATGAGCCATTTAAGGATTTCACCCTAGTTAGAAAGATGCCTCATGAGTGTTGCAATCTATATTTTGGCACTTACATGTTTACATGTTAACACATTTCAAACAAGGTCACCAGCTGCTTGCCGACAATGGTGGTAACTGTGGCATTAGTGTGCCTCAGCAGATGTGCCACTGAAGACAAATAAAATGCGAACAGCGTAGTGTGTGACAGAAACATAACTAAAGGTACAGTCCATGTTGTCGGCCAGTCATTGTGCACATGTGTGGGCACGTGGTTCTTGCGCAGAGTGTATCACCTTACTACGATAAATGTCACTCGTATTTTGTCCGAAAGTTGTCTCATCTCTCCACGGCAGTGCCATTCCCACCTGGCAGTACACTGTTATCGCGGCTAGCACCATCACTGCATCTGTAGCATGACATAGCTGGCGTGCACCCAGTTTCCTAACATATGTCGCTTTGCTTTTGTTACCACCATCAAAGCTGCTAATGTCTAATCGTAATTTGAATAGCATCAAAAATGTATTGCACTGGAGGAGCAACAACAGTGCTAGCCGCATTACCAGTTCTCACAGATAGAGATGGCACTGCAATGGTGGGGTGAGAATAAAGCTTCAAACAAAACACAGGTGACGTAATGGCACTAGGACAAGCAGCCCTACATTTTGCTTTGAAACCATATACATGTGTATGTGTACAATGATGGCTGGATAATGCCACACACTGTGTTCAGTTATGCTTCAGCCACATGCTCTGCTGTTCGCATTTAATTTGCATTCAATAGTACATCTGCAGTGGCACCTGCAGACATGCAAGTCATTATAGTGTGAACAGGAAAGATCCATTAGATGTTCTATGAAACTCCTGCATTCTTAAAAGGAACATCTATTAGAGGTCACTTATGTTCAGCCGCGACATCCTTTTAACGTTACAGCAACGTGATCTAAATGGGACTTAGATTATCCATAGTAGGTATTTGTAATATTGTTTGGAGAAATATAGAAATCTACAGAATGTGTGCAATGTCTAAAACATGATGTTCTATGGACGTCTATGGGACATAAATGGTTCACCAGGTCACTACCACTCGGTAAATAAACGAGCCCAAGAACAAGTCGATGCCATCATCAGAGGCCCATACAAAACAGCCTTGAGTCTCCCTGTCACCACCTCAAACAAAAAATTAGCAGCTCTCGGGATCCACAACACTTTTGCCAAGCTGTCGGATGCAGTTCTGGCTTCGAAAAATGCCAGACTACAGAACATGGCAGCGGGCAGAGCCATCCGCCACCGGACCGAAATGGCAACAAAGCTCCGCGCCCTCGATGGGCAACGATTACTCCCGCCCGAGGTCAGAAGCAGGACCCAGGCGAGCCCCATCTCAAAGCACGTGAGTCATGAACTCGATGAAGGCCGATGCAAGGCTCACGTCGACAATTCAAGGGTTACCCGTACGTAACGTACGTGGACATGGCGGCATACCCCAAAGGGGGCTTCTTCGAGGTAGACGCCGTGAACGGGAGAGACAACTCCTTGTCCCTCGCGACCTACGATAGGGCAGAGACCCCAGCTGCAGCTGAGACTGCCGCAGCGCTAGTAATAAAGCAACAAGACATGGTGGGCAGCAAAGTTCATGTTATTACCGACTCGCATCAGGCCTGCCGTAACTTTACCAACAGACGGACACGGCTGCTGATGGCTCAGATCCTAGGCCCAAAGCGGGAAGAATCCCATCAAATCATGTAAATGCTGAGCCACGTGCAATTGGAGGGGAATGAAAGGGCAAATGCCTTAGCTCGAGCAATAACCGACCGAGCAGGGCAAAACCAATCGTCCCATCAATCCCTACCCTTTACCTTCATGCCCCTGCCACCCAATTACAACGAATGCCTCGAGACCAGAGGCTCAACCGCAGGACTTATCCTCCCCCTCACAATAAGCTCAGCACTGAAGAGGTAGTAGTTCTCAGACTTATGCAAAGAAACACATTCCAAAACCTACACAGATACAGCAAAATGTACTCCCCAACATATAGCGGCGTCTGCCCCTCGTGCGGCGACACATGCCCTACGCTCTTCCACATCTCAACCTCAACACTTAGAGATGCCTAGCACGTCATTTGAGTGGTTGGGGGTACAGCTGACCGGCGATTGTCGAGCAAGTTCGTCGAGCAACCATGGTCAGTGGAATCCTGGAATGAGGACACCACCCACTCGACCTCAGGAGCAAGGACCTCGATGGTTGAAATAAATGCTTCCCTCTCCGTCTCTTCTCATGCAGTGTTCTAGAGTGGACAACTGTTCTCTGCCAGATCCATCACAAAAAGAACACCCATCCCCCCCCCACCCCTTAAGTTTACCTGCACATCAGTATACCAGATTAATAAATGCGTGGATAGATCAGTGGGATAACATTGTGCTGACACTGGCTAACATACCTGTCCATGCAGACATTAAATGCAAATATGCTTTTGACACTACATACTTTATTAGCATCATTTCATCAGATGCTTCTAGCCTCATCAATTCACATTGGAAAGCCAAAATCCAATCAAAGAACACTGATACCTTAATAAAAAAGCTTCGAAAATGCGCTTGACATGTAGTGAGTGAAGCTAAGTTTTCATATTTGTCTAAGCTGGCTGCCATTTAGGAATATTTTGAGTCAGATGTAGTAACACAATTACTTGTAGTCAGGTCCTGTAATTGCTTAAGCACCCCTGTACTTGTCGAATACAAAATAAAAAAAACAGCCAAAGCAACATATGGGCTATGACGGATGCTGTAGTGGAAAGCTTTGGTTCAATTTCAACCAGGTAAGGTTCTTTAACGTGCACCTAAACTTAAACAGTAAAAAAGCATGAGTTGATTAGTTAGGTGAATTGACATACCAAGGCACCATCGAAGCAATGACAAGGACACAAGAAAAATAAAACTGGCACAATAAACACTCGTAGCATCCTTTTTTTTGTTTGTTTTACAGCGAAGCTGTTAGCCCCTTAGCGGTCGAAACTTTTGTGTCCATACGTGGACAAAAATGATCAGCAATGGCTCATACCCGCCTAAGCAAACAAAAATGCAATGGCTCATCCCCTTTGTAAAGCAGAGGCTACAAGCACTCTGCAAAGTGAACAGCGCATACATTCATTAGAATCATCCATACAACACAGAGAACAGCATACGTTTCAATAATGAACAAGCTCAAAACAAGCATCTGAACCATCAATAAAGCATTGCATACCCCCTTAGCAGTTGTAGTGATGGTTTTGCGACAACTTCGCTGGACACCCACTTTCGCAGCGCCAGGATGGCGAGTCACTTTTTTGTGTATGTGTGTGCGTATTGTTTTTTCAACCCTGCTTGGTGTGCAACCATATTTGCATTCCACCTTAATCTGAATGCGACTGCCATGGCTGGAAATCAAACCTGTAATCTCGAGCTTAGCAGCAGATCACCATGGCCACTGAGGCATCCTGGTTATACCGCAGCCAATGAAAGTCACGTAACGTGTCACGTTGGAATCTCTTTATTAGTGCTGTTCAATCTTTCACACTTTGTTGCATTTTGTTTGCTGTGTGTGATTACTGATGTATGCCACCATGACGTAATGTCTGGGAATCTTTACACTAGTACGAATGAAATATTAGTGCATGCATGCTTCGCCACCTGCACAATCGTTGCCATCTGAGCAGTCACCTAAAGCTACACAAGCTTGTGTTACAGCAATGGCCGTAGTGAATTATTTCAGCTGTACACTAGCCCATAGGTTATGCTACAATATGAATTACCTTATGCAACTTGCTTAATCACTTTAAGCACTGCGCACATCATGTTGCAATGTTTGAACACTCACAGTAATTGTTTTACATTAGCTGCAGTCAAGGTATTCCAGTCCAAACATATGTCTTTTAACCTTTTTACACGTAAAAGCTCACAATTTATATAGTAGTCCTTTCACACTATGTGACAAGGCCCCTCAAAGCTCGTGCCAGTGGTCTCAGTAGTGTAGCTAAGTGGGCTTCGCCAAAGATGAAAGTGCACAGATTAAATTTATGTGGATGATTTGCAAAACTCTGAAACTCACCTACCTTGCAATGGTTCATTCTGACCTAATGCTCTTGACCACAGGATACATTTTTATTCGATACATACAAATCCAGGGAGAAAACACTATGGCTGTTGTTACACTGCCTAAAATGTGCCTCGTTTTCCAAATAGTTGGAAATCAGTATATGTCGCAATGTAGAGTCAACATCAGAAGCGTATAGACTATGGTACCTTGAGAAAACATACACATATAATTTCTGAGCAGTTTGATAGCATAGGCTGTAAAATCATACCACACTATGTTGTACTAGTTATTTGCACACATTAGTACAGGCTAAAAATCTAAATACAAGGCTGTGGAAATATTCACTTTTTTTCTCAAATTCCATGGTCTGTAAACTTGATGCCAACTATAATTTTCACTCCTCCTGTGGCAGTGCCCACTCAAAATTGCAGCAGACCCACAACATCACACTGGGATGAAAAGGACACTGAGTAATAAAGTCACAAAGCAGAACTCTGGTGTAAACACTCACCAACAGGGCAGGAAAACATTGCAGAAGTCCGTACGTAGCCTCGATGCTAAGACGCAGGGCCCGTTCTCCTCATTAGCGGTGCTGTTGAATTGCAACGGCATAGGATGCTTTGCACACACAGGAAGACATTACTGGATCACCAACGCATCTGGCAGACTAAAAAAAAGGGATGGGGTGTTTGGACAGTAACATTGTCTAATTGAATAGAACATAAATGAGTGCCTATATTTCCTCCTTCTCGAAGTGCAGAAAAAAACATGGTGAAGAAATGCTGTAATGAAGATTGGCATTAACTTGTTTCAAAATAAGCAGTGTTAACAAGTCCGTTCAACTGGTCTGCCTATAAACACGCAAGCTAAGCATGAAATGCCATTCCAGTTCTTTTGGGGGAGTTTAGAATGTGCACCTAAAGCAGCAGGTGGAGCATAAGCACAATTTTTTTTTCATGTCATGCAGGCTTAAATAATTTTAGTAACCATGTATACTCCGTCATAAATGAGTGTTCAGAAAAAGTTTAATACCAAGTGTTCAAATGGAACATTTCATTTGAAAACAAAAACATTCAACTCATATTCATGACTGCAAACATCACCTGCCCCATCACTGGCCTTGCATGCTGATTAGACAGTAATAATGACTACTACTGAGCAAAATGGGCCAGTCTTGGAGCATTTAGCTTGGTCACAGTTTTGCGTTGCAATGAACTGTAACACATGTGTACTGACACAAGGCCCAAGAATGAGCAGGTGCCAGCCAACAACCTAGTTTTAACCTTCTAAGTGCTGTGCCCAAGGAACGCTATCGCCAGAATGTTCACTCACTCCCGGCCTTTACCTAGATAACCCGTAAAGATGAAACCGCCATGAACCAGGCGCTTTATCTACATAGAAGAAGGTTAAATTGAAACTGTCTGGCAGCTTTTGTTTGTATAAGGTAGGTGTAGCGCAGTAAAGCATATCTGTGCTATATAGCATATCTGTACTATATCTATCAGTGTTGCTCGATGTGCATCTTTGAGCACACGTCTCTTGTTTTCCAACACAGCAGACTGGTGTAAGAAGTGGACTCGTTTATCGAACGACACACAATTTCAAGAGCTTCTCATAAACAAAAATGCAGAGGACTCTGCTATTCAATATGAGGTGTATTTCAGCAATAAATATATTGAAAAAGAGGCTAAATAATTATTTGGCATTATAATTCATTTTTCCCTTAATATTCAGAGCCAAAAACATTGTGATATGTACAGCTACATATCGCAAATGATTACACTTTCAATCTAAACCTTGCTGGTATGTTACTTGTGCGTAACACTAAGGAAAAATCTCCAGCACACAGTAAGTGGAAAGGGCCTGGATACCAGGGAGTGAAAAGTTTGAAGGGGTATGGTGGTATAATTCTTTTAGCACATTGGGGGGACGTTCGTTTTAGATTTCTCTGCACCTCCTGTCATGTTTCAGATGGTTCAATTCGTAGAAAAGTGCAGAAATAATTTGTAATAAGGTAAAAAAAGCACACAAAAACAAACTGGATGGGGCAGAATGGAATGCTTTCATGACAGAAGCAGTGATGTTAGGGCTGGCCTGTGCTTGAAACAGGAGCTCGTATAGTGACGTCTTCAGATAATGTTCCAAATACTTCAACAAATTTCAAATGTTCTTGTGCTTCGTAACATGGCTAAATTGATAATTGATAAACCAAAGAAAGAAGACCTATGAAGGCTACATTGCTGCCAGTACATATATGCCAGATGTTAAGGTGAATGCAGTCACTCATGGCAATGCAGTCACTGGGCATTCAGGTTTGATGGGGACCATCAAAAGGGTACGAATAATTGTGTGTCAGAAATAGTGGATTCGCCCATAAATCAGCAACTTTATTCCACAAGTGGCGAGAAATAAAAGGGGACGCAGTATTCTTGGATCGATCATTTCCGAGGTTACCTTAAAATTCAGCATAGAAAACATTCCGCTAGAGAAACGCACAAGAAGATGTCCCGAACCACATGGAAGCAGAAGCAGACGAAATACACAATACGGCTAATCAAACAGCTGGGTCTAAAGAGCAAGGCACTGTTGACTGGTGCCATAGAGCAAGCTTAAAACAACAACAATTCCAATTCAGTGATGCGAAAGCAGGATGAGCCTGAACTGATAAGGATAACATGAGCTCATACAGGCAAGCTACAATAATGTCAGTGACATATAAATTGACAATGCAAGCCGTAAAATTACAGCTGTCAAACTGGGCGGAGAAATTTCACATATTGCGTTAGAGAGATTTAATGGATCCTGGAGAGGGTTGCCTGGTGGCATGCGTAGCACACATATACCAGTGTACCAATACATGCATGCTAGAGGATGTCTTTTGTATTAACTCAGAGCATAGAGATTTCAATAGCTCGGAACATACCTTTATGAGCAGCATTTCTATACTTAAGGGAGCTCACAACAACATAGCCAGGCAATTGCTATGGGATATTCCCAAGCACGTGGGCACAGATGAGAATTTAATGTAGCTGCTGGGGGAGATAGGTAGGCGGCTAAGTATAAATTGTATGGGCAGGCTGGATATACAAGGAACTTGTGGCAATTCACCAAGGATTGAAACAAAGATGCCCTCTGCCTCCATCAGTGTTCATGATGTATGTTAAGGGCACAGAAAAGTGACTGGAGAACAGTGAATTATGTTTGGATTTATCTTATATCCATAATGAGCAAAGGGTGCAACAGAAGGTCCCTGGGCTGATGTATGTGGATGACATAGTGCTACTAGACAATGTGAGCCATTTACAGAGACTTTTCAAATATGCGTGGCAATGAAGCGATGTATCTAGGCCCAATTTTAGCACACAGAAAAGGGAAATTATAATCTTTATTGAACAGACGAGTAATAATGTGGTATTTATTGAACAGCAAGACGTATTGCAGTCAATCATTCCAGTTATCTGCGTGGATACATAAACACAGGCAGTACCTGCACAAACATCCACCAAGATAATCTGAGGAGGAAGGAGAAGCAGAAATCAGTAATAATAAAACACAGAACACTTTTGGGCTACAATAATTATGAGGTGCTGCAAGGAATTTTGATAGCAATAATAGTGTCAGTGCTCACATTTGCAAATGCAATTCTGCGCTTAAAACTGGGGATAATATCAGGTTTTGAAGGTAACCAAATATCACCTGGGGCGCATGGTAAAACCAAAAGTGAAGTAGTGCAGGGTGACATGGGTTAGACTTCCTTTGAAGCCAGAAGAAGCACAGAGCAAAATTAATTTTGAAGAAAGTCTGAGGAAAATGGTTGAAAAGAAATGGGCGGCTTAAGTACACAAATATCTGTACCTAAAATGAGCGAATATGAAATGGATGAAGGGGCGAATAAAGTCGGCACTCAAGTACACCGTAACTGAAGGGATAAGTAGACAACTAGGAGCCCTCAAAAGGAAAGTAAGACAAACAGAGATGGTAGATTGCATGCAACTGATGGAAACAAAAAGACCATGAAGGTTTACAATCATGGAAAGAAAGAAATCGGGAGGGAAAATCTGTATGATAACATGAGAAAATTTGAAGTTATCGAGGTCTCCTGGTGAAAAACAACTGTAAACTTGCACATTTTGCAGTCACTTCGTAGCAAATTATATATCATCCTCATGCAATTTTATAAACGATGATATTAAAAAAAAGAACTAAACTTTTGTTTACGAAGTGCTGCATCTATATAATGTATGTCGATGACCTAGCTGGTACGCGACTTAGAAAAATGAACAGCACTAAAGACGGGGCTGTAGAAAAACAAGACAGCATAATATGGTCTGTCTTCTCGTTTGCAGGGCAGACTTGTTGCAGCCCAGGCAGCAGTGGAGATCCCCACTGTTTCCCAACCAGACCTTCTAGTGAATAGTATGGCCATGGCTACATACTGGTGAGGGTGGTAACTATTTCGCAAATTTCCAATGACTCAATCGCACTTTCGGCATTGTGAGCATGATATATTATTCTAGATTTAAAAATAAAAGAATGAAGCTTTGCACTAGAACTTCGATAGTATCATATGATGCAGGTTTCACTCACTTTTGGTGACCTGCTGTCTGACTTGTTTGAAGAAGTGTTTGAAAGTAACTTGTGATCATGGTATTGTAGTCACCACGTGACGCATATTGTTATTTAATCACACTCGGGAATCGATGAGGCAGACAGTCCGGAGCAGGACTACTTCCTGTTTAGACGCCTTTGTGAAAATTATGGCATCCATTGTTCGCAGCAAAATAAGGAGCAGTAGCTCCACAAGATTTGAAGGTATTGTGTCTCCAAGTTGCCAAGATGCTTAGTTAGGTTGGGCTCACCGCAGCAAGCACTAGGTGTTACAACGTGGCAGGCAAGCCTCAACTAGGTGACTGGCCACAGCTGTCTAGCGTTGAGCGATTGAGCAGTGACGAGACGCTCTCCCCATGTCCATAATTATCTGCCAATTTCATTGTTGACGCCTTTCATACCTGTCCACCTCTTCTCTTATCCATCACTCCACTCCCCTTAATCATTCTTTTCCGTTAGTCACTGTCCCGCTCTTCAACATCACCGGTTTGTCGGATGGTGCGGCGGCCGCTGGCCTTCCTATATTAGTGTTTTTGCATAGACTCCGAGGCCATTCTCCTACCTGCCCTCCCACCTGCTTGTTTGGATGGTTTCTTAGCTTCCCTGACATATTTTGCCATGTGCCAAGCAGGATTATTTTAAAGCAAAGCATTTTTTTTTAAGGTTTGCCCACGCGGGGGTGGTTCAGAGCATGTATATGTACATGGAAGGAGCGTGTCAAAAAGGAAAGAAGATGCGAGATACTCTTTTGAACCTTAGCACTGCATCCAATGTGCACAGTGCCCTCTGGAGCTCCCTGGGCGTCGATCGCCACATTAGCCCCTTGACAGCAGTAATTATCCATGACCCCGCATAAAACCACTGTGGAAATTGCAGCGCCTACCTTTTTTTTTTTGCGAGGGAAGCGAGACAGAATGGTAGAGAGGAGGGGGAGGTGAGGCAGAGAATGGGTACAACTAACGCAGTCTCAAAACGAGTGAGTACCAGACTCGCAACTCTTGCTCGCAGTTCCCGTACAAGAGCGGGAGGGGGGGGGGGGAGAGAGATAGAGAAAAGGTGACATGAGAAATCAAGGAAATGCTACCACTATAGACACGACAGCGGTAGCGGGGAAACTGGATAAACTTAAGGTCTAGCCGGTTCTAGGTACAGTGACATCACAACCCCATCCTCCCCCATCGGACTGCAACTAGCCCTCCCCTTGTTCCCACAATCAAGCTTTCCCTTTCATCCATGTCACTCTTTCAGAGCCCACCTCCTGAAAATTACAGGGGGTGGGGACGGTTCGACCCCCCAAACCCACAGAGCACAACTTGAAAAATAACTGCAGTGTTATCAAGCATAACAGCAACAAAATCATGTCATAACTTGCCATTTGTGAATATTTACTTGTTAGCCTGCTTTACAGTTGAACCTGCTTAGTCAAAAATTGGGTTAGAGTAAGGGCAGAGCTGCTGTTACAGCTTTGCTACGTCAGACTTGCATCTGTTACAGAAAAAATAACTGATTAAAATTAAAGTTAGTTAATTGGAAAATGTAACGAATTACAGCAACCATTAAATAAATTGAGCAATTACTAAAATGCAATCAATTACTTTCACTTTGTTTTTCTCCCAACCTTTATTAGAAGCATTGCAAAAAAAGAAACAGCAAATGAAATGGGCTGGCCTAGCACTTTCACTGTGTTTTCTGAAGACCTTCACACATTGTATCTCTTTAGTAAGAATCCTTTTTGAAATTTTTTTGTCAATTACCTTTACACATCTTCTTGTCGGGACACCAGCAGCGACACATGCGCATGCTGAGGGGAACAGCGGGGCTGTAACGCGCAAACGCCTTGCACACAAGATTGCGCTTACTCAGTGTCCGAGTCCTTTACAATTGATTCAAATCATTTGTAGAGGATCTCCTCGCATTATCATCCCAAGTGGCCACTGCTGTCAAGACACAGCAGTGCCGGCACAAATCGTAGGCCAAGGTCTGGCGGAGCATAAGTTGAGGAAATGAATACTGAGTGCCCGGGTTACACCCATATCCATGCAATGCTGCTGCGTGGCAGGGCTGCGACGATTCTACTTTAATTCCTGCCATACTGAACAGCGCAAAGCTGTGTCACCTGTTAGTTCTTGTCTTGTAAATGAGTAACTGGTCATATGTTTTGCCTTCCGAAAAAAAAATAATTGAATTACAGTACACATAACCAAGTAAAAAAAGTAAATGATCAATTACAAAACTAACAAAAAATGTAATCGATTACATGTAATTTGTTGCATTCATGCCTGCAGTACATCCAGTCTCAATTTGTTAAACTCCAGTTCATTTGCTGTCCAGAATGGCCAGTTACGTTGCTTGGAATATTGAATCCAAACCAGACCACCGGTGCATAGGAACTGTACATCGAGCAGCCTGCAAAAGCAGGGACACGTAAAACAGGACAGGCACCTGTCTTGTTTTACGTGTCCTTTCTGTCTCCTTGCTCTTTGCACGCTGCTCGGCCCATATTTTAGAAATTAACCAAGCTAGCACAAGTTCAATTTTCACTAGATTGGCAAAAAGACGGACACCTGAACTGAATAAAAAATTATGCATTATGCAGATCCAACACACATGCTGTAATTTTTGCAGTGCGAAACTTACATCATCATCATCATCATCACCAGCCTGGTTACGCCCACTGCAGGGCAAAGGCCTCTCCTATACTTCTCCAACAACCCCTGTCATGTACTAATTGTGGCCACGTCGTCCCTGCAAACTTCTTAATCTCATCCACCCACCTAACTTTCTGCCGCCCCCTGCTACGCTTCCCTTCCCTTGGAGTCAAGTCCGCGACCCTTAATGACCATCGGTCATCTTGTCTCCTCATTATATGTCCTCATTATATGTCTCCTCATTATATGTCTCCTCATTATATGTCCTGCCCATGCCCATTTCTTTTTTGCGAAACTTACATGACGCAGTTATTCAAATGGTGTAAAATTGTTCATATTTTGCGTCTTGCTTTTGAAGCATGACAGTTACTACATGCCTGCCCAGCAAGTTACGAAGACTCCCAACCTGTGACCCAGGTTACAGCTGATTACATTGTCTCCAGGATTGGCCCAGTTTTCATTATGCTATCTCCGGGACTGGCCCCGTTTGCTACTGCACTACCTTCAGAGCTGGCCCACAAAAACTCGGCGATGAATAGACCACGCGCACGTGCCAAACTCAAAAAAAAAAAAGGCACAGAAAGCTTAATGAAGAATTTATGCGTCTGAAGTCGTATATTTGTTTCAGCGGGGATATTAAGATAAAGTTTGTTGCATGGAGATAAAGTTTGTTGCACAGTTGCATGAAGAACAGAGGCGGTCACCAGCACATGTGTAGGGGTAGCGCATGTTGGGGCTATGTACAAGCCAATTTGTTATACGAGTGCTGTGTGTAAGCCAAACGGCAAGGCAACAATGGCAGCAAGAAAGCTTCACCTTAACAACAGCATGGGAAGCCCCAGGCCAGAGCCAACATTTTGACAAAAGGTTCTGACAAAGACGAAGTCCCTTGTTAAAATGTTGGCTCCTGCCCGAGGCCTCCCTTGTTCATCCACTGTTGAGCACTTGAAATACTGAAGTTGCAGGCGCCCGTAACACTGGGGCTCAATTTAGGGCAAGCAAGATTTCATAAGCCAACATTTTATGAAACTAAAATGCCTCCTTTGAATCAGGTCTAGCATTGAAGTGATCCAAGCAGCTCAAAGAACATTCCAAGCAGTAAAAGAAGGACGACCACAAGCAAGAACATGCCTTTTTACACTGCCTTGAAGGCAGTGTAAGGCACAGGAGGACAATTATGTCCTCCGGTGCCAATTAATTTTGTTCGTTGAAAGGTTAGTTTCAAGCACACTTTTTGAATCTTCAGAATGATAAGGAGCGTACAGCTAAAGGACACGTTGGTGTAGCCAGCGGGGCAGATACCCCCCCCCCCCCCCCCCCCATGAAAAAAAAAATCGGCCGAACCCCCACACCCTTTCCCATGGAACAGAAAGTTTCAGGAGGTGGGCTCCAAAAGAGTGGCATGGATGAAAGGGGAAGTTTGAATGGGAAAGCAAGGCAAATGCTAAAGAGTGGCAAAGGGGGGACTTGTTATGGGGGTGATCTCTTCCCCTGTGCACAGAACATTGCAGCCCCACTCATGGCGTGCCTGTATGTCATTCTGGATCACATTATTCATAACTGCTGAGGGGGGGTCCATGCTAAAAATTCCACACACAGGTAAATATGGGACGAGCGGATGCATAAAACATGTAGGCATTGTTGCTCCCCACCAGGACTTTGCATCGTTGAAGAGCTTCACATTTCTAGTACTCGACCTAATCGTAGACAAAGTTGCGTTGAAGAAAAGCATTCCGAAGATATTGCAACTTGCTTGTCTAGGAAATGCATAATAAGCACCTCCGTCTATTTTTTCTTGTTTTTCTTTCCCTTGTCTCTGACTTTCATTACGTTAATAAACTTGGGAAGAGCTTGATGTTAGGCTACTTTGTAGACACTGTTAAAAATGGCAACAGGGTAAAAAACAGGACAAGAAAGAAGGACCTACAGAACGCTGATTTGTGTGTGGAGAAATACATAAAGGATGGGGGTGCTGGGTCAGGGAAGCTAAGAAACCGCCCCAACAAACAGGTGGGAGGGCAGGTCAGCGAATGGCCTCGAAGCGTATGCATAAGCAGAAATGTAGAAACGTTAGGGGCCACTACACCATTCAACAACACAGTGGATGTTGAAGAGTGTGACAGGGACTAACGGAAAATAATTTTAAGAACAGGAATGAGGTGATGAATACGACAAGAGGGGGAGGGAGGGCAAGTGCATGAAAGGTGTTAAGAACAAAGTTGGTGGATAATTATAAATATAGGAAGAGCTTCTCATCACTGCCAAATCGCTCAACACCAGACAGCCACAGCCAGTCGCCCTAGCTGAGGCTCACCTACCACATCGTAACACATGCTGTTTGCTGCGGAGAGCCCATCTTAACTAAACACCTTGGCAGTTTTCAGAATAGATGGGTGTCAGGAGACACGATACTTTGAAATCTCTCTGAGCTACTGACCCTTATTTTACTACGAGCTACAGATGCCATAATTTCCCCAAGTTTGGCTTCTAAACTGGAAGCAGCTCTACTTCGGACTGTCTACCTCATCAATTCCCGAGTGTGATCAAATAACAGCATGCGTCACCTGATGGATACAGTACTATGATGGCAAGTTACTTCCAAACACCTCTTCAAAAAAGTCAGACAGCCGGTCACCGAAAGTGAGTGAAACTTTCATCGTATTGCTACATGCATGCTGCTTGTTTCTTTTGCCAATACGTGCGAGCACTGCAACAAAGAAGACAAACTGTTCCTTGGTCTCAAGCTGTCGGCTCAACTGGCCAGCGCTGCAGTTGTTTTGTAAATGCACATTGTAAGTAGCCTTCAATGTTTAATCCCTCGTTTGCGTAATATTTTAGTGGAAGTTGGCGATCCCCGTCCTCGCTACAGAGTTCCGCAGTGGCCGCGCCATACAGTTGTTCACCATGGCTCCCGGTGAAGACACCTCGCCTGCATCTACACCTGCCATTCCAACCACAAGTTACATCATGGTTACCAATCCCCATGACCCTGACAGATCGGGCCTGGAAAAGGCGCGGTGGTCAGGACCCTGAACATGCGTACTTTATTGCGCTTTCAAACATTGCTGCTATCTGCCGTATCGGCGGCCCTGGGACTTGGAATGGCCAGCTACAGAGGCTAACACGGCAACGACTGACACTGCATATTACCACAGCTGTCTTATAACAATGGATCCAGTCAGTGCCACCAAGGGAGCATAGGGAGTGATGTCACCAATTAAGTTTCCCATAAACCTGACGCTGCTGAGTGAAAACTTCAGTGGGCCTGGTGAAGGCGCAGTGGTGAGAACCCTGAACATGCGTACTTTACCGTGCTTTCAAATGAGGTATTACTGTACATACAAGAATGATGAGCGATGCACTTTTATTGTGCCATGCCCACATAGACTTTTGAAAACTGTTTTGCAGTGTTTTCATGTCTTTAAGCTTTTACTCTGTGGGGATGTAGAAGAAAACCCTGGTCCTGAGGTCATTAAAATGCTTCAAACGCTTATAGAGGGACAGATTGCTATACGAAACGACCTCGCTGACGTCATGAAAAGACTAGATGAAACTGATAAAATCATAGAGTCCTTGACAGACAGGATATTGAAAATAGTAAAAGAAATTAGGGAAACAACAAAGAAGACCAATTCTATTGCTTTTTCTAATGCAACCCTGAGTTAAATTCAGGCAACAATAAAAGGGTACCAAAAGAAGTTGGTGGAACTGGAAGACAGGAGTAGATCGAATCTTGTCATGTTTGGAATTAATTAGATCAAAGATGAAACACAGGAGACACTCCGGCAGGAAGTTGTTAAGGAAGTACTGGAGGACAAGCTTGGTGTTCACTGTTCGTGTGTTGCACGAATACATAGGCTGGGAAAGGCATCATCAAACCGACCAGTCATCTTGTATTTTCAAAATTATTTGGAGAAACAAGAAGTCTTATGCAAATAAAGCAAATTCAAAGGTACTCGTATATTCCTTAAAAATTACTTTCTGATGAAACATGAAGGAAACGACAGAACTTGTGGCAAAGTGCTAAAACAGATAACGAGTGGAAAGAAGGTTTCTTTGCTGAATGATAGACTTCGTATTGATAATTCACTCTATGTCTGGAACAATGTCTCAAATGAATCTGTTTTAGTAAAGAGAGCGGAGGGTGCACAAGATGATACATAGCTATGCCAAGTGCCTCAGCAACTGCGTATCCTTTCCCTGAATGCAAGTATTGTAAATAAGACGGATAAACTAGAATTGCTTCTCCTTGGCTACAATGCACAACTTGTTGCAATCACTGAAACATGGCTTTCGGATAAAATACGTAGTGAAGAAATTGTACCAACAGGTTTTAATTTCTACAGACGTGATAGAGATTGAAGAAGCAGTGGTGTTGCGGTCACTGTGAAAGAAAATATAGCTACAAGGTCCCTAGACCAGGTTGCAAACCACGAGAGTTTATTTTGAAATGTAACAATATTGGGCTTTACATTTTTGCTTTGCACAGTGAAAGAGGCTAATATAAGAGTGCACTCTTCCACTGAATCGTATGTCTCGTGCATACATGACGTGCTCGCTCTTTGTCAGATATCCGACGAGGAAAGGACAGATGTTGACAAAGTAGGCCATGTCCTCAAAGGGATGATGGACGGCGCTTTCAACTTGTTGATCTACAACAATGTTTCCACCATCCACCACGATGGTTTCCACCATCGACGTCACTGTCAAGGAATGCCGCCGCTTCGAGCCGGCCAAAAGCCTCCGAGTCATTCCACAGTTCTCCCGTCTCCCGAACACAGCTGCAACGACAGCCTGTGTCAAACTTAACAGTGCAACCAACCCCCCCCCTCAATGAAAATTTGACGCGTGCTATTTGGAATGAGCTTGAGGCTGCAACAAGTCCAGCCCTGTTCCATCCACACCCATTTGCCCACACCACTGACCAGTCCGCACCAGTGATCTGCCTCGTCCAGGCAGTTGTGCGGATGGAATTTGATAACCTCGGTTTTCCTGCTGCCTGTTTTGTCTCCCGACCCGACGCCAGACTGGTGCTGACAGCTGTGCCTCGCAACGACCTGTATTCTCCTCCCAGATTCCGCAACTGTGCTGAGCGGAGAACTCCTGACAACAGGCCAATTTGTCTCTGTTGCCACTGAACAGGCCATGTAGCTCGCAGCTGCCACACTTGCTGGATGCCCTCGTATTCTAGCTACTTTTCCCTCTCTCCTCAGCAATATCCCTATTCTCGCTGCTATCGAAGTTCTACCGAATTTACAGTGCAAAGCTTTGTTTCTGTATCTTCATATGTAAAATAATATAGCGTGCTCATAACGCCGAAAGCATGAGTAAGTGACAGGCGACTTGCAACATAGTGCCCGTCCTCTTCCGTATGTAGTCCTGGTTGTACCACTCACGAGAAGGAAAACAACGGTTACTTCCACTGTTACCTGGGCTGCAACAAGTCTGGCCTGCAAACACGAAGACACATGATAGTGTGCTGTCTTGTTTTTAGCGCTGTCATGTACCAGCTAGGTCATCGACATACATTATACAAATGCATCAATTCGTAAATGAAATTTTCGTTTTTTTTTTAATATCATTTTCAAAAATAGCATGGATGATAATATAATTTGATGCAAAGTGGCTGCATGCTTAGCAATGATATATATATATATATATATATATATATATATATATATATATATATATATATATATATATATATAGTGAGAGAGCGAGAGAGAGAGAGATGAAGGAGGGGAGGAGTGGTAGTTGTTGGTAGAGAACTCCCCTCAAAATAACTTTTTGGCTACGCCATTGAAATGACGAAATCAGAATGTTCAATTCTTAGGTGTCCTCTGTAGTTTACAGAATGTGGTTTCGAGGCAAGTATACTTTCTAAAGGAAGATCAGATAAGAGAACATCAGGGATTTTATGTTTAAATACTTAAAAAGCACATATCTAACCATTTGAAAAAAAATGCATCATATTACACATGATGAAAAACAAAAGTAGCCTACTAAATGACATACTGACATTGTGAGAAAGCAACAAGCTGTGCACCTTCCAACACATTCTACAAAAACACCTTACACATGGATATTATTCAAACTTGTAGCACAGGAGCCATCAGAAGTGCTTCAAAATGTATGTGACACACTTTATTTTACCAAAAATGGTTGATTAATGCGGAAAAAATAAAAAAGTCAATATTCGCTTTCTTGAATTTCGTTATATGCACAGCACTGATTCATCAGTGTGGCATCATGTATTTCAAAGTATTTTCTTGTATTGGGCAGTTTCAGCACACAGAATGCTACTAAAGCTTGCTAGGTTAAGCACCTGGATCCTTTACGATGTGATGTACCACTTCTTCACTGAACGGCAATTAACTAGGCCCAAGTAAACGTCAGAATTTATCGTCTCAGCAATCTGGTACGGGAACTTCAGGATGACTTTGTCACCCATATTTTGTTATTGTAGTTATTTTAGATTACCAAGCGTCCTCTGATGGCATGAGTAACCATTTGCTTTGCCCGAAGCATAATTTATGATAGCAATTTAACTTTACATTCCTCTTTTTTGTCCATTTAATTAAAGCGCCAAGTTGGCCAGCAACAGCTGCAGCCATAAGAAGAATGACATGAAGATTCAATGATGAATGCGTCGATTCTTTGGAAGAAACAGATTTGATCAACAGTCAAGATGGCCGGCCTTTCAGCGAATAGTCACGGTGCAAGACGGAATATGTTGATTGCCTGGCAATGTAGCATGACAGATTGAGAACAACACATTTATAACACCATTGACAGTGCAATTTGGGCAGACGTGGAAAAAAAAAAGGCCGATATTGTAGTCACAATGTCAAGATAGGGCCAAGTGATAAACGCTCCCTAAAAGGAGTGACCACATGTGAAAATGGCTGATATTGACATCGAAAATGACCAACGGAGGAACAGCTGCATGATGGCCTCTCAGGGAGAGAGAGAGAGAGAGAGAGGGATGCATAGAAAGGCAGGGAGGTTAACCAGCGGTAGTTCCGGCTGGCTACCCAATTGGCCTCCGAAAACACATCTGCAGTACTAAGGACTCTGTTACACAATGAACATGTCGACCAACACTCTGCAAACAATGCGCTGTCATCGTTTCTGTTGCATTAAGACAAAAATTATTGCTGAAATACATGACAACTTCCATCCTAAAAGTTGTTGCTTCCGCATGAATGACTCGTGGTGCTGGCTGTTAGATTGCCATCCAATGTGACAACACTCTCGTTATATCTAGCACCAGAACTTCACGCAGAGGACATGTAACAGCTTGCATACGTTAACGGCAATCATACTTGTAGTCATGCACTCATGAACTTCGAATTACCGAATGTCAAAACAAACTTCAAAACCTTCCCACAGTGTCGATGCCAGATCATTTGTATCTCGACGCAGGGGAGGGAGTACAACTATTTTCGTTGCATCTTTATTTGTATAGTTTTATGAATCCAAAGAAGAAAGTTGCGTTAGTTGTTCTCGTAGCGCTGTCCAACCGCTCAAAAGCGTCATGTTGTCATCAAGTTAGAAAAGTGGATCGTACCTGTGGCATAGCCCTCCCCCCCCCCCCCCATATAATAAAGAAAGAAAACAATTATGGATACGCCACTGGTTCGTACAACAGAGGTTTCTGTCACTTTCCCAGTCTATTTTCTGGCTGCTTATAATGAAAGTGAGCTTACTGATAGTATCAGCACTTGCCTGTCGTCTGAGCAGAACGTCCGCAGGAAAATCTCTCCAGTCGACGTCGCCTTCTCTGAACATGTTACCATCGAGCGGACAGAAGTTGTCGTCGTTAAGCTGGCACTGCTCGTAGCACGTTTTGCAGACTACGTGTAAACATGGCAGAAAAGCTGTCATTCTCGGTACCAGGCTGCACACTTTGCATATTCTGTTCGCCGGAATCGGTTCGACGAAGTGCAAAGATCTCCGGTCCAGTTCCTTGGAGAAGCCGACCAACGTGTAGCGCTGGGTCTGAAGAGCCATGGTGCATCTTACATCAAACTACAGCTCGGTGTCGTGCCACCGCAGCTACCAAAGAACATTAAATATATTGCCACTATTGCGGGCAACTTGTAACAGGCCCGTGTTGTGCGGCAAAAGTTGCAGAGATTACATGCAGCAGACGATGGCAACAAAGCGTGGAAAACCCAAGACGTCACGCTTTAGCACAGGACACCTGTTAGTTCTGCGGTTCGGCGAAAGAAAAAACAAAAGAAAGAACTTTAAACTTTTATTAGGTCAGCCTGCAAATAAACAGCTGTATCTTATATTTAATGCTGCTCACAGACGTGAATTATTTGTAGAAAACTTTTAGCGTTTACGTTACAAGAAGTTCTTGAGATCTGAAGATTGGTGGCTCTCGGAGGCCAAACATGTTGCCTCTTACGCTTTTTCGCCTTCTATCGTATTATGGTCGTAAGCACTTGCCGTATGCAAAAGTGCAAAAGCACCTTTGGGACCAGTTTCTCTTATGATGATAGTCTTCGCCTTAGGGTAAGTTTCTGGCGACATTTAGGTGGCAAATAAAATTTTTTCCAAAACATTTCAGAGATCTGTCATCAAATACTTTCGGTTTTTGCATAATGCCAAAACATGGCCTTTGAGATTGGCAATGTAGAAGGCTATGATATAACTTTTGTTATTTTTAATTTATCTCTGAGGTTCCGATGGCTCTGATGTAGAGCAGACGATAGGAAAACTACTTTGCGTAGACTGGCCTAGAATCTCGTCGTCTTGGTGCGTGTCTCTAGAAAACGCAGACTATGTAATATTCTAGGGACCGTAGACAGACTCAAATCTCCCTAGCCTGACGTTGTCTAGGCGCGCGCGGTACGTATTATTATTTTTAAAGCCCCACCATACACGTTTCCGCCGCGGTGGCGCGTAGATGCAGGGGCTTTACGTATTTTGTTTTCTTGTGGCTGGAGTGTAGTCCTGTGACTTGAGTGTCTTGTGACGTATGCTGCCATTGCTCACGCCACAACACGGGCCTGTCGATTACTGTCAACCCATTTCAAGTGCTACTTGAGAGGTGCAAAGTTCATGAGTAGGTTCGGAGGACAGGCACGACACAAAGCTGTAGTTGTGTGTGAAGTGCGCCATGGCTCTTGCCACTCAGCGGTACAAGTTAGTCGGCTTCACCAAGGAACTGGACCGGAGATCTTTGCACTTCGTCGAGCCGCTTCCGGCATATAGAATATGCAAAGCGTGCGGCCTGGTGCCGAGAATGGCAGCTTTTCTGCCATGTTCAGACGTAGTCTGCAAATTGTGCTACGAGCAGTGCCGGCTTAACCACAACTTCTGTCCGCTCCATGGCCAAATGTTCAAGGAAGAAGATGTCGACTGGAGAGAATTTACTGCGGACGCCCTGCTCAGACGACAGGCGAGTGTTGACAACGGGTAGTTTGAAAGTAGAAGTTTCGTTTTGACAGATAGGAGCTTCTGTTGTACTAGCCACTTTTCTAACATCATGACATATCCCCAGTCACATAGTGATGCAAGAACAGTGTGCCCTCCCCGCCCAAGCAGGAATAGGTGTCTTTTTTTTTTTTTCGATAAATGTTTGTCTCCTCTTTTTCAGAAAAGGACAGTCAGAGGGGGCACTGTTTGTGGATATGTGTACAAATATTGTATCAATTTTTTGTGCGTGTGATGGAGGTACCAGCGACAGGGCGTATTCAACCCTTGTATGCAAGGCGTGTATTCCGTCGTTGCTAGAGCGAAAGGAGCTCGATAGTTCTGAGAAAGGAAGCGACCGCAGCGGGTGCGTATTTGGCGCTGCTCCAATGCCATCACGTGCGAGATGGCAAGGAGGTGTGGAGGAAAGGGCTCGCTGGTCAGGGTGTTTCATTTGCCTTTTCGCGCGCGCTGGAGCATAGCGGGTGTAGTCACGCGACTACCGTCGGTCTGCTATTAGGGTCTTGTAGCGGTGCTACGGAAAGTACGGTATACGGTACGGTAAGTGCGTAATACCGTACCGGTCGAGGACTGCGCATGCGCGAACTTTACCGTACGGAATGACTTTCCGTACGGCATACTAGACGTTAAGGAGTCGGTAAGGCTCGGCTGGCACCGTGTGTCGCGAGCCGAGCTGCACCAAGCCAAAACTGAGAAGCTGGTGTCGGCCACAGAATCCATGTCTCGCGTGCTTTTTTTACTATGATAATACCAAGGCGAGAGGTTATTTTAAATCACCTTCTGCGGAGCGACGAAGTGACAACAAGTAAACAGCGACATAAAAAAAAAACAGGTAGCTGGCGCCATCTAGTGATGCAGAGTTTACTTAGAGGGGACGCAGAGTTTTTATTGCACTAACTATATTCTACTTATCTGCTGGTGTAAAGTGTCAGCCGCGGTGCAATTTACAAGAAACAAACCCTTTTTTATGTATTGATTAGATAAGAACAGCTATGTAACAAAAGGTTTCACGTATTTCAGGACGAAAAGGTTTCAGGACGAAGTGTCACAAGATGTCGCTACCGGCCTTGTGACTGGCGTCTAAGTTTGCCGTAGCCGCGCACTTCTGTAAAGAATAATGCGTGTATGGACAAGCTAAAGCTTTATAGTATTAGTCAAAATGAATATTTCGCACTCAGCGCATAGTTATTGTATTCTGTAAAGCCCCAATGTTAGCCGCTATCATCATTATCACATTACCGTACGACGCATCGAGCGGCCCACGCAGCTAAAACGTCTTCGGTCATCGCGGTAAGTTAGTACGGAACGGTAATACCGTACCGTAATACGGCACTGCTAAAACTCTATTGTCAGCAGCGCGCTCGTCTCCCGTTTCAAGGTTGTTACCGTGGTGGTAGAATAGGAGAGGCGCACAAGCAAACGCCACGAGCGCGTCTCCGCATCTCTCGGGTTTCTTCGGATGTCGCCAGGTGGCGATGTGGCGATGCAATTGAGAGGGAATAGAGAATTTTAGCTTGTCCGGTATTCCGGCAAGCGTGGGCGGTTTGCGGGTTGAGCGGGGACGTAAACGTGAACGGCCAGGTTGGTGGCGCCAGCTGGTGGTGCAAAGCTGAACCACACAAATACAGAACCAAGTACTATATTCTGCTTAGCTGCTGGTGTCAATATTCGACAGTGGCGTAATCATATTCACAATTACGCTGCTGCCCTAAATTTGCACCAGCAGCAAAGCAGAATATAGTAGATTACTACAATTTTAACACTGTGTTTGTCTGGTTGAGCTCTACGCCACCAGGTGGCTGCACCGCTCTGGCCGCTCACGTTTGCACCCCCACCCATCCGGCAATCCACCCAAACCACCCCGTTTGCCAGAATAGCGGACAAGCTAAAACTCGCTATTGAGAGAGGATATTGCGAGTGGTGATGTTTGTGGTGGGACGAATGCACTCTTCTAGGGCTCCGTGGCGACAAAAACATGTTTTTTGTACATGCTTTGAGCATTCGTTTGTTTTTGTTTGCTTTAAATAGTGATTGGCTAGTTTTTTTTTTTTCTTTCTCATGTGCGCGGGTGTGTTTCGTGCATATTTGGTTTTGCAGGATAGTCAGAGCGTCCTTTCGCGAAATGTGTTTCAGCATGTGCAACCGTGTGGGACATAGTCTCATAGCCTTTAAATAGTAGCCTGGAAGTCGCAAGACTACTGTATTAGTTATTAGTGGCTGTAGTGTGTGTGCATTGGCATTGCGAATACTGCTTTGGTAGGACAGTGAGAGTGTGGCCGCATGTTTCAACATGTGAGCACGTGTCATACCTTAAGTCTGTGCAGCATTTCTTATGTCTAAATAGTTGGAGATGGTTACTTTGCAGCATTTTAAGAATTTAGATTCTGTGTGTATGGGCCTTTGCTGAAAGGCACTTGCTCTGAAGGTTTCGGTGTTTATATTAAAAAAAAACTAGTGCAACACATGGCAAGAAAGACGGGAAAGTTTGCAGTGTGCGGAGAGTCCCCCAAGGTAGACTAGGGAACGGATGAGAGTCGGGAGGAAATAGTCAGTCACCA
The DNA here is from genome assembly GCF_050947875.1 of Dermacentor variabilis. Lineage (NCBI taxonomy): Eukaryota > Metazoa > Arthropoda > Arachnida > Ixodida > Ixodidae > Dermacentor > Dermacentor variabilis. The sequence continues at coordinate 99,236,344 of NC_134578.1, read as the reverse complement.
GACATTGTGATGTCGATGCTAGCTGAAGAAAATGGAGGCTTTCCAGGATGGGCTTGTCAAACAGGTCTAAGAGCTCAAAAATAGCTCGATACATGATGGAGCGTGATGCACGGAAGGCAGTGGGAAAAACTTCAAGCAGCCCAGGAAAAGTTGAATAGGGCCGCCATCGTGAACGAGAATGATCGTGACAATGGAACAGTCTGCCGACGTGACAGGAGAGGGAGCGTCAACAAGGCAAGTGAACTGCGCGCAACGTGGAGAGGGGTTAGCGGGAAAGAGCTGCACCTACCTTGATGCGGCCACACAGGAAAAGCAGGAACACAGGAGTCAATGCCCTTTGTCAAGTCCTAGTCGCACAGAAAAGGATGACAAGGGAAGCAGTGAGACGCCTCGGCAGTAGGAGAGAGTGAGTTTCACCAGCAACTCAAACCTGGCTAGGTGCTCAGAGGCAATTGCTGAGAAGGTGAAAGGTGACAGAAGAGTGGCGGTAGGTATGTTTCCAGGCTGGACATTGCGCTCTGATGGAGCAAGCAAAAGCAAAGCTCACTGAGAATGCCCCCGGGCGCAACCTTGTCGTAGTAGTACATGGGCTAAATGATGTCCTAAACGAAAAAGGGACTGGACTAGCCCAGTGCTTGGCAAAGGGGGTAGACGACTTGCGTGAGCTGTCCCCTCAGGTGCAGATTAGGGTGTGCATGGTGCCCAAGGTGCCTGTACGTGACAGTAACATACAAAGAGCCGTAATGGCTACTAATAAGGCTATATAAACAATGAGCCAAGAGAAAGGTTTCGAGGTTGTAGAAGTAAACGGGGAAGTGCGAAGGTGTGCCAGTTTCCAACAAGACGGGATCCATTTCAATCACAGGCTTAGACGAGAAGCGGGCTGGCGACTTGCTAGTCGCGTGGTTGCTATCTTAGGGTGCCCATGGGCGATCAGGATACCAGTTTAGGTGGTAAAGAAGAAAGTCCCCTAGGGAAACCTCAGAACAGCATCGCCGTCAATAAGAGAAAAAGGAGGAAAACAAGAAAACGAGCTTGCCATGCAATAGGCTACATAAACATGCAAGGTGGCAGAAGAAAGGAAAAGTGGGTAGAGATTGAGGAGCAGTTAAATAGAGAACAAATAGTGGTTTATACGGTTACAGAAACACACCTTAGGGACTCGAAAGAGCCGCCAGTGAGTGAGAACTATGTTTGAGAAGGGTGCAAGAAAACTAAATCAGAAGGAAAGGGAGTCTCCCTCCCTTTCCTTCTGATTTAGTTCAGAAGGCTCATCCATCAGGGAGCCAAATGGAAAAAAAATTAATTCAAAATGTCTAGAGCATCTTTGGTTATCATGTAAAATGAGTGGAAAGAAAGCTTGGCCTGGCATAACATATTTGTCGACCAGAAATAATTGCAGAGAGAAGAATCAAGAGTTAGTGGAATATCTAAGTACCAATATTAAAGGGTTCGGGAATGGTGCCGACATTATCCTATTAGGTGACATGAATGCCCACATACAGGATCGAGATGGCGATACCGACAGCAATGATAAGTCTATGTAAGCAACATAACCTTGTCATCGTGAATACAAGGCCTAAGTGTGGCGGCCAGACCACGTGGGAAATCGGCAATCTACCATCAATTACTGCCTGATGACACACTGCCTTTTTTTAACATACGACATTAGACAAGGAAATAACAAGAACTTAGTGGCGTAACCCACCGTCCCGTTACAAAGGGGACGTTCATAACATCCATCCATCCATCCTAGAGAAGCGCTTCGCAGGCTTTCTCAGCGCCCCAGAAGATAGGTGGTTGTTGCAATTTCCCTTCCTTTAAGAGCTTGTTTATTACTTTTATTACATATCTAGAGGTTTTCAGCTGACCTTGCACATAAAAGTCGCAGTTTTGTCCAAAAGGCGTAGCATTGATTGCGATAGCAAACTAGTAGACAGCTATACGAAGTAAGGATCATAGTTTTATTGGCCTTATACTATAAATTTTTAACCATAGGCAAACTAAGTAAATTAACAAACATGGCGTAACATGCCTGCAAGCAAACATGAATAACATATCATTCGATGACCACGGAATCTTGCTGTCAGAACGCTGGAGTGAGGAAGCGCGGCAGCAGCAGCGCGCAAATTGACCTTCATGCTGCCTCTTGCATCAACCCGAACTTAGCCGCAAAAACAGCATTTGGCAAACTCCATCGCCATCGCAGATGGTTTTCAAAATTGTGCGGCCCGGGTGGTTGCGCGTGGCTACCCAGCAGCCTCTGGAGTAGAGCCCCCCCTATACACAGTGTGCGCATAATGGAAGACAGCGCACTTCCTCCCCGCTTTCCTCCCTTACACTAGATTGAGCTGCCTTCGCCGGCTCACCCTCGCACATACAGCCTATGGAGTGAGATGACGATTTTATTGTCCTTGGATTTTGCGGCGACACCGCCTGCAGATATGCGCCTGGAGTGTCCATATAATTTCTATCACAGTAAAATAAGTGTGTCAGGCTATAGGGAGCTTAAAGGGCACCTGGAACTGTATTCTGTAATGCTTGTAGTGCTTCGGTCTTTGAAGAATTCTGTTTAGCAGTGGCGTCACATTTGGGTGGTCTGCTGACATAATGAGATCTAGAGGAAGGACAGAGACTAAGCGGTGCACAGGTTTTTTTCTGGAAGCGAGTGTTACAAACCAAGCAAATTAGGAATGCTCCTTAGTACATAAAAATAATTTGTTGGTGCTGTTGATTAGGTTTGTTTTTTATACACAACGTGCGTGTGACATACTGGTGGTGAGTGATTTAGCATATTTTGTTTACTGTGGTTGACCTATTTATGCTGCTGGTCGTACGTCTTATGCAAACATGGCTCGTAGGAACTCCAACGGGGTTGTCTAAATACACGTAGGCATACCCCCAAACTGAAGTTGGTCCACCCACAGATTTCAATTTGGCCACTCCCAAATTTTGCATTTGCTCAACCCCAAAGTTAGCCCACCCCCTAAGTTCAGTTGGCCTACCCCTACTAATCACTAAGACAGGTCTGCAGGTATCACCAGCACCACCATTTTGCCCTGAATGCCGATCTCGCCCATGCACATGGCATGCACAGGTTCTGCACACAATACACTGCACCTTGGATCATGCTGAAGCTCCTCATGCCACTTTGCTTCGTAGCAGATGACGGATTCTGTTTCCGCATGATTGACATGTGAGTGACATCATAATAGTATGCATGCACGCCTTGAGGCAATGATGTCACCCAGGTGGCAACCAATCGCTGCTCGCAAAGCGAACTCCTTGAAAATTGAAGCGTTACAGAATACATCTCCTGAAGCATCCGTCAGGCTTGATGAGAATGCACACTCTGTGGATAGCTGCTATGAACATCTCAGCCAAATTCTTGATTTGTGCATGGCACATGGAGCTCTAAAGTTGAGTGTGACGACACCTTTTCCTCAAACACTCTCTTTTTAGCAAAAACCTTCGCCCGACTCTTTTCGTGGCAGCAATATTTCGTCATATGGCAGATTCCCATACACTGCTGCTATTGGCCAATAACTTGCATCAATCAAGAAGGATGTTTGGATCAGTGCACTTCTTCCTACTTACTATACTATAGTGTGTACTATACCTACTAACAATATACCTACTGTTAGTAGGTATGCCAATTGACACAGTTTATGAAATGAAACTTTGGCCACTCTGCTTATCAGTGTTTAACAAAATTTGTGCTGCCCACAACATAGGCAAGTTGTTTCTGTCTTTAGTGCCCTAGTCTGGTTTCTTGTTGTGGTCGATCCTGCTGCCTGCTGTTGTGTCCGACTCTGTTGGGACCCCAGCACCTTGCTTTGCTGGCGGATGTCGCTGCTGCTGGATGAGCATTCTGCGCTGTTCTCTAAAATTGTTACCAGAATATCTGTCATAGCATTTTCCATGCCTGTAGTGATGCTGCAAACCATAGAAATCTACAATAATTACTAAAGGGAACTGTGTCACTGGAATCGTTCAGCTGCCATGGGAATGATGGGTAGTATATGCATTTGTCTGATGTTCATGCTTGTTGATTCAGGCATTCCTGTGGCTTTGTTTATACGCTTAATCTGCCTTTCGTTGTCATAAATTTCAGAGTAGCCTTTACTTCTCTAAGTGCACAAAACTCTGCGAACATGCACTATTACTGCTAATTGTAGTGGTTCAGCCTGTCAAAGCTCTCCAACTTGCCCACGAGAAACTAGTAAGGGTGTTCGGTGCCGCTTGTCGATGCATGCGCCCGTGGCGTAATGGTTTCAATGTCCTGCTTCTGGGCTAGATGTCCTGTGTTTGAATCCTGCCATTGGATAACTTTAAGAATGAGTTTTTGAATATTTATTACGCAGTATTCTGTTGAAAATGGCAAGCTTACTAAGCCATGAAGCTCTTTAAACCCAGAAGGGTAAAGTTCAGGCGAGTCCATGTGCTACCCATCCGTCCCAGGCTGGCTGAACCATGCCACTTGCTCCCATAACTAGCCGTGCTCCCATAAATACTAGTGCTAGAGTTCCCTCTAGTAATTATTGTATGAAGCTCTAAGCTACAGATGCAGTCACAGATGAGCTCGGTGTCGTCTATGGCCAGCAATCTACAAAGTATGGAATGCAGATCAGCGATGAGACGGTCCCGAAGTGCTTGTTCGAGGAAGTTGCTGAAGTTGTAAGGAGCCGCGGATATTTTGATCTCCACCACAAAGTCTGGGATGCTTATGTCACTTGCTTTTTTTCGTTAGTTGTAGCAATATCTTTCTGTTACCACAGATCGCCTCGGAATGTAGTGCTTCTGCACTGCTGGTGCTGCTTCCTTATACGTTGCTATGCTGGCCATCTTTGGAAGAAGCAGGATTCGGAGGGCCACGTATGCTTTTTCTCAAATGCTACTCACGACCAAGTCCAGTTTCTTGTAGTCTGCACCCACATTAGCCTTAATGTACAGCTCTATGCATTCACTTAAGACACCAAAGCTTCTGCTGTCGGGACCAAACTCTGGTAGCTTGTCAATTGTGAATTCCATGTTCAGATCTTGCTGTTAGGTCCCACCCTCTTCACCAGATTGTTGCATCGTTGCATCTCAAAGGAACAGACGCCTAGGGAAAGAAATGCTGAGACATAAAAATAGTTTGACTGCTCGCAACACCCGCAACTACGTACTTTCGCATATGGTGACGTGGTGAAATAGGCCCAGACTACTACCTCTGCTGCCACCTTATGCAAAGTGGCAGCAACTCGAGAGCAGTCATGGAACGCTTAAGGCATTGACTAAGCAGTACATTTGGCCACCTCTCCTATTCTCCACCGTGGTTGTTCTCTCCGGTAGCAAAAGCTCGTGGGACGCATCATCTGCTTGACCCTTCCAGTTCAACGGATGACAGTTCCAGCACGTGATTCTCCATTCACAGGCTTGGTCACGCTTTCCAATTACTAATGCCTATGATGATTCCCTCGATGACCGACCCCAAGAGCTGAGCATAGGCTGTGTAAATGTTTCAAACTGAATTGAACATGTGGATTAGCTATGTGTGCTGTCGCAGTTTCATGCTTATATTCAATCATAAATCTTGTAATATACTTTCCTATTCTCACACCATTTCTGTTCATGTCAATGAGTGTGATTTTTCTGTGTTGCATGCCAGAAATAAATATCGGATCTAAGCTGGAACCAGTCACGTACTGGCATGTTCACCTGTCATAGCCATTGATAAACTGCATTGCATAACAGTGCACAGTTAGAACCGCTATATACATAGAGAAAAATGCAGTCAACACATTTTGCTTTTCGAATATTATAGCATTGTACTGACGCACAATAGATTGTTTGCATTCACGATGGCGGTCGGCACTGCACCTGAGAGCTTTATTTTTCTATGTCTCTTTAGAGCAAATGTCTGCACTAACTGGATAATTGTAAGACCTGTTTGAGGGGGGGGGGATCTCGATCAGTGACACAATGACAGTGCAGTTAATCTGTTTGTTAAATCCATAACGAATGTCTGAGGACTAGGTATCTCAAACAGAAATTTAAAAGCTTTCACAAATAAACCACCTATTATGGCATGTACTGATCTGATACTTGCAATTTTGTATGTTAAAAAAAAGTTTGTTTCCTACTCTAGCTCGAGTTTCTGTTAATAACTACGTTTTTATTGGCCTTGTTAAAGATTTTGACACAGTGCCTCATTGTTGCTGACTAGTTCACTCATAATAACATTCTCAGAGATAGAATGTTTCATAAACAACTGTACATACTTAATATATATGGTATTAGTCCTTTAGACCAATGTTGATAACATTACTACTTTATGGCAAAAGAACCTAAAGCTATAATAAATAAATTACTGAGAATTATGTGGACAGTCAGTGATTTTCCAGTGTTTTCCTACTTGTGTGAACCTCACTTAATCTATATTGACTCGTAAAATATTTTCGCATAACCTTTCATGAAACTTCCTAGATCATAACTAAATAACCCACTGACACTATGGTCTACTTTCTTCATTGTAACTTGTCTCTTGCTCCAGCTTCATTATAAGTATTGTTATATAAATCCCTAACACATACAAAGCTTGCAGTATGAAACTTGTACTAGGGACACTTTGTGATATTTCTGACCGATATGGGGGGGGGGAGCACAAATTATGCTTCAGGGGTTCGTCAACTGCCATTATCTTTTCCCCACAAGCAGTCTGCACACTTGAGTCTGCCTTACACTCGAGTCTGTCATCTTCTTTAAAAATCACTTCAGCTTTCGCATCATGCCAACGTATTTCTTGTCCAGGGCACCTTTTTAAAACATACAAAAAATCTCAAACATCTTTGGAAATATGAATTCGGACAATGTACGCACAAGGCCTTGTCATGATTGACTGTATTCCACTTATCTGTTGGCATAAAGGTTGTTGCAGCTATGTAGCCTTCACAATGCAATGTTTTTAAAACGAACCTTTATTGTCCTGCCCTCTAGGGTTTCGTGTGGCTGCTGCTGCTGGCTACTGTTTCCTTAGTCATTATCTGAGCAGATATATTTGTGTCTATATACAAACAAAGGCTATATGTGCAGCAAATAAAAGTACCGGCAAACAGGCATATATTACCCTTGTATGCTGGCCAACAAAGTAGTACAAGTAAGTTCACCTATGTTTGGTGTAATAAAGAGATTCTTACACAAAACTTGAACCTACAATGTCGTCTCACAAGTATAGCTCCATAGCATGCTGACCTGTCATTTATTTTTTTTCCAGATTTTTTAATGGCTTAGCTTTATATATCAACGGATTCTTCCATTTACTTTATTTCTTTAATTTAGCCATTGTGCATGTGTAACAAGGATTGAGAGATGGTACCACAATTGCTTGCAATTTTGCTTGCTGGCCCAGCACACCTTTCGAATCTTGCACTTCCTCCACTTCTCTGCAGCCCTCCTCCTCTCTGAACTTCTAGCAGACGAAATATAAAGTTGCGTCTGACTCCTTGGCATACTTGTCTCTATTAACACGGCAAGCTGGGCGAGTTGGTGATGGAACATGTTCCTATGGGTGGGCAGCGCAACCCGGATGAAGGACGAGAGGAAATGCACAATACGAGCGCAGACTAACAACTGGTATATTATTTCAAGCAACGGACCATAATATACAGAAAATGTAAACACGTGTAAAGTGATGTTTACAAGGGTGTTAGCCTATCTTGCCATTCAAAAAATCTTTATCCTGCAGAGTGATAGAAGTCTGGCTGACGCATGCGCCCGAGTTCACATGCATGAAGTAGGCCTCTACAATCTCGCGGTTAATTTGATGCATATTTTTATACAATATTTCCGTCTGTTCAAACATGGGTGTGCATGAGCAAACTCTACAATGCGCGGCCAGATTAAAACCTGTTTCATTCCTGAACGCACCTTGGTGCTCCCTAAGGCGGATGTTAAGGCAGCGTCCCGTCTGCTGACAACACTGTGTTTGTGCCCCCATGTAGCCCCACCTCTTCTTGTGCCCCATTGCTTAAAAAAAACATTGTTAGCTCCCGTTTAACGAAAGTTGAGTGTTCTATTGCCTACAAAGCAAGACCTAAAGAAACAGTATGTGCCGCTGGGTGTATGCCTATTTTTTGCTAATCCTCCAGAATGGGTACATGCCACTGGGGCACAAAAGATACAGTATCCTTAAAATTGCGCTTGATGCATGTCCTACTTTTCTGTGCATATGCCTTTTTCACCATCTTACCTCAGCAAGCACATGCATCGCCTTTTATCCTCGTGACGTCGTAGTATAGAGGTTGATGTGATAGTTGTAAACATTGTACGCACTGCTGTTCTGTAGCATTTAATTGACCGCTTCACTTCATATAGGTTCGAAACATGTGCGTTGGATTAGCACATATATTTGTTTTTATGTTTTAAGGAAGCCTTACGGCAGGATAACATTTGAAATGTTTTTTTAGCCGCTTTATCCCTAGATGTCACTAATAGAGCTCTCGTTTTGTGCTCAGTTCTGGCTCATGTTACAGGAAGCTGCTTTCTTGGCTTCCCAGTCCCAATTTGGTATGATGCTTCTTCTTATATTGAAATTGTTTCTGAATTTTTATACAATTTCAGTTATCTCAAGTGTGACAGTAGATACAACAGAATCTAAAACAACCGCATCATCGTGCTAAAAGAACTACAACCGTTGCTATTTCACCCTTCCAATGCCATTTACTTTAAAGGTTCGTGTCTGCTGTTTGCAAAATATTTTTCAAAAGGGTCAAATTCAATGTATATCTGAGTAACACATTAGAAGGCTTTAGATTCCATTTATGTTTATTGGTGATATATTCCTGCAAATTTTAAGGATTGCTTTGATCTGAAGAATAAAAGAAATATAGGTAAATATACTAATTAGTGGTTTGTCCTTTTCATTGTTTGCCCTGTCGCTCTAACATACCTCATAGCGAATATCTGAATCCTCCAAATCTTTGTTCAAAGAAGCTCTTGAATATCTGTGCAATTCAAAACTGGGAGGGCTTCTTGTGCTCAGGCGTCGATCGCTCCGCAGCCCGGCGTGCTGAAGGCGTATGTAAAGAGCCGTAAAGACTCCAATGTGGCCATTCAAGGTACCATCGCTGTTGTATCCAAGTGTGTTTCCACGAATGGAAGTCATCCTGCGTTACTCGTGGATGATTTCAAACGCAAAGAACGTACCTTTCGCGCAAGAATGGAAGATGCTTTCTGCCTGAAACTAGAACCAGAGGTTAACGAACCGACCACCCAGTGGGGAACTGCGTCGGACTTGGTTTTCCCTGACTTCGTTGGAAGGGGGGCGGAATTCGTCGTGGACCGAATAAGTTCCATACCTAACTACTCTACTGATCACAGGATGGTGTTTATGCTAGTTAAGAACAGCCGAGAAGAAGATCGTTAATCCATGGATGACGACGAAAGGTTTTATGGAATGGGACAGTTCGTCTAACCAATCAAGTGAAGAAATTGATGAAAGTGCCAGTGAAGATGTTGAGCAGTGATGTGTGTGATAGTTGGTTTCAATATGTACAAGTGAAATGTTTATAATTGTGCTTATCATATGGGAAAATAAACGTACAAACTCTTAGTTCCATTGGTGTATTTCGGAATCCAGTGTATTAATTCAAAACACAAACATGACTATATGCCATGCCTTTCTTTTTTAATGTGTTCCTTACCGCTCCCTTTCCATTCCAGTGAACTTGCCAGTATCTAGCATCGACCAGTTCATAGACCAAACCGTCATGTCATTAGCCGGGCAGCGGGCGAGCGTCTCAGTGCGCGTTTTCTGCTACTCAATGAAAGTCGCAGTCCCGGCGCCGCAGCAGAAATCTTCCTCGCGGCTGTGCTTGTTGCATACTAGAGTTGTAGCCGATGGCTGTTTGCTGGTTCCAAGTTTCGCGAGACAAGCTTCACGCAGCTTCTCGTCCTGCGCCTACGTGCGAATAAGCCTGACACCGGGCTTTGTTGCATACCTCCGGCACTGCGGCACTAAGCAGTAGTCTACCATGCTGCACGCCTCTAAAGGCAGCCACTACTTATAGTGCTTTCAAATGTTGTCAAGCAGACACACAAGGCGGGAAAGCCTCACCACTTAATCAGAACCGCAGCGTAAGGGGGACTTTCAGCTTTCGTTTTCAGCTCGCTTCGGCGCTTCCGAAGCAGCCGATGCGGCCGCTGTGTACGCGCGAACCCTCATGCCACGTCACGCTGAAAGTGGCGCCGGCTTTTCCAGTGGTGGATCTCGCCCCCAGTAACTTGAAACTCTGGAATAGCACCCATACACTTGCGCTTAACCCGCGTTCACGAAGTAATACGTCAATATAATTCTACACGTGTAACATTGTCTGCAGTTTGTTCGATGTTTGTTTTGCATTTTATGATTTGCCACTAATTAAAGTGGGATTCCTTGCGCTTGTCGGCGGGCCGTACCGGCAAGTATGGAGACTGGTCTCGCCCCAACCCGATAACATAGCGTGCGGGTCCACTCTCTTAGAGAGCCTGTGCATTTCCTGCAGCTTTCACCGCTGCGATAGCGATCTGGCACCCGAACAAAGGGACAATTGCAGCCTAGAACTGCAGCCATGGAGCCTTGCCGGAAATTGTTTTCCTGTACTGCATCCCGAACGTACTTTAGAAAGCGCCCTCTATAAGCGATGCACTATGCATATAGTCCGGCGTTTTGAGGCACGTGCGAGGCTGCAGCTGGGGAAATTGGGTACGTCACGATGGCGATACCAGGATTGCCGAAAATGTGCTACCTCTACAGTCCGGCATGTTCAATAGGACCCGGAGCAGCGCAGCGATTGACTCTATCAGCTGCTGTCGCTGTACATGCGTCAAAGTGCGCGACAAGCGAGCGCTTTTTTATTGGCACGGTCTCTTCAGTCTAAAGAATGGGCTAATCTGAAAGCGAGCCTTTCACTTTATCGCGAGACCTAGCTCGGCATGCGTGATGAGGCTGTGGCGAGCTTTCCTGCTACTTTTGCGTTCTGAAAGCTTCTGCTATCTATTTTACGTTCAAGATATGTGCAAGGTGACTGCTGCTTCGCTTAGTCGTCGTTGTTGTACTAGGTTGCTCATTGTTTCTCTCGTAGAGAAGAGAAACGAAGAAAAAAAGAAAGCGAAGCACCTGCTTGCATCAAAAACACACCTTTGCATGCCGTATGTGCAGGTTTCTTGAGGTCCGCGGCCTGATCGTGGCTGATTACTACCCAATCACTTCGTATCAGCGCTTACGGCTGTTGCGTAAACTAATTAAAGGAGAATCTCTGTTTCTGTGTAAACTAATGTTATTAAGGTATGGTCGCACTCCGGCATCACGCGCTCTGCATTTGACAAACTTTCTGGAGGAAGTCGCCGCACGAACTGCCTTTTTTTCTTTTTACATAGTCGCTCTGTTGTAAAGTAGTTATTTTTATTCTATACTAACCTCGCCCCCTACTATTTTACCGCCTACCCTCTTCCCCCTGCTGAACGCCGCTGAGGTGTCAGAAGACTGTGCTAGATAGCTACTGCGGTCAGGAACAATTCTTTCCGTTTTTTATTTATCTATCTATTCAGAGGCACAAAGCTATATTTATCATTTCAAGCTTAAAACCTGTCAGCAGACCATCTACCGAGACGGTCTTCGGACCAGTGGCCAGCACTCACACGATGGCCACGTCGAAAAGCGGCAGTGACGAACCACTTACCACGCCTATGGCCACCATCAATCAGCGGCACCGACCATTTTACTCGTAGAAAGGTTCAACCGAGCCACTGTTCAAAGCATCAGCCGTGAGAAGGCCACCACGCGCAGCAACACGACAACGGTGCCTGGCACAACTCGTCCTGAAAAGAAGGGAGGCGGGATGGGGGGCACTTTTCGCAACTGCAGCAGATCGACTGTCGCAGCATCGGCAACCTGGCCAGACCGGAGCATGCTGCGACGGCTAAGAGCAGATCTTTTCCCTTTCTTCAAGATATGATTGAGTGGCGTTGCTTGGTGGGAGAATCTGAACTACGCGCAAGATGGTGACAGTGATACCATTTCGCCTTAACTCGCCTCTTGTGTGGATCTGAACTATTTTTGCATGTTCTTCTATATAGTTGCAGTTTCCTCCAATTTAACTGGTCAAAACTGCATCCGCCTCTGAACTGCCCTGGCCACACCTGGCCCTTGCGCCATTAAACACCAAACATCATCATCATCTGAACTGCCCAATTCCTTCAGACGGTGATGTAAGATACAATTGCTTCTGTAATTACAAATGTTCAAATGAGCGCCTACTAATTGGAAGTCATTAGTTGGGTAGTGTGTGCAGGTAGCAAAGAAGACGTACCGCTATGCCACCGCATAGTTATTTTTCATGGTGGCGCGTACGTGTTGTGCTAAACAGAACGACTTACCGAGGTCACTCTCAAGCACCCGGAGTTTCAATGTTCCGACTTTCGCAGATGTACCATACGCAGTGGCCCCACTTTGTCCGCCGCTTGTAACCGATATAACAGCTTGGTTCACACAAATATTTAGTGTCGTGGAGACATTTTGCATCAGAAACTGCATTATCACGTTGGCTCTCACATGAAACTACATATCGCAACGTGCATATGCTGAACGTTATCACGACGGTGCTAACAATACCATCACAAGCTCCCTCAATTTCGCCGCAGCGCTTTACTACAAATAACGTACAAGTAACAGGTTCCCGTTCTCTTCATACGAAAAACAAACCAATTCGCGCCTGCAGAAAAAAAATTGTCGCGTGCAAAATGTCGCGAACGCAACCGTTGTCACAGCTTTCCGATGCAGAGATTCGCAATTCTTGGGCTCTTCGGCATCTATACCTTTTGGTGCGGGGTAAAATTTGTGAAAGGAAACAGAGTGTTTTTTTTCATCTGGTTAATGAACACTGCAAGACGTAGTAAAATTGTGTGGACGTGCGGTTTCTTAGGTGATGACTCCACCGTACAAGCGCACCCGATCGCTGTACTAGCACAGTACTACGGCTACGGAAGCTACAGACGGGGCCGTCTCCTCCGACTTCATGCGATATTTCTTGTGCTCGCTGCTGGATGTCGCAATAATTGCTGGACTCGTGAATCATCATCAGCCTGGTTACGCCCACTGCAGGGCGTAACCAGGACTCGTGAATAGTGTGCATGAATTCATTAGTTCTAGTTGTGCACACAATAAAGGCGACTGAGTCCGTTCAACTTTTAAAAAACATAAATGGTCCAACGTCTCGAAAGATCTCTTGCTTCAGGAGATTGTAATCCTAGCCCTGAGTATCGGCTAAAATGACCAGTCAATAACGTGTGAGTAGGTCTAATTGTCCTAATCAGTGGATAGAAAATGTTTCTTTTTTTATTATTTGCAGGTAAAATGCTGGAATGAAGAAAGTGGCTGCGACATGGTCATCGCTGCCTCCGAGCTCTACGAGCATTTCTTCCAAGATTGTGAATACCACACCACGTCTTGTCCTAAGTGCTCGGCTCCGATTCTTTGCAACGATGTCTTCGCACACCTCAGAAGTGACTGTGCCGATCATACTTTGTCTCGCATGTCTAGAGCCCCGCAGGCTTCCTCCAGTGACCCAGAAGCAATGCTGATAGCTTTGAACACAAGCTTAGATGCGAGAGTTGGCGAAACAAAGGACATCCTAAGTGAAGCGCTGAGCGAGAGTAGCGCTCAGCTCAATAACCGACTAAATGAGCTTTTTCTCTGTATGAACACGATCAAACAAGCATTGTTACAGCCATCCACAAGTGAAATTTGTGCAGGGCCAAGTCATGTTCCAGAAGCGGCTGCTGGTGTTGCCTCCATCAGGGCAGTCAAGCAAATTGTTAACGCACACGGCGACAGGCCCACCGAACTTTTAGATAGCATAAGCAGTCCAAGTTACACTCCAAGCCGAACTGTAGGAGATACCGAAATGACAAGCCTCAAGAGGCCCAAACAAAACACAAATAATCCGAGCATGGTTCAGACAAAATCGAGCAAAAGCGTGGCAGAACGCACTCCCAGTCTCAAAGAAATTTCCCGGAGCCTGGAGGAGTCTGATGAAATCCAAATGGGAACCGGTCTGGACCATTTGACAAATTTTACAACCTCTGAAAACAGTGCCACGAACTCTAGTTCTATCACGGCACCTAGAGAGATTCTGGAACAAGAACAACAGCAAACGCAACTCGATAGAGAAGAAGATGCAGAAAGCACAGGTAACACCAAACGTTGCCAGCTCACTGTGAGGGCACTAAATTCAATGAGAAAATTTGCAGAAGTAAATGGCTCTTTTGATTACGTTGGCGAAAAAATATACCTCTCTGGCTATCACATGTTGGCAGGCGTGAAGCTCATTAAGCGTGATGGTTCTGTGACCATGCACGCACGTATTAAGCTTATCAAAGGCTTGAACGATGAATGTCTCCACTGGCCATTCAAACGAAACATCAAGGTGATCGCTGTACATCCGTCTGAGCACCAAGTGCGCCATTGTGTAAATTATACTTTTCTCAGTATTTCGCACTTTGGAAAGCCAGGACCATTTGGCAACACACCCTTATATTTTGCAGAGTCTTCATTATGCTTGGAAGATCTTGAGCGTGAAGGATACACAGTAGATGACAAGGTTCAGCTGGCCTGGGAGCTTGCTTAGTGCGTCCGGTGAATATATGAGTCATTTCAATCGTTTCGGTTTCGCTCCAATGTACACTGCTGTCTGACAGCCCTGCTAATTTCATTGATCTGCCATACTTGCGGATTTGTTTGTGTTCAATGGTATTTCATGACTTTCTGTACTATAACTTTGTGCTGAATTTCTGTCCTTGTATTCACTATTATCATCACTAATGCTTTCTTCCTCAGAATATGCCAAATAAAGCGTTTAACAAAATGCAAATACTGGCTTCCGTACAAACAAGTTCATTTCTCGTGTAGAAGTGCTTTTGAGTACATAAAATTCTGTTTGGCATCTTATCAGCTGTGCAGGAGTGTCATTGTGTTTGCAACGATGGGAGCTTGAATGTGTGTGGAGTTGATGCCAGTAGTAGCTCTCTGACCATGTTCGATATGTGTGAGCTTGCGTTACTATACCAGCTGTCCCAGTTAACTTCGACCAAGATTTGAAAAAAAAAAACCAGTAGCTCTGGAGAACTCGTGCCGACTGCATAGTCGCCGTAGTCGTGTGCACCTACAGCCAATATTTTTTTCATCACTAGGTATTAATTGCTTTTAATTAGTGAACTTTTTCATTATTGCTTGGATCGCAAACATATAAATTACAAAGACGGAGGGCACCTCAAATAATCTCCGAATGAAGCATTTGTTTCGTGCTGGGGTTCGCCTCGTTGGTTCTTCAGGGAAAAAACAAAAGCGCACGAAACATGCAAAATCCGGAAAAGATAGGCGCTCGCGCGCCGCTACTCATGCGCTCCCAAGCGAATAGCCACTGATACACGGCTTTCCTAGCGGCGGCAGCTCGATACAGGGCTTCATGCTATGTGATTGTCGCGGCATCATGAGAACACACCGCTGGCACATTGATAAGCGTAGAGGAGTCGCGAGGGCGGAGGGGTTCCAAGCCGGGAAACCGTTGACAGCGCACTTGGGACTGTAATTTTGCGCACTCATCTTGTTCAGTAGATAGGCGCACCCGGAACGTATGTTCCTTTTGTTCTCTTTAGCAACAGAAACAAACTTTGTGCAGTCTGTGTCCATCTAATATGTTTTGGCCTATCTGTACGACCACCATATGCTGTTGATTACGTAAATCAGTTTTGATTGGCGTGTCTGTGCGTAGGTAATAACGGGAGATGTCAACGGTACCACGCCAGTGACCTGTTCTTAAAGATCGAATGATCGAGAGGCTAAAATGAACCTGGCTCTGGGGGCGGCGCACGGCGACAAGGGGAAGTCAGCCAAGCTATTCCGGATGTGGCATTGTGGATGATGCCCTAGTCTGTGAACAATACTTAGAACGTACGAAGTCCTTTGCGAGACGAGTAGCTTCACAAGAAAACGACACAGGACTGTAACGCTAGTTCGAGAAGCAGAAAAGGACGTTTTGGCATTCTTTGCGGCTAACCCTCACGGTAGTGTGCGCGACGCCAGTGCGGAGGCCGGAACCTCAAGGTCATCAGTCTGGAAACATGCCGACATCTCTTCAGAATTTCTACCCAGCGTTCTGCGCACCCACTTTTCTCTTTGATAGAGAACCGTACGGGTGCACAGATACACGTCATGTTTCAGGAGCATAAATCACGACTTCCGGGATCGGTTTTTGGGCGCTTAGACCTCTGCTAACCACCATGCCTTCTGCAGGGGCCGAAAATAAAAACGTCAGTCGAAGTGCTTAAATAAAGTGATGTTTCCACATTAGCAGTGAAACAATTAGCATTACGTCAGGTATTTGTCAAGTGCCAGGATCTATTCACGTCTACACGGACGGATCTGTAATCAATGAAAGTGCGGCTGCAACTTATATTGTGCCATCCATACAGGTAGAGTACACTTGTGGACTAGGAAGAACGTCGTCGCCAACAATAGCGGGATTAGTGGCAATTCTCCAAGCCACTTTATGAAAACATTTGAGACACCAACAAAGTGGGTAATTTTCACGGACGCCTTATCGGGTTTAGCATGTCTTGCAAACATCGATGACAGGCAACCACACGCACTAATAACGTACGCAGTACTGAACAGTTTCGCTCGGGCTAATGAAAGAAAACACGGAGTGATATTACAGTGGGTCCCGGGGCATGCTGGTATAGCAGGCAACGAATAAGTGGACTCATTGGCAAAATCGGCCCATAAAGATGCAGAAATTGAACTCATGCCTTTATCACCAATGGACACGAAACGCATATTGAGGGTAATAAAGAAGGACTTGTGTATGCCAACCTGATTTAATTGGAATACTAAGGAATCGCTTCTTCGCGAAGTGGACCCTCAATTCAATGACCAGCTGGATGCAGAACTTTCGAAAAGTACCGAGACACTAATTAATCGATGGCGCCTTGGGAAAGCATACACCAAACAGTTCCTATATCGCTCCGCAACCTCGACGACCAGTCGGTCGCAACACTTGCGGACCTTTTCATGCACCACTGACATGAAGGTCACCTTCCAGACTCCTTGAAGCCTGCCCAGGTAATCATACCGAAACCAGGCAAAAGACTCGATCTGGGCAACCTCCGGCCCATCTGGCTTACGTCTTGCCTGGGGAAGGTTATGGAGCACGTAGTTTTAAAGAGACTCCACACTCACGCATATAAGGAGGATGTCCTCCCCCCACCATGTTTGGGTTCCGGGTTGGACACTCTACCCAGGACATCATGTGTCAGTTACAACACCACATACTCGACCCGGGTCCCGTCTGGGCGAGACGCACCACTCTCGGCCTCGATAAAGCGTTCGACAACGTGTCGCACCCTTCTATACTGGCCAACCTCTCGCAGATCAATGTACGCACTCGCACCTACAACTATATTGCCAACTTTCTCCACAACCACACTGCTGAACTCTACATTGGAGACCTCTGCAGCGACAAAGTCGCCATGGACACCCGGGGAACACCACAGGGAGCATTTCTCTCCCCGTTCCTATACAACATTGTTATGCGAGGCCTTCTCTCACTTCTGGACACCATACCCCACATGATGCACTCAATATACGCTGACGATACCAGCCTCTGGACAAACTCTGGCTCTGACGGGAAGATACAAGATTCACTTCAACAGATAATCTACACCGTCCACGCTTACGTGCAGGCGAACGGTCTCGTTTTTTTCGCCCACGAAATCTGAACTGTTATACGAGACAGACGTCTTCGCCGACGTGTCCCCGACCCTCAAGAGCCGATCATGCTCCACATCGTCACCCACCCCTTACCCCCGTACAGACCTTCCGCGTGTTAGGCATGCTGGTGCAGAACAACAGGCAGAACTCGGAAGCCATCCAACGTCTCCGAACCACAGCCCACCAAAGGAACGGCATAATCCGCCGCATCGCCACTCGCCGCAGGGGACTGCGGGAGACCGACCTCTGCCGCCTCACAGAAGCCTATCTCATTAGTAGGATTGTGTACGCATACCTTTATTACCACCTCCGCCGCAAAGACGAAGAGGCGGTAAATAGCATCATCCGCTCGGCGTACAAGGCGGAAATGCGACTGCCCCAGTCCACCAGCACACAGCGTCTCCTCCAGCTTGGAGTATACAACACCCTCACAAAGCTAATAGAGGCACGCAAGACTGCACAGATACACCGTCTTTATCGCACCAAACACGGTCGTTACATTCTTAACCGTCTTAACATCAACCCTACAGGTGACATCCACCCAACTGTTCCCCTCCTGACTGGAGTCTGCAGTCGGCTGGTCATCAAACCTATGGCCAAGAATATGTTCTGCTACGGCGTCCGCGATTCATGGGGCCAAAGCCGTTGTAGACGCCGCGATTGTCTTCTCTCTGTATGGAGCGGCGGGCGAGGTCAGGACATCGAGGCACCCTAGCAGCCACCCAAGAAGAACGCCCCTCCTCCCTCGCCTGACCCCTCTGACTCGCGCGCGAATCTGGGCCTCGTTCCTCGCTCGCGCACGCGAGATTAAACCGCGTTCGCCGGCTCACCCTTGCACACTTTCACTCATACGGAACTTCACGGCGACGGCGACATGCGCCAGGAGTGTCCATATAATCGCTATCGCAATAATAAATGCGTAAACACAAATATAGGCATCAAACAGTATAACGCTCAAGTGATGAACCGCCGTGCTATAAAACACCTGTGAAAGCTCGACCAAAGGCCGGCTGAGACAGTGACGTGGTCAACGCTGATCAATTCCAATGAGAGCTCCTGCTTCATGTCTTCAAAGCAGGAGTCAAGGCGGTCAGTCAGCATTCGTCGAGTGAGTGTTTTCAGGTCCGGAGCGAGGTGTTCCACGAGATCCTTGAAGGATTTTTCTTCGACAATAGAGAAAAATTGCAGGCCATCCACGGCAAACGTCGTGACGAGTTTGTCCAGTTTGTGTTGAGAGATAGCTGGCTTGCTAATCGTTTCCAAGCACTATTGCTTCTGGGACTCTTCTGCCGTTGGTGCCTCTTCAGAGAGGCATTTGCGCTCCTTTCTTTTCATTAGGGTGTCGTATTCCTGTGGATTGTGCAAATGTGCTAAGAAGAATCAAATAGAAATTATCCTACAAGGGTCGGACTAAGTACTTCGCTTCTATAAACCCTTCTAATAACCTGGTGAACACAATATTTGATGTGAATGACAAATTAACGTGTGACTGATCTACACTTAGAATGCAGAACTCCTTCGTTATGCGAATATGAATTAACAACAAAAGCCTTACCTGCACGTGCTTCCTCAAGTTTGCCGCCGATGTCTTGGACGCACCAATGGTCTTGTTTGATAAAGCACAAGTCAAACATTGGTATCCAATTTTTCCGTTTCCCTTGTCTGCAATCGGTTTAAACACCGGTGATAGCCATGATCAGGGGCAATCTACATCGGCACGTATTGCCCACAGAATCCAGATGCCACAGGAGGCAAGATGTGGTTGATGATTCCCGAACTCCACCTGAGGGATGGCAGACCCATACCCGTGGTCCCTAGCATCTGCGTTCTTGGCATGACCATAGAAGCCAATGGAGCTAACTCTGCGGCTATCTCCAAGATCCTTCGACAGACTGTTAATACATCCAGACTGCTGCAACGGGTGACCAACCGACGAGGGGGTATGACGGAAGAAAGCCTCATCCGCCTTGTACAATCTTTTATCATCTGTCACATTACTTACGTTGCGTCCTTTCTCAGCTGATACAAAGCTGAAAAGACTAAACTCGACATCATCATCAGAGGAGCCTATAAGCAGGCCTTATGACTACCCAATCACACCAGCACGGAACTTCTACTATAATTAGGTATACACAACACGCTCTACGAGTAAATCGAAGCGCAACGTCGATCCCAGCTGGAGTGGCTTGCCCTCATGGAAACGGGCCGCAGCATTCTAACCAAGCTTGATATCACCTACCACCGCCAACATGGAGACTAACACCCAATACCACGCGACATTCAGCAATAAATACACGCCGACCCTATTCCCAAAAACATGCACCCAGACCACAAGAAAGAACATAGGAAGGCACGAGCTACCTCCCTCATCAAAGCTTATGCCAAAACCGCGGGGGTCACCTTCGTTGACGCAGCTGAATACCAAGATGGACGTCGTTTTGCGGCGGTTACCACAACTGGCGGCTTGCTCCGACATGCTGCCAGCATCGTTACCCAAAATGCCGAGATGGCCGAGGAAGTGGCCATCGCTCTGACCACTCTTGACCCAGCCTGTCACAACATACTGAGCGATTCTCGCGCAGCAATCAACAACTACTTCAAGGGTCGTATTTCTCAACAATCACTCCGCATCTTACAAGCCCCGCATTCGTCTCAAAATGAAATAGCCCTCGTCTGGATCCCAGCACACGCGGGCGTTGTCAACCCGCACCTCACCAACCTCAAGGAGGTTTCACACTCCGTAGCACGAGGATTAGTTAACCGTGCCGGAGACGGTGCAGGTGCACCCGCAGGACGTGACCGCCTTACAAGATACAACGACCTTGTGAGCTCATTTCACCTCGCAAGAAGAACCTTCCCCACACCTCACCGCAAGTTAAACAGAGCACAGGCAACCACCCTTCGCCTGTTACAGACCAATACATACCCCTCCCTTACACGCTATCACATCATATACCCCGACATCTATACAAGCCAGATGTGCAAGATCTGTAAAACTAAATCAGCAACACTCCCCCACATGCTATGGGAGTGCAAACATCAATTCCCAGGCCTTAATCCCGTGACCCTCTTGTCAAGATGGCAAGCTGCCCTGCGCAGCTCCCATCTCGACGACCAACTCTGGGCTACCCAGCAGGCCTAAGAAGCGGCGAAAATGCAAGACCTCGACGTCCCATCGTGGGAGGCCTAGGCCCAGCCGACTAAACTGCTGGTTCTCATTAAAGTTCACTCTCTCTCTCTCTCTCTAGCCCTCCCGCACGTGGTCCGTCTCGGCGGCGCGCGCTTCCTTGCGACCCCGGCCGATGCCTCTACCAGGATTGGTCAATAGATATTGACGAATACGAGTCACGTGAGGGCTGGAAATTTTTCATTCGCCGCGAAGTTCCTCGAGTGGCGCTGCGAACCTGAAGTCATTGATTTTCCTGTATAGACGAGAAAACCATGGCCAGGCGGCGCTACTGCGCCTCCTGACAGCGCCCCAATGTGGAAACGCCAAGCAGCGCGGTCGCGTCGTGGCGCAGTGTCCGCTTTGTTTACATTGTGCCGTCCGCGCTTTTCTTCGCTGCTCGTTCTCACGGCGCTCCGTTTTCGACGGCGGCAGATCGCCTGCTTGCGCAACAACGATGCAAAGATTTCCGTGCGGTTTCAGGAAGGTTGCCGACGCCGACAGCTTTTTTTCGTGGCGGCAACCTCACGATAGGGGAGCGTCTGCTCCTGAACGTGTACGGCGTTGAACAATTGTGGACGGTGATGTGAGAGTGAAAGCCAAGTGCGTGTCACAGGTGTCCGGCAAGATCGTAGACGACGTCGAGCTAGAGGTACGCACCATGCTCAGAAATTTAGCCACCTTTATTTCAATTACAACATAAGTCACACTGGCAGCAGGAACTTCTGTTGTCATACTACTCGATGACTGCAGATCCATTGGGCTGCTTCTTGACGGTTCCGTCACGTCACAAAGGCATGTTCTGGAGTCTGTTTCACACGTGTCTTGCTGCTGCTCAAGAGCTCTGTCGCTGCAGTACGAAAACACATGTCCCGGTGGTGCTGACTGCTGAGAAGACTGTTGTGATTGCCATTGGTCTGTTTGGCGCCGCTTCCATCTGCATCGCATATAAATGAAACAGTATGTGTGCCTATTTGTTGTGGGGATTAAATTACTCCCATTAATATGTTTGCAAAGTTAACGTTCCTGTGATTGTGTACATATATTATTCTACAAGAGTGGTACCACTACAAGTTATGATACTTGCACACTTAGATACTTAGAAAGCATGGGCAAACAACAAACATAACGCGCACGTCTCGAGCGGCTGCTTTCCGATCTGCCGCTTCCCGACACACGCGACGACCGCGGCTTGCATTAAATACGGTCTGCTACCACACAAAAGTAGCGCGCGGCCCCTTTCGTTACCTGCACAACTAGTAATTTAAGTTGCAGCGTTTGGAAAAGGGAAATAATTCTCTTGAGCTCGTCCATGCCGATCGCGAGGGAAAGTACAGTGCAATCAAATAAATTCGGGGGTTCTAAGTGCCGAAACCATGCCAAAACCACGAAATCATTACGAGGCCCGCTGTAATGTTGAGTCTCAGGAATAATTTTAACCTCTGGGGGTTCCTTAACGTGCATAAAAATCAAAGCACGCGGTAAAAAGGGTGTTCTTGCACTTTGCCCCTATCGAGATGCGGCCGCCGTGGCTGGGAATCGAGCACGCGTCGTCGAGTCTATAGCGGCGAAACACGCATGCATTTACCGCTAACAAACGGCGGATGCCACCACAATTCAACAACGCGACACGACTAAACAAACGGCCGTGCACTAAAAAGAGGCATATGACAATTCCGCTTTCAAGATATTACACGCGAATGCGAAAGTATGAGACTTACTTGACTCGGCGAACTGCAGTTATCCATGCTTGTCGTCTGTTCTTCTCGCACCACTTCCCAGGAAATCTGTAGAACTTCACGGGCGGCGTACGACCTTTCGTGTTTTCGAGGCTGCTCTGGCAATCAACAACACATCAGTATTGCGTGCCACCTTTCCTGGCTGATGAGGTCGCACTCGGCATCGCAAAAACCACGCGCACGAGCGCTCCCGCCGTACAGAACACGGGCGCGTGCTAGCGCAGCGACGACCCTCGGAACTTCCATCGGTCCGCTAGGGGAGCATTCGGCGCTGGTGCCGCGCGGGCAAACTTTAGGTTGCCTCGTCTATATGCTCCTGCAGGGAGTAGAGTTGCGCATATGTCCGCCACTATGCTCCAGCCATGCAGTGAAGCCACTCCTCGCGCGCCATGAGGCATACGCGGCACAGGGTTCCATTTGCTTTAAACGCCAAGTGTAAGTGGCCAGAAAGGCATCTGGCAGGGAGACACGATCTCTCCAATGCTATTCACAGCGTGTTTACAGGAGGTATTCAGAGACCTGCATTGGGAAGAATTCTGGATAAGAGTCAATGGAGAATACCTTAACTTGCGATTCGCTGATGATATTGGCTTGCTTGGTAACTCAGAGGAACAATTGCAATGCATGCTCACTGACCTGAAGAGGCAAAGCAGAAGAGGGAGTCTAAAATTAATCTGCAGAAAACTAAAGTAATGTTTAACAGTCTCGGAAGAGAACAACGGTTTACGATAGGTAGCGAGGCACTGGAAGTGGTAAGGGAATACATCTGCTTAGGGCAGGTAGTGACCGCGGATCCGGACCACGAGACTGAAATAATCAGAAGAATAAGAGTGGGCTGGGGTGCGTTTGGCAGGCATTCTCAGATCATGAAGAGCAGGTTGCCATTATCCTTCAAGATAAAAGTGTATAACAGCTGTGTCTTACCAGTACTCACGTACGGGGCAGAAACCTGGAGGCTTACGAAAAGGGTTCTACTTAAGTTGAGGACGACGCAACAAGCAATGGAAAGAAGAATGGTAGGTGTAACGTTAAGGGATAAGAAAAGAGCAGATTGGGTGAGGGAACAAACTCGAGTTAACGACATCTTAGTTGAAATCAAGCAAACGAAATGGGCATGGGTAGGACATGTAATGAGGAGGGAAGATAACCGATGGTCATTAAGGGTTACGGACTGGATTCCAAGGGGCGGGAAGCGTAGCAGGGGGCGGCAGAAGGTTAGGTCGGCGGATGAGATTAAGAAGTTTGCAGGGACGACATGGCCACAATTAGTACATGACCGGGGTCGTTGGAGAAGTATGGGAGAGGCCTTAGCCCTGCAGTGGGCGTAACCAGGCTGATGATGATGATGATGATGAAGTGGCCAGCTCGCACAAGCGGCGAATGTATGTTCGAAGCCGCGAAGTGTCGCTCGCATACAACTGGTGTGCGCCGCCATTGCTTGTCCGCTCGGTGAAGGGACATTTCCCATTTCCTACATATGTCAGGGGCTTTTGGCACCGAAAACAAGGCTATTTTAGGCCTCTTTGTCAGATTTAAAAAGCTGACGTGTATTTCGGAGCGAAGCAGTGAGTGTCCTTCGTGGTCTACTTTGGTCGAGCTATACCGCCGCTAATCTCGTCGGTGATTTTTAGCACTTGAAACATTCTACATAGGTTTGGAACTTCTAAACAGCAAGGGAAACCCGGGGCTCTTCGGCTTTGAAACTGACACGAACCAGACGACATACAACCATTCCTGTACGGGTTCTGTGTTTAGCGCATATATAGTCTGCTACCTGTAGCAGACGACGCGCGCTGCGGAACCGTTACACGGACTGCAGCGCCAGTATTGCGTCATGATGTGGAGAAGCGCTGAACTACTCTCCAGACTATTGGAATCGCACCGCTGGCACGAGTTGTTGGGAACTCTGCGCTGACGCCCGTTGTTGCACCTGGGTCGCAAGCCCCAAGGGTAGCGTTGGCCTGGCGGCCTGGGGTACAACTGGAAGCATCCGAAGGTCCCGGAAAAGCATGAGTCGACTGGTAACAACAAAACAACTTGTTTATTCTAACATCGCAAAGAGTTGGCGGTCAGGTCGACCGAAGTAGAGAGACGGGAGAGCACGTTACTCAACAGCAGAAATCGGAGCCCCTCTTGGCGTCCGGGGGCAGCTGCTTTTATACTCTCGCAGTTGAGGGCAAGAAGGAACCCCTCTATAGACGAGCACGTGACTGTGCCGCTCGGGCACAATGGGAAGAGAAGGTGGAGCAGCCGTCGTGTCGGCGCCGGTCAGGCACAATGGGAAGAGAAGGTGGCGCATACGTCGTGTCGGCGCCGGTCAGACCCCCTCGCTTCACAGTTGGGGGAGCTCCTCTCCCCGGCTGCCGCGCTTCGACAAGCGTGGGCACCAACATGCACATACACACACACACACGCACACGAAGACACGTGGCATTGGAACATGCCTGGACGCGCTTGGCGGGGAGGCGTAGCGGCGGCGCCGAACGGGCCAAAATGTCTGCCGCTTTGAACGAAGCCCCGGCGTCCGTTGCATCCGCGCCGGCTAAACCGCGCGTCGTAGGCGAAACGTAACAGACCGCCCCGCCGGGGGAAGGAGATCCCGATGGTCAGGGGACTGCATCCGCTGTCCGGAGGGATGTCGCTCGATGATGCTCATAACCGAAGTCGGGCGTCCCTCGACGTTTCTTGAGCGCA
Source organism: Dermacentor variabilis (assembly GCF_050947875.1). Taxonomy (NCBI): domain Eukaryota; kingdom Metazoa; phylum Arthropoda; class Arachnida; order Ixodida; family Ixodidae; genus Dermacentor; species Dermacentor variabilis. The sequence goes on along the minus strand of NC_134578.1, from coordinate 99,210,960 downwards.
GCGCACAGAGAAGGCCTCGTTCTCTCGTTCAGGTTCGCACGGGACACTGCAAAGTGACTTCGGGAGAGTTCACATTTTTGTTCTCGTTCCCGGCAAGCGTTAGAACTACGCTGAAACTCAACCGCTCAGTCAGCAAGCACGGCACAACCCTCACTAAGCCCTGCCAGGCTCTTTCCCCTTTTATACCACTGCCTAGTTCCTTACAGTAGTCTAGCAGCACTCAGAACGCGTCCACAAATTGGAAAATTGCACTAGAAAGCACATCATCACTTTGAAACAATACACAAAAGCAATATGTTAAAAATCCTGCCTCAGGAAGAAAAACATCAGTAACAAACAATTTTGAGGCTGATTCCTACGTTAGGGGCTTCGACTTAAGCCATCGGCGTTACCGTTGAGACTCCCCTTTTGTAACGCACCTCAAAGGAATATTGTTGCAAAGCGAGGCTCCAGCGCAGGAGGCGGCCATTTTTGGGAGAGATGGTCTGCAGCCATTGGAGAGGGCAGTGATCCGTCTCAATGATAAACCTCGAGCCGGCTAGATAGCATGACAATTTCTGAACGGCCCACACGAGACACGCACACTCTTTCTCGGTGGCGCTGTACGCCTGCTCACGACTGGTCTGCTTACGACTAGCATACAGGACGGGGTGTTCTACTTCTCCATTTTCCCGTTGGCACAGTACAACGCCCATGCCTCGCTCACTAGCATCGCACTGAACAACGAACCCTTTTGTATAGTCTGGCGATCGTAGCACCGGCTGGCTTGTTAGGGCACTCTTTAGGGCGCTAAAAGCTCTTTCCTTTGTCTCGTCCCAGACGACTGTTTGCGGCTCTGTCTTTCTTAGAGCATCCGTCAGGGGAGCCGCGATCTCAGAGTACCTGGGGATGTACCTCTGATAGTAGCCGGCGACACCTAAGAACGACCGAATATCGGTCTTCGTGCGCGGTTGCGGGAAGTCTCGCACAGCGGCCACCTTTATTTCAGAGGGGCGGCGACGACCCTGACCAATCACGTGACCGAGGTAGACAACCTCGGCCTGTGCTAACTGGCACTTAGGAGCCTTGACTGTCAAGCCCGCATCGCGCAGGCGGGTTAGCACTGCCCGCAAGTGTGCCATATGCTCAGACCAGGATGCGGAGAATATCGCTACGTCGTCTAGATACGGTAAAGCGAATTCTTGCTGTCCCCGCAACACTTTATCCATGAGGCTTGAAAAGCAGTATGGCGCGTTCTTCAAACCAAAACTCAACACTTTAGGACGGAATGTTCCCATTGGTGAAATGAACGCCGCATACCTACTAGCCTCTTCTGTAAGTGGAACCTGCCAATAACCCCTGACAAGATCTAGGGTGGAAATAAACTGAGCGCTACTAACTTTCTCAAGGCGCTCCTCGATGTTAGGGATCGGATAAATTTGATCCTTAGTGATGGAATTAAGCCTGCGGTAGTCGACGCAAGGACGAGGTTCCTTGCCCGGTACCTCAACTAAAATCAAAGGGGAGGTATAATCACTCTCACCTGCCTCAATAACACCGAGCTGTAGCATTTTCTTTACCTCAGCCTCCATAATATCGCTCTGGCGGGGTGACACCCGGTACGCCTTGGATCGTACTGGCTCTGGGGAGGTAAGTTCTATGTCATGAGTAAGGACAGAAGTCCTACCAGGCCTCTCAGAGAACAGACCTTGAAACTCTTGTAAGAGCTGGTGTAGTTCGGTTTTCTGCTCAGGCGACAGCGATGCTTTACTAAGTCACTAATGACTTGATCGGTGTCTTCCCTGTTCGTCACTGAGCCTAGTCCCGGAAGCTCGACCGGAAGCTCTTCAGGAACGTTTACCATCAGGCACACCACTGCTTCCCTTTGTCTATAAGGTTTGAGCAGATTACAGTGGTAAACTTGCTGTGCTTTCCGCTTTCCTGGCAGACTCACCACGTAGTTAACGTCCGACAGTTTCTGAACAATTCGTGCTGGGCCCTCCCACTGCACGTCTAGTTTGTTGTTTAGCGATGTGCGCAATATCATGACCTCATCGCCCACCTCAAAACGACGGGCCCTGGCTGTCCGATCATAATAAACCTTGGCCCTCTGCTGGGCCTTTGCCATTGCTTCACCTGACAACTCCTGTGCCCTTCTTAAGCGTTCGAGGAGCTTAAGCACGTACTCCACCACGACTGGGTCGTCGCCCCTGCCTTCCCACGATTCTCGAAGCATGCGAAGCGGAGATCGCAGCGAGCGACCGTACACCAGCTCAGCTGGCGAAAACCCCGTAGCCGCATGCGGCGCGGTCCGTAATGCAAACATCACCCCAGGCAGACACAGCTCCCAGTCAGTTTGATGTTCAAAACACAAGGCTCTCAACATGCGCTTCATGACGGAGTGGAGCTTCTCAACGGAATTCGACTGTGGGTGGTACACTGAGCTGTGTAACAGCTTTACCCCACACCTTTCGAGAAAAGTTGTCGTCAAAGCGCTAGTAAACACTGCGCCCTGATCTGATTGGATTTCCGCAGGAAAACCAACTCGCGCAAATATGGACAGTAGTGCATTGACTATCTCAACTGAGCTGAGTTCTTTAAGCGGCACTGCTTCAGGGAACTTTGTCGCTGGGCAGATCACAGTCAAAATGTGTCTGTACCCCGTGGCTGTTACCGGCAGAGGTCCCACTGTATCAATAACGAGCCGTCTAAAACGCTCCGTAATGATAGGTACCAATCTCAACGGCGCCCTCGATTTGTCCCCTGGTTTGCCCACCCGCTGACAGGTGTCACATGTCCTCACGAAATGGTCTGCGTCCCGAAAACACCCTGGCCAATAGTACTCTTGCAAGAGACGGTCCTTAGTTTTCTTAACTCCTAGGTGTCCGGACCACGAACCCCCGTGCGACAAGCGCAACAGATCCTGACGATAGCATTGAGGCACGATCAGCTGATCGAACTCCACTCCCCTGCGGTCTAGATACTTCCGGTACAGGACTCCACCTCTTTCCACAAAACGCGCATTTTTCCTGGCGATACCTTCCTTGATAATGCAGCGTATGTTTTCTAGGCTGCCATCCTTCTTTTGCTCGGCTATCAAAGCCGACCGGCTGACTTTTAGCAACCTATTAAGTCCGTCTGACGTAGGCGCGATGAGCAAATCTGCAGATAGCTCTTCTAACTTTCCCGCATCGGGATTTTCCTCTCCAGTATCTGGTGCCTTTAACGCTACAGGCTCAATTTTATTCAGTTCGGGCGTGCTCTGAATATCGGCTTGCTGCGCCTCTGACCCTTTTTCATTGTTTGATAACGTCGGCCCCGCAACTACCGCCTTTGCAGCGAGCTCCCGAACCTTCGATCTGGTTAAGGCCGGAACGCTAGCCTCACCAAACAAAAGCCCCTTCTCGCGCAGGAGGTGATCGGACCTGTTCGAAAATAGGTACGGGTACTGGGGGGGCAGCATAGATGACACTGCCGCCTCCGTCTCAAGCGCTCCGAAAGGTCCTTCAATAAGCACTTTTGCTACCGGCAGACACACGCTATGAGCTTCCACGGCTTGCTTGATCCATGCGCACTCGCCCGTGAACATATGGGGTTCTACGTAAGAGGGGTGAACTACATCCATCGTAGCTGCGGAATCGCGAAGCACCCGGCACTCTTTCCCGTTCACGAGGAGGTCTCGCATGTAAGGCTCGAGAAGCTTCATGTTCTCGTCAGTGCTGCATAATGACAAAAACACAACTTTTGGTTTTGTTTCCGGACACTGCGCCGAAAAGTGACCCGGCTTCTGGCACGTATAACACAAGCGCGCTTGCCTCATCTCGAACCGCTTTCTGCGTTTGGCTTCGGCTGCCGCCGTCTCCTTACGTTCTGTCGGACTGCTTTCACTCGCATCCGCACTACGTGTGTTCCCCTTTGCTCTCATGGGTGTGAACTTCGGCCTCTCAAACTTCGAGCCAAATTCACCCTTTTGACCGTCCTTAGCTCCGCGAGCCCGACGCGTCACAAACTCCTCGGCTAGCTCAGCGGCTTTAGCCACCGTACAAACGTCTGGCCTATCCAAGACCCAGTACCGCACGTTCTCCGGTAACCGACTATAAAACTGTTCTAGCCCGAAACACTGCAGAACTTTCTCGTGGTCACCAAACGCTTTCTCTTCTTTGAGCCACTCCTGCATGTTTGACATAAGCCTGTACGCAAACTCTGTGTATGACTCACTTCTGCCTTTCTCATTTTCCCGAAACTTCCGACGGAACGCCTCTGCTGACAGCCTGCACTTTTTTAGCAGACTCGATTTCACTTTGTGGAAATCCTTTGCCTCCTCTCTATTCAAGCGAGCGACTACGTCGGCCGCCTCGCCGGGTAACAAAGTGAGCAAGCGCTGTGGCCACGTTTCCCGAGAGAACCCCTGCTTCTCGCACGTTCGCTCAAAGTTAACCAGGAACAAACCAATGTCCTCTCCAAGATTAAACGGCCGCATCAGGTCAGTCATTTTGAACAATACTCGTTCTCCTGCACCGTGTGCCTGACTTCCATTACGAGCGCGTTCCATCTCTACCTCAAGACGCTTCATTTCCAAAGCGTGGTCGCGCTCTTGTTGCTCTCGCTCTTTCTGTTCTTTACGTTCACGCTCTTCTTTTTCTTTCTGTTCTTTAATTTCGCGCACCTGTCTTTTTGCCGTCTCCCTCTCCTCAATGGTCTCAAGGCATTCCGACAGCTCGTCATCCTCAGCTTCTAACTCAAGAATAGCCCTTAGCAGTTCAGGTTTTCTGAGTTTGTCTGAGACATCCAGACCCAACTCTCTTGCAAGCTCCAGCAATTTCGGTTTGCGCAACGACTTCAAATCCATGGCTGCTCTGAATGCTGCTTTCTCTACTGCCTATTATTGTCTTGCCGCAAACTAACCCGGCAGCAACGACAACCACAATTACCAGCTCTGTTTCTGACACTAACAAAAGCCTGGCAAAACTCAGAAGAAGAAAGTCCCGCACTCACCAAACCTCGCAGCCAAGAATTCAGCGCAGTCGTTCCGCTGCAGGCAACCAGTCATCACACAGGGCTCGTTGCATTGCTCCCGATGGTCGTTGAGCTGCTCAGCATACAGTCAACTGCATATCTTCGCTGCTGGCCTCCGTTGTCGCGATCTCACCGCTGGCAGACAGTTGTTGTAATCGCACCGCTGGCACGTGTTGTTGGGAACTCGGCGCTGACGCCCGTTGTTGCACCTGGGTCGCAAGCCCCAAGGGTAGCGTTGGCCTGGCGGCCTGGGGTACAACTGGAAGCATCCGAAGGTCCCGGCAAAGCATGAGTCGACTGGTAACAACAAAACAACTTGTTTATTCTAACATCGCAAAGAGTTGGCGGTCAGGTCGACCGAAGTAGAGAGACGGGAGAGCACGTTACTCAACAGCAGAAATCGGAGCCCCTCTTGGCGTCCGGGGGCAGCTGCTTTTATACTCTCGCAGTTGAGGGCAAGAAGGAACCCCTCTATAGACGAGCACGTGACTGTGCCGCTCGGGCACAATGGGAAGAGAAGGTGGAGCAGCCGTCGTGTCGGCGCCGGTCAGGCACAATGGGAAGAGAAGGTGGCGCATACGTCGTGTCGGCGCCGGTGAGACCCCCTCGCTTCACAGTTGGGGGAGCTCCTCTCCCCGGCTGCCGCGCTTCGACAAGCGTGGGCACCAACATGCACACACACACACACACGCACACGAAGACACGTGGCATTGGAACATGCCTGGACGCGCTTGGCGGGGAGGCGTAGCGGCGGCGCCGAACGGGCCAAAATGTCTGCCGCTTTGAACGAAGCCCCGGCGTCCGTTGCATCCGCGCCGGCTAAACCGCGCGTCGTAGGCGAAACGTAACAAGACGCACCGGTCGACACGCCTAGCCATTTAGTCACCATAGTCTAGGCATAAAAAATATAGAACTCAAGAGAAAAATGCACCATAGCCACGTGACAGGCAAGCGGTACCTCTTTGCGCCTTACGCGGACGCCCATTCGCCCTTGTTACGTTTTGTCTCCGACGTGGGGTGTAGCCGGCGCGGATGCAACGGACGCCGGGGCTTCGTTCACAGCGGCGGACATTTTGGCCAGTTCAGCGCTGCCCCAACAACTGCTAAGCGCGTCCAGGCATGTTTCAATGCCACGTGTCTTCGTGTGTGTCTGTGTGTGTGTGTGTGTGTTTGTGTGTGTGTGTGTGTGTGTGCATGTTGGTGCCCACGCTTGTCAAAGCGTGGCAGCCGGGGAGAGGAGCTCCCCAACTGTGAAGCAAGGAGGTCTGATCGGCGCCGGCCCGGCGGATACTTGTCACAACGTGTTCGTGCGCCGCCGTCACGTGCGCCTCTTCCGAGCCGTTCCTTCTTGCCCTCGACTCCGAGAGTACAAAAGCAGCTGCCCCCGGAAGCCAAGAGAGAAGCTTCGATTTATTCAGTCGAGTAACGTGGTCTCCCGTTTCTCCACTTCGGTCGACCTGACCGGCCGCTCTTTTGCGATGCTAGAATAAACAATTTGTTCTGTTAGCAGTCGACTCATCCTTTGCCAGAACCTTCGAATGCTTCCAGCTGTGCCCCAGGCCGCCAGGCCAACGCTACTCTTGGGGCTTGCGACCCAGATGCAACAACTGGTTGCCAGTGGTGAGATCGCGACAATGGAAGCCAGCAGCGAAGATATGCGGTCGACTGTATGCTGAGCAGCACAACGACCATCCGGGAGCAGTGCAACGAGCCCTGTGTGATGACTGGTTGCCTGCAGAGGAACGACTGCGCTGAATTCTTGGCTGCGAGGTTTGGTGAGTGCGGGACTTTCTTCTTCTGAGTTTTGCCAGGCTTTTGTTAGTGTCAGAAACAGAGCTGGTAATTGTGGTTGTCGTTGCTGCCGGGTTAGTTTGCGGCAAGGCAATAGCAGGCAGTAGAGAAAGCAGCGTTCAGAGCAGCCACGGATTTGAAGTCGTTGCGCAAACCGAAATTGCTGGAGCTTGCAAGAGAGTTGGGTCTGGATGTCTCAGACAATCTCAGAAAACCAGAACTGCTAAAGGCTATTCTTGAGTTAGAAGCTTAGGATGACGAGCTGTCGGAATGCCTTGAGACCATTGAGGAGAGGGAGACGGCAAAAAGACAGGAGCGCGAACGTAAAGAGCAAAAAGAGAAAGAGAAAGAGGAGCGCGACCGTCAACACGCTTTGGAAATGAAGCGTCTCGAGGAAGAGATTGAACGCGCTCGTAATGGAAGCCAGGCACACGGTGCAGGAGAACGAGTATCGTTTAAAATGACTGACCTGATGCGGCCGTTTAAGCTTGGAGAGGACATTGGTTTGTTCCTGGTCAACTTTGAGCGAACGTGCGAGAAGCAGGGCTTCTCTCGGGAAACGTGGCCACAGCGCTTGCTCACTTTGTTACCCGGCGAGGCGGCCGACGTAGTCGCTCGCTTGAAGAGAGAGGAGGCAGAGGATTTCGACCAAGTGAAACCGGATTTCAGTAGAAGCGCTAGTGGATATCTTCAAAATAGCTCATTCTAATGTATTTATATGTGGCGACTTCAATGCACACAACATCATTTGTGGCAATGATCATTGTGATGCACGGGGTAACCTCATTGAGTGCGCTATAGATAAATACTGGGCCCAACATCCTCAATTCGATAATAATTTGACATTAAGCGAGCCTCAATGTGCAATTGCATCATGTCGCCAAAAGTCCGCTGCTGGGCCGGACGGCATTACGTACAATATGCTAAGAAACCTCAGACCGACAGGTACAAATGCTCTCTTAGACATCTATAATAACTTATGGATAGAGGAAACTGTACCTGACTCTTGGAGAGTCGCTGGAATCATACCAATTTTAAAACTCGGTGAGACGCCATTGTGCCTTGAATCCTTCCGCCGTGTTAGTTTGACAAGTTGTTTATGCAAAGTAATGAAGAAAATGATTGACGCGCGACTTCAATGGTGTTGTAATAAAACGAATGTGTTGTCCAACTACTTTGTAGGTTTTAGGAAACATAGATGCACAATGGATGCAATGTTAGATATAGTAACCTGTGTGGAGCACGAGCGTGCACGTGGAAACATGACTATAGCAGTATTCCTAGACATCAACAGGGAATTTGACACTGTTAGTAACGTTCGTGTTCTGCTAAGCATGTTGGAACTTGGTCTGTCTGAGCTCTGAATTTCTATCAGGTCGCAAAATATTTGTTCAGACGGGTGAAGGAAAGAGTGCTGAACATGTTGTCAAACAGGAAGCACCGCAGGGAAGCGTAGTCAGCCCCTTCCTTTTTAACTGCGTCATGGCTGATTTAAGAAGGCTGCCAGAACAGTTGAAGTTTTCACTGTATGCAGATGATCTGTGTATTTGGACATCTAGGTCTAATGCTCATTTACTTCAGATGGCATTGCAAGACGGCATAAATATCATCAACCAATTTTTGAGAGAGAGAAGAATGGTACTAACACATGCAAAGACAGCTGTATTGCCCTTCACTCAGAGGCAGTTAAAAAATTTCTCTCTTATTCTGGAAGGACACCCTCTAATGTTTGGTCACACAGCATCGATTTCTTGACATAATACTTGATAGGCAGCTATGCTGGGCACCCCACATAAAAAAAAAAACTCCAAAACGAGGTCAATGCCATAGTGACTGTACTTTGCAGACTTGCAGGCACATCATGGGGCGGATCAGTATCGTCCATGCTGGCTGTTTACAATGCATTAATACGACAAAAAATTGCGTATTCCGCGCCCATCTTACGCGGACTTTCCCACACGTCAGGAGAGCGACTTCAAAGACTTTTAGCTAGAGGACTAAGCCTATGTCTAGGAGTTCCACGAGCGAGTTCTAGTTCTCTTATAATAGCTGAGGCTCGCCAATCACTATTTCCAGTTATGCGAACTACAGAAAGATGCCGGCATTATTTTCGTCTTCAAACCCAGCATAAAAACCACCCATTGGCTCTAGACATAATGAAACGAGATAGAAGTTATGTTCATATAGAAATTCAAGAAAATCTTCGCATATTGCCAAGACATGAATTTTGGAACTTAGACATCAAATATACTCCATGGCTGCTTACAGTTCCAAAAATCGAATTGTCAGTAGATGGGATATTCAGAAAAAGAGACTTGTTCATTCAAGCTGCTCAACAAGTAGCACTATACCAGATATATATGCGGTATTCAGGATACACCCACGTCTATACAGACGGCTCCTGTACAGCAACCTCTTCAACTTCATCATTCATTAAACCGCACCTCAACAAACAAGAATCATTTAAGTTATCTCGTGCGACTTCGTCCACAACGACTGAACTGTTCGCAATCCTATGTGCGATAAAATTGATATTGTCAGTAAGAAATGCGCAAAAATGGGTAATTTTCAGCGATTCACAGGCGGCTCTAACATCACTCTGCAGCACAAAGAGGAAAACATTCAGGCAGAGTATAATGTATGAAACACTTAAAAACCTCACAGAGGCAAGCGAAGCGAAACATGCAATAGCATTCCAGTGGATACCTGGGCACTGCAACATTCCTAGCAACACAGCAGCCGATGAAGCAGCAGGACAAGCGCACCTCAAAGATGTTACGGCTCCGCTCCCAATATCAAAGAATGAATTACGCGGCATTATAAAGAGAACGTATTTCAAAATGTCTAGAAACACTTGGTTTGACCGGAATCCTAAGAGCTCGGATTTATACCATATTGATCGATTTATTGAATTCAAATTTTATTGTCATTAGATAGAACTATGGAAACCCTTATTCATCGACTAAGGCTAGGCACTGCCTACACAAAGCATTTATTACACAAAATTGGCCGAGCGGAAACCCCCGAATGTGATTGTGGATTCGTAGACAAAGTTATATATCACTTCTTTCTAGGTTGCCCACATCACGACACACCAAGATGCCGACTTAAATCAGCGCTAATTAAATTAGACCGCGGACCTTTCAGTTTAAGGAAACTTTTGGCCCTTGGCCAACAGCGGCCTTGCAGAAGAGCGCTTTAAAAGCACTAAAGACTTTTCTTGAAGACAGCGGCATTGTTGGACGTTATTAGCGCTTTCATTGTTCCCTTCATTTCAATGTCACTGTATATATGCATCTATTTGTGAATTATGTTATGTGGAATGTTCTGCTGTAACTGTATGTGATAATGAATTTACACTATGTATGTACCACCCGCTGACTAGACAATGTGTTATTAGGCGACAGTATCGTTGGTACTTTTGAGACTTTCATCTACATAAGTATGGAGAAATTTACCTTGTATATTGTATGTACCATGTGTTCCTTACGTCATAGTCTTACTGTGGAAACGTTGCGTGATAAGTCCTGGTGCTTGTGTGAAAAGATTATTTGATAATTATGTAATCTTGAACCCTGTATGATGTATGATGGAACCACCTAAGGAAATAAGGAGAAGCCAGCGCCTTAAATTGTGCACCAACATCTCCTTATATCATATCAATAAAAAAAGCGATGTTCGAGGTGTGGGACATCCATTTTAAGTTTAAGCTCCCTCACACGTAGTGAAAAAGGCTGTCTAACAGAGGGTCGATTATGAAAAAATGTAATACACGTGAAGTTGTTAACGGTTTTAGAACACGGATGTTCATGAATAGAGTACACTTTAAGCAAATATGTAAAGATTCAGGATCTATTTAGATAAATGGGACCGCTCATTCGATTCTACGTGTAAGCTTTCAATAGGGCTTCATCTGAAAGCGCCGCTGGCCAGGCCGATACCCAGACAGTGAACGGAGTCTATCAACTTTAGCTCGCTGGGGGCGGCTAAGTGATGTACTACAGCACCATAATCCAGTCGCGATCGAATGAACTCTTGTAAATGTTCATCAAACACTTCCTGCCGCTGCCCCGTGTTTTGTGAGATAGAATTTTCATTGCGTTTGTTCTTTTTAGGCATTTCGCTTTGAGATATTTTATGTACGGGATGAGAGAAGGCTTAGAGTCAAGAATGAAGCCTAAACGTCTGTGTTCTTTGCTCACAGATATCTGTTGTCCATACAGCTCTACACTATGATCGAGAATTTGGCCTCTCTTCCTTGTAAAAAGAACACAAGAACTTTTGTTGGGATTAATATTAAAACCGTTTTCGTTTGCTCACTTAGTGACCTTGTTCAAGCACTGCTGTAATTGTTTGTCACATAGTGCAAGGTTAAAGGATTCGAAACATACTTGCACGTCGTCTCAATAGACACTATAAAAACTATGCGTGGCTCTGCTATTGCAAACGCCACAGACCAGTGGAGCTAGGGGAAGGCCAGTAAAGTAGTGCGAAACCGCACGCTTAGCGTAAGTTTTGCTGGGCTTTACCCAGCTGGGCTTTCCCCGCATGGTCTCCGGTGTTTGCGATAGCAGAGCCACGCATATTTTTTTCTACTGCGAGAATGAGGGCCTCTGAAGTGAGCGCGCGGTTTTCTTATCGGATTGCGCTGACGTCACACCACCTGTGTCCCTGCCTCGGCGCTGCATGTCCCCTACTAGGCTCCTCCCACTCTCGCCGCGGCGCAATGCTGCGCGATCTTATACTCTGCTTTCACTCTCTCTCAGCTTTCTCTCCCTCAGCTCAGCGAAGCTGTGGACGTCAAGAGAAACCAAGCGAGGTTCTAAAAGCTTCACTGTAAAATACGGCGGGTGGTAACGAAGCTCGCAGCGTGTTCATCTTAAGGATAAAAAAGTGCGCAACTCAGCACGCCTCCCTGAGGTACTGCAGCTTCTTGTATAAATGGACGTGTCAATACATTGCCGATTTTTGCGTGGAAGATACGATTAGACTAATAGTTACGTATTGAGTTTAGCATATTGCCGCGGATTCCCATTCCCGTAAAATTCCTCAGGATTCCTTAACGCCACGTTGTGTCGTACGCTTTCTTCATCTCGAGGAATATCGATAAGAAAAACGGTTTATGCACAAATGCGTCAGAGATAATTCAATGCGCAAAGCTGATGAGTTGTTGACCTCCCTTCTCAGAGGCCACACTGATAGGGATCAATCATTTTGTTCAGTTTAAGGAAATATATTAGTCATCGAATAATCTTTGTTTAAATAGCTTACGAAGGCAACTTGTGAGAGAGATATCGGGCGGTAACTTGCCGCCTAGGAAGGGCATTTACGCTGCTTCGAAACAGGGACCGCAATCTCTTCTTTCCATGCGGGTAGAAGGTATATGGCACCCAAAATAGTGTTGAAAAGTGCGGGTAGTGTCACTTGTGTGTCATTGTGTAAGTTATTAATCATGCCATAAATGACTCCTGGTGCAGAGCTCTTGCATGCAATCAAGGCAGCCCTCAACTCTGCAGTACTAGAAGGAGTTATAGGGTTCCTTTTTATGGGATTTGCGGCAAATCCCTTACATTCTTCTATTTGTTTGTACTTGAATGATTGTGAGTAGTGGATTGTGCTTGGCACAGGCTCAAAGTGCTCCCCAAGAGAGTCTGCCTGCTGTTCTAAGGTACTGCCTCGGTTGTTCACCAGAGGCAACGTGTGGATTTCTTGCCTCTTTAGTTTTTTAGGCAATTCCACTTTCTTCTCCTGTGTATGTGAATGTATACCTGAGAGGAATCTAAAACAGCTTTGTCTCTTTGCCTGATGACGTGTTCGCTTTCCCGGTGATTTAATGTTCTTAAATGCTATGTGATTTTCCGCATTTGGTGATCTACGTAGTACGCCCCGAGCTTAATTCTGTCTCTTTCACGCTTATTTGCAGTTTTAGTTTCACAAAGGAACACGCCTTTTATGTGAAGCGCCTTTCGTTTGTAGAATAAGCTTTTCGGCTGCACCAATAATAAAAGCTGTAAAATATACGATATCGTTTTTACTAAATCATTTATAAAATCTCGTGGTAAATAAGTTGAATCTTTAAGGTACTTCCAGTGAGCCGATGCTAATTTCCACCGAGGAATATGGAGAGGGTTGTCATGCGGCGGTAATAGGTTTAAAGTTACAGGGAATTTATCACTGCCAAGAGGATTGCTGATGATATTCTATGCCGGGTCTGGCAGAAGAGGCAGAGCCAATTGTTGGATGTATTGATGAGTAAACATTTTGTTGAAGGCTGTAATACGTGGGCTCCTTTTTATTAAATGGCACGCACCAGAAGTAAGAAGAACATTTTCAATGATTCGACCTCTCGTGTCACAACGGCGCTCTTCCCAGAAAGTATTGCGAGCGTTAAAATCATCCATGAGTATGTTGGGTTCCGGTAGATTATCTATGAGCTTATATAAATCTGTTTTTCTGAGTTGGTATATAGTTAGGTGGTATGTGTATTGTAACGAGTATAAAACAATTTATAACATATTTACAACAATAAAACGTTCGCGTAGGCGGAAGAGAGCCCAGTCCGGCTGTGTCCACTTTCCGTCGTCTTCAGGACCGTCGTCGTTCTTTTTTCGCCTAATCGTAACACGATCGCCGGCGGAAGAAGCACCGTCCCGGTGCGTCAAACACGACCGTCAGCAAGAGCGTGGTAAGGTTTTAGCCGTGCGACATGAACGACATCAGGTGAGGTGAGGCCAGATACTGCGGTAGAAATGACGGGGACGATCTCATAGGTGAGATCGGTCACTTGACGTAAGGCCCGGCAAGGGCCCTTGTAGCAAGGAAGGAGTTTTTCCGAGAGCCCCACTCGACGGGAAGGGGACCAAAGTAGCACAAGGGAACCTGGTGAATAGTGTTCGTCAGGGTGCCGCTTATTGTAAATGTGCTTTTGATTTTCTTGTGGTGCTGCCAGCAGACGAGTACGGACAAGCTGCCTCGCATGGTCAGCACGGCCATGGCGTCACGGACATACACGCTCCTCGAGGCATTAGCAGAGGGAAGTTAAGCGTCCAGGGGAAATACAGGGTCGCAACCATACAGCAGGTAAAACGGCGAATAACCGGCAGTTTCGTGGCGCGGACGTCACGTAGGGTAGTGAAATGTCCCTGTGACGGTGCTCTGGCGAAATGTACTTTGACAGCATATCGGTGCTGGTTCGGTTCAATGGCTCATTCAGTCCATTGGTCTGTGGATGGTACGACCTAGCGAGCTTGTGCGCGGCAGAGCAACAGTGCAATATGTCAGCAATGACTTTGAAAACGAAGGTACGACCACGGTCCGTGAGTAACTATGCACCAAAATGATCCGTGACGTCACTTCTACAGCCAGTTGGAAGCGCTCGGGTTATGGCCTAATGCGTCGCGTAATCCGTAGCCACAGTGATCCACCTGTTGTCTTACTTGGACTCGGGAAAAGGACCGAGAAGGTCCAAGCCCACTCGAAAGAATGGCTCATTTGGGATGTCGAGGGGTTGAGATACCCGACAAGAAGAGTCGCTGTTTTTTTCCCATGCTGACATGGCTCCCACTCCGCAAAGTATAGCCGTGCAGAGCGAGCAAGGTCGGTCCAGTAGAAGCGACGGTGGACACCGCTGTAGGTGCGAGTGACCGAGATGGCCTGCAAATGGTGCGTATTGAAGCTCATGGAGAACAGCTGAGTGAAGGTGTGGAAGGACAACTCAGAGAAGGGAAGGACCGTCGACGGGAAAATTACGGCGGTACAAAACGCCGTTTTGGAGGACGAACCACCTCAAGAATGGCTCAGTGGGCGCAGATTCAACTCGCTCAATGAGGGTTCGCAAAGTGGTGTCACCGCGTTGCTCATTGGCCGTGTCCATAAGTTGGGAGATGGAGACAACGTATACGTTGTCTCCATCTATAGGGGGAAGCGTCCCCGTCGTCGACGTTGGGCATGTCTGCGGGGTAACGGGACAAGCAGTCGGCGCCGGTGTGCTGGCGCTCCCATTTGTAGACCACCGATTAGGTGCACTCCTGCAGCCGCAAAGCGCATCGTCCAGGCCTCCTTGTGGGGTCTTTTAAGGAAGAAAGCCCACAGAGATCGTTGTAGTCAGTGACCACAACGTTCTCGCATAGATTGCAACATGTGCATTGGTTCTGCTTAGCTTTATTGCCACAGAAATACACCAGGAAAAGTGGGGCGCAACAGCTCGAAGTGCTTTAAAAACGGTGCATGCTTCGAACCACTTCGAACGCCTCCCCTCTTCCCCCCCCCCCGTTTTTTCTGTCGTCGCCCTCCTATTTGCTCTTCTGTTTTTTTTCCTCCTGGTGTTTATTTCCATTTTATTTTCTGTCCATACGGACAAATTCCAAAGTCCCAGACGCCAGGAAACCTTTTTCGGCGCCTCGACCACAAAGGGCAGCGCCACTTCTGTATGCCGCTGTGACGGCGACTAACTACTGACGCTAACGTTCCTTGAAAGTCCAAGCTGCTGCTTTTCAACCACGCTTTCCATAGCCACCAGACTCCGTGTCGCCATCTTAACACCTTCAAAATTACCCGACGTATTGCTGCTATGCTACTCATGTCATTCTTTCAAATCGTTTCTTTTTGTTACTCGTACACTAACCGGCTCTTCTAAAACTACCATCGCACGCCCCCGACGACACCTCAGAAGGCTCCTTCTAACCACTTGTTCCTCCATTATCCCACCCTCCTACGTCGTTTTCATTTTTTTTTCGGCCACCTTCCCGCTTTCGCGCTCCTGTCCCCCTTTCCTAGAAACCACGACTAGGGACGCGAAACGGCAGCGCTCATTTTGTTTTCAGTATCGCCCTTCACAGCCAGCGGCCGCCAACAACGACCGCACGCGATGTCACTCTACTAATCCCTTAAAGATAACCTGACGCAGATGACGAGGCCGTCTTTGACGAAGATAGGTGCTCTTATCGAAACGTTGGCTAGCCTTTGTGAGGTACGTTATCCCTGTTTATAGTCTTTATACCACGTCACTGCATGTAGCATAGAACTGTTGAGATATTTCATCGTTTCCTTTTTTGGGGCGGTGCTGTAGTGCTTCCATGATTTTCCTGCTCCTTGTTGCTTGAACGTTCTTGTGTCAGCCTCAATTTTCCATTTGTGTTGTTGCAGGGCTGGCTTTCTGCATTAAGTGTTTATCTGTCGTGTAGTTACAACAAAGTCAATTTTGTGCATTAAGTATTACAGTGCCTTCTATCGAAGTTGCAATATGGGTACTGCGGCTCGCGTCATTACCTAAATGCCTTTCAGAGCTGACTTTCCCTAAAGTAAACGCTAGGTGCAGAAATGTTTCCCGCGTGCCCCTCAGGGATGAGTTTACCGAAGGTACTTGCTATATGAGGATCCTATAGTCCCGACAGGGCGTAATTGCAGAGACTGCTGAGAGGAAGTCTTACGGGGACAAGTGGAAAAATAAAATGCGCACGTGTATTGCTCTCACAGCAAGGAGATGAAAGTGCAATGTGCAAATGCATACATTATGTTTAATCGAGAACGGATAGGTATTGCTGGAATCAACATGGAACCATGTGTTTCTTTTGTTGGGCAAACTTCCATGCGTACGTGGCATTCCGAGAAATTTTGCATACCATATGATCAAGTAATGTATTCATCTTTGAATTGCCTTGTCCAGCGGAAGAAACAACACGGACGACACCTAAACAGAGCTGTCTCTCAGGTGAATATTTATTGCACACGCCGTATAAGCACGAACGTGAATGCGCGTTCGCAACGAAAATCCAGATAACAACGAAAAAAACAAACAAACATGAAAGGCAACGCAATCTGTGTAGCGCTCATGCGTTTCTTTTTTTTTTTTTGAGAATTCGATTTCGTTATCGTTCAAGAAGATAGACGGCTAGCTGATGCACTTCGTACTGCTTTTTCTAATGCGAAAACTCTCTGGTTGAGAGTCAGCATTCTGCGTTTGCGCTTCTCTGTCCTACGTGTTGTTCGCTGCGCTGCACAAGTCAATTAAAACATTGTATCAAGAGGAACTAGCCCGGCTGACAGTTCTGTCATCTGTAACAAATAGAATACGTCGTCTGTATGCTCCGACGGATACTGCCACGATGGCAGCGTTTGCTTTTGCAACACGTGCTCTCCTTATGGGCCATTGTCCTCGTTATCGGTGCATATACTATGCGCTGTAGGAGCCTTGATTTATGCCCATTAGCTACTGCTCTGTTTGCTGCAATACACATGTTAAACTTTGGCGACGTCAACCGAAGATGAAATATTCATCAAAAATAAACAACGTAATTCAATACACTGCTCCAGCTGCCGGGCTGCAAATGAGCTTCAGAACGGCGGCATCGAAAGTGTGCGGAGCTACGTAGGAAGCTCCTTGGAATACGTTAGATGTGAACAAATTTAAGCTCTGCTCATAACCTCCAACTACATATGTTACACCGATCGCAGACTTACGTCACGTAAGGAATGTCATTGCGCTCTCACCGCAGAAGGATAGCTGTATTTTTTCTCGAAATTATTGTATATAAATCCTGATTCCTAGCGCAGATTCCATGCTCGCTAGTCGTCATTGGTTAGTGACAACACATACATGGCTTGCTCGTCTATTGTATTGCCACGTGCACCTGACACGACGTGCCACGGTCATTAACACGTGGTCATACATCCCCGGGCCTTAATGTCAGCGATTTGCATATTCATTAAAAAAAACCGCAAGGGTCGGCTATTAGGACATACTTATTCGATTGGTGTATATTAAATGGCACGTGTAAGTACTAGACCGCGACGTGGTCTGATGAATTTTATTTCGTTCTTTATAGAAATATATAGGCGATATCGGTCAAGAAGTATTCTTGGGCTTAATTAGTTCATATTGGTAGTAAAACAGCGCCTCAGAACACAAGGGACCGGAAGAACAAGAACGACACGTACACAGGGCGCGATAACAACTGAAGGTTTATTCACTGGATGAGCGGGACAAGTACTGGTCGAATATGAATAAACCGAAGATAGGAAAGTATAAGAGACAGGAAGGAGCATCACGTGGTCAAGCCTATACTGCGCGTGGTAAACGGTTCCTGTAAGGAATCTGACGTCTTTCTCTGAGAGCATGACGAACGGCTTGCTGACGCAAGAATCACCCAGCTTTCTTATCTCTAGGGCTTCAACGATCCCCCCTGTTTGAGTATTTGTTGATTTGGACATGATGCCAGTTCTTTTTCCAATAATGATGCGCAGCCGCAGTCCCTACAATGAGTGCCTAGATACGCTGGTATTATTTTTGTTTTGTTGTGCCGATGTTCTTTCAATCTGTCATTTAGGCACTTTCCCGTTTGACCTATGTATCACGCGCCGCAGTAAAAAAAAATTGCGTAGACCACGTTTTGAACGCACCATACAGTCTTATCGCGACGATTGTTAGTGCAGACAGATTCCCTATTTCCTTTATTAACCGCTCTGCACATTTTGGTATCTTGGCGGTTGCGGTAAAAACAACCTATACTTCCGTCCTTTACGCCACTTTCTTCGGCTTATGCGAAACGGAAAGTATGTAAGGAATAAAGGATACAATCTTTGTAGCTTCTTGTGCTCCCGCATGGTTGGCGTTAGTGCGTTGCTTCGTTTGCTTGGTATCTTTTCTGCAACTGCAGAGAGTACTGTTCGCGGGTACCCCGCTTCAGTTAGGCGACTCACTTGCACTTGCAAGGTGAATAATCTACCCCAGCCGCAGAACAACACAATTATTAGAGCTCAATAATGTTTTCACTCACTCACTCACTCACTCACTCACTCACTCACTCACTCACTCACTCACTCACTCACTCACTCACTCACTCACTCACTCACTCACTCACTCACTCACTCACTCACTCACTCGCGTAAGAAAAATGTTACGAAAAAAAGTTCACCGGCAATAACGATACTCCATAATGCGAAATTTGAGTGCAGCTCATATGGGCTTTCATTTCGCGATATATTGGCGAAACGGGCGCAGGAACGGGCGCCAAAGAGCTACGCTCTAAAAAGCGCATTCATAAAGCTAGAACCATTGGTGAAATTGACTAGCTTGCTATGCCCGCCGCTGCAGAGATGTGCGTTGTGAAAAAGTAGTTTGATGATTGGAAAATGTAGAGAGGTCGGCCGGAAGAAAGAGCATCTGGCCTGCTAGTCTACGTAAGGGAAGGGGAAGAGGGCAAGAAGAAGGGTCACAAGAGGGGGGTGATAATAGGAGGAACGAGGTGAACGACACATTGCATAAATGTTATCACTAGCGTGAGTCCAGGCCCGTGTCGCCTAAGAAACGTGAAAGAGCACGCATTGTCTCCATCGTCTGCCAACACTGGCCATGCGCCTAGCAAGAGGTCTTCCGACAGTGGTCCATTGTGTAAATGTCTCAATGTATCTGCTAATGTCAGTCTTTCTCGCGCATACTCGGGGCACACCACAAGCACATGTTCTATAGTTTCTACAGCGCCACACACTGAACAGTCCGGAGAGTCTGTCCGTCCAATGATGTGCAAATATTTGCACGTGAAGGCGACGCCTAATCGAAGTCTGTGTATCAGGCAGGTATGAGAGGGTGGAATTCCACGCAGAACAGGAAATTGCATATCGGGATCCATCCTTTTAAGGCGGACGTGACGAGCGTGTGGCTGGGCCCAGTATCTTCTCGTCACACTGCTCATTAATTCCGACAGGAGGCATGTGATGTCCGGTCTGGAGAATGGCACCATAGTTCGCATTGCTGGCACCATTGCTGTGGGGGCGCCTTGCTGCAGCATCGGCCATCTCATTACCGTTGAGCCCACAGTGTCCCGGGATCCAACGGAGCACTATGCGGTGGTGTTTTTCTTGAGCGCATGAAAGTGGCTCGGTGATCTGCAGTGCCAGAACTTGATACGCGGTGTGCCGCATCCCAAAATTTACAGCGCGGCTTTTGAGTCCGTGAAAGTGCACCGCTCTTGACGTCTTTCCCCGCAGATGTGGCGAATCGCTTACCGAATAGCTACAAGCTCTGCAGCGGTTGGTGTAGAATTATGATCTAGTACAAAACCTCAAGTCATCTGTTGGGCTGGTATCTCCACAGCTGCTGTCGACGCCTTTGGTGACGCGGAGCCGTCTGCGTAAACATGAACATATGTCTGGTATTCTGACTAGATGTATTCCAGAGCAAGTTTTTGTAGTCCGCTAACGGGAACCAGTGATTTCTTTAGTATGACGGGGACATGCACACATACGGAAAGTTGAACCATCACCCACGGTGGTGTGACGGGGTGATGTAGAAGGGCATGATGTTATGTGGGTTAGATGGCAGCGGAGTGCACTGGTGAAACTTCTGTCCGGCCTCTCATGTAGAACCGACGTCAATGGATGGCAATGGTGTCGTTTCAGTAAGCGTAAATATACGCGAAGTGGTTCGTGGGACAGGTATACCGATAATGGGCATACGTGGGCTTCCTCAATTGTGCCTTTGTTGGAGGCCCGCCGTGGCAAACCGAGGCATATTTTGAGTGCCTGTCGACAAAGGTGTGTACGCAATGGTAGCACAGGTGCGAACTTCAGTAGTTCCGCTATTAGTAAGCGTAAGTCAACTCACAAACCCAAACAGCCGTCGCAGCTGTCGACACTGAAAGTAATTTGTGCAACATTTCGGTAGCAGTCTTACAAACCTTCCAGTTTTGCGGATGTTAGGCTATTAAGCGTTGGAACGTGCAGTTGCGGCACATTGGCTAGAGGCCACAACTGAAAGTCGTGGATGGTGCGTGCTTTCATCTTTCTGGCGCGCTCTGATTAGTCCTCTCACAGTGAATTGGGCAGTTTTAGTGCATAATTGCGTTAGGCGTGCGCTGCCGTCGAAGGCAGCACCACCAATGCTGTGCTTCGGACTTCCAACTTTATGTCTGATAGGCTCTGTTTATGTATGCGCGCAATAGATTGACTTTTCATACTCGCCGTGGCAGACAAACGTGTGGTATCTGTCCCTGACAACCGTCAAGCTTGTCATTGATATGTTCTGAGCATTTCTACACTTTACATTGTCTTCTAGTTCGAGCTTTCCCTCTCTGGTAGGGCTCCGTATGATTATTTTTCAGACCGTTTGGAGGGTGTAATTTTTTCATGCGAGTAGAAACAACAACAAAAAAATCGCTGAACTTTTTTGTTAAACAAAGCTCGTTGCTGCTGGAGAATTCGCTGTCGTCTTCCGTGATGCTAGCCTGAGCCTTCTGTTATATTTCTCATAGTTTCAATTCAGCACTCAAAGTGGCGAATTGTTTGTACCCATGGTTTTGCTAACCCTATGGTCTACGATGTGAGCGAGCCTATGCGCACGGCAGGCAGCAATCATGCCTATGATATCAAGGGGGACGTCAGTACGATGAAATATATATTGAAAAACGGCAAGTTAAATTATATGACAATTTATACGACTACCACATGGACTTCCCGAACAAGCGTGATGCTTCGAAATGAAGTATACCTCATTAACGGAACGAATGATCACCGCATTAGCCCTCTTGTAGGTAATCGTATGGAAAGAAGGCGTACGATTACTCTTCTGCGTGGGTAAGGACTTTCGAGCAGACAACACCTGTCTAGTTTGTCTATACTTCTCGATTCTAATGGACTACAAATATTTATCCCTCCAGAAGCGTCAGCGGGGTGTCGTCAAAAAGCGGCATGCGATGGCGATCATTTTTTAGTCTTAAGAATTTTTTTTAAAAATCGCATGTGTCAGATAACAATTATTGTCCCCGAGTTGGATTATTTGAAGAGAACAATTTTACTGACACGAGAAATCAAAACACATATTCAAGTAATAAACAAAAACTCAGTCATTAACATTTCAATTAGTTACGTTATTGGACATATTTCTATTTGCGAGTTGTAGCCGGGGAGTTTGCAAGTCTTAGCCACTTGAAATGTATTTCGAGCATGAAAGTACGTTTTGAGCTTGTTAAGTACGTAAATATGTGTTTTGATCTCATGTCAAAGCAATATCTGCGTCTCTGAATATTCCAGCTCAAGGACTAAAGATCTAAGCATTGAATTGAACGGAAAACTATGTTGTCTACCGTAGGTGATTTCTGAAAATTTTATAAAACATAAATGTCACATCAAGCCTGCCTTTCATTCGTCCTAACTGTTAACTTGGGTTCGGTGTAAAAAGAAGTACACTTTTTTGGGTATCGCCTCATATCGCGGCACTAATGCGTTTTGTAAGAGACGTATATTTTTTAAATTTCCTAATGTATTTATTTAGCGTTGCACTGAAGATGTGCACTCACCGCCTTTGAGAATGTTTAGGTATGTCCCATGAATTTAGTGAAGCTTCGGTTATGTCTCGTCCATAGGCTGGCTGAACACACACACACACACACAAACACACACACACACACACACACACACACACATATATATATATATATATATATATATATATATATATATATATATATATATATATATATATATATATATATTTATATATATATATATATCAGAATCAGCCTTTATTTTCGTCTTTCCAGTGACGTACATCACTAGAGACACTTAATTATTGGTAAGAAAGTGCGCAGTGTGACGCTTACAAATACTCCATTACGTACTTATTTTGCATGCGTAAAGCAAGTAACAACGCTACGGGAAGACCAGACGACAAAGAAAAGTGACAGCAGACGACAGCCATTAGTGGTCTATTAATGTTACAGAGTGGCTGCTAAGAGAAAGGAAGCGCTGTTGAGGAAGGCAGCAAATGAGGTGGCGTGATTAAATGAGTAAAATGCAGGCACAACTTGGAATCAGCTGGTGCACGCTAATTGAAGATAGCTAGGGAAGGCCTTCGTCTTGCAGGGGACATAAAAGTAGGCTGAAGACGTTTGAAAACGTGCAAAATTTGTCGGGTATATTAACGCAGGCTTGTTCTGAAACCCCAGTTCGATTCCTGCTGCCACTCCGCATTAGCATGTTTACAGAACGGCGTCTGGCGCCGCTAGGATTCCGGCCCCGCTATCTCGGCCTCGTACTCTATGTGCACTGACGGTTCCGAACAAAGTGCTCCAGTGTAGCAAGATACACGACTTGAACAGAACTGATCAGATAACAGCTCTAATGTTCACCCATTGCGTGTTTTGCGTGCGGCGCTGAACAGTGCTCTGATTGGCTCTTGAATGTGTGTTCCTTTGAAGCTAGTGGATTTATCGAACGCTGGCA
This sequence comes from Dermacentor variabilis, assembly GCF_050947875.1. Taxonomy (NCBI): domain Eukaryota; kingdom Metazoa; phylum Arthropoda; class Arachnida; order Ixodida; family Ixodidae; genus Dermacentor; species Dermacentor variabilis. The sequence goes on along the minus strand of NC_134578.1, from coordinate 99,187,959 downwards.
CTAATCATTGTAGTGATGTTGACTGATTAACCTTGACTTCTATGAGGTACCACTGGGGCTATGAGAGGCACTGTGGTTAGGGACTTAATACCTTGACGTGAGTAACCTATGATATATTACGGGGCCAATATTTCCATTCTGGGTCCTGAGTTCAAGTGCCTTAATTAAATCTATCCGAATTAACCGTACCTTAATTAACTTCGCCGTAGATAACACCAAAGGTCGTGAGTTCGACTCCCACAAGAAGTCGTGGGTGCGACTCTCGACCTTCACGATGTCAATTGGGATACAACTTGGAGATATGTCTGGTTCGCTCATATCTCCAAGTGCGTTTGACTCCCACTAAAGGTCCGTACCCGAGCACACGAGGGTTGGACCCTCCCGCGTGTAGCCGTGCGCGGCTCAGCCGTGTCCGGGGAAAAGGGGATCCTGGGGGTTGAGCCGATGCTGGGTGTTCGGACCTTTAAGGCCCCCCGGCGGAGGCAACACACCCCTTTGGCCTCTGCTTCACGTAGACGGCACCCCCGGACTGACCCACCCGGGGGAAATCGGTAGTTGCCTTTTCCTGTCTCTCTCCCTATTACCTTCGTCTTTCCCTTACTTTCCGCCTTTCCTGTCTCCTTCTCATTTCTTTATTACTTCCGACCTTCCTGGCAGCAAGGGTTAACCTTGTGTGAGTAGCCAACCTTGGTTATGTCATATTGGGTTATAGTGGCAACGTACAGCTGGCGTTTGCAGGCCCTGTTTTTCAGGCCCTGCAGCGTCCCCTTGTTGGACTCCATGGTGGGTGGCTGGCGTTGCTGCCGAAAACTACACGTCCACACATGGCTACTTCCTTCCCTTCACTACCTGATCGCCCTCAGAAAAGAGGGCGCACCGATGAAGTCTTTCAATTTTTTGGCCGCCAAAAAGAATCGTTCCCGCGTTTCCATGTTATCCATTCTGCAAAACCAGATAAACCAGTAAGAACTATCTCACCCTTCCTTGTTTCGAAGTCATTGACCGAAGCCTTTGGTCCTTGATATAAGGCGTCGAGGATGGCAAGCGGGGATCTCCTCTTGGAGCTCCGCGATAAAAAACAATATGAAAAATTGTCTACACTAGTGTCATTTGGGGAAACCGAAATAATTATAACCCCGCACCGCACGATGAACACCACCCGTGGTGTTGTCTCTGACGATGACTTGATGGAGCTCACTGAGGCTGAACTCTTGGAGGGCTTCAGTGACCAGAATGTTATAAATGTTAAACGAATTAAGATGAGGCGAGATGGAAAAGAGATCAAGACGAAACACCTGATACTCACTTTCGGCTCAAGTGTCCTTCCCGAGTCCATCGAGGCTGGTTATATCAAACTTCGTGTTCGACCATACGTTCCCAATCCTCTCAGATGCTTTAAGTGCCAACGTTTCGGCCACAGTTCACAGAACTGTCGAGGCCGGCTGACTTGTGCCAAGTGCAGTGAAAATGAACATTCCTCCGAAACGTGCCATAACACCCCACACTGTGTCAACTGTGATGGCGAGCATGCCGCATACTCGCGCGCCTGCCCGTCCTGGAAAAAAGAAAAAGAAATTGTGACCATAAAAGTAAAAGAAAATATCACTTTCAAAGAGGCACGGAGGCGGGTGTCATACCTGTCTAAGAGCAGCTTTGCCGATGTGGCGCGTAAGGGGGCAGCGTCACAACGGCCTCCGGCGGCTGTCCGACCCACAAGCAGTGAGTCGGCAGTTACGCCATCTGCCCCCGCGGCGGTCGCAGCTAGCGCTGCTCCGTCAACAGAGCAGGGGGGACCATCGACCCCGAAGGTGGGCGCAGCAGAGGGTGCCCCAATCTCCCCGGCCCCTCCCAGCGCTGGCAACAAGCCGGCGCAGCCAAATCCCGCAGGGTGCCCCATCGACCTCCGGGCTGGTGGGCGCAGGGGTCTTGCCCTCCAAGGCGGGACCCTCTCGGGAAACTTCTCGCTCGCAAGAGCAGGTGTCCGGCGCCTCACAAGAGGCAATGGACACTACACCTATTCTCAAGGCGCACCAAGCGCCTAAGGAGCGGCGAGGCTCCCTCGAACGCTCCAGAAAGGGCAGAACCCCCGTTACAGGGCCTCGAAAGAGCTCTGTAACCTAAGCGGCATCACCTCAATTTCCGTAAACACAGCACAAATTTTTCTTTAAATATGGATACACAAATCATTCAATGGAATGTCAGAGGTCTTCTTAGGAATCTCGATGATGTGCAAGAACTTATCCATAAACACAATCCGAAAGTGCTGTGTTTACAGGAAACACACTTAAAACCAAAACACACAAATTTTCTTCGACAACATGTTACTATTCGCAAAGATCGCGATGATGCTCTCGCATCATCGGGCGGTGTTGCAATTATAATTCAAAAAAGCATAGCCTGTCAACGTTTGCAGCTACGAACGGCCCTTGAGGCAGTGGCGGTTCGAGTCATTCTGCTAAACAAGCTTATCACTATTTGCTCACTTTATATACCCCCACATTATAAACTAAGCAAACATGAATTTCAGTCCTTTATTGATGAATTGCCAGAACCCTACGTTGTTCTTGGCGATTTCAATGCACATAACTACCTGTGGGGCGACCCTCGTATAGATGCGCGAGGACGTCTTCTCGAACAGTTCCTCTTTTCTTCTGGTGCTTGTCTGTTGAATAAAAAGGAACACACATATTACTCTCTTGCAAATAGAACCTATTCTTCCATAGACCTAAGCATAGTCTCCCCGTCTGTACTGCCTGAACTTGAATGGGAAGTTACCGACAACCCTTACGGCAGCGACCACTTCCCTATACTGCTAAGATCACCGAAAGAAAATGAATATCCACCACACGCTCCTAGATGGAAGGTTGAGACAGCTGATTGGGAGAAATTTCGATCTCTGTCTAGTATCTCATGGGCTGACTTGTCTCCGTTAGGAATTGATGCTGCAGTCGAGTTCTTTACAGCATTCATAATAGATGTCACATCTAAATGCATATCCGAAGTGAGTGGTCTGGCATGCAAACGACGTGTGCCGTGGTGGAACAGCGAATGTAGGATCGCCCGTAAGAATCAGAACAAGGCGTGGGGGTTGCTACGCGCTTCTCCCACTGCAGAGAATCTTATGAACTTTAAAAAAATAAAGTCCCAAGGCAGGCGAACCCGCCGACAGGCCAGAAGAGAAAGCTGGCACAAGTTTTTATCAAGTATTAACTCGTTTAGGGATGAGGCCAAAGCCTGGAACAGAGTAAATAGGATTAGAGGGCGGCAAACACATTCACTCCCCCTGGTAAACACACAGGGAGATACACTGCAAGACCAGGCCGACTCACTTGGGGAATATTTTGAGAGCGTGTCAAGTCCAACAAATTACACACAATCCTTTCTCAAACACAAAGAAACAGAAGAACGTAAGCCATTACCAAGAAAAGGTCGAGAGAATGAGCCTTCCAACCGTCCCTTTAGCATTGCCGAGCTAGGAGCTGCCTTGATCACATGCAAGAGCTCTTCACCAGGACCTGACAGAATTATGTACGACATAATTAAGAACGTACACACTGATACACAATTGACTTTACTTGCACTTTTTAACACTATTTGGGCTGCTGGATATCTTCCACTTGCATGGAGAGAAGCGATTGTAATTCCCATTCTGAAGCAAGGTAAAGATCCTTCGTTGGCGTCAAGTTACCGCCCGATAGCCCTCACAAGTTGCATTTGTAAGCTGTTTGAGAAAATGGTTAATCGGCGACTCATACATTTCCTGGAATTAAACCAAATGCTTGATCCCTTTCAGTGTGGCTTCAGGGAAGGGCGGGCTACAATTGATCACCTTGTGCGCATTGAGGGAAACACTCGCGACGCCTTTCTACATAAGCAATATTTCCTATCCGTGTTCCTCGATATGGAGAAGGCGTACGACACAGCGTGGCGCTACGGAATCTTGAGAGACTTGTCGGGAATGGGCATCCGTGGCAATATGCTCGCCCTAATAGAAAGCTATTTGTCCAACCGTACCTTCCGAGTAAAAGTCGGTAATGCACTGTCACGTCCTTTTACGCAGGAAACTGGTGTACCTCAGGGAGGTGTGCTCAGCTGCACTCTTTTCATTGTTAAGATGAACACACTACGTGCTTCACTGCCACCGGCCATTTTTTATTCCGTATACGTCGATGATATACAAATAGGCTTTAAATCCTGCAACCTCGCAGTATGCGAGAGACAGTTACAGCAGGGCCTGAACAAGGTTTGCAAGTGGGCTGACGAAAACGGATTTAAGATCAACCCCCACAAAAGCTCTTGTGTTCTTTTTACTAGAAAGAGAGGCCTGGTTCCAGATCCGTGTGTTCAACTGTGTGGACATCAAATACCCATAAACAAAGAACACAAATTTTTAGGTATTATACTAGACTCCAAGCTCACTTTTATACAGCACATTAAATATCTTAAAGAAAAATGTCTAAGGACAATGAACTTGCTTAAAGTTCTATCCCACTCAACATGGGGTAGCGACAGGAAGTGTCTGATGAATGTTTATAAGAGCCTAATTCGATCACGATTGGACTATGGTGCCGTCGTATATAACTCTGCCGCTCCGAGCGCACTAAAGATCCTAGATCCTATCCACCATCTAGGTATCCGCTTAGCCACTGGTGCTTTCAGAACAAGCCCGATTGAAAGCTTATACGCGGAATCAAATGAATGGTCGCTCCATCTACAGAGAACTTACATCAGCCAAACATATTTTCTGAAAGTCCACTCAAATCCTCAACATCCATGTTTTAACACTGTTAACGATATGACCTGCACTACACTATTCCATAATCGTCCTTCTGTAAGAAAGCCTTTCTCGCTTCGAGTGAGGGAGCTTAGTGATGAGATACATGTCCCACTCCCCGAGCTTCGCCTAATGCATCCAGCCAAGCTGCTACCTCCTTGGGAGTGGCAGCTGATACAATGCGACACATCTTTCATTCAAGTTACAAAGCACGCTCCTGAGGCCGAAATCAGAATGCATTTCCTAGAACTCCAGCACAAGTATTCCTGTGCAGAGTTCTACACAGACGCTTCGAAGTCAAATGCCGGGGTATCCTATGCAGCCGTCGGCCCATCCTTCTCGGAATCCGACGTACTGCATCCGGAAACAAGCATATTTACGGCTGAGGCCTACGCATTACTTTCTGCTGTGAAGCATATAAGAAAATCAAAACTTCCAAAAGCAGCGATCTATACAGACTCTCTAAGCGTCGTGAAGGCCTTGATGTCAGTCTATACACACAAAAATCCTGTACTTAGTGAACTCTACACCGTCTTGTGTAAAGCGTACATATCTAACCAGCGTATCATTATATGCTGGGTGCCTGGCCACAGGAGCATTGAGGGTAACGTTCTGGCGGACGAGATGGCCACGTCCATCGCATCGCGAGCCGCTAATCCTACCGCTGAGGTGCCTGTCACAGATCTGAGGCCTTTCTTGCGAAGGAAGCTGCGAGCCCACTGGCAACACATATGGGATGCGGAAACAAATAATAAGCTGCACCTGATAAAACCGCAGTTAGGATTCTGGCCCTCTACTACAAAATCGCGCCGAACAGATGTCCTATTCTGTCGTCTCAGAATAGGACACACGTTTGGCGCCCATAATTTTCTACTCACCGGAAGTGAGCCTCCAACTTGTGGTAGATGCGGGGAGAGGCTGACCGTACTCCACGTCCTTCTGGAGTGTCGGGAAGCCGAATCTGAAAGAATGAAACATTTTTCCTTAGCTTACAGACAGCACATCCCTCTTCATCCAGTAATGTTCCTCGGCCCAGAACCGCTTTTTAACACGGACACAGTCCTAGGTTTTCTGAGAGATGTGGTCCTACATGTTATTAGCCCCATGCATTCCTAGCGCTTCCTCTCTTTAGAGGATGCCGCTGGGATAGTTGTACGGTATAGCACATGCCTCCAGACCCTTGTGTTTCAAGGGCTCTAAGGAGGCAGTAGTGCTCTAGCATTTATTATAATCTGATATATTTTACCTATTGTATCATTCTTTTTAAGTGCATCGAAATGTTCATAGTACAGGTCATATCTCATCGCCATAATTTTATTACACAGATTTTACGCACTGTAGAGCGTATATTTTAAGGCCCCTTTACAGCCACGTCACACCAATTTCATAGTAATCATAGTTACACTGCACACCCACTACCACAGACATGGCGCTCTTTGGCCATTCCTGGCCTTTGCGCCATAAAACCCCATACATCATCATCATCATCATCATCCCACTAAAGGTCGTGGGTTCGAGTATCTTAACGCTATGTTAACCCATTAGCGCCCAGTGTACCTTTAAGTGTACAGTACCATTTTGATTTGTAAATAATTAAAGACGAAACACACAGTGTTCCTTGGTACGCCATTTTGCTAAGCGCCCTGCGAAGACGACCGCATGGTAGTTTTTTTTTGTCAGCTGCATGATGCATTAAAGTGGATGAAAAAACAACTTGCCGCAGGTGGAAACCGAACACACAACCTTCGCATGCGAAGGTTGTGGGTTCGGTTCCCACCTGAGCAAAGTTGTTTTTTCATCCACTTTAATTTCCATTAATTTATCGTTTATTTCATTTATTAAGCACAAGTAATTTCCCCTATGTCGTCCTTGGTCTCAGTGTTTGTTGGCTTCTTATGATATGACTAAATAAATCGTGCCCCTCGGTTAACCCCCTTTCCTCTCGTTCGTTTTGCTAATAGAAGCTTATGAGAACTTGCGCAGAATTTCGTTTGACTCTTCGCTGCAAGCCTTTTTGTTTGTGGAAGTTCCAAAATATAGCATGTAAATATCAGGACCTATACGAGATTTTGCTCCCATAAAGGCCCAGCGTACTTTATAAAATTCATTGTCGCAGCGTTTCAAACAATAAAGCGCCACTCACAAAACATTCAGAATGCATTTACAGTGTGAAAATATCGTCGGACACGAAAAATCAACGAAATACTCGTGTGAAAATTTTCTTCGGCCTTAATGGTAACTTCGCCTTAATTAATACCAAAGGTAGTGGCTTCAACTATTGACCTTCACGATGTCAATTTGAATCGAACATGGAGATATGGCCAGACCGCGCATATATTTGCAGAGTACCATGTAGGCGAACACTGCTACGTCAGCAAAGCTCTCTGCTTTGCCGCGGAGAAAATAACATACACAGAGAAACAGAAAATATAAAGAGGAACAAGAATAAGGCATTATTGTCTTCTCTCCTTGGCTTCTACAAATTCGTTTGCGTCAAAGGCGCTGTGAGTATCTTTGCAGAAGAGGACATCATATGAGATGCGTAGTTTCCAAGCGCTGTGACGTATGTTCAAATGGTATGTTCTTCTCATTACCAGGGCATATATTATGTACTCGGTGACAGACAATCAGACACACGGTAGCTGTTGCACGGCTACAAACGACATTGAAAAAGCACAAGACGAGCCCATCCACCTTTAGTTGCCATTTGAATTCGTATTTTGGCTTTAGGGTCAGGGGAGAAGATGGCACATCTGGGCATATTCCTTGCAACGTTCACCATCTGGCTGTCAGCAAATGCAGGTAAGATATGGCTACGTACGTCTACAAATCAAGGACACTGTAAATAGGCATAACCTACTGTAGGGCAGGAGCGTGAACATTGCTAATGGAAATTTCAGGGAGCAAGAACTGAACTTGATTACACTACTTCGGTTGCTTTCAATACTGAAATACTTGTTTAACGTCTGATATTATTAAAGGTGAGACAAGCTTAATATCAGTGCACATATATACTGTAGCGCCCAGTGGAAAATATTTTCTGTGTTATAAACTCTTCTTCTTGTTCTTTTTTTAGTTCCCCAAGAGAAATAAAACTGAGGTGCCAGTTTATATATCCGGACAAGCGCCCGCTTCAGCTTCTAGATATTGTACAACCCGCTACCATGTTCGGCTAAAGAAATGGTTGAAACGAGCAAGAAAAAGAAAGTCACACAGAAGCAACTCCGGGAGTTGTCTCAGTATGCACAATCACAGCGCCTCTTTCTAGTCTCCACAAAGCCCAGTGTCATTATGAATGTTAAATAACATGACTTTACTCAGTCCCTCAGCACTCAAATAAAGTTCTTCTCATGTCATGTCATTTACCAGTATAAATGACAGCGCTGCAGGGACACGCACTGGTGCGGGCGGCAGTGCATTGATAACCGAAGCAAAGTGCTGCAGGTGGCTGTGCCAGGTGCGCTGATGGCATGCCGATCATTACAAGTCGTTATCGCTCTTTAGCGCCTGATCCATCCGCGTCAAACCATTAGGAACCGTGATCAACCGTACTCCGGCGCCGGCTGCTATGACGCGGCTGCGCGGTCATTATCTTGAAAGCCACCTGCAATGTGGTGAGTGCGGCGAGTGTTGATAGCTTCGTAAGCGCTGTGTTCTCGCCGCTTAGTTCGCGTCGAAGCGAGAGGCAGCACGAAGTTGAATTCGCTCGCTTGTGCGGGCCTTATCTTGATAGCGATCGTCTTACGGGACGGATGGACGGTTTTCCTCGTTGGGTAAGCATACAATTGCTTACGCATACAGCTAAAGTTTAGGGTTATTTCATTCCTGAACCAAGTTTGGTGTCCGCAGAAGCCAAGGCTGGTGAGCAATAACAGGAACAAGGAAACTAATCAGGAAGACGCGTGCAAGTTGCGCACAGAGAGGGCACTAGCAGCGTTTTCTCCTTTAGGAGTCCCTGCGAATTGTACTTCCTCTGGCAGCGCTACATAACGCGGTACCTTGAGCTCTTGCCGTTTGCGCGATGTTTTTCACATGGAAGATTCATGGCAGGCTGTCGAAAAAGCGTTAAATTATTTGCCGCTTTGCATGTTAGAAATATAAGGTCTCTTCATAATTGCAAGGTTTGCCCAACGGCATAAACTACTAAATATACAATATAAGATGTACAGCTGTTCAGACTTTCTCTAGCGTCCGCATGATCAGGACAAATAGCAGATGTCGCGTTTTATTAGTCAATAAATATTGGTACAACGATTCTGCGACGGTCGTGAATCTTTGAATGTCAACGAGCGCGTCAGTCATCTGAAGAACCGAGCTGCCGCGAGCTGAAATAAAGCCGAAGAATTATGAATTGTCCATGCATGCCAAGTCTGCGTCCTTAAGCGTTTCGTAAATAAGCATTTTGCTCCCGGCTTCCCCGTGTTTTTCTTGTCAATCGAGTGTCATGGCAAAGTTGGACGATATCGGCTTACGTCGCGTATAGGCGAAGGAAGGGAAGTTCCACATTAACCACTACAGATGTTATGTAAACGTGACCTAAGAAATACAGTGTGTTGTTACACTGCTGGAATGCTAATCACATTACCATCGACAATCACCGTGATATGCCGTTCTGCTGTAATTTCATTTAGATAAGGCAACCAAAAAGCTATAAAGGCAGTAATTGGTTATCCACAATCTAAGGAGCGATACGGACGAGACACTAAAAAGGTGCAGCACTAACTTTCAACTGAATTTCAACTGACTCCCTCGCACTCTCCGTACATCATGCTGTAATTTACAAACTTACAATTACTTACAAGAAACACTCAGAAATTCGATTTCTTTCTTTATCAGCGGATCAGCCGTGTTGATATGGTTCTTAGTTTCCAATTAGATAAACGAGGCTCTGCGTATGAGCTCACACTTGAGGTTATCATGCGCCTGCTTTAGTTACGTGGCATATTAAAATAGCGGGGAGTAAGAAATAGTGGATGGATTTAAAGTGCGAAACCCCCAGTCTTTGTAAGAGGCACGCCGTAGTGGTTGGCTCCTGAATAATTTTGACCACTTGGGGTTAACTTGCGTTTAAATCTAAGATCACTAGGGTTTTAGCATTTCCCCTGCTTCTAAAGGAGGCCGCCGCTAGACGGGATTCGATCAGCGACCTCGATCTCAGTAGCGCAATGCCATGGCGAGTCAGCTACCGTCGCAGGACACCTTGACGCAAGTTGCATTGGTTCCAATAGATTTCGAGGTGTCATATCGAGCAAGTTACTACGGCAAGATTCTACTCACGTGAGCTCTCACTTAAGTGAAACATGGCTAGCTGAGCTTCGCTATCATGAAAAATTGCGGAGCTTTTCTGACAAGAAGTGCAATGTTCTCTTTTACAAGGAACGAACCAAGAGGACTACGCTCAGAAGCGGAGCGGAGAGCGCTGCCTTCGCAGGGATAACCGTACGTGTAATGACCTGAAAGCTAGCTATCCGAACGTCACATACATGTTCGCCTATGATGAAGATACCGGAAAATGCAAAGACTTCGGATGGGAATATTTTTCTTATGGTGGAGCCTGCGGAGCTTTCTTCGACTTCTTCTACTGCCACAACACCTGCACACCACGTGAGTTGTACTTGGAGAGTCGTTTTGTTTATTAATGTTGGCAGTAGGGCTACCCTAATTTATGAGCAACAGCATTTATGCCCCATACTTAAAAGGAACCCGCACAAGTAAATCAACGTGCAATTTTTGCGTGACACGTGGACTTCGCACGCCTGATCATGCATGTTTATAGCGTACTGGACTGGACGATGTGTACACTCAATGGTTCTTGTGTAGAAGTGTGGCTCGCGCCAATTATGAATTGCGTGCAACCTACGGGAACATACAGCACAATTAATCTGTAATTGAAACTTCTTTGCACTTCATAGGGCCTTCCTAATGCCTGCGTTAAGTGCACCTCTTGAGTTAAACTTTAACCTGCAACGGGAATTCGGTCCATGGGTTGTTGCCGCCCGTGCATCCGGCGCTACCACAGCAGTTTTAACTTTTCTACAGGACACTGATCTCACCGAAACAATTGATTTCCGAATGCTGCGTTGTTTGCGCGTAAAGTGTCGTATGTCTATGTATATGTCAAATCATTTACCATCGAGTTCACCTCGAGCTTGCTGGGCGGTCTACAACCTCCTTAGTTCTATGAAAGGGCTATCTCGCTTGTAAATTCAATAAAAAGTGCGTAAACTATACATTGTAACAAGAATCTAAGTCACGGCTACAACAGGTGGATTAATTGTGCTTGTTATAGTTATGTTACGAACAGCTGTATTCGCCGAGCAACTTCAGTTTTCATTATTGCAGTCTCGGAGATCGCGCTACTACCTAGCCATACGTTGTTTAGCGGCAAAGTAGCGGGCAAACCGATTTCCTTCTGAAAGACGAAGAGCTTGAGCGTAGCTGTTCGATGCAGGCAAAATGAAGAAGGGTTTGCGGTTTAGAACGTGAAAAGCGCATTCGTAGATTTATTAGCAGCCCAGCCGATGGCTAACCAATGGTGTTGGCCATCAGTTTTTTCTTCTCCGAAGCACATGATCGGCAAGAATGCGGAGCGCAGAGATCACGGATTCTGCCGCACAAAGGATCGCTCGACGATTCTAAGTTAGGCTTGTTGGTTTACGTTCAGCATGCGCATAAATATAAAAAAACTCGTTTCTGCTACACATTTCATTGCCGCATCGACTGCCAACTACTCCCAGGAAAATAATTGAGCCATCCGTAATTTTATTCTACAGCACCGCAATCCCTCGCAGCCATATTTATAGCAATTGCATAGGAAAATTGGGGACGCAAAAGGATAGACAGTTGGGCGAGTTGGTACGGTAACATGATTTTGGCTTCTAGCGCGAAGTGAAACACGGACACAGAAAGGAGCAGACAGGACGAGCGCTAACTCTGAACTAAATTTTTATTAAAACGAAGAACATATATATATAGGTGATTGCAAAAACCGTAGCATAAGAACATGACAAGGTAAAAAGGACCAGTTAAACATATCAGGGGGTATGGAAGTCAAAGAACAAAAATTACTTCAGATTAGTACACGTATTGCGAAGGTACTGAAATTCGCAATCTAACAAAGACAACGAAGGATGACTGACGCAAGTGTCTCCTAATCTTTTTATGTGGAATGCCTCGATAATTTCCCACGTGGTTTGGCATCTGTGTCTAGAAAGAATTTTTGTGTCTTCAAAGAAAGGTTTGCAACCACAACCGAAACAATGTGCCGCTAAATGTGATGCATTAGGGTTGGTTAGACTAAAAGAACACAAACATTCGCTTATGGTAATGCACCTGCCACTCTGTCCAATGTAAGCTTTCCCACACTCGAGTGGAATCTGATAAACTATACCCGTGTCGCAAGGCACTAAAGGGGACACATGTTTAACTCCGCAATCATCTTTTCTTTTTTTTGCCTTCCTGTTCAAGTCTCCTATTTATCAAAGGGCACATGTTAGACAACTTGCGTGGGGCCGAGAAAACGGTACTAACGTCATACCTATTGGACACATTCCTTAAACCATGGGATAATCTATGTATGTAGGGTACTACAACAAACTTTGTTTCTTTTTTCTGTTTTTCTTGTTTCTTACCCGTTTTATAAGTTTTTCGCAGGTTAGTGATAATAAATGCACGGGATAGCTAGCCTTTCCAAGCCTTTCTATCTGTTGTGAAAAACTTTGTTGCATATTGTGCGGACATGACTTAGTAATGGCAGACCTAAGAGTTGAATAAGCTATCCCCTGTTTAACAGGTTTAGAATGGCACGAAGAGAATTCTAGCAGTGGCTTCTTGGCCCTGGGCGAATAATGCCAACAGACATGCTCATCCTAGAACGTTAAGCACAGATCTAGAAACTGTAATTTGTTGCCCTAGATAATCTCTAGCGTGAAACCTAGGCCCGCACCACATTCCCTAAAAACTATTAAATTATCCGTACCTTCGCAATACGTGTACTAATCTGAAGTAATTTTTGTTCTTTAACTTCCATACCCCCTGATATGTTTAACTGATCCTTTTTACCTTGTCATGTTCTTATGCTACGGATTTTGCAATCTCCTATATATATGTTCTTCGTTTTAATAAAAATTTAGTTCAGAGTTAGCGCTCGTCCTGTCTGCTCCGTTCTGTGTCCGTGTTTCACTTCGCGCTAGAAGCCAAAATTGGGGACATCTTAAATTTGACCAAAACACCGCTGTAAGATGCCGTCTTACACACAGTAGTTATAGCAGTTAACTTCCCAAAGAATTAGTTTGTATTAAAAGTACGTTTAGTCTAAATTGTTATATATATACACTGTATATACTTCACACTCGGCGTGTTCTGTTACCCTTCCCTTGCTGAAGCTCGGCACAGGTTACTTGTATGCCCCTCATAGCAGGCAATATATATTGATAACGCCGTGGAAAAAAAACATAACAATGTCGCCATAAGGGCGAAGCACTGAACAAGATAGCAGCATGTTGGAATAGTACACGAAGGATCAAGTTCGTAGCTGTAGCGGCAGTATGAACGGCAGCAGCAGCGGTGAGAACGACGCGGTTTTGTCGGAGAGTCGCCTTGAGTTGACGTCGCGTTCTCGAGAGGCGCATAAGCGCTAGCGGAAAAACGCGCGCTGCGCGTCGGCGGCGGCAAAATGTCGCTGCGGCGGAGCTGCCACACCAACTGGCGGAGAGCAGCTGCGGCAGTGACGTGACCCCAGCATGGTGTACGAAAAACACGGAAGACACATTGTCGAGACTAAAGTGTGAAACTGTGGAAGCCTGACACCACTGACAATGACGATTTGTTGCGTCGGAAAGACCACGGAGGCACACAGCTCGTACACTGTTATGGGAATATTTGTTTGTTTATTAAATGCCTGCAACGTCGTTTACGCCTATGTCTATCGTTTCGATGTCTTCTGAGTTCATCATTTCAAAGCTGTCTTCTGGGAGGATGTCGGCTTGCAACTCATGACCGGCGAACTCCTTGTGCTTTAGTGGATCCACATCCAGGATGGCTGATTTATGGTCCCTGAAGTGCACAGATATGTAGGCAAGGTTGGTCACACTACTGCGAGTGTTGAAGACGAGGTCTAGACAACTCCCATGGTTGGAAGTTGCTTTGCTGGGCGGGGTATCCAACTTGAGCATAGGGGAGGTGTGCATTGCTTGGATGAAATCGTGTTTCACTCTAGTATCTTGATTGAAGTCACCGACCACAAACCAGCGCCGTTTGTGGATCAGGAGGAGACGCGTCTTCCATGGCTGTGTCGGGGTGTAGTTGGCCATCCCCATCACCCACTGTGCTCGATTGACTTGTACTTGCTCAGCTTGCTGCGGCGAGAGGGCGGGCGTGGCGCTTCCGAGCTTCATTTGCCTTGGTATACCCGGAGATGCACCGAGTCACCTCAAACGCATTGCCTCTGTTGCGTTGGCCCGTCGCGTCCCTGGACTTTGTGGTGTCGGACGCGCCTCGCCACCCTGATGCATACGACGTATACGTTCAGCCTCTCTTGAGCGCCGCTTGCGTTCAGCGGCTCCCGCACGTTGCGTGTTGGGAGACACTGGTTTGGTGAGAGGAGGCATCCTTCCCACACAATACGGCAAAGTAAACTGCCGCCACCGCCGCCGCCACACCACACCCAAGCAGACGGTCGCCATGTGCGCCTCGCGACAGTGACGTCAGACCACACAGCGCCCAATCAGGAGGCCACCTCAAGCGCCTGACGACAGTGACGTCAGGGCGCACCGTCGAACACACGGCCGCCACGCGTGCCGATGTGATGAGTCATCCCGCGCGGCAGCGAACCACCCCGATATCTGCACTTGACGACAGTGACGTCACGCACTCTAGCCAATCAGGAGGCGCACACCTGTGCCTAGCGACAGTGATGTCATTACACAGAGGAGACCAATAGGACGCCGGAAAGCTGTGACAGCTTCTGCTAACGGCAGATGACCTTGACAATGAGCCATTAAAGGCTTCCGCCTTAATATGTATACTTCTTACACCGTGCGTGACAGCATAAAAGTCTCGCTTTCTCTCTTTTACTTTGCCTGTAGGTGTCAGATGTCACACGCTTTTTCCTTCGAGTGCTGTCAGATCGGTGCTCTGTTTACCATCTTCGTCCTTCGTTCTTGACCCGTCTTATGAAGACGACAAGTCACCTTGGTGTGCTCTCTGCTGTTGCGGTGCCGCCGCGTTCAAAAGGCAAGGAGAATAAGGTACTGAGTGTTGCCTTCGCGTCCTTTTATTCAAGGCCCGTCTTGTCGTGCAGAATCGGATATGGCGCACTGTCTACAAAAATCCTTTCCATCGAGACGTCTCGGTTTAGAGTCATTGTTGTAAAAACATCGGAAACCATGACAATTAAAACAAGCAAACAAAACAAGCGCGAGCGAGAGCTCAGGCGAGCAGACTATAATATGAACCTGAGCCACCAAGGGGAAGCAAAGGCAAGTGCGATGATTTACTCGTCTCAAACCTACTCATTGTACCCACCGCCAAGCATGGGCAGAAACGCGCACGCGGAACCCTGTCCACCATAGCTGCAGCTGCAGCTGCTAAACCCAAGGCTGCGTTTCCTCATGGCGTCTCTCGCTACAACGGCAACGCGACGCCAGAGTTTAACGCGTACGGCTCGGACTCGGCGTCTACTCACGAAGATGACAGGGAACAAGGAGCATGGAAGACCGTCACATATAAACACCGCAATCCACCGAGGAAACAAGCGAACGCTCGCGCTCAACGCCATTCATACGCTCACACTGTGATCCTAAAACTTCAAGAGCCATGCAGAATCATGGATGAAAATTTCATTGTTATTGATGAGGCAATCTGGAATCACATTCACAACGCTCCCTCAACGCATGAAAGGGAAGCTGACCCGATCGTTCAGATCAGATATTTGGACAGGAGTAATCAAATAGCGGTTGACACCGATGACCGCGACACGCGGGATGCCCTTCTGACTTTAATACAGCTTCCAATAAATGGCAAGCCAACTGCATTTCAAGCATACGAGGCCATACAAAAGGATCAAATCCGGGGCATTATCTGCAACGCAGGAGGAATGACTGCCGAGCAGCTTATGATGAACCTGCACTGCCGGAAGTGCAACATTACCAGCGCTCGCCCCATTGGGGAGAAAGGCACAGCTGTAGTCACTTTTAAAGGGACTAGCCTTCCATACAAAATCGGGCTCAAGTCTTTCACAATACGAGTCTACCCGTTCAAGTCGCAGGTTTACGCTTGTGGGACGTGCCACAAATTAGGACAAGGAAAACAGCATTGTCCGAATTTTAACAGCATTGTCCGAATTTTAACAGCCCGCGTTGTGCCACATGTGGAGGAAAGCAGCATGGCAGTGACGAGGTCTGTCCCAACCAGGCGCCGAAATGCCGCAATTGTGGGGGTAAACACGACGGCTCGAAACTGCCCCCAGCGCATAAAGATCAACAAACAGCTGCGCGTGAAGTCAAAACGACCTCAGAAGCATAGCCAGAACTCCATGGGGTCACAACCGCAAGCTCATGAGCGCCCTCAAAAGACAGTGACCATGAGACAGAACTTTTACACTGGGCCTCCGCGCGCTCCATCAACATCAACTCCTGAGATACCGCCAGAAAATAAACCGCTTTCCAAACACGGCAAACATGCCTTTGCTAATGTCGTCAAGATGGCTAACAGTGAAGCGTTAGAACACGCGAAAGCGAGTCACGCCAGAATTACAGGTCAGTCTGTCCCCGCCTCACTCTCAGCAAATGAAGCTGCACGTGTTCACGGACAAGTCCATGAAACTACCTCTCGAGCCCTCACTGTCGGGGCACCAGAGCAGAGCCAGCATAAGCTGCTAGAAACGCAGCCAAAACCACAAATTCAGCCTGACTACGAAGCAATCTTCTCTGCACGCCTGGCACAAATGGAACACAACATCATGTCAAGGGTACAAACGATGATAGAACGAGCTATCGAAACATGCGTTCGCACCGTCATAGAGCGCCTAATGCTCAATGGAACGCTCTCCTTCGGAGGTCTTACCACGGCCGGATCATTTAATACGGCGCGTTTGCTGCCTGTACAGACAGCTCCGACGCAGATGGCTCACACACAACATGGCTCAGCTAATCACTCAGGTTAATGTTCGCGGTCACGGTCGGGATGTGGGGGGAGCCATCCCGACCGTGATTCAGTGGAACTGCCGCTCCCTCAAGAAGAAAAAAGCAGACATGATTCTACGCTGGGGCCTGTCTCATAACAGTCTCAGACCCGCCGTTCTGGCATTGCAGGAGGTGAACTGCTTCATGCCACGCTTACGATACTACGAGGGCTATGGCTTCCCCGAAGACACCGTCACACCTGTGTGCACAGCTGTGTATGTGGATCGAAGACTCACCCACACAAAGCTCGACACTGAGCCTTGGTGTTCGAATATTGCTAATGTTAACGGATGCCGGATTCAACTCACGCCCGAAAGAATAATTATTGTTTTTTCCGTGTACATGCGTCCAGAAAATGCACGAAGGAAAACTAAGCGCGCCTCGGTAGACTTTAGCTACCTACAAGATTTTCGGAAGATCTATCCCAAGGATACAATTCTAATCTGTGGAGACTTCAATGCTCAACACGTAGCCTGGAACTATAATAAGTGCAGCCCACGCGGTCGTCGTATCATGGAAGAGTTTGACCATTATGGACTATCGCTCCTTAATGTGCCGCAATCCCATACGAGGCTCGGACGGGACACAAGGCAAGCAGACACGACGCCAGACTTAACATGGTCCTCGAGACCCAGAACCTGGCAATGGAGACTTCTAGAGGACCCTCTTGGCAGTGACCATCTTCCAATTGCCATCATGGTGAGAACAAATGGTTCCTCGTGCCGCCCGTCGTCTTACAAACGGGATTGTACGATTACGCACTGGGACAAATATTGGATGCTGCTAGAAGAAAACGGCCCAGTTAACAATCTTGACTCCTTAACGCAAGCTATGACGCGTGCCAAGCGCACAGCAACTAAGACGCTGCAAGTTTCTCCGGACCAACCTGATCCGGATAGGCACCTCCTGCATCTATGGAACCGCAGGCTCAGACTTCTGTCTTCTTATCGAGCGAAGGGGCGCCCCTGGACATTACGAACTAAACTACGCTCTTTACAAGAGGAAATCGAGAAGTATGCGGGAGAGATAGCTTCCCAGCATTGGATGCAGTTGTGCGAGCAACTCAACGGATCGACTAATTGAAGCAGGGCGTGGGCTATATTGAGATCTCTTCTTCGGCAACGTAAAACCTCAGACGCCGCAGCCCGTGTTGCCTTGGAAGAAGGCATTACCAATGCCGAACTCGCAGAGAAAGCGGCAGATATATTTTTCCCCAGTCAAATAGTACCTTAAATATAACATATGCGAGGGACGATGACCAAGACGGACACGATGATCTAAACCAGCCCTTCACGGCCAGCGAGCTCGAAGGCTCCATACGCAGAATCAACACCCGTGGCGCACCAGGGGTTGATGGAATCACGGCAGCGCACATTCAAAACTTTACCGAAGGATGCAAAAATACTCTTCTGGCGGAGTTTAACCGTATATGGAAAGAAGGAACTTTCCCACGAGAATGGCGCCACTCTATTGTCAAGCCTATTCCGAAACCGAGCAAACCACCGAACTGCCTGGGAAACTTAAGACCAGTTTCGCTCACGTCATGTCTGTGCAAACTTTTGGAGAGCATGGTGAACGCAAGGTTAATATGGTGGTTGGAGGTAAATTGTCTTCTGCCTCACACTCAATACGGTTTCCGGCCTGGTCTTTCTACTCAGGATATTATCATCCGCCTAAAAGAGGACGTGCTCGATGTCTCGTCCTCGTGTCCTCGCATAGTTGTTGGGGTGGACATCAGGAAAGCTTTCCATAGCCTTCCCCACGCATCTATCATGCAGGCGATACAAGAAATGGGCATCAAAGGCAACATGCACAACTTTATTGCTGCATTCCTGCAAGACAGAGCGTTTCAAGTTCAAGTAGGCAGCGACCTCAGCTCCTATCATCATAACGGGGTTGGAGTCCCACAGGGAGCCGTAATCTCTCCAACATTATTCAACATCGTCTTAGCAGCTCTTCCTGTAAAACTAGAGACAATCACAAACATTGAGCACGCTATCTACGCAGATGATGTGACGCTGTGGCCTACGCGAGGTTCCCTAGGAGAACAAGAGGAGGCCCTGCAGACGGCGTTGAATACCATCGAGAGCTTCACGAGGGAGATAGGGCTTACACTAGCACCGGAGAAGACCGAGTTTGTCGATATCCATGGTGGGAAAAGGTCAAAGTTAAAGGACGAGGAGAAAGCCAGCGTCCATCTCTCGATCGGACAGACACCCATTCTAAGGGAGCGGGTCATCCGCACACTCGGAATGTTTTTAGACGAGCAGTGTATATCTATAACGTGGTACAATCAAACAGTAAGGGTCACCAAGCAGGTCACTCAAATCCTCCGCAGGATTTCCAAGCGTACAAGGGGAGTTAAAGAAAAAGAAATGAGACACTTTGTGCAGGCTTTCCTGCATTCTCGCATCCTGTATGGCGCCCCTTTTCACCCCATCACTCGAACACAGCTACATCCTTTGGAACGCCTCAACAACGAGGCAAGGAGAGTAATGACAGGATTGCCAAAGTACACGCCACTTCCAGCACTCAAGAGCTGCAGCGCTTTGGGTGACATTGCTGATCTTATTTCAATGCACGAGCATACTCATGTGACCCGCCTCAAGTCCACAAACGCAGGAAGGGCCACATTGGTTAAAATTGGGCATGACATCTCTAACCTTCCGGTGCTTCCACGGATATGTCCCCCTTGGGAGAGCACGTACCAATTGCGGATTCCAAGCCACTGCCGAAGAACATGGGACAAGATCAATTGGCAAGAAGACAGGCCCACGCCAAACGCCATAAGAAATATACGCAATAACTACGTGAGTGGGGCAACGACAACTCTGGCAGGTGCCATATAGTCTATGGATGCTTCTATCGGAGGACCAGAGGAGGAGCCAATGTTCACTACGGCGTGGACAAATATGGAAGCAACCGAACGGGGCAGTAAACTCCACCTCACAACACATGTCGTTCATAGCTCTACGGCAGAACTGTATGCCATCCTAGATTTTGCCAAGCATGCTGAACACACTGCCAAAAAATTTTCAAGAGATTCTAACCACCACTACAAAGTTTTTACGGACTCTCAAAATGCCTTTAGAGCTTGCCAGGACACTCGCACAACCACTGCTCTGGTCCAACAACTCCGCCTCCACGTGCGTCGTCTGCGTGACCAAGGTCATGATTTTAAGCTACACTGGATCCCGGGGCACACGGGTATACCAGGAAATGAACGGGCCCCTCGACTAGCGCGCGCCACGCTACTATCCGCGCTGTCGAAACCGCCCGAACAATTACTGAACAACGTACCTGAAGACACGGAAATACAGTCAGTGGTACGATCCCATGGAAGCAATAGCCGAAGCCAAGCGCCACCGACGCAGCTATCCCTTCACTACGTCCAATCCCATGGACATTCCTCCCCTTCCCTCCCAGGCTGTTACTCGTCGGCAGCAGGTTCTGCTCTGGCAGGGACAGACTGGCAGCCTCCTTACTCCCTTCCTCGTGCAGCGTTTTCGCAGAAAAGAGGACCGTCGTGACCTGGAATGTTCGCGTGCGGGTACCTGCAGCCCCTGCAACACCAGGGCGGACCTCGAACACTTAATCTGGGACTGCCCGCTGTATTCTGGCCCCAGGCAAAGGGCCCTTGCTTCGCTTCCAACGGAATGGCGACCAACCTCCCTACAGACCTGGGCGCTAGCGAGACACTGCAGTGCTGCGACCGCCAACAAGCTCTGGCGGTCACTGTACGAATTCCTGGATGATCCTGAGGCTCCAGCCACTGGGACCAGGCTTCTTCATCTCGAGCGTACCAGCGAAAGCATCAGACCCCATGATGTAGATAATTAAGTCTCCAATTATTTCCCTTACCGCCGCTCCCCAAGCCAATTCACCGCAGCCCTTTAAGGGCAAAAATGTGAATAAAGACGTGTAAACAACAACAACAGACTATATTACGAAACGAGCGGTCGGGCTGAGACTACATGCGAGTACGAATCGAGCAGTCGGCCGCATCCACATGAAACCAGTTTTCCCCGCGCATGTCACACAAGGCGCCGCTCTCATTGGTTTCCGGCATTCGCAGCTCGCTTGACGCCGCGAGGCAGCTTTCGCTGCCCTTCAAGAAAAGATGAGGTGAGTTTGTAATTAAAGTCTCATGAGTTATCACATCACAGCCATTTGACTTTCTCGTGTATTTCTTTGTAATTTTTGGACTTATTCCTAATGTCATTCTAAAACATATTGGCCACCGTCATTCGCATGAATACTTGATGAGTGTTATTCTTGTGAGCATACAATGTCTTCCTAATGTGCGGTCCAGAGCACTTTCTCGTGACTGTCTCATGACTTCCTAATGAACCTCTAATGAGCTTATGCATTAGATTGCTGGCGTTCATATCACTCCTATAAGAAAATTAGTCACCACGTGTGGTAACATTTCTCATGTGTCCCGATAGCAGTCATACCTTATTTAAAGATGTCACCTGTGCCTGACCGTTTTTCGTGCGTGCTTGATATATGCAGCCTCTCTATCTATCTATCTATCTATCTATCTATCTATCTATCTATCTATCTATCTATCTATCTATCTATCTATCTATCTATCTATCTATCTATCTATCTATCTATCTATCTATCTATCTATCTATCTATCTATCTATCTATCTATCAAAGGTGCAGCAAATTTTACATGTACGTGGGCCCGTACATATGCTGCATGTTAGACATTGCTCAACGAAAGAAAGTTAACAAAACATTTATTGCGCATATATCCACGCTTCCTTGAACACAGGAGGAGGTTAAACGAAAGGAAAACATAGTATCCGTCTGGCTACGGATGTGACATTTTCCTTTCATTCAATCTCGCTACTTATCATTGGGGATAGGCTGTTCCTGAAGTGGAAGGTCATCGTATTGAAGTGAGTGCACGCGTACCCTGCATGGTAGAAACGACAGAAAATTAACAAAACTTACCAATAAACCCGAAAAACTTGTGGGTCTGTTGTGCGAAGTTTGTGAAAAAAACGGGAACGACAGTATAAATAAATAAATAAATAAATAAATAAATAAATAAATAAATAAATAAATAAATAAATAAATAAATATCAGTGTGGCAGACCTTGCATATATTTGTCAAGTATGTACCGAGATATAGCCTGTGGTATTGTGCTGGGTATAGGGTATGTGAGCGTCTGCAGTTGTCTGAGGGCCACCGCCAGCGCCCTGTCCAGCTTATCACTGGGCGGAGGGAAGAAGCACAGATACCTTAAGACATAAATTTGTAATTTTATTTGTTGTAGTTTACCTCATTCGTTTGCCGGAAAGTGGAGAGAGAGAGAGAGATAAAACTTTAATATATCCTTGACGGGGTCCAGGGGTGGCGGAGGTTGGGAGACTAACCCCAGTCCCCCTAGTAGGGCTTGTTTATAGGCACTCTTGATCATGGTCTTGAGTTTGAGTTTGTCAATGGCACTGCGGCTAAGGTACGGGGCGACATAGGTGATCCTGCTCAGGCCGTAGGGGGTTACCACGCGTATAAGGTTGTGTTCTTTCATGCCGCGATGTCGATTTGCGATGCGTGCAATGAGGTGAGTGGTTTGGTGTGCATGAGTATCTAATTGCTTGAGTATTTCTGTGTCTCTGCCTCTTCGTTGGATGCGTAAGCATGGATAGGGATGCTAGGTACCGTAGGTATGCATTGCTGATGCACGTGGAGTTCTATATAGCGTGGGGGGGTGAGGGTCTGGACGTCGACCTCCCCAATTAGGCTTGTATAGAATGAGCTCCGATTTCTGTGGGGAGCACTCCGGGCCACGCGGTTCTACGTATGCAACAACCTCGTTGATGGCTGGCTGCAGCGTGTCTTGGAATGCCCCCGTCGCTGCCCCCGGTGACCCACATGGTGATATGGTCGGCGTAGAGGCTATGTTTGAGGTTGGCGATGCTAGCTAATGCAGGCGGTAGTCCGAGCAAGGCCACCTTAAACAGGAAAGGGGACAGAACCGATCCTTGCGGCGTGCCTTTGCTGCCCAAGTGAATAATTGGCGACTGCAACCCTCCGATGGTGATGGTGGCCGTGCGACCTGTAATGCTTGACATAGTTCTATGTTCGATGTCCAACCTGAACTTTTGCCAGTTGGTTCAGTATGGCCTCATGCGTAACGTTATTGAAGGCCTTGGTTAGGTCTAGCCCCAAGATGGCTTTGGTGTCCAGCCTGGAACTTTTATCGCCATAGGTAATTTGGTGCTTGAGCTGAATCATGATATCTTGAGCAGAAAGTTTAGGGCGGAAGTCAACCATGGTATTGGGGAAAAGGTTGTTGTTCACATGCATGTGTAAGGGTTTGAGGATGACGTGTTCGAGGACCTTTCCGACACATGAAGTAAGGGAGATAGGGCGGAGGTTTTCGAGTAGGAGGCGCTTCCCTGGTTTGGTAATCATGATTTTGGCCGCTTTCCATTGTGAGGGGAGGTGTAAGTTTCCAGTACGCGCTAAAATAAGCTGTGAGGGCTAGTATAAAATCCTCACCTATATTGCAAGGCATTTTATTAGTAATACCATCAGGCCCCGGGGCCCAGTTAGGGCGGAGTGCGAGGATGGCTTCACGTACTTCTGCTTCTTGTATGGGTGTGTCCAGGTGGTCGTTAGTGGTGCCAGTGTATGCTGGAGCGAGTGTAGTAGGTTGAGGTTTTACTTAGCAATCTATCAGCTCTTGAAGAAATTCTGCGTCCGTGGCTGGATGGGTGTGAGTAATCTTTTGCAAGTTGGGCTGTTGTATGTTCTTGCTGTTGGCCGGATCGAGGAGGCAACGGTGGATATTCCATGTTTCGGGCAGGTTTGGTTGCCACCGAAGTGCTAGAATGCGGCGCATGTGTCCTGTTCGCATTCGACGGAGGATAAAAAGATAATGCCCGAAAAAGGAGGCATGCCCATGACGCGCCCAAGAAAGGCATGGAAACTGCTCAGGGCAAGGGTGCAGATAGACCACCGGGCAGTCATGGTATTTTTAAGTTGCGACTATACCTTGGTAACAATACGCGGCGCTGGCGCATTTCGTTGCGCAGCCTTCTGCATTTGAGACGCGAAAGCAGTATGCCACGCAGGGTGCGATGATGTCATACGGGACCTTTTCTCGACATTTATTTTTCGCCGGCTATTTTTGCGCGTTCCATGCTATTTCCGTTCACTGACTGCCGTCGAGCAAACTCGGGTAGAACTTGTGCGATCAAGGAACTCGGCGCATCCTGCATAGAACCCATGCCCATGTGTTTCATGCGGTAAAAAAAGATTGGCTATCAGAATACGACAATCCAGCAGCTTTTATTGTTTGCTTACGAGTCACCTTTTTTTTTTAACTCCTCACCTATGCCCCCCCTTTCCCCCTTAGTTATGACAGATATTATATTCCCCCAATACAAGCAGTAGGCTGGTGCATTCTTTTCGAGTTCTTGAAAGGTCTCCGTACCATACCAAGCTGTGGACTGAAGCTTGCTACCTCCCGATTGCACAGACTGCACGGAACTGGCAGCCCCGCATGTGTGGAATGCGGCGAAGAAGAGACTCTCGAGCACCTCCTGTTGCATTGCCCATCCTTTGATGTTGAGCGCACTGCGCTTTGTGCCTCGTATCGTCGCGTGGGTCTGCCTTGCGACGCGGAGGGAGCCCTTCTGTTTCCCGCAGCGCACGCCTCTATCGTCAAAAGAGTGCTTGCTTCCCTCCTTGACTTTTGCTGCGAAACGCAGCTGAGAGCGCGGCTATAAGCGCCGCATCGCTCCTTCTTCAACCTTGTCCTCTCTTTTTTTTGCCGCTTTCTTTCCTTCTCTTCCTGATCCTTTTCTCCCCACTCCCCTTACCCTGCGCAGTGCTGTTGAGGTGTCCTCCTTTGAGAGACAGTTACGGCACTGCACTTCTCTCTTCCTTTCTTCTAAAGATCACTACACACACACACACAAGCTTGCTACCTGCTCTGGACTGAAGAGATGAGTTTGTGCTATGTACGGTTATTTGCATGCTGTACTTTCGCTGACGAATAGCTGGGGAAAACTTTATGAGCCTAGAACGCCTGAGCGATGGCGAGAAAGCTTCGGCGCGTCTTCTGACGTGATGGCTGGGCGCGTCCAAACGGAGCGTCACGCGCTCCTCGTGCGATGGTCGCCTGAGGCGCCTGATTGGTCGGCGCTGCCTAGGACGGGGTGGCGTCCTTGCGTCATTTTGTAACTGAAGTGATGCCGGTTCCCCTCATCAAGCGCAATAGCGCAAGGTCTCGTGGAACAGCTCTGCTCGCAGGCGGGGCGCCGCGGAGTCTCTGCGGGCACAAGCGTCCCTTCCGCCTGCGGGTCGACCGCCATCAGCTGCATCGTCGCTGGCTGTGGGCCGATCGCCACATCTTTGCGCGTGGGATAAGGCCCGTGGGCCGTAGTTAATATGGAGACCGCTTTTCTTGAACAACGAAAGTACATTGCAGTAGAATGTACATAGGTGGCCTACTACTGCACACATATTGCACAATCTTTTTTTTTTCCATTCGCCAAGCACGTCGTGTCGACAAACATAGAAATACTTGAATCAATAGTTCTGCTATGGGCCGTTCCTCTACACATCATCGCATGTGCCGTTGTTGCAGTCTCTGCCGCCTACCGGCGTAACGTAATCTAATGGAATACTAGGGCGCAGCACTGTGGCTGCCTCTGTGACTCCCAAAAGTGGCTCACCACCACCTAAGATCTCTCTGATGCGCGATGATCACCCTGCGCTTTGCGTTATTTGTTTTTCTGTAGGCCAACTAGTTGCTTAGATGCAACTTCAGATGCTTACGCTCAGGTGGCACGATACCTTCAGTAATACGGTACCTGAATTCAGAATCCCCCTGAGGTGCGCATGGTGGTAGAACGTCGCCAAAAGCTTAAAACAATATCTGTAGATAAGAGCATTACCAACATTATGTCTATGTAAATTCCTTCTGTGGAAGTGGCAAACAAGCTTGGTCGTGATCATGTCGTTAGCACAAGTTGCTTCGGATCAGACTAAATGTGGACAGTGCGCGTCCATTTCTTTTCGTCGTGCCATTTTCTACACTTAATTGTTGTAAATGAAGAAACTTAATATTCAGAAGTAAGACTGGCCCATTACGCTATAAGCACTTAGCGAAGAGCGGAACGAGAATCGGCTTGGCCTGGATTTGTGAGTAGGAAAAGTTCACCCTCTGGTCGCACGGGTGTGTGGTGGCATCGCATGAACGGTAGGGTAGCCAGCAACTTTGGTCTTGCATGCGGACGGTGATGTAGCCCACAATGGTTAAGCAAATTAACAATTGCGCCCTTCAAAAATAGATATTTTAAATTTCACGGCAATAAGCGCATTTTATAGCAAGGATTCAAATAGGCCGCCACTCGCATTACGCCGTTTATCTCTACAGCTAAGTTATTTTTCAACGGGTAGTGCTTCTTATGGAGTATCATGAAGTCGATACAAATCAGCTGCCACTCTCTCTAGTTGTGTCAGAGTTAGCGGCAGCGTTGCGTTCATTTAAATTCTGAAAACAGTATCAGGCGCTTTTGAATAATTTTTTTCTTCACTTTAGAACGTCAGATCTTTCAATTGGGCTAAATTCTGTATTTGCCTTTCGTGTTCTTCCAGACCTACCTGCTCCTTCCAATTGTTTCGCTGAAGCATACTATCCTTGCCAGGATTGTGTAGATGTGGCGTATTATTACAACCACACCACCCAGAAATGCAGGAAGTACTTCACTAAAGCTGAGCCGTGGTTTCCTCCTGAAGGGGCTAATTGCTTTGGAAATCGCCAGGAGTGTAAAAGACACTGCAGGTAAGTATTTCCTTCTCATATGGGCTCCTAATGTATTGAAGCAAATGCCGCACTCTTCCCGGTATTGGGTTGGAACTTCATGGGGCGAGCCTTTAGTAACAAAAACGTTCTATGAAGTGTGGATAATGCCGATGGCTTATAAAGGACGAAATGGGTTATCGAGGTTATTCTTTGTGCCACAATATTTCATCCTTTTAGGGGTAACTGACAGGGGTGAACGATTACTGCTCATGCGGTTACTCCTTCAATGACTAACAGTTGCAGTTTTGCGATGCTCCTCAAGGGAGCAACGGTCATTTTTTCCTATGTCCCTCAAAGAACGAAATAATAAAATTAGCCATTGATAGGCAGATGAAAAAGTAAGAGCTAAAGAAAAGAAAAAGTCGCAATTTCACCCGAAAGGCGATAGAAGAATAGAAAGGCAATAGAAAATTAGTCGACAGCTATACCAAGTAAGGGCGGTAGTTCTATGGGCCGTCTAAACTTGTAAACATACGTTTAGTAAGTAAATTAACAAGCCTTGTCCCACACGCGTACAAGTAAACATGAACACATCTCACTCGATCACCGCAGAAACTCGCTGTCAAAACGCCGGAGTAAGGAAACGCGGATACAGCAACGAGTGAACTGACCTTGCGGGTGCGTCTCCCCTCGACGCGACTTCAGTTGCGAAAACACAGCGCGCGGCGGACTCTGTCCCCATCGCAGATGACTTAGAAAATATAGCGGCCCGGTCTGTCGCGCGTGGCCGTCCGGGCCGTCCGGAGGTGAACCCGCCCCTCTCCCTCCCCTCGGAGCCTTGCGCGCGACGGAAGACGGCGCGCTCCCTCTCCGCTTTCCTCCCTTGCATGCACGAGAATGAGCCCCGATCGCTGGCTCACCCTCGCACGATTTCACTCGCACATACAGCGTACGGCGCGCGACGATAATTTTATCGCCCTTGGACGTTATACGGAACCTCACGGCGACGGCATAAATTCGTCTGGAGTATCCATATAATTGCTATTGCAATAAAATTGTCCCAAAGGTCGACTCGAACTTATGTCCTCATGCTCTCGTCTGGTACTGTAACCAGCACACCAGGGCAGCTCGATTGACGAGACAAGATACTGTGGCAAGATTAAGCATCTGAACGCAGGGGCGGTAATACAACAGAGATTCGACATTCTGTGCATGCTATGCGGACCGAGTCTAACGTTGCGTGTGCTAACAACCATAAGCGACTGCAAAGAGAAAGCTGCCCTAACCTTATTAGCATTATTTAAAGTGAGACCCATTAGGTGAGATGCGTGCGGCGAGAGTGGCTTTATCACAGGGAGCTATCGCAGATCTAGTAGCGTCACACAAATGAAAATATGCCCAGCGCTTACGACGTTAGCCGAACGCCGGTGCTGCTTGCGTCTTAAATTTTTTCATAAGATCTTTTACAACAATACTGGCATTAATCAAAATATATGCTTAACCCGCATTACATATCCCATCGCCGTGAACACCCATTAAAAGTAAGGCCAATGAAGTCAAGAACGAACTTGTTAAAGTATTCTTTTTTTCCCAAAACCATCAATGAATGGAATGCTCTGCCTCAGGATACCGTTTCTAAAACATCAAATTCAGACTTTTTCAATGAACTGCTTGACATGTGATCATTTCGCGTGTTTCGATGTTTTTTCTCTCTTGTTATTTTTCGCGTTTGCTTGCCTACTATATGTATTTCTGAGTGTATATATGTTCATATGTTCGTGTATGCCCATGTATGTGTGTATATATGTACATATAGTCCATTTCTTCTTTTTTTTCTTTTTTGCTTGCGGATAGATATGCTGCTTGCACTGCATTATTCGTCACCGTGTTTTTTTTTATGTAACCATAATTACAACTGTTTAACATATGTATTACTTCCCCCCCCCCCACTGTAATGCTCTCTGAGCGAATGTGGGACTGTATAATAAATAAATAAATAAATAAATAAATAAATAAATAAATAAATAAATAAATAAACGAGGCACGAAAGACGTCGAAGAAGGCCGACTTCTGTGTCTCCTAGCGTGCCCCGTTTAAGCTACGCATCGCTTTGCATAAGTTTGTAATCTTCTTGGAACGGAAGAAACTTAGGTACTATTCACCAAAAACGTTTGGCAGTCCAACAGTACACTTGAGCGTTTATTGTATATCGTTCACTTATGATGTGCACTTGATTGCATGGCTTTTCGCATTCCACCTTTTATATTTCACGCAATTTTCTGCCGAAGAGACAAAGTACTATTGCATGTAGTTCAAAAAACAGTGCACAAAGTTCACATTATTCACAATTTATAGGCAACATCGCTTTCGCCGCGTCACTCCCCGACAAGGACGAAAACAGCGGAGTGCATGGGGAATAACTGTTGCCGTTCGTCCTACCTTTATTCTCTTTCCGACCAGGGACTAAGCATTTACTCTCCCAAATTCGTACAGGCCACGCACAGTACTGCAGCTAGTCCCTTGAGGCAAGAAAGCGCCCTCTTTAGGACTAACTGTCCCGTTGCTCCCGTTTTCCCCGGCATTTTTGTTGGACTGATACTACACTATCGTTGCTGTCAGTTGGCAAAGCAGCGTCCTTGGGCAACATAAATTATGCTCACCGCATTTCTTGCTTTCGAGTCTATATCGCCCTCTTCGTCGGTTTTCTAATACCGGACGTCGAAGAATGACCTGAGTGTGTCAAGTTTTGTTCTCCCTTGATAAATGATTTGATGTCGATGATGATGGCACCTCAGAGATTGCCCTCTGAGGTGCCATTCATTACATTAAGAACCAACTGGCTGATCAGTGGGCGAAATACCGCGATTCGAAGGCGACTCTACAATGTTTTCTTCTGGTCCTCGTCGCGGGTCCTGTGAACAGCTCGTGTCGGAGATACGAGAAATGCACCATCATATCGCGACAGGGCAAGACGTCGTGTTGCAGTAGCTGCCGGATCATTACGGTATATGCGGGAAGGACCTCGTCGACGAAGCTGCTGGGAAACCACACGAAGGAGCGAACCTTGTTGCTACACCTTTATCGAGGACAGACGGAGCTCCACACTTGAGCTTGCTAGCGCACCGTATGGCACTGGAGAAGTGGCATACACGTTAATTCACACAGCATCGATTACATTCCCTCGACCCATCTATGCAACTGCGGCTGTTACATTGGCTTCCGCGAAATGAGGAGACAATGCTGTGCTGCTTACGCTTGGGCGTCGCATTCACCACTGCATATACGGAGTTTGAATGAAATCGCTGATAGCGCCGAGTACAATACCTGTGGTGTCGAAGAGACTCTAGAACATCTACTGTGCTTCTGCACATCTTTTGAAAATGAAAGACACGACCTCTGCGCAGCTCTAAATCAGTTAGATAGAAAACCGTTCGCCTTGAGCAAGATCTCGCGACCATGGCCTGGCATATCGCAGCTCCAAAACGCCACAAAAGCGCTGCTGCGATATTTGAAAGCTACCGGATTGAGCGATCGCCTATGATCTGCACTGAGTGAGCGTCACTGAATATAGAGCAGAAAACTGTTATATTCTTTTCTTTTTCTTTCCCTCCCCTTTGGCCTTTCTTCCAGTGTGGAGTACTGGGCTTAGTCTTCGTTAACCTCCCTGTCTTTCATTTATCATGTTCTCTCTCTCTTGACGTGATGCAATGAACAACATTTATATGTCTGCGGTATCAAATAGACAGAAAACTAATTTCATATTTGCACTGCGCGTATCTGCGTAAGCTGTGAGTAGGTACGAAATTGGAGTGACGTGCTGCGTTGTGTAGTCTACGGCGGCTGCCATGGCGTGCCGTGACGAGCCCTTTCGCCTCCGCGACACTGAGTTTTTGACCGGAGCTTTTCCTTCTGACTTCTTCGCCGTGTAGCTTCCAGCGCTCTAGCTGAGACGGAAACAGACAGGAAGCCAGATGTATGAGAGATAACTCCAAGTATAGCTGGGATTCAAAAATGTTTGCGTCATGAGATTCGTAAGACGACGTCCTTGAACAGTGAAGTAACTCTACGATTAAATAGATAGCTGTTTCTGGATTAGGCATGTAAAGAATGTTGCAATTTCCAGATATAGAGCAAATGCAGACAATGGTGGGACCACTAAGGGTAATCAGTTCGATGTAGCTGCTGAACAATTTTTAAAAGTGCGCAAGCCGTAGGACATGTCCATTGTGTTCGAGAGCCTGTACTTTAAAGATGATTATAAGTTTTCCAATATTGAAAGAATTATGCTAAGCAAAAAAATTCTCGTTAGCATTAGGTTCCCCCTTCGAAGGATGCATGATGTTTAATCAGGTGCATTGCCTGGACTGTACCCTACTGTACCCTGGACAAATGATGCTTGGAGTTGTTTACATACTGACTGAAATATATACCTTGCTAGTTTTATGAGAGAAGACGACGAAGTGTCTTCTTGGCAGAACACTTGTTTCTGTGCTCTGTGAATTTTTGGTAAAATCTTCGGCTTTCGAGGTGCCTCGCCTCCCCGTCTTGCAGCCATGGAGGCGGAGCATGCTAGAGGCCCGCCTGGCCAGACGTCATCACTGCCGTCAACCGCAAGGAAGCGAGTTGGCTCCCCCAGTGACACCGAAGACACCGAGCTGTACTCCATGTCGGACGACTCATCCGACGACGGCTTCATACCCATCCGGAGTAAGAGGGCGAGAAGAAAAATCGTCAACACAGCGCCGTCAACTCCTGCGAGCACAACGACTATGAAGTCAAGGCCTGCGCGCTGGCCACACGTCATCATTTATATGCCGGAAGAGCCATCAAGCAACCTACGATTGCTGAACAGGCAAGCCCTATCCATTTTTCTGGAACGTGCGGTGCCGGATCAAATTAAAGATATAAGAATAAATCCACGCAAGAATATACTCGCCATAGACGTGTACAACGCGAGTGCGCTTGGAAAACTTCAAGCGATCACGGAGCTAGGCGGAATCAAAATGCGCCCCTTTATCCCGATCGACGACACATCCATAGCCGGTGTGATTTACGACATCGACATAGCCATTCCTAATGATGACTTACCTAGCCTCATCAAGCCGGCATACGAAGGCACGATCATTACGCAAGTGCGCCGCCTTGGGAATACGCGCTGCGTAAAAGTAATATTCAAGGGGATTGTATCCCATCCCACGTTAAAGTCGGACATTTTCGACATCCGGTCCGACCATTCATCCAGAAGCCGCTTCAATGCCATCAGTGTTTCAGGCTAGGACACGTCAAGGGCGTGTGTCCCAACTCGCTACTGTGTCCCCGTTGCGCTGAACCTCATGCAGAACAGACCTGCGGTGCCACGGTCCTTAAGTGTGCTAACTGTAGCGGCCCTCACGCGGCCTCGTCGAAAGACTGTCCCCGCATCAAGAGGGAACGCGCGGTTCTCAAGCAAATGGCCAGAGACAATTCGGCCCACAGGGAGGCAGCCAAAGTAGTCCGGCGTCGGCGTCGACGTCGGCACCATCGTACGTCTTCGAAGAAGACGCATGCGCGAAGTGACAGTACCCACTCCTCTGCGGTGCCAGTTAGCCGCGCCGCGAAAGGGCCCACCACTTCCACGAAGGAAGCAGAAAAGACTCTATCTTTAGAGGAATGGCCTACGCTACCGAGCCGCTCCCTTGCGAAAGAACCTCAGAAGGTCGGGGCCCCACCTGATCCTTCTCCGGCCATGGATGATTCACCTAAAACAGACCGTCAAGTCATCTCGGTGCTACGTTCTCTCATGGAGGCCATTCGAGCGCTTTTAGTGGACATGAGGACACCATCTGCTCGAAGCGCACTTAAAGTGTTGGACGCCTTAAGCCCAGTGCTTGCATCCCTCAACTAGAAAGATGGCTACTCCTACCCCATCCTTCCGGAAAGAAGTCAAAGCAGCGTCCGTCATCCAGTGGAACGCCAGAGGGCTAAAATCACGAATTTCAGATTTTCGTCAGTTTGTCTACACCAATGGGTTTCCACTCATCGTCATTTGTGAGCCCAACTTGTCGAAACCAATAAGACTGTCAGGATACGAGTTTATCATCTCATCAACAAACGGTGCATGCAGCAAAATCGTCGTTTTTGTTCGTCGTGAACTCACCTATGTTTTGCAACCAATTGCGCCCCACGACGACAATCAATATATATGCATCACAGTTAAAAAGAACAAACTCTTGTTTACTCTCATAGGCGTGTATATATCGCCTTCCAGCAATTTCGATACCAAAAGATTTGCGGATACCTTGAGTGTTTGTCCCGCCCCATGGGTCATCATAGGAGATTTCAATGCACACCATCCAGCATGGGGAAGTACAAGGACAAATGCAAGAGGACGAATATTAGCAAGTATCGCCCACAACTATGGCCTTACTCTCCTGAACGATGGTAGCCCCACCTTTCTTCGAGGCGTGACATACGGCAGCTGCCTCGACCTTGCTTTCGTCTCCAACTCTCTCGCCAGATGTGTGAAGTGGTTTCCAGACATTGAGACACATGGGAGTGACCACATTCCCACCTATCTGAACATCAAAGGCTTGTCGTCTACATCAGGCTCACGGAATACCATTCGGACGATTCAATGGGCCAACTTCAAATCTGAGATGGAAGATGCCTGCCGCGAGGGCCTACCCTCTGGGTTAGAGCAAACGATTAAAATGACGATGCAAAACGCCACTCGCATGATGACGATCTCTTCCACGCGAAATGACTTCGACATAGAATTAGAGCGACTTCGAGCGCTTCGTCGCCGGGCGGAACGTCGATATCGACGTACAAAATCAATCCATGACCTTAGGGCAGCCAGGAGGATGCAAAAGAAGATTCAGCGTCGTATGGATAGATTAGCGTCGGAACGGTGGGCAACGTTTTGCCAGACACTCGACCCCCGCAAGCCACTGTCTCACATTTGGAAAACGGTGCAAAGTCTGCGTTGCCTTCCGGAACGGCGTTTTCCATTCAAGGCGCTAGCGCTTTTCCAAGGGCGGCAAGACATCGATGTCGCAGAAGACTTTTGTGCGCGGATCGCAGCCCAAGCGGCTCGTCCAGATCCTCCAGCCCGAGCTGACGTTCCCCATTCCCGTGATTGCCGCATGGACCTTCCTTTTACAATGGAGGAGCTCGAAGCGGCACTAGCTCTCTGCAGGCGCTCATCATCTCCGGGTCCAGATGGTATATCATACCGGGCCTTGTGCTATCTCGGAGAGTCCGCACGGATAGAATTGTTGAGCCTTTACAACTCCTCATGGCAGGAGGGAAATGTTCCTGACGAATGGAAAGTAAGCCGCCTGGTGCCACTCTTAAAGCAGGGCAAATCCCCATTAGAACTCACCTCTTACCGCCCAATAGCACTGGCCAGCTGTGTAGGAAAGATAATGGAAAGGATGATCCTTGGCCGCCTGGAATGGTACCTTGAATTTTACAAGATTTATCCGCTTTCCATGGCTGGTTTCCGACGTGACCGCTCTTCCATCGACAGTGTAGTTGATCTCGTTTCATATGCCCAGCACGAAAGGTCCCGTAAGCGTTTATCTGCAGCTTTATTCTTAGATGTGAAAGGGGCATACGATAACGTATTACATGAGGCCATTCTCGACGCTCTTGCGACGGTTGGCCTAGGTGGTCGAGTTTTTTTGTGGATTGCAAGTTACCTGTCTGCAAGATCATTCTATGTGTTAACTGACGATGGCCCAACTACGCGACGCTATACCAGCAGGGGCGTTCCTCAAGGCGGTGCTCTCAGCCCGACGCTATTCAACCTCGCTCTTGTTGGACTTGCTGAATGCTTGCCAACTACCATCAAGATTTCAACATACGCTGACGACATCTGTGTCTGGACTTCGGCAGTCACACGTCCTCAGATACGTGCGCGACTTCAAAGAGCGGCCACTTTGACAGCGAACTACTTGTGTAAACAGGGTCTCAGCATTTCACCTGAAAAATGCGCACTAGTCGCATTTACACGGAAACCGATGACGCCTTATATCATCTAAATCAATGGGCGGACCATTTCCTATGTCCGAAACCACAGATTCCTTGGCGTCATTATTGACCGAGACCTCTGTTGGAGCCCACACGTGGCCTACATGAAACGGCGCCTGACAGCTACTTCCCAGTTGTTCAAATACTTGACAGGGAAGACGTGGGGGATGTCAGTAGACGCAATGCTTAAACTCTACAGAGCTCTCTTTCTCGGTTTTTTAAGATACAGTCTACCTGTACTGAACAACACCTGCAAGACAAATATTCGTGTTCTGCAGGCAGTACAAGCTCAAGCACTCAGAGTCTGCCTTGGTTTGCCCAGATGTACGTCAACAGAGGCGACTCTTGCGATTGCTCGGGACCATCCAATGCGAACTCACATTACGGTGGAAGCCCTGAGAACGCACATCAGACATTTTGCACGTGCCCCCTATCACCACCTTGCAGCACTACCTTCAGACAGGCACCAATCATCATTCTCTAAGACTATCAACAAGTACAACGACAAACTTCCCTCGGGCTTCACCGCTGCATCTAAACCATCGATACCCCCTTGGTGTCTTATCAGCCCCACAGTGTACCAGGAATCGGAAAAAAGTCTGAACTGTCGTCGCCTGTCCTCAAACAACTGTCTCTGCTTCTTCTGCACGAGAGGTACGCGGACAGTGAACACATTTATACTGATGGTTCCACAAATATCCAGTGTTCGTCCGGTGCTGTGGTTGTCCCAGCAAAAGCTATTACCATCAGCTTTAGGACTGACCACCCGACAACATCGACATCTGCTGAACTAGCTGCTCTTCGCGCTGCACTCCGTTTCGTCAGTCGGGAGCCACCTCGACAATGGTCCATCTTCAGCGACTCAAAGGCAGCCCTACAATCTGTACTATCAGCTCTGCGTCGCGGGCCATTCGAACAGCTCGTATTCGATATTAGATGCCTACTCCATACATCACAGGAGAAAGGACACCACGTGACGTTTCAGTGGCTGCCAAGTCACTGCGGCGTCACTGGAAACAAAGACGCCGATAATGCAGCTCGGGCAGCCCTTGAAGACGCACAAGAGGAGGCCATACCGCTTTCACGATCCGACGCAGCTAGCAGACTTCGAGTGCTTGCACAGGAGATGACGCTCTCTTCATGGTGCACACCAAACAGCCAGACCAACCAGAGCAACCGTCAATACTACCTGCCCTCTTTGATGCATCTCTATATGCCAACTGGACTCCGCCGAAGCGAGGCGACTCTGCTTTATCGCTTATGGTTAGGGGTGGCTTTCACGAAATCTTACTCATTCCGCATTGGAATGGCCGACAACGCTCTCTGCAATGCCTGTCTTTGCGAGGAGAAGCTGGAACACATTCTGTGCGACTGTCCTGAATATAATGTTCAGCGACAGTCCCTGGCATCCGTTCTCGCGCACCTTGACACTAGACCATTGTCCCTCGACACGATTTTCACATGCCGCCGACAGAAGACATCGCAGGTGAAGGCGACGAAGGGACTACTTCAGTTTTTGAAAGAGACGGGATTGGACAAGCGGCTCTGACAGTGTTATCACGTACAATGCCAGATTGATAGACTCTACCGGACGATGTTTGTGTGCTGTGCTATGTGCTCTCTCTCTCTCCCCCTTCCCCATCTTTCATCGCACCCATCCCTCTCCCATGTGTAGGGTAGCAAGCCGGTTACGCTAAACTGGTTAACCTCCCTGCCTTTCCTTCTCTACTTTTTCCTTCCTTCCTTCCTTCCTTGCTAGTTTTATGAACACACTTGCAATAAAAAAATCTCGACATAAATGTACAGCTTGAGGTCTTGTAAGCACCTCCTTATAGACAAGGGGGGGGGGCACTATAAGTAAGCACATACCTTAAAGACTTTCGTCAACGTGCTCTCTTTGTGCAGTCAGCGATTAGACTAAAAGACACAGATAACTCAGAGATTTTGGTCAGACAACATATAGAATAGGAGGAGGAGGAGGGAAGAGAAAAGTAGAAGGCAGGGAGGTTAACCAGAATAAGAATCTACTATAAGAAATAAGCATAATTAAATTGCCTACTAAAAACAGTGGTTTAGCTTTTTTATGCTCAGCATGACCTTCGACAACTGGAACACTCAGGACAAATTGCACCTTGTATACTTCTTGAAAGGCGTTGCCAAAACTTGGTCAGAGGATCGGAAGTCACTTTAACGACGCAGGACTTCTGTCGCAGCGGCTTCGCAAGTGTAGTGCCGAGTGAACGCGCCGAAGCGCGGCTCGAAGCCCGTGCGCGGGCGTCAATACAGAACGTTGCAATGTTCACAGAGGACATGACTCACCTGTTTAGCCACGCCAATACCGGCATGTCAGAGGAGTAGAAAGTTCGCGTCTTGATGCGGGGGATAAAGTAAGAACTCTCTGCAGAAACCTACCAAGACCGTCGCAGAAATTTAAACGGAAGCAACGGCCATCGAGAAGACAATGTAAGTGCGCACTGGGCAATACAATCGCTATGTGTTTACGCCGAAATGTCAAGTTGAAACAACAAGCCTCGATCACAGACTTCGTGAAAGAAGAACTTCGGCAGTAACTAGGAGTTCCCTATGTGTGACTGGGAGCGCACGAATCGCCGCGACCCCTGCCAGAAACAATTATCGGCGCCACCATCGCCTGCTGTCAGGTTTCACCTCCGCACCAGCACTAGCACCCGTAACGCCGCAATGGCGTAGCCAGTCGCCGCGATCACCACCACCTACAGCCCACGCAGCAACCCGAAGAAGGCAGACATAGGTAGTGCCTCTCACTACCGCCCGCTGTGCTATCAGAGCGGGTAAACAGACCACGTCTACCGCCGATGCCCGCACCGCGAGATTAGACTACGAGGGTTCGCCGTCAACGCGGTGCATCCACTGCAAGACGAGCGAACACGTGAAATCGCCGACTACCTCGCAGCGACTTAGCAGAGGCCTCGACTGCCTTCCCGTTCGCCTTCGCCAGGTCGCTACATCTTGCCTCAGCGCCGACCCTAAATTGGCCGAACTCGTAGCTGGTTCGTTCGCCCTTATCCAGAAAACTGAAAGCAGCAACCGATGGTGGTGCGGTTTCTTTTAGTCGAAATGAGAAAGCTCCTCCGTCGCCGACGATGACGTTGCGAAAACCATCTCTACGATTCCGAAAGGACACGTCGCGATCCAAAGAACTCCTCGATATCAGAAAGAAAACGCGGCCTAAAACATACTTGATGACGTTACGCAGCCGCGACTCCACACACCGACCTGATTCCAATAAAAGACGAAAACCACCAATCTCGATGTGCTTCCCGATGGTCATACAGTCATTGCTCTAGTATACACTGTAGCCTACAACTCCATCGGTGAATCTGTCGCCGCCAAGTTAATGAGAGTTAAGATTGCATGGAATGGCTCTCAAAAAGAAGGGAAATAAATAACGCCAACCGGAACCTTCCTGGCGACAGTAATAGCTCATAAGCTAAGTTACCCTGAGGCGTTTGTTATCGTGCAGCAATGTTTACATGAAATAGCCCTCCGCAGGAACTTCTTAGGACAACATGTTGCTGTCATCGACATAAGTCCAAGTCCATGACGCTGTCCACGAACCAAGGAATATCGCTGGATATCAGTCTCAGTTACCGTGCCTTGAATGCGCTTAAAGATCAAGTCAGCATCCCGATTCACTCTAGATTCATAAGTTACATCGGAAGTGAACCGCCCGCATATGTGAAAGGCGTCGTACGAGCCTCGACGGCTCCACCGTGAAATTTGCGTCGCAAGTAGAATTGGTCGACTGCATGAAAGGAAAGCAAAAGTGATGCTGACAAATTTCAGTCAGGAGTGCAAACACCTTAACAAGGACGTCACAATCGCATACATCGCAGAAATTGTACAAGCCAACAAGATGGTTGTGCTTTCCAATTCTCCTGCATCTGCCTGGACCCCCGCGTTCCCCGCATCAACTTTCGACATCAATCCATGTCTTCCCGTGTGTTAACCGAAACAGCTTCGAGGTTTCTTACAAAGACTGCCTTTCTGGCACCATCGATGATTCGACTAACACCAATTAATCAGCAGCGCATAATAATCGTGGAATGACCTAGACCCTTCTTTCAGAGCCCCTGCTTAGTTTCGAAACGAAAACGAGATGGTGCATGACAAAATCACCCAGCTATCAAAAGCCCG
Source organism: Dermacentor variabilis (assembly GCF_050947875.1). Lineage (NCBI taxonomy): Eukaryota > Metazoa > Arthropoda > Arachnida > Ixodida > Ixodidae > Dermacentor > Dermacentor variabilis. Next base: position 99,149,038 of record NC_134578.1, on the reverse strand, counting down.
TGAGCGTCTCCCATTGTCTTGCTAAAAAAGAATGATGGAAGTCTGTTTTCTTTCATCCAATACTGTAGCCTAAAAAAGTCACTAAGAAGGACATAAAGGCCTTCGCAATAAGCGGCGACGCACTGGACGAATTCTGCAATGAAATGTATTTTTTTTTTCGATGGATATCAATACCGACTACTGGCGAATCGATGCCGGCAAGCGGGACCGAGAAAAGGCTTCTTTTATTACGCCGGATGGCCTCTTCAAATTGAGAGTCATGCCGTACTGGTTTTGCTCGGCGCCCGCAAAGTTGCTGCGCGTGATGGATACAGTGCTGACAGGCGTGAAGTGGCAGACGTGTATCGTCTATTTAGATACCGTGGTAATGTTTTCTGCGAATTTTCGCGATAACCTGAATGGATTTGAAGTTGTACTACAAGTGATAAAGTCATTCGGACTCGCTCTGAAGCCTTAAAAGGTATGCTTCGTGTACAAATAGCTCTTGTTCCTGGGCCACGCCATGAGGATGTCCGGACTCCGCCCTAGCCCGCAGAAGGCAGCTACCATAGCAAAATTCCAGCAGTGCGCAAGTTTCGTGGCCTTTAAATTACGCCTACTATAAACGCTTTTGCAAGGACTTTCGCCGCACGGCAGAACCACTGACTCATCCCATGAAATCAGACGTCGAGTTCAAGTGGGAAACGCGAGATGTCGAATCATTTGAATAGATTCACATGAAATGAGACGTCGAGTTCAAGTGGGAAACGAAAGATGTCGAATCATTCGAATATATTCCCATAAAATGAGACGTCGAGTTCAAGTGGAAAGCGCGAGATGTCGAATCATTCGAGTAGATTAAACGACGCCTGCAGACACCACCAATACTCGCCCACTTGGACGAAGAGCCCGGCACTGAAATCCACACCGACGCAAGTTGAGTAGGCCTTGACGTAGTCCTACTAAAAGAAAGTATATGTTCCTACGTTTTACGGCTTTCGCTAGCTCGTCACTATCGAAATTGTGGAGCATCAGGCTCCAAACCTGAGCGACATCAGCGTGATTTATTAGTCCGGATGGAAACACTCTGAAGCCGACTGCATGTCTCGCGCCCTCATTGGTCCTCCGCCGCAAGGCAGCTAAGACGATGACACTTTCTGAGGCGCAATAAGTGCAGACGACTTCGCCTAGCAGCAGCGAGCGGACTAGCTGCTAATAAATGTTGCTGAGTACTTGGAACGCAAGGCCGGCTTTGTTCCGAAAGTATTTAGGCGCGCATTGCGTTGCGAAATCGCCTTGCGATTTCCTTTGCGAAACGACGTCTTGGGAAAGAATAACTTCGCAGTTCCTATCAACTCTCTTCTCGTTGTGCCATCGGGCCTGTGGTCAAAGGTTCTGCACACGCTTCATGACGAACCCACCGCTGGACAGCTCGTGTCCTCCGGCATGCTTTCGAGGATACAGAAGTATGACTAGCTGCGCCTCATCGCTGACGCCGCTCATTACATCAGGACGGGCCTACACTGCCAGTTACGCAAGACACTGCCGACGACGTCAGCAGGATTGCCGTAACCAATGGGCCGCTCCTTTTCGACCGTTCCGGCATATTGTCGTTAACTCATTGGGGCCCTATACGATGTCGCACCACGCGTGTTTACTTAGCGGGCTGATGTTTACTGCAATACATCGTGCCAGGAAAGATACATGCTTTACTTCTGGTAATGTTCTGCAATCTTGCTATTGGCTGCATTATTTCACCATTATGCCGAAGTGGTGATTATTTAAATCAGTAAATCTACAAAATAGTTCAACGGCCGAATTCGTCCAGAGGGCAACTAGTACAGAAGTAGGATGCTGAAATTATTACGCCGCGGAAGCTTCTGCCCGCATAATGGCGTGTCTGAAAATCGTGTCGTAGTTGTGACATGTATAGTAGCGGAAATTATATAAAATTATTTAACACGTCGTGATACGTCAAAATGGGGGTCGATTCCGAAAATAGAGCTGTAAAAATATTTGAGTATGAAGCTCTTCCTACTGCACCGACGCGACCAGTTACGCAATAAGGTACGGTACCGCTGCTGTCTCATTCACAACCCGCTCAAGAAGACGTAGTCTTTCACCAGTTTTAGCTCGAGATTGAATTGCCTTGCAACTTTCTTACTACGTTCTTTTTTTTTTCTTTTAGGTTTCGCTTTCGCGTTGTGCTTAGAGCATCGGGGCGATGCCTTTAAAGGGTGAGGGGGGATTCATCGCCACACGTACCTGTTTCCGGTGACCGTTTATCAAGGGTTAAAAAAAGTAATAAAGTTCACGCTCACTGCCAGACGCACATGCTGGCATCAGAAATTGCCCAAATGTTGCGGCGCATTTAATTTTTTATCTATGTTGTCGCCGCACCCTGTATAATCAGATTTCTTGCGCAACGCAGTTGCTGTAAATTATAAAACGCACGCAAGCTTCAGCAATGATGGCTGAATCTTCGGTAGTTATGTATAAATTGCCGATGTGCTTGATCTGGAGATCAGAATTCGACAATTGCCGACTGTGCTCGCCGCAATCGCTGTATTTAGAGTATCACTTGCTCCTCTAGGCACAAGTTCGCCCAGTAAAGAGCCATTTTCGGGACTGACAGTTTCGGCTAGCTTGTTCTTCCTCTTGACTACAACGTCACAAAATATACACTGTGAGCGCAATATGTGACTGTAACTTTAATCTCCCTCAGTTGCACATCCTATAATCACGCGCAAATCTTTCTCGTCTGTATTATCCTTATCAGCGTGCGTGGCGCCGTGTTCGCCGTCGTAGCTCGAGTTCGGTGGGAATAAAACGCTTCCTCTTATGTGTTGGAGGTGCCTTCTGGTTCCCCCAAGTCTCACAATTTCTCCCTGGAGCTTCGCCAATGCGCCGCAAAACACCGCCTGCAATGTCCATTGAAGACAATCTTGGCACGCCGGACGCCGCCATCTCTGTACGGCCTTGTCCTTTAGCAGTGGCCATCAGCAGTTGCCACTGTGACGCCAAAGCGTTCATCAGTCTACGAGCAGATGACGTCGAGGACTGGCTCGAAAACCACGATTGAGTCAGCGACTTCAACAGATGGGACAGATCTCAGAAACTGAGGAACATCCCCGCCTACATGATTTCCGCACTGTGAGCCAGACCATTCTGCACCAGCTCCGTGCACCAGCTCACGCACCAATCCGTCAGATTCTTCGCCGCTACCATTACTAGCGCAGAGGTCGTGAAAAACAAACTCGGAGGGCATATTGAATTCGCTGGAGAATCCAACAATTCGCACATTGAGGACGTCGTTGCAATGCGCAAGCGCGTAAACTCCACCATGTCCTAGAGCGATAGTATAGGGCATATTATTAAACTCATAAATACGATCGTCTTTAACGCCCTTGCTACGCAGAACCACGCCAACAATCAGGACTTCATCACAATTTGCCAGCAATTCGAGGAACTGCCATCCCTTCGCCAACGGCAATAGACCTTCGAACAACTGATCCGTGACATCTGTAGCGATGAGCTCGACGGGTGATGTTCTGTATGTGCTCTCGAAGATACCGTCCCTACTGCGACCGTCTTGCGCGAAATCATTAAAGAGGAGATCGCGTCAGCCTTGCGTCTCAGGGGCTCAGAAGCTTCCGGCGCTCGTCCTGTGCCTACGTATGGCGACGTTGCCACGCTTTCCCCAGTTACCACCATGTATGCGCCTGCACCATCCAGTCACGTATCTTCGGCTTCACTATAACAGCCAGTACGTGCATAGCCATATTACTCCGGTTGGCGTCCTGCCCGCCCCACTTGTTATTACTGCGACTATTGAGGCCACATCTTCCGGTTCTGTCGATGGCGCCAGCAAGATGAGAGGCGCGGCTACGCTCCTCAAAAACGTAGCGACATCTGTACACCCGGAAGCTGCGAGCGGACGTCGAACCACCCTTCGTTGCACCAGTCACCCTCTCCTTCCAAGACTGCTGACTACCATGATCCTGGCGCCGATCAGCTTCTCCTGGTCGTCGCATAGTGTGGCCTCTGCGGCCGGCCTCAAAGCTCTCTGACGGCCACTAGGAAAGTTCTACACTGCAGTTAAGGAAAAACTGCATCGACCGGACAGCCTGCAATTCCACCACAGCGACCGTCGAAACTGTTATTAGGGTTTCTAGAAAGTGCGTATGCAGAAGCTCTCATAGACAAAGGTGCTCGTATATATCAATCAGTCGTGCCGACTTCAGTTCCCGCCTTCGAAAAGTGACCAAGCCATATAGCGACCATCTTTTGCGTGGAACTAACGACGTCACCATTTACTTCATTGCGTAATGCACAGTCCGTGCATCCACAATGACGGTATTGGACATCACCTTGCACTTGCAGTACTCGGTGCGAACTTACACTTGCGAACTCATTTAGGGATGGAACGGCTTGTCTTCTGCACCGCATTTATCTTTTGCGGCCAGTGCCTCATACACCTGACTGCTTCCAGTCATTCTCTTTCCATCGAGATAGCACGCGTTGGCATCGTCAATTTCGCCGATCACGTGATTTGGTCATCCGGAGCAGAAATGATCACTGTTAATTTTGACATTGTGGATGGCGACGTGCTAATTTTACAGTAGCGTCATAACTTGTTTAGAAGGATTGGGATTGCGCCAGGCCTTCTTCGTTTCTCCGTAGGGTCTGCATTCCTTACAGCCATAAACTCCACTCCCGAGCCCGCTCTAAGCCAACTGCGACGTCCACACTGAGCCTGTTGCGACTGTTACTTCTTTGACTGCACTACCAGAGTCAAACTCGCCGTCTCTAATTTAACGCGTCTGTCAGCTACCGTAAGCACACATTAGACACCTGCCACCACCCCCAGATTTGCTTGCCTTGGAGCCACTACTGCCGCAACTCATAATAGACCGTCTGATGGGCCCCGCATTGTTAACTGTTGGCCATATTGCGTGTCTCTTACCGATCGGAAGATTATTGAAAAAAAAATGAATCCAACATGTTTCTATGAAATATATATTCTTCGGGAAGCTTCTGGTGTTCCGCAGTTTTTCTAGTGTCGAAAAAAGACGTTTCATTGCGCTTTGCGTCTACTATCCTTCGCTGAACAAAAATCACGGGCGAAGATGTTCAGTCCTGCGCAACGAATCGCCGACGCACTAGATACTTAGCATAGTGTCGAATACTTCTCCAGTCTTGATGTTCGATCTGGCTACTGGCAGATACCGTTGTCCAAATCCAAGAAGGAAAAAACCGCTTTTGCCACCCCAGAAGGGCATGCCTGTTGGGCCATGCAACGCGTCAATCACATTGGAGCGCATGATATAGGGTCCTGCGTGTTCTGGGATGGAAGACGTGCCTGTGCTATCTAGATGATATTGTAGTATTTTCTTCCGTGTTCTCACAACATCTGCAGCACCTTTGCGAAATGCTCGGTTGTCTTGCACAGACTGCACTACTGCATAATACAAGATATACTTATTCGTCGACAAGACGTCTTCATCAAGAGGCTTGGCCACTAGGCCAGCGAATAAGGGATTCGACTGGACCCTGAGAAGCTTTCCGCAGTCCTCAACTTTCCCTTTCCACTCCGTCAAAAAATACGTGCACAGTTTCCTCGGAAACGCCTCCTAATTTTGATGCGTTATGCAGAACTTCGCGGAACTTGCGAGTTCCTGCTTCATCAACTTCCCGCAGAAGCTGTTCTCTTCGTTTGGCAAAAATACTGCGAAAGTGCTTTGCAGGCTTCCAAAGATGCCGTCACGTCCGTTCCGGTACTCTGCCACTTCGATCGCACCATACCCACCACCCTCCACATCGACGCTAGTTGTCATGACTTCGGAGCCGTTCTCTAGCAAGGTGACCATTGCTTCCGTAAATGAATTACTGGTTACGATAATATTTCAGTAACCTCTGCAGATAAGAATCGCAAAATGACTGAGGAATGCCTCGCCGTTTTTACAGCGGAGCTGTATGTGGCTAGGTTCTCGAAAAAATTGCGTGCGTCTATTGAGCCTTGGGAATTCGGCTCCAATTCCTTCCTGTGGGCGTAGATGAGGGTTCCTGTGATGAGGACCAAGATATGCTTGGTTCAGACTCTGTTGGAGTAGAACAGTAACACATGAGATAAGCACAGATTAGCCATACTCATGCACTGTTTTACAGCGAAGCTGTTTATGGCTAGGTTATGGAAAAAATTGTGTGCGTCTATCGACCCGTGTAGATCGGGAATTTCTGCCCATACGTGGGCCGATACCGAAGACAGTGTAACCGGAAATACTACACTTTAAGCCGCGTCGGGCGTGTGTACGTTTGCACTTTGTCGGCGTTCCAAGCACTTGCGTAACTCCGTTTCTTTCCTTCCGCTCTACCGTGGTGGCGATCCCGTAAGCGTGCTGCCTGCCAAGACCGTGAGGTGGAAATAAATGCGAACCGTCCATGCAGTCTCGATCCCGCAAACTTGGAACGTTTCACCGGAGCAACGACCAGGTTTCAGAGGGAGTCTCTGGGGAGCCAATTTTGTGTGGCCTGTCTTGTGCGTGACCGCTTGTGGTTTTGGAGTGACCTAACAACCATGACTGCACTGTGGGACGTCGACCAACGCACGATCGCCTTGGCTATCGCGAAGCACCGTGTCTGTTCTACGCGCCGGAATTCCTGAGTAAAAGGTGTCGGGCCGCTTTCATGCATCAATACATGTGTATGTATGCCCCCCAGTGCCTCATCATCTTCCGAAGCCCCACATCGTGGAGGGGCGATTAGTCGCGCCTCGCCTTCCATTTATATGCGTACGGCGCATGACGCACGGCAACGGGCAGTTCGCCATTAAGGGGTCCACATACGCAGATTTGTGGCCATCCACCTTCACAGAGTGGAATGCAACTGAAGTTTTTGTGCTGTGTAACATTTCGCCCCTTATCTCCATGGGCACCACTTCACATTAATTATCGAGCACCACGCCTTGTGCTGGCACTCATCGCTCATGAAATTATCGGGAAGCCTTAGTCGTTGAAGGCTTCGCTCACAGGAGCATGACTTGGTGTCACCTAAATGTCTGAAAAGAAGCACCAAGGTACCGATACTCTTTCTGGTTACACTCTTCCCATCCCCGATAGCTCACCGTAGAATTTCAGCGCCAGCGTACACACCGAGTCGTGTTCGCTTTCTTTACTTCTCACAACGCTAGACTGGGTAGGCCCTCAACCCACTTCCGTCCTTGTTTCTGACCAACATAGCGATTCCTACTGCTGGGACGTTCGTCTTCGCCCCCGAACGTCCGACTTCGTCTACAGTCTAAACAATTCAACATTCAGGGCGGGGCTTGTCGCCGTTACATTTACTACATCGATTTCTACAAACGGGTCCCTTGGGAGCCTTTCATGACGATTCCACGGCCCGTCATCTCAGCTATCACAAGAAGTGCACCAGAATCTGAAGTCGCCGTTCCTGGCCTGACCTTGCTTCAGCCGCGGTCATGTATGTCGCCTCTTGCCTGCTTTGCCAACGCCACAAAGGACCCACGTTTGCTCCACTGGGCTCCTGCAACCTCTCCCTTGTCCCACTTGGCCCTTCGAGATCGGTAATATCAACTTCTACGTACCTCTTCCTTTCAACTCCAATGACAATCGTTGGATTGGGATAGCTGCTGTTTATCATCTCACTCGCTATTCGGAGACAACTTCTCTGCAATTAGGCTCCGCTCCTGATTTCTTCCTGCGAAATTTCTTACGCCATGGAGCTCCACGCGTTTTCCTCAGCGACCGCGGCGAGACCTTTTTATATACTATTCTTACGGAAGTTCTGCGCGCGTCAAGCACGTTTTATAAGACAAGGTAACTATAGCTGCCACTAGCAGGAAAATTACACGGAAGAAGGTTTCCATCGCACTCTCTCTGACATGACTGAAATGCACACGTGCTCGGACTACACGAACTATGACGCAATTCTGCCGTTTGTAACTTTCGCGTACAACACTGCCATGCAACGCACCACCGGATTTTCACCTTTTTCCCATGTTTATATATAGCCGCTATCTAAGCTTCGTACTGGATGCCTCTTCCTTCTCATTTCCTGAACCCTCCGTAGCTCCATTTTCGGAGCAGTTCGTTTCTCGCGTTGCTCATTGCCGTTACTTCGCCCGTATTAATACCGTTATCTCCCAGGGAGACCGCAAAGGCTGCTGCGACTCCACTCGCCACACCGTGACTTTCTTCCCTGGATAGCAGGTTCTCATCCAAACACTTGTGCGCACTCCCGGCTTATGCGGAAGATATATAAGTCGTTTTATTGGACTTTACCAAGGTATGATGCAGATATTGCCTGTTAATTTTCCCTTCTCGCCTGTTCGTGGTCCTTCCGACTGCCATTGCTGTGGGGAAGAGAATATCACATGTCAATAGTTTAAAACAATATATTCAGCTCATTTCATAACATTCCCACGTGGACTGGCGGCTGCTTCCGCCTCTAGTGGGCGTTAGTGTGAGCGCCGAATATGTTACCGTTACATTCATCGTTATCCCATGTTTTCCTGGAACGTTGCAGTCGACCAGTTCACGCGATACACGAAAACTGCAGCTCTACCAGCCTTCACAGCAACTGATGTTGCGTTCTTCCTCTTGCGACAATTCATTCTCCGCGGCGGCGTGCATCACGAAATTCTGCGTCACAGAGGACGTATGTTCTTTTCCCATGTCTTCAACGCACTCCTCTCTGAATACGACATCGTACATCGATGCGTACTGAGGGTGGCGTACCGAGTGTACGCCACCCTCTCAAGCTGCCCGCACGCGGAATAATGCCGCAAGCTCGCCCCTCCTTCACGACCAGCTACCAACGACAGAAAAAATCCCGACGGCACGAGGACTGCCCACCTTGCCATGTTCTGCTAGTTTCTCTTGTGTGGCTTTAGATTCCAGCTGTTCCAGCTGGCCTTTCATCTAAACTTCTGTCAAATACCACGTGCAGCGCCTCACACACACACTCTCTTATGCACACACACGTACACACACACAGACATAACGATCAGCGGGCTTGCTTGATCATAATTAGCCTGTGTTACAGCTACTGGCCATTGGTGGCCTTTGTCTTGAACGGCACCGCTGTCTTGCGGCGGCCGGCTGAATTTTACATCTCGGTATGTTCTATTCCCATCAGCCGGCATGACCCATTGCTGCCTTGAGCTGCGTTTGTCTTCTTTCGGCACCCATTATTTTTTTACTCTTGTAGACAACCGCGTTCTTGCTGTAAGTGTTCGATGGACTCCATTTCTATTCCTGATCAACTAGAATGTCTCCTACAGCTGTTTTCCCTATGATCATTTTATAAGCGCTCGCAATAACATTGTGTTCTACCCGGTTCAATATTTTGTTACTTATTATACCTTCTCGTGCTATGCTACATTCCCATTGCATTGGTGCGTATGCTGCAACTCTAAATGACCTCTGTTATGGTCTCCACATGTTACCTGGCTTCTTTGACTAAACATATTTCCTTTGCATGTCAACTGGAGTAACTTTTTAACGTCCGCTTCCTAACGCTTAGTAATTCATTGGCTAGCGGACCATTAATTTTTGTTGCAGTGTTGATCTTTTCAACTGCTTTTTCCTTTTATGTCATCACAACATTTTCATTTTTCGTTTTCTAGGGGATTTACTGCCTCGCAAAAGAACAGCAACCATTAAGCAAAGGTAAGCTTTTTAGGCCTTAGATTACTAAGGCTTTATTATTTATTAAGACCAAGCAACGCAGAGGTTTCTTACTTGAGGCTGTAGCTAATTCTGTTAAAACTATAAACATTTGCTAGTTGTAAGTGTGGCGCTGAAAATTTGTACGCGTACACAGCATGTACGCGTAAAGCATGTAATACTGTAATGTGTAATAGTCTAACAAAGTCAAATTTTCGACAAAAGCTCGTCTGGCGGGCAAACATGCTTGTGCCTAAAGACCATGCACTCGCGAAGAATGAAATAAATATAATGAACATGACGTTTCGGTCCCCGTCTTCATGATCACAGTGATGATATGAGCATGGGCGCGCGACTATTTATGGCTTAGGTGGCGCCATACACCTTGGGAATATTACTCCGCGTCCTGTTTATCGTGCGTCAAGTTGGCCTAATATATAGCGATTCTAAAAGCAAACGGGTAGACAGGTGTTTCTCTGTTGCGATTATGGCTACCGAGTCCCAGTCACTGCTGTGTTTGGTTAGCTCGCGATGTTCGACCAGGGCGTTCGCGGCTATGTGGCCCTTGGTGACGTCATTCATGTGTTGCTTCAACCACCGTTTAGGCGGAATTTAAACCTGCTTTGAAATGTTGCTCAGAGTAGCTTTGTTAAACACGGATCCTATCATCGTACGAATAATAACGTCAATTATGCTCCCTCAAGATAAGCTTGCGCAGCTTGGGGGGCCTTGTTGGAACGTGCGCACTTGTACTCTTCGCTGCACTGTCCGAGTGCAGAAACAGCACGTTGATGTAGCGCCTGTTGTCTTTTGTTGTCTGTTGTTGATCTAGCGCCTGTTGTCGCGCACAGGATGGATGAGCACATGTGGAATGAACGAATGAATGAATATTACTTTCATCTTGAATACAATTTCAGGAAAGGTGCAGGAGCAAAAGGCGCACAGCGCCTGGCAGTGGCCCCTGTACGCGTAAAATACGCGTGTATTATACATTATTTAGTGGCAATTCATTGGTGGTGAGCGAACACACATACCGTTACATATTTTCACACATTGCACATGAGTTTAAGCAGAAAATTATAACAACAGAAATTGACAAATTATTGCGTTACAGTTGGTTGAATAATACATACGGTGAAAGAATAAATGTTCCCCCTTTCCCCTTCTTCCCCTTTCTTCTCCCTGTCCACTAGCAGTAGAACAATTTTCGTTTAACACAACTTCATGCGCTAACTACACAGCACTAGTAGCTTCAATTGTACCACAGATGATGTTGGCTTTGCAGTTCTGGGCTCAAATAATGAATGATGATGTTCACAGGAAAAACAAAAATCAACTTTTGATGCTAACTCATTTTTTTTTTTTTTGCATTGCAAGTGAGAAATTGCGGCGCATATGTTAGGATTTTCTTGTGTTTTGTAGTACATCTTGCAGCTTTCTTATGCAATTCTGTTTCTGCCTTTTCCTGTAGGAAAGCACGAGGACGTTTTGCAGGCCACCAAGAGGTAGCAAAAGAAGATCCATTGTTGGTTACATCACTGTAACATAGGGCGCTATAACGTAAAACCATTCCAAACTTTTCTATTCCAATTTCGGAATCAGCCTTCCGCGATTTGTCTAAAACTTTTTGGACCACCCCCCTTTCGCCTGTCTGTCACGTGACGTCACGAAAACCGCGATAGCTCCCCATCTGATATAACGTGCACACACGGATTGTGCATGATTGTGCATGAACAAATAAAAAATAGTTATTTCTGAATCGACGCCTCTTCGCCATTAGCCCTCGGCCATTGGTCAAAAGTTTTCAGGCTGCGCCCACTTCACCTGCCTCTCACGCGACATCACAAAACCGCAAAAACTCACCGCGTCAAAGTTACGTGTACGCGATAAAAATGCATTAATATGCCGAACAAAACTGAATTTTCTTCTGAATAGCCGCAGGCTGCCCCATTCCGAAAGGAATAAAAGATGGCTGCCGCCGATCGCTCAGGCACTGGCTACTCGCACCTGTCGAAGAGCGTGGGTTTATTTGCGTGTAATAAAACTTTCTACGCGGCCGTGTAACATTTTCGAGCACTTTCGGCCCGTTTACGACCTGGTTCTGCCAACTCTCCTTTGCTGAGGATCCGTTCTAGCGTCATTCTTATGCTTCCTTTGCATGCCGCCGCGACTGTCGACGAGCCACCGCAAGCTAAGTAAGGGAAAGCGGACCAATCGCAGACGCCGGCATCACCCTCTTCATCCGGTTATAGATTTTCAGTGCAGTAGCTCGGCCCTGTCGAATCCCTCTCCACTTGAGCGTGCTTCTCGCCTCTTGTGAGCCAATAAGATAATACAAGCCGCTCAGTGTAGGCAATGTTATTCGTTTTTCAAGAAAACAAAAGTGACCTCCTATGAACGAGGAAAGCGCTTTATTGGTCTGTTCAGAGAACCCGGCGGGTGACCGCCCGATGCTTGCGTCGGCGGTTACGCAAATTGGGCGTCAGGAGACTGGAATAAAAACACATTGGAATAGTTTTACGTTATAGGGCCAAATGTTCTCGCTTCCGTCAAGCCAGAATAATCTCCACGGATAGTTATTTTCCTTCAGAATACTGTATAAAAACTCTACCGAGACCAATACTACTATTGCTCAATAAAATCCGTTTTTAATAAGTCTGTGGGCAGGAGAAATTGGTCCTATATGGGCTACTTCTGCTCTCTTTGGTAAACAGTACTTATAAGCACTGGAAACAAACAAATGAGGAAAGAAGACCTTGTGGCCTAGTTTCTTTGCGGAATTAGTGAGCTAACACGTAATGGGGCAACATATATTTCATTCTACATCAGCGATATTACTAAAGGTGCAGGGACAATATCTCTATTTACATTTTATGTTGTTTCTCTTTGTTCATATCTGAGTGTGTCCAAGCAGCAATAAGTAAATAGGTGATTACTATCACCATGGTATCTTATGTGCTGCGGTTGTGCGCAAACTTAAAACTGAGTATCTCAAAACAGACATATAAACATGAAGCGTACACATGACGTGATTTCGTGACATCGGCATAAAGGTCACTCTAGGTGGCAGTGGGAAGGTTTTTTCTCACGTGCACAAATTTCTAAAATAGCGATAGAATCACGAATTTTGGAGACGGCTATAAAACGCACCTGAAAAATAATATAAGTGCAGCAAGGCACGTTTTAATTGTAGGAATACCGCGTTCAAGGAATACCGAATAAATGAAGCAAACCCAGAAGCTGTGTCGGAGCCTGCTCATTTCTTTTTCCTTCTCGGCGTAGACGTCAACGTGATATAAAAAGATAAAGTAGTGAATCGCTTTAAGATAGTGTGCAGGAAACTTCCTTACTAGCATAAAAAGGTAGTTTTTGTCGCACAAGCTTTGAAATTGTTATTATGTCTTACAGCCAGTTCATTTGTCGTTCTGTTTTCTTTTACCTGAAACCGCTTTCAGTTCGGTTAGCACCGGGAGCCCCTTGCCAATACCGTATGCAATAAGAACGTGTAGTGATACCACCGCTTTTATCATTGCACGCGTAAAGACCGCCGCGACGGACTTTGGTATCGTTGCGTAGAAGAAGAAACAGTCATTACTTTATCATGCATGGGGTGCTTGCACAGATGGCACCCTTGTTGCGTCAAGCATGGCGCAATGGCAGCTAAATTTAGCCTCTCGCTCGGCTTTCCGAGATAAATACCTCATAGGAACATTTGTCCATCAAAGCGGAACGGGTTGTCACTGGGAAAACTCACTCAGCCAAAGTAAGGGATAATAAACGAGCTCTAATCTCATGATCATTAGCCGTTAATGCTTACAAGTGAGCAATTTGTTGCAGAAATTAGGCGGTTCCTGGGCTGGGAAACCCTGGCGTTTTACACCTAGAGTCGAGTAATGGCGGGAAGCGCTTTGGACGGCAGGACAGAGGGATGCCAACCTTTGCCCACCTCTATTTAGCACAGTCGAATGTGGGCCGTCTTCAGAGGAACCGCTGGTGGAGGAGGCACTTATATGGGCTTGCGACACTACACTAGATGCAACCTAAGCTAGGCATGTAAAATTTGTAAAGCTTGAATAAGTGATAGCTGTGTGTTTGGGCACGCAACTCTTTTTTACCCCTGTAGCCATTTTTACAACCTCCCCAGCACGCACAACACGCTTCACGCGTCTCACTGTGGCTGCGTCTGGTTACACAATTTTTAAAAATATCGTGACTTCCGTGTTTCTTAGGACCTTTTCTTGCTGCAAATGGCTCTGCATTTTGCAGAAAGTTCACGGTTGCTTTTAGTGCTTCTGTTACATGATAAAAAATACTTTTTTTGGCGAATCTCCCTGTACCTAACAGACCCCAATTTCGCAGCTGCCAATATCTTGCAGAAAATTACATTTGCACTTATACGAGCACTGCATGTTCACGTCCAAGTGTCACCAGTGGCCACCCCTCTGTTGCATGTAATTAAGCAATACGTAATGCCATAAGGCGTGCGCACATAATGTTACATAATAAGTATTTTTAAATTTCAGGGCTTCCTTAATAAAAATCGCTTAATACTTACCTGTTTATACTTCATATATTATTGTTACTATGATTATTTATACAGATTCATCAATTCAATTATATATAATATTATTTATTATTCGAGGTGTCTCAAGAGGAATGTAGTCCAGTCTTGCAAGTCGCGATCCTGCGGGGATTTTCTTACTCATGTCTTTAGTCAACCTGCGGTGTTTTCTCCGCACCTCTGTTCTCGGACAGCTGAGTATGTGCCTATTCCTGGCCGAGAGAGAGAGACAGAAGAACGTTAATGAAAGAAAGGTGGAGAAGTCGGACTGAGTAATGTGGCACTAGCCTACTAGACGACACTGGGGAAGTGGTTTTGAGGAACGACAGCGATAGGGTAGGAAGGTGAAGGCTGTATGGCGAAGGTGATGATTATAGCTGCTCCACGGCCCAGTGTTTCTGCGTAATCCGCACGTGCGTCCTTCACGGCACATCCACCATGGTGTAGAGTGATCCAGGTTCATGTGGAACACCGCCAGGAGAACATCTATGGCTTGCATGGTTTGCACAGCGCTTCTCTCCACAGGCGTATTTGACCGAGATGGCAGTTGCCACAGGGCGTCAATCATTTGCCGCAGGATCGCTTCGCTTACCTATTTCGACGGGGAGGCAGGACCACTCGTTCGTCTCGTTGATGTTCTTGAGCTCCGAGCTCACATTGGTGAGCTTAGTCATGTATTTGTGTCCGGGCTTCTGTTCACTTCATGGGTTGCCTCTCATTCGACGTTGTCTTGACCACTTTTTGCTCGACAAGCGCAACTAAAGCCAGGGGGCTCTTGTTCTCTTGAATTTCCTGACGACGCAAACGCTTCCTGCGCTTAGGCACTGATGCTGCCGGAACTTTCTGTGTCAAAGTGCTGGCACTCATGTGTTGTAGTGCTGCGATTTCCTTTTTATATTCGCTCAACACTTGGAGTTTGCCTCATGGGAGCCATCGCTATTCAAGCGTTTGGTTGGGTCAATCCTTCACAAAGGCGGGTCATGGTTGCGCAGCGCAGGCGTGCCGCCTTGCCATTGCAAACGGCGCTAACGTGCCCCAACTTTAAACACTTGCGGCACTGTAGCGGTCGGTGTATGTATGTGCAGACCGAATGCCTCACGTAGGCCACCTTGGCGTGAGCAGGTAGGGCATATCTCTCGTAAAGCAGCCTAATGTTTCTTGAGTGGCCAAAGCGATGAAAATATTTATTATTGCGATAGCAATTATATGCACACTCGAGCGCATTTCTGCCGTCGGCGTCGCCGTGAGGCTTCGTATAAAGTCCAAAGGCGATAAAATCGTCGCCGTGCGTCGTGTGCTGTATGTGCGAGTGAAAGTGTGCGAGGCTGAGCTGGCCAAAACGACTCGATCTCTCCTGCGCTAGCAAGGAAGGCGGGGCGGAAGTGTACACAGGGGAGAGGTGAGGGGCGGAGGAGCGTTCTTCTCCGGCGGCTTCCGCTTACGGCGAGGCCGTGCAGGGGCCGTATCTTAAAAGCGATCTGAGACGTGGCCAAAGTGCACGCCCGCGTGGTCATCTTCAAAGCAATCTGCGATGTTTCCAGAATGCGCGTAGTGCCGGTAGCTTCGTATGCGCTGTGATTTCAACTTTTCGTTCACGTTGGAGCGAGAGATGCACGAAGCTCAATTCGCTCGTTGCTGCTGCCGCGATTCCGCACTGCAGCGTTATCACAGGGAGTTTCCGCGGTCATCGAGCGAGGTGTCTTCATACTTCCCTGTGCGCGCGTGACACCGTGCTTGTTAATTTAGTTAGCCAGCAAATGTTTACAAGTTTATACGGCTGACAAAACTACTATCCCTACTTTGTATAGATATGCACGGATTTGCTACCGCAACCGATGCTGGGCTTTTCGGGCGAAACTGTGACTTTCTTTCTTGGTTTGAGAAGGCAACTGGTTTTCCAACTTTTTGTCGCTAATTTCAATAGCGACGCCAGAGGTGACCCTCACTGTAGTCCAGATTACTATGCATAAGAAAAGAGCGAACTTCTAGATGCCCATGAATGCGCACGGCTTTCAATTTTTCTCGGATGGTTGGCATGGTCACCTTCATAATTACATTGTTCTTCCTGCTATTGGCCCCGACTTCATTGACGTGGTATAATCCCGGCCACTTCTTAAAGGCAGGCAAGGGGGTACTGCTGTGCTTAATATTCAAATTACTCGCGGTGTCAAGAAGCACGTAGTGAATCCTGTAAGTCGAGATCCGGCGGGTGCTTGTTGACTCCCGTCTTTGATCAACCTGCGGCGTTTTCTATTCGATCACTTGCCTTTCACGATGGTGAATTTGCTGTCGCAGTTCATGGTAGACCTACCTGTAAGAGACACAATAGGACAGAGATACTTCCAGGACGACGACCGGAGCTAGACAGAACAGCACACGAGAGGAATGGCGAAAAGTCGCTCGACGCCTGAGGTGGCTCACCCTCCGCCATCACCTCGGATGACTATTTTGTCCGAAAATATTCAAATATCCAAAACTGCGAATCAGTTTGGTTGGAATTCGATCCTAGCTTTCTCAACACCGATAATAGAAACTTCACCATTGGTTGCGCTTACCGTTCACCTTCTCCTTCAGTTCCATATCTTTTTCTTTCTCTCGAAAAAAATATTGACAAAGTTATCTATGGAGATGTCATAAATATGGGTGATATGAACACATATTTAATCGTGTCATCTCCGAGCTCTGTCAATAATTCATCTTGCTTTGGGGATTTTGGTTGCGAATGTCTTATTAATGTTCCTACTCGCTTACATTTTGGAGGTTCTATTACTCTAATCGATCATGCATAGTTCAATCATTTGAATCCACCTGATGCAGGTGTACTTGAAACCGGCATTACTGACTATCTTTCCGTCTTTCTGCGCACTACATCTGCACATTATACCCATTCCAACTCTTACACCAAACTTGATTTCAATAAAAAGCTACTCTCAGAAGCTGCATCTCATATTGACGGGTCTTTCGCTCTTGACATCGACGATTCGCAGTCAACCTTCTCGCGATGTTTAACAAAGTTCTTATCAAACTATCACTCCTACTCTAAGATACGCAAATGCAAAAAGAAAGTTGCATCACCCCAATATCCATAGGCCACCGATAGTTCGCTAAACTCCTTGCGCACGCGAAAAAACCTTAACAAAAAGAAAGACAACCATTCCATATATTCCTATGTGCGCGGTACAAGAAATTCTGGAACACACTTTTTCGCGGCATAAAAAAAGCTAAAACGAAATATTATGAAGAAGAAAATACTTAAATACGGTTCTGACGTGAAGAAAAAGACAAATAGTAAACTCATTCTTGCATAGGAAGCAAGGAGCTGATAGCATAGCGAAGATATCCCGCGGTAGTAAAACTGATTTAGAACCACCTATGATTGCGGATGCTTTAAGCGATTTTTTTCTAATATCTACACTCAAGCTGAACAAAACTTATATGCACCAAAGCGGTTTCCACAATCATTTTATATGTGTCCAACCACTCCTGATGAGGTAGTATCAGTAATTAACAATTTAAAATTATTAGTGCTTGATAGGACAACATTTATCCTGGTCATAGTAAATTAATTTCTAAATCAATATAATTTGTACTGTCTGAAATTATTAACCTCATGTTTAGAACAGGGACCCTGAGAGCTCGAACGTGATAGGGTTACACTATTTTTTAAGGAAGGCGGTCGCTCATTACTATCTAAGTATAGACCAATCTGTGTTTTACCGTTCTTCAGCAAGATCATCGGTAATATAATCGAAAATGGTTGATAAAATGCTGAAACAAATTTAATATCCTTTCACCTGACGAGTTTAGATTTCGATCCGGTTACTCTGCTGACTATATCGTGTACCTAACCGTATTTATGGTCGCATGCGTACGGAAGACTCCGGAACCATGATGTTAGAATCATTGAGAAATACTATGTTGTGTCACATCTTGCGATCAAGAAAACCCGGATATCTCGAATAATTCAAGCATGTTACCAGGCGTTAGAGATAATGAAATGGGCTTAGACTGACTCTACTGACATACCTTATGCTGACTTTCTAGTTAGAAGCCCCCTCCCCACCCCCACTCCCCCCCCAAAAAAAATGTCTCGCGAAAGAAAGCGAGAAAAATGATGAGAAGATTTGCAGTATGAGGCAAAGAATAAGGAAAAGAAAACGTAGCGACAGCAGTTGCAAAGTTCACATACAGATTATCATCACGTCAAAAACGGTCGCAGTTTGCGTCCATTTATTTCTTCTACACTTGCACCTATATTCGTTTCCACGTGTTTCCGGTTGGGCTGCCGTAGATTACGAGCTAGTATTTGCAACTGCTAAATTGCAAGTATTGCAAGTGCGGCGGCAAAAGGGCCGTCAATAGCTTTCCCGCGCGAAATGTACAAATAATGTGTATAGTTGTTCGCAGATGCATTGGCTGTAGCTTAAGGGAGGCATCGTGCAAACGCTTTCCAAGCATAGGGCAAGGTCGCTTCCAAGGTCGCCTATTGCACGCGTGGCTCAAAACCACATTGTTCTGGCGGCCTGTCTCGCCACGCTGAGGATTTGCCCTCTGAGCGAAAGTCTCCGCCAAAGCACTTTCCTCGCACCGGACATCTCAGCCTTCGGTGGCGCATCAGTATCAGTTCCGTCTCGTACGGAAAGGCTTCTCCGATGCCTGAGGCAGGCAGGCGCGACCGTAAGCTGCTTGGTGTACCTCCGTCCATACGCGACTCGTGAATTCCCGGTAAGCGCCGAAAGTTGCTTTGTCTCATTTTCTTTTTTTTTTCCAGACTACTTTTAAGTGCTGTTCAAATTCGCCGAAAATATATCGCGTCTCTAACCACGTTCATGGCCGGATGCGTACGGGTCAGTCCGAAACCACGATGTTAGAACCACTCAGAAATGGGGTGTTGTGTCACGTCTTGCGATCACCAAAACCCGTATATCGCGGATAATTCAAGCATGTTTCCGCGCACGTAAGATCCTTTGGGCCGCAATTCTCAAACGTAAGATGGCCTGACAGCCCACAGGGTTATCAGAGTGAGCTAACTTGGATGCTCGGTCGCCACAGTCGGAAAGTCGAAGACGAAGAAGTGGCTCTTGTGTGGAACCCTGTTTTCTATTGCTTTCATTTTGTGAGTATTTTTGCGTGTTTTCGGGAGGCGCCCCTCCCGAGACATTCGGCGATGGAAGCGGAGTCAGCTAGACGTCCGGAGGAGACCGACGTCACAGCGTCAAGCGCTCCGAGGAAGCGCAATCACCTGATGAGCGACACAGGCAGTGAGGACACCTTGCTGTACTACTCTGCTTCAGAAGAAGATCTGTCGGATGACGGCGACTACTTGACAGTTAGCAGGGAAAAAGAAAAGAGGAGAATCGTAACGGCTTCCTCACCTTCAACAAGAACGGCGGCAGCTGCAAAGGCCAATGACACGGCTCATACCATCCTCTTTTTGCCCGACACGCCGACCGACATCTGAATCGGCTAAACAGGCAAGCCATATCTGTCACACTGGAGGCTTTGGTTCCAAATGAGTTTACGGATATGAGAATTAACACCCGTAAGAACATTCTCGCGGTTGATGTCAAGAACAGAGCAGCATTGGATATCTTGAGTACAGTGAGATTGCTGGGCAAGATAAATGTTCGCACCATATTACCACAGGACAGCAATACTGTATCAGGTGGCATTTATGATGTCAATGAGTCAATCGACGACAATGATCTGCCTATTTTGGTCAAACCCGCCACAGCAGATGTAACTATTATTGAAATGCGTCGCCTAGGAGATTCACGCTGTGTGGGGATAATTTTCAAGGGAGGTATCGTGCCATCCCACATGAAAGTTGGATTTTTTCGTCATCCAGTGCGACCGTTCGTTCCAAGACCACTTGAACGCCGTAATTGTTTGAAGATCAGGCATGTCAGCGGCACATGCAAAAATTCGACCGTGTGCGCTAGATGTTCGGAGCAGTACAGCGCTGATGCTTGCCGTGCGACTCACTTCAAGTGTGTCAATTGCTCTGGTTCCCATGAGGCATCGTTGTAAAACTGCCCGAGACACAAGACAGAGCGGAAAGTCCTAAAACAAATGGTGAGAGACAACTCAACTCACAGAGAAGCCGCCGCCAAAGTGCGACGGCGTCGTGTCCGCCGTCACCGCAGACGATCCTAGTCTACTAAAAATACTGATACCGTCTCAAGACAGACGCTACTTCCTGAGGCTAGTGCTCCCAAGGCGCTCACCCACACTAACAACACCGTGTCTGGTGGCGCAGTGAATACCTCTACTGCAAACGACTGGCCTGCACTTCCGACATAAAGTCCTCCAGCCCAACAAAGATTGACGGTGGACTACCGACACGCCGATGGGGGCAGAGATCACGCACGAGGTCAAGACAAGCAAGTAATCGCCATAAAAAAATCTCTAATGAAAGTCATTCGC
This sequence comes from Dermacentor variabilis, assembly GCF_050947875.1. Lineage (NCBI taxonomy): Eukaryota > Metazoa > Arthropoda > Arachnida > Ixodida > Ixodidae > Dermacentor > Dermacentor variabilis. The sequence continues at coordinate 99,128,386 of NC_134578.1, read as the reverse complement.
GTGTTGATAAATAACATGCAGACTCCATCAGCTCGAGGTGCACTACAAGTGCTGGACGGCCTGGATCCGGTTCTTGCGAGCCTCGAGTAGCAAGCACAATGGCTCTACCGCGTCAGCCGTTCTTCAGACAAGTCAAGGAAGCATCTATTATACAATGGAATGCCCGTGGCCTGAAATCCCGCGTTGATTTTCGCCATTACGTTTTCAACAATCGATTCCCCATTGTTGTCTGTGAACCGAAGCTACAGATACCCGTCCGGATTTAAGGCTATGAATCTCATATGTCATCGACTTTAATGACATTAGAAGTGATCATCTACACACGGTGTGAACGGATTTACGTTATTCATCCAGTGCGGCCATATGAGAGTAATCGGCATGTGTGTTTGACCGTGAAAAAACAAAAACTTGCGTTTACTTTAGTGGGCGCTTACCTTTCTCCATCAAGTCGCTTCGATAGGCAGAGACTGAGGGACGTTATAGATGCGACACCTGGTCCATGGATTGTTGTTGGGGTCTTCAACGCGCATCATTCACTTTGGGGAAGCAACAAGATAAGTTCCAAAGGAAGAAACCTCGTATCCATTGCTTGCGACCGTGAACTTTCTTGTCTAAATGATGGCGGTCCCACGTTTCTGCGCGGCCGGACGTACAGTAGTTGTTTAGACTTAGCTTTTGTTTCGCGATGCCTCACTCGCTGCGTCCATTGGTTCGTAGATATAGAAACCCATAGAAGCGACCACATTTCTACCTACCTGAAGATAAGAGGACTCACCAAATCCGTTCCATTAAATTTTCAACAACAATAGATTGGCCCATGTTTAAATCACTTATGGAAGACGCATGCCACGAAGGCATTTGGTCGACACTAGGATTTGAGATCGCCAAGCCTATGCAGGATGCTATGCGTTCATTTCAGCCATTAGAGAAATGCAGATTTCGATTCGGGAATACAGAGCATCCGTGCAATCCGTTGGCTAGCGGAGCGACGGTACAGGCGAATTAATCGTTCTACTACCTCAGAGAGGCTAGACGCATTGAAAAAACAATTCAGCGTCGCCTTGCTGTACTGCAAAATCAACGCTAGGAATTGTTTTGTGAGTCTCTCGACCCGCGTAAACGTCTGTCTGTTGTCTGGAGAACAATCCGTGGACTTCGAACAGCTCCTCAACAGCGCCGTCCATTTAAATCTCTAGCCCACCATAAAGAACGCCGGGAAGTCGATGTAGCCGAATATTACTGCGCAACGATCGCGGGTCCGGCGCTCACGTATTCACCTTTCCACCTATTCCCATTGTGCCCCCTTGCTCCAGACATCCTCGTATGGACGCTCGTTTCTCCATCGAAGAACTGGACGCCGCACTTGCTGGGTGCAGGCGAACTTCGTCACCACGACATGATGGCATGACATACCCTGCGCTTGCAAGCCTTGGTCAAGAGACCAGAGATGCCCTTCTTGGCCTATACAACGCATCATGGTGTGACGGCCTGGTCCCTACAACGTGGAAATCCAGTCGGCTTGTTCCCCTCCTCAAGGCTGGTAAATCCTCGTTGAAATTGTCATCTTACTGTCCAATAGCGCTGGCCAGCTGTGTCGGCAAGGTAATGGAGAGAATGATCCTTACGCGGTTAGAATGGTACTTATAATTTTACAACGTCTATCCAGAGGTAATGGCTGGTTTTCGACGCGGCCGCCTGTCAATAGATAGCCTTATCAACCTTGTGACATAAGTACAACACCAGAAACACCTGAAACGAATGACTTCGGCCCTATTCCTTGATGTTAAGGGCGCGTACGACAATCTAGACCATCATGCAATTCTGGCCGCCTTAGAAGCTGTAGGCATTGGTGGCCACACCTTTCGCTGGATAGGCAACTATTTGAATGGCAGATCTTTTTTGATTTTGACTGAAGACGAACCAATGCCGCCTAGCTATACCAGTCGTGGTGTACCGCAAGGTGGAGTACTCAGCCCTACCCTTTTCAACCTGGTGCTCGTTGGTCTCGCTGATTCGTTACCGCAAACCGTTCAGCTCTGCGTATATGCAGACGACATTTGCATATGGGCTTCAGGCGTGACACGTGTACAAGTCCGCGCAAGACTTCAGAAAGCCTCAACGGCTGTGTCAACATACCTAAGAAGATAAGTCCTGCAGCTTTCCGCTGAGAAATGTGCACTCGTTGCTTTTACTCGCAAAGCGATGGCCCCGTATGCTTTGCGGATTAATGAGCAAATTATACGATATAGACGAACGCACCGATTTCTTGGCGTCATCACTGATAGAGACTTGTCTTGGAGCCCTCACATCTCGTACACGACAGAGCGTTCGGCCGCCATTGTGGACCTTCTAGCGTTTCTCGGCGGGAAGTCCTGGGGCACAACAGTACCGTTAATGTTGCAACTATATAAAGCACTGTTTTTGGGCTTCCTGCGGTACAGCTTACCTGTACTAGGAAACACTTGCACTACGAATATCCGCAAGCTCCAGAGCGTGCAAGCCCAAGCACTCAGGACTTGTATCGGTCTCCCCAAAACTACGTCATCGATTGCGACAGTGGCCACAGCCAGACACGCTGCTTTGACAGTCTACATTGATACAGATGTCCTGAGAGCACACATCCGACACCTGACTCGGATTCCCTCCCACCGTGTTGCTTGCTTGCGAGCAAAAAGGCCACTTTCAACTTTTCCCAAAACTATTGTAAGACATCAGTCCTACTTGCCATCAGAATTTACACCCGCTACACGATTATCAGATCCGTTGTGGTGTCTGCACCAGCCGCAAGTGCGACTGAGAATTCCAGGAATCAGAAAGAAAGCTAGAGCGCCATTGCGTTCTTTGAAAGAAGCAACCTTGGAGCACATTCACAATGTGCACAGATTCCGGCAACATGTATGCACAGATGGTTCATTAAAACTGAACAGCTCTGCTGCTGCAGTCATCATCCCGGCAAAATCTGAGGAAATCAAATTAAGAACTTCATGTGTGATCACGTCGACGGGTGCAGAACTCGCGGCGCTTCGTGCTGCACTTGATTTCGTTAAAGAGAAGCCACCGTAACAATGGACAGTCTTTAGTGACTCCAGGCAGACCTGCACTGCATACGAAGCCCAATGTGCCACGAACCCAATGAACAACTGGCCTCAGAAACTCGGCACATATATCATCAAAGCCATGACAAGGGACACAACATAATCTTTCACTGGCTTCCAGGACATTGTAACATCAGCGGGAATGACCACACCGACGAAGCCGCACGATCTGCGCATGAAAGTGGTCAACGAGTCTTCATCCCGCTTTCGCGAACAGACGCTGCGGCTGGGCGGCGATTGATGTCCCGTGACTGTACTTTGCCCCTGTGGGACTGAAATGTTTTCACCATGTGTCGGTTGCGTTCGTGGTCTCCGGACATACGGATGCACCTCCCGCCCGGGTTACCAGGACGTGAAGAGACCATGCTCTACCATCTCTATCTAGGCGTTGCCTTTACGAACTCATATGCGAACTCATATGCATAAGTTCCTGCAGTCTACGGAGCTTCACGACAGACTCTAAGAATGGTGCCCCTACCGCTCTGTAGTGTACGCGCTTTGTTCGTGCTTGCCTCTCTTCCTTTCTATCTCCATCTTCCACTCTGTTTCTCTTTTTATCCCCCTTAACCCTTCCCCCCTGCGCAGGGTAGCCAACCAGAACTACCTCTGGTTAACCTCCCTGTCTTTCTCTGCATTATCTTATCTCTCTCGCTCTCTCTCTCGCGCGCGCGCGTTTTTGTTTATTTGCGTTTTTTAAGGTGGTAAACACGAATTCACCTCCCCGAATACACTATATCTCCAGGCCTCGAGTGGCGCCTGCCACCGAAAAAAATGCCGAGAACAAGTGGGGCTATACTAATCCAGGTCCAACCAAATTAGGAAGACCCACTAATCTTCAGCAAGACACTCCCTCACCAGAACGATAATTGGCCTCCCTGGTGCATTATTCGGCCACTCCCTCCCAAATGACTCATTCAATTACTCTATGGCCCTCAGTACCCAGCAGCTGCGGAGCACCTTACCAAGGCGGCGGTCAAACCTGTAACGCAGCAGAAGGTGCTAAGAATCTCTGCACTCGGACAGGCCGCCAATGGAAACTGACCCTTGCAGCATTTATTACCCGAACCCTCTCTAGTGAAGCTAGCCTGGCAGGACTCTTTGAGGAAATATCAGGCATTGCTTGGGATATCGTTGGCATTAGTGAGGTTAGAGGAACTGGTGAGGCTTATACAGTGCTGACAAGTGACCACGTCCTCTGCTTTAGAGGACTACCAGATAAGAAACCGTTTGGGGTAAATTCCTAATCTATACGAACATAGCGGGCAACATTGACGAATTCTACAGCAATAATGAGAGGGTAGCAGTAGTCGTATTAAAGCTGAATAGGAGGTATAAAATAAAAGTAAAAACTTACGCTCCAACCTGCAGTCACGATGATGAAGAAATAGAACAGTTTTATGAAGATGTTGAATTAGTGATGAGAAAAGTGAAAACTCAATATACCGTAGTCATGGGCGACTTCACTGCAGAAGTGGAGAAAGGGCAGGCTGGTGAACAAGCAAATGGCAACTACGGCGTGGATTCTAGGTACATTCGAGGAGGGATGTTGGTAGAATTAGCGGAAAGGAATAAGCTTTGAATAATGAACACGTTCTTCAGGAAGCGTTGGAACAAAAAGTTGACCTGGAAAAGCCCTGGTGGTGAAACAAGAAGTAAAATTGAGTCTGATGATGGTCATGCTGATGCTTACGTTAGCCTATGCTTGTGGCTGTCTTTCTTTCTTGATTATACTTATGTGATAAAATTATTGTGTGCTCTACAAGTTCATCGTCCGCTTAATTATTAGTTTGCGTTGCAAGAAATGGCCGACCGCTTTTATTGAATGGGTATCTTATTGCTATTGGGGGGTTACAGAGTCAGCAGTCTTTCAACTGCTCTGTACAGATAGTATTTCCGGCGCATTTCTCTTTTCCTGTAGCTTCTCTATCCTAAATAGTACTTTATTTCTGCTTTAACTTGTTTCAAAATTCTATGGTGACTTCGTATATTCTCAACAATGTTGTTGCTCGAGGTTTTTTAACCGTCACCAACAGGAATGACTGATCAATGATAATTTAAAGTACAACCGCTTATTTTCTGACTTCAAGATTTGTAGAGATGTGAAAACATTGTGTGATAATAATTTCTTGAAAATGGTCCGGGCGTAACTTCCAGAAAGGTAAGCATTGTCATGATGATCATTATTAATAAATAATTAAGGTGAGATATATCATGTCCATTTCGAGATCACAACTGCTCCTGGCGATGTTCAGTAACACTTTCTCTTAACTGACCCCATCATATTGTCTCAAATTTTAATTGCAATGTACTCTTTCCCATAGACACCTGGATTGAGACTTCCTAATCCAAATGAGGTTTATTAGTAATGGTCTAACGTTTGCAAGCTACCTGTAAATGTTCCAGCGGACCGTGCATTCAAGCTTAACGGAATTTGAAAAGACAAGAAAAAATTGTGAACCCGCCAGTGATCCTGATCTTGGAAACCACAGAGGGATTAGCACATGTATAAGAACGCTATTTTCGTTTGTATTTCCGAATAACTATCAGCATTCGTGGCGCAGTAGCCAACATTATAGAAGTGAAGTATAGGAGCAAGAAGCAAATGCTTCGGTTCTCTCCACCAGATACCCCGGCGCAATTTTTTCTAAACCATTTAGAAAAGAATCTGCGCCGCCTGTAGGGTGGTGACGATACGACGGAGTGTCAGTATGAGGAAACAAAACATCTGGCACCGGTGGGCCACCAGTAAGCACAACATGCATGAGCACACCAGTCCCGCCTCGGCAGACTACCTAGGTGCAGGAACGCTCCGAGCCTAGTGTAGCATAATGGCATTCCATACATGCTGTCGCAGTTTTCCTGTGCTTCAATCTGAGAATGCGGGGGCGAGAACAACTGCTGGCGCAAACAGCGCAGCGCTTGGGAGCTAGGTGCGTAGATAGCCGGAAAACTTTTTGTCATGGAGGTTTATGTACAGAAAAAAAGCTGCATCAGAAGTATAGGCTTGCATGGGGATCTATAACATAAAACTATTCTAGTATGGTTTTTTTTTTATTCCAATCTGCTAACGTCAAGTTTACGTAACCGTCAACACAAGCATTGGGCCGTGACTGACAGCGTTACATAAACAGCCTCTAGGGAATTTTGCTCTTCCCGGAATGACAAAAAAGTCCAATCATCCATCGCCGGCTCTGAAGCAACTTACGCTCGTATTACTGCACCAGACGTATCATGAACAGATACATATATACACCCATGGTTCGACCTCACCTACCAGCTCAACTGCCGCATTCGTTGTTCCATCTAAGCAGGTTACGGTTACATTCAAATTATCACACGTGATTACATCTACGTCGGCAGAGCTTGCAGCTCTTCATGCCGCTATGACGTATGTCACCGGAGAGCCAACAGAGAAATGGGTCGTATTTTGTGATTTCAAAGCCTCCTTCTCTCCCTTTTTTCCTCTTTCTAGTCCTCCTTCCCCACCCCCAGTGTAGGGTAGCAAACCGGGTGCTCTTCTGGTTGACCTCCCTGACTTTCCTGTCCTTGCTTGATGGGGCCGAGCCAGCGCAGTGAAAATAGATAACCGGATGAAGAGCGTGCTGCTGGCGTCTGCGATTGGTCCGCTTTCCCTTACTTGGCTTGAGGTGGGTGGTGGAAGATAGCGGTGGCGTGCGACGCTGGGTTAAAAATGCGGCTAAAACGGCTTCTCGACAAAGACGACTTGCCAGAGCGATGTCGTGCACGTGCCGAAAAGGTCGATAAGTTCATACTCTTGGGCAAGAAATTTTGTTATGCGCAAATAAACCCACATTCTCTCGCAGGTGCGAGTAGCCAGTGCCTGAACGATCGGCAGCAACTATCTTCTATTCATTTCGGGATGGGGCAGTCTCCAACTATCCAGAAAAAGAAGAATTCAGTTTTGTTTGGCACATTAATGCATCTTTAACGCGTACACGTCTCTTTGATGAGGTTAGTTATCGTGGTTTTGTGACGCCGAGTGACAGACAGGCTAAAGAGGCTGCAGCCTGAAACCTTTTGATGAATACAAGAGGGTTAATGTCGAAAAGACGTCGAATCAGAAATAATTATCGTTGCATTGTTCGGTCGAGTCATGCATATTCAGTGTGTACACGTCATATCAGTTTGGGAGCTATTGCGGGTTTCGTGACGTCGCGTGACAGGCGAAATCCAACAAAGATTTTGAGCAATCGCGGAGGGTTGATTGCAGAATTATAATAGAAAAAGTTTAGAACAGCTTTACGTTAAGGCGCCCCTGATTTCTTTCGGTGCTTAGTGAGTTTGCGTGGTTTCCGCCTATCGAGGCGCAGTAAAAGTACGCCAGGATGCTCTTTGCGGTTATCGTGGCAACAGCTGCTGTAGGCAATGTACCTGAACACTCAAAGATAAAAATTTCAAAAAAAAGAAAACGTAAGCTCAAACGGTAACCGCTGTGTGTTAGCCGCGGATATGGGAATCAGAACTTTATTGACAGACCCGCCGCTATAAATGAGCCTGATGCAATATAGTGTGTGAATGCAGGGGAGTGCTCGGAGTAGTTTTCATAGCCATTAGCCCAGAATAACCTATGAGCAAAATTATTATCAGTTCACTATCTATTTAGTGCCACCTTGCGACATAAGTGTACACCCACAAAATTCATCCAGGAAGGATTTTACGCCTGAAGAAATTAAGAGTGATAAAGAAAGGGCAGTGTGAAATTCAGTTGTGAAGTATCGGAAATATTTTTGATCCTTTAAAATAAAGCGATCTTTATGTAATAAGTATTTATCTGATAATCCAGTCTCTCTAATGAGTTTTTATGGAAATAATCCGTCTGATAAATCTTTTCACGTTTTATAGTGATTCTTCTTCAAAGCTCTGTGTTTACACAGTACGCTGTCTAAGAAGCATTCTTATTAATTAATTAACTATTATTACAAGAATCAGAAAAAAACATATCTGTACAGAGATAAACTGTTATGTAAAAGGAGCTCTTGGCAGAGCGAAAAACAAAGCTCTGTGACAGCCGATTTATTGCATACATTATCGCGTACGCTTCCTTTCCTTTACAACTTTTAGGAATCGAAACGACGCGCCCAAAAGCACACTTTAACATAGCATCCATTGCTTAGATGAGTTTTTAAGGCCACTTCAATATATTATCAATTCAGCACAGGAGAACAGAAGGCGTAAACAAATGTGTTGATAATGGCGCTAAGTGAAACACATGAGAAATGGCATTACAGCGGCACTTAATGACAGAAAAAAATGATCATTTGTGTGAATATATATGCTACCACACTTTGAATTTCATTGATTAGGCCGCCAGGCTTCTGCATCGTTTAAAGATATTAAAACGAACTTTGTGGCGTGTGTTACATATGCCTGCCTAATTAATGTTCATGGTGAACTGACACACAAATATTAACGGTGAACTGACCCAAGAATTATGCCAACACGACTGATTTTCTGAGTGTTGAATTAAAAATAATATTTCCTTCTCTAAGTGGCGGAAACTTAAAGGGAAATAAAAAAGAAATCCCTCAGTCCGCAAGAACACGAAAGAAAATTACTTTTCCAAACGAAAGAAATCTCGGCTTCCATTCCCAGAAAATTTCCGTACTGAATACGGGAACTCTTTTATTTTCGCTATATTGTACAATTTTTTTACGTTGTAATATGGCGCACAAACGTAATACATCTCAAGTGCAAGAGAACGTATTTCGAAGTCATTGATAATCCGCATTTTTTCACACGTTCAACTTCGCTCACTTGGTCGGGCACTGGGGGCCAGCGCTCACTGAACAAGCGGCTCCTTTTGTTTCATCGTACAAACCTGCCTGGACCTGTTTCCTCCATCTACTGGTTTTCAGTCCAAGAAGGGACAGACGCGTCCAACTTTGTACGGAGAAGAAAAACTACCCTGACTCCCAACTTTTTTTCCTACGTTGCTTAGCCCCACGTAATACGCTCTATGCGTACACCACCACAGCAGACTTACCGCGCTCCTTTTTTTTTATTGAGAGCTGTCGCTGCCCTGCTTAACTTCTTCGATTATTTTGCTACAAGAAAAGGAGGTCACATCATTTGGGTATGCGGCAACCCTGTGTCGTGAGACCTCGCTAATGAAGGCTGGACCCCATGTTGTGAAAGCATGGTTACGTTAGTGGTGAATACATACGGGATAGCTGCGGTATCATTTTTGTTTTACTTTGGCCAACTTTCTCGTTCGTAACCAATCAGGCATTTTAATTTCAGACAAAGAAGGGCACTTTGTTGTTGCGCCCGAAAGCACGTTCTCGGAGAAGACTACGTCGGCAGTAAAAAAGAAAAAAAGTTGCGGAACGTTACTTTGTGGGTATAAAAGAGGAAGCGTCAATCTGTTGAACAACCTGAATTTTGAAGTTGCGAAGTCTGCAGTCGAAAACATAAGCTGGAGTGCTTCTTTACCATTAAGAAGCAAGATGCGCATGACACCAGTGGCATGAAGAAAGCACGCAGTTCGTTACGAAACGAGGCACTTGGCAGTCAGCAATTTCAATCTTCTTGTATAAGCATCCCTCAAGATTAAGCATCGTAGATCCTTTGTTAGTACATGACTTCTTCAAAAGACAGAACCCGGGAGGCTGTTGCAGCGTTAGCACTGGTGTTGAAGAGCTTTTCTTTCGCAATCATACAGCTTACTTGAAGTACGTAAAAGGTGTGATACAGAGGAGAATGATGACAATAAATTTGGGTGTAGTTTCAAAGCGTCTTGCCTTGAAATTCGACAATAATATTTACCTTCAATAATAATTAGGTGGCAGTGTGAGCTTTATATCCAGAAATTGGGCGTGTATATAGGATCAAAAGTGGTGCCCGTACCTTATGATCTGTTTCATAGTCATGTAGACCATTCTATTGCAGCTGATGCACGAAAAACTATAAAGCCTGTTTTTTTATTTTGTGTCCAAATTTCGTGTCGTCAGAGCATTCCGCAGCGCCGACTTTGGCAAAAAACTGGTTACAAAACTCGATTTGAAAGTGTGCCTTGCATCACTCAAGCTCACCTATGAGGTTGGATTCTACAAAGAAAACCTGAGTCATAATATTTCTACCAGTCGCCAACCTCACTGAAGCCCCACCGAACTTTGTGAAGTTGAAGTCCAATTGAGGTTGACGTTTGGCATTAGAAGGTGGGAAGCTCGTGAGGTTGCCCACCTCTGCTGGCAACTTATGTGTCCGTGCCAAGCAGGTGCTGGCGCGTTGGTCACGTGCAAAGGATTCTGTGTTCGTGCGCTAATGGCTGGAGTGTGGAAGTACACAGTGCGTAATCGCCAGCGGTCCGGCACATCAGGCCTCCGTGCCGCCAGAACCCGCGTTCTACAGCTTCCGCCACTATTGGAGCGCGTGACGTCAGTATGCGCTGACCACTCAGAAGTCTAGCGCCCCACGCCCTTACGAGAGTCATGTGAGAACCGGTGTGTGTATTCTGCTGCGATGTTGGTAGTGTATGGTGCAGTATATAAATCTAATTATAATAGGCGGCCGATGATGCTGCTGCATTAATGTCTTCCGGCTCGTTTAATTGAGCACTCCTGTATAACTTCTCGGCAGCCGAACTTCCAACGACAGTGTCAGCCACCGTGACAGTGACAATTGCTTTCGTAATAAACGCCCAGCAATGCTTTGTTGATTCGCTGATTTGCACGTGTGCTTTATTTGATTTCTCTGTTGTGTGGCAAGTACCACGTAGCCCCAACGGGGCTCACTTAAAACGGTTGCTTCAAGCAACACCTGGCAGCGTTTATTGCTTTGGCGGCAGGTGGCCATCCGGCTTATTACCGCCGTGCTCATTCAACGACTGTTTCGCACCATTTGTTGTACCTGACGGTTTCAGAGACAAGCAAATATTACAAACACATGGCACACAGAAAGCAGGATACGGTCGACAAAGCACAACGTCGCTTGGTGTATCCACAAAAAGAGAGTAATTATCTCAAAAATGGGCCGCGCACCGATGTAGCCCATTATATTCTCTGAACGACATGAAATGAAGGTTGCTTCCCTGTGCTCAGGCTCATAGCATTCCCCGAGTTCTGTGTTTCCTCGAAATGCTAAACTGTTTCACAGCTGCTCTCGCGTCTTGCGTGATTCTATTTTTATTCCTGTGTCTTCTAGCTAAACACATCTCTGTTGTCAAATGCACACAATCTATCTCACATGTCTTGACCAGCTCAGTATCTGCACTCTCGAAGCTGGGCTTGCTACGCTCGTATTTGAGAGTAACACTGTTTCCTTCAGTGTCATGGCGTTATCGCTTCGCCCTTATCAGGCCGCATTACATTCCTGAGCTTCACACTTTCCCCAAGCTAGCGAAAAATAAAGATTTCATCTTCATCCACAACGGGCAGTGCATAGCGGAATCGGACTGGTTGACCATTCAAAATTTACAGTCGTGGCTTTGGCGCTTGGCAAACTGCGCATTTTTGCGCCCCACGCACATTACGAGCGTGTTGACACCTGAAATTCAAGAATGGAGCCGTCAGCGAATAATCAAACATCGGATTATGCGCATCGGCATGACGAAGTTGCGGTGCATGGGAACTTTCCTGACGCCTCTTCTCGTTGCCCCAAAGAATGCTTCTCAAAGTTTCCCCAAAAGTAACTAGCTTTACCTTAATCAATCAAGCTTTCTTTGTCCTGGGTAATCATGTCGGGTGATTTTCGAGTCCTGACGTTTGCGATGCTAGGGATGCCGGCAATGGTATGCATTTTTTGTACAGTAAAATAACATTGTAGGCACAATATGTCTTTTAATGGTTATCTTTATTTGGTTGTCTCTTCCTGTGTGTAAGTGTTCCCATTACTATTTCAGTTTATTTTGCATTCTCTCTGAGAAAAATAACTTAATACATTGATACAATGCTCGTAGAAAGCCAGAGACAAAACGTAAAGGTGAGAAAGATGCAAGGGCAGAAATTGAAAGGTAATAAAATGGCATTCTGACGGGGTTATTGTCCCATGTTAGCATATTCCTGTCCTTGTGTATGAGACATATTTTGAAGCTACAACAAAAATACGAGTGTTTGCGGAGAGCAACCGCTCGTTGAGTAGTAAAAGACTTTATTGCTGAAGGAATGTCTTAAGGTATGCCGGTTTGCTGGATATATCCAGTACTTATGCATGACGTGCTGGGAGGCTTTATTCACAGAAAATACAGCCGAGTGATTATATGCGAGTACAGGCTTATCAGATACCCGAGCGCTCGTGTATAGTACTGATAGGGTGTGTTGAAGAGACAGAGTCAGAGAGCTCCTGCATTGCTATACACAATAAACCAAGGCGCGTCATTCTTGCTTCACTATTTTAGTATTACGTTGCTTTTGCTTATCAGCCATCGGTTGCACATGAAGATCATTTTGCAGAAATAAATGTCGATAGAAACTGGTCTCGCAATTCTGCTTTGTGGCGCTGGCCGCCTAGTAAGTCTGAGCATTGTTACCGTTTTCTGATAGTTGTATACTTGAAAAAATATCACTTTCAGAAATTCAATTTATCTTTCTTTGCTTTTGTTTAAGATAATCAAGATTGATATCATACAATCCAGTGCAACAAATTAGTGTGTTTTTGGCAAACCCAGGTGCTCAGAATAACATTACACGGAGAAAAAGCAATGACGCCTGCCAGCGCACTTATAATCACCCTTCGGCTTCTTATATAATTCATGTGACATGTATCTAAGGCTGGTCAAATTTTAAGAACGTGAATGAATTGGCCATTTCTTAAACGAAAGAACTAAATGTGACCATTCTTGATACCTTCTTTTGAAAGAAAACGAGATTAGAACTTCACTGATTCCTGAATCCACATATCATGATCACCTCGTCGAGGCCAGTGCCTTATGGCGCTTAAAAAACGTCATTTGCTCCCACGCAGTAAGCCAACTTTTTTTACTGAAGCGAAAATAAGAAGATGCAGTCAGAAGTTCACAAACGCACGGATGGTGAAGTCCCTGCAAATCAACAGCGAAGATGGAATCACATAAATTGTATGTGAACTTGAAAAACTGTGAGCCCTCAGATACGGGGCCTAATTTCCAGTCGCATTACGGCATTGCAATTATGTAAAGACCACATCATGCTACTTAATAAATCGTGATAACATGTAAGGTTGCAGAAAACAGCCCAGAAAATATTTTTTATTTTTTATTTTTACGTATTATATTTTGCAAGTACTTTTGGCCGATTGGGTCGTTACAGGGGTGGGGTGCAAATATGGCACAAAACCCATCATTGTGCACATAAAGTCGCAATGTATAGCTCATATACAGATTTAGAAATCACACCGTGACGTTGTACATAACGGTAATACAAAGTCTTACATGACAACCGTCATGTCAAACATAAAGCAGCAATGTACAGCGAAAAAATGCACTACAATACCACAATCAACAATTTACATGATACATAGTACATCACATACATGGCAACATTTCGCCATCGGCCATACCATGCTGAATACGCCGGTACATGACAACATTATACATAACAATACTACATTCTACGACTTGCACGAGATATGCTAGATCATGAGGATTCACTTAGAAAATATTTTGTAACCTTGGTTTCAAAATGCTCTACAGTTTCAGAATCACAAATAGCATCCGGCAAATCATTTCAGTCTCTTATGGTTCTAGAGAAAGAACAGTATGCACATGTGTGGACACGAGATTTAGATACTAGAAAGTTTCTACGGTGGTCACATCGTAGGCTCCGGAATTGTCGCGGAATTAGGTACTGCGCTGCATCAAAGTTAAATAAATTTTGAGAAAGCGAAAAACAAGAATTTTGTTCTGGCTATGTGACGGCATTCGAAGAGGGGGTAAATTTAGTTCTTGCTGCATCTCTGTTACAGAATCAGTACGGGAGTACCTTGAAAGAATAAATCGAGCCGCCCTTCTTTGCACCCGATTAATATTATGAATTAATCCTTTTTCGTAGGGGTCCCATATTCATTATGCAAAAAAGAAGTGAGGCATGCAGACAGGACACAAGAGTAGAGAAGGGGACAACACGAACGCCGACTATCAACTGAAGGGAGCACTGAGGCGAAAAAAAGAAAGAAGACACAAAACTCATCTGCGCATGCTCAGGAATGGTAACACCACGTGTCAGTCGGGTACACGTGCCGGTCTACGTGAGAGATAACTGTTAAGGCACTTAATCTCTTCCTTATGTAAATTAATCGAAGGCTGACTCACTCACGCACTTCCACCATTATAGATATGCCATGCCTCTACCATAAGACGCGTATCTTCATTCTTATGCCTGTACAATATCGCGCATTCATCTAACTTTGGCGTGCAGTTACAATCTCGGCAATGTAGCGAAAGATTAGAAGGCGATCCACCGGTTAACGACCTTTTATGTTACATTAGCCTCTGATTGATACACCGTGCCGTTTGCCCTACGCTGAACTGGCCACAGCTAAGGGAAATTTTATAAACCACACCCATACGACAGTCAGTAAAACTGTTGTTCTTATTGTGCTTTACTGGACAAATATCTGTTCGTTTTTTGCCTTTTACCCGCTCCTTTTTATTCTGTACGGCAGCGCATATCTTACTTAGCTTATTGGGAGCAGTGAAAGCAACATTAACATCATATCTACTTGCAACTTTTTTAAGCCTGTGTGACATTGAATGAATATACGGAATAGCCACTACTCTTTTTTTGCAATTACTGCTTTCTGTAACCACGTCTGTCCCTCTCGAAACAGACTTCTTTAGGCGCTCAGCCACAGTGGCCACCGCTACACTAGGATAACCTGCTTCTAATAGGCGCCGGACCTGCGCATTAAAACTGGCGCTCATTTTGTGGATGCAGGATCTGGGGAGGGAAGACTTAAGGCACGACATGGCAATTCCGTTTGTTACTAATTTAGAATGCTTGGATTGAATGTTTAGCAACGGCTTCGAAGATCTTGGGGAGTACTGCCAACAAACATGATTTTGTTCGAAGATCAAAGAAATGTCAAGAAACTGAGTTACGCGTCGCTGAGGAAATTCCTTGGTAAACTTTAATCTTGCCCCATAAAGTTTAAATTGCTCACTTAATGATGTAGCAGCGGAATCGAATTCTTCCCTATTGCAGAAAATCAGGTAAACATCAACGTAACGAAATATCTTGATAACGCTATCACCTAAGGCTTTCTCTAAGCAGTTGTCAACCTTACTCAGATAAATGTTGCTAAGAATAGGGGCAACCTTTGAGCCAATACAAATGCCTGGTTTCTGGAGAAAAACGCCATCTCTCCACCCAATCAACGTCGACTTCAAGTACATTGAAAGAATTTCTAGAAAAGCTCCCGTGGAAACACCGCATTTGTCAATAAAAGCCGACTCTTGCACTTGTTCTTTAATGCACTCATTTACGGAATTTAGCAACCCGTCATGCGGCAAGGAATAATACAGGTCTCCGATGTCCATATTAAAAGCTGTACAATCACCAGGATTTTCCTCTCTCAAATACTGAACCAGTGCCTGAGAATTACGTAACCAAAAGGGGTCTGAAAAAACTAGTGAAGCTAAGCAGTTCTGTAGGTAACTAGCGACACAGACCAACCAAGTCCCTTTCTCTGACACTATAGCACGAAAAGGAATTTCGTGTTTATGGGTCTTCGCCGAGAAAAACAGTTCTAAGGTGAGGGATTTAACTGAAATGTCAGACTCGTGTGAAAATGATGTTACTGTAGTTGGAGTAGTACAATTAAAAATATTTTGAAAGACAGAATGGAAGACCTTGTTATATGGTAAGACGCAATTTTTGAAGAATCAGTTATGATTTCGTCGTTTACAACAAGGCTTTGAGTGGTTTGCGACAACTGACGCCAATATGTTGCGAAAGTGTTCGGAAGTTCAGCAGTGTTTCCTTGGGATATTTCTTTTTCGCTTGCCTAAGCTTTATTCGCAGCTGTGCAGATAGGTTAGATATCTTTTCAGGATTTATTTACTTTCTTTTGTCTTCCTATTTTTCTCTTCAGACGAACAATCTCTCGCTTTGTCAAGGGATTACGCTTATTTCTTCTTTTTTTCCTTAATTGTACGAATGAGTTTACGCAGTGCAAGATAATGGTCTTGAATCTTGCCCGCAACGCATTGACGTCATCGTCAGAGCTCAGACTCTCGAGATGAAACGACAAATAATCAATGATGCTCGTGTCGTCAGCTTTATCAACATTGGGTACGTGCGCAGTGCTTGCTTTAAGATTTGTTGCGTGGACCTTGGTTTCGATTTGAACAAATACAAGTTGATGGTCTGGTATATGCCAGCTTCAACTGCTACCTTATAATTTTCAAACCGTCCATGAAGAGCGACTAAGTCCAATATGGACTTCACTGTTCCCTTATCCGAGTGCTTTTCTGTACCACATCTGTTAAATCGTTAGCGAAAGCATGGTCGAGCAGCACTTCGCAGTCAGCTCGTTCCCGTAACTCTATGGTAATCAAGTTCCAGTCAATCCCAGGCAAGTTAATGTCCCCGGCAATCATTAACTTCTGGTTTCGCGCCTTCTGTTTTTCTAAGGAGCATTGGATGGCCTCTAAATATTCGATCGGTGCATTAGGGGATCTATTGGTTGTTCCTATTACGACTAAAGTAGTTCCCAGTCTTATTTGACACCAAGCGCTCTCGTGATTAGGAATACCGTTCATCCTTACACAATCAGTATTTTTTCGTATTGTGACAGTGTAAAGAAGGGAAACCATATTGGCACTCCCTATAACTACTTATTTTGGGGCTGTGTTGTGCACTGTACGATATCTCCGCTTGAGCACCGCAGCGATTGCAGTAGTGTCAATCTATAGCTTATTAAAATCATGAACGAGAAGGGTAAGGTGAAAAACGAGCGTCAATTCTTGGTTAAATACGATTATACTAGGCCAACCGACAAGGAAGCGAAAGAAAGCGCCAGGAAAATTACTAGGCGTGGGTGAATATACGAAGATTCGAATACAAATCCAAAGATACAGTCTAGCGCAAAAAAGCTATTCGTTATTTTGGAATAATAGAAATTAACAAAAATTTCCCAATTGACTGATAAATCTGGCTACTGTTCTCCGTCTGCTATACGAACTATCGCAAGCAATCAGAACTGTGTTAAGTTAGAAATGCGTTATCAGAATGTGTTATGAAAGCTTTCTTTTCAGTTTCGCAGAGGCAACCTACATGATAACCTGTGATTTTCGCTTGTCTACCATTTGGTATGTTTTCGCAGTATATTCATGTAACACTTTTATGTTTCGCGCTATAACCAGCAATGTTTTCCATGCAAAGTGTCCTTCTACATCTTTGTAGAGCACACATGTCCTTGAAAAGCCACTTCCAACAACCGTTTATTCAGGGTTTTTTGAATGTAAGCCATACATCAGCCATTCATTATTGGAAACAATGTTTGCAAGTAGTGTCAAAATGTGTTGAGAGGCTATTCGTGCACATTTCTTTTATTAAGTAGTGATATTGTTCATAAAACTGATTCTAATTATCGCACTTTCAAGGTGATGCCTTTATGGTCACTCCCTATGTTACTATATCCTTTCTCTTCAATAACCATACTCTCAACTTATCTCAAATTCCTTTGATCATCCGACAGTAATCAACGGTACGTTGCTTATTTCCGGCTTCCCACGTGATCTGGTCATCACACTTGATTACACACATGATCTGGCTCGCAGAAATCTAGCATTAAGTTTTTGTTGGTGTCGGTATAACCATCTAGATTCTCTATATGGTTACTCAAGCAACCTAACAGAACAATTTTGGCAGCATTCCCGAAAGCGTTAATGTCAGCACTTCGGCATTTTACTAACTTTTAATTCTTGGCTATTTTTCGCCGTCCACAAATATGTTACGCCCCGACAAGTTTTTTTCGCTTACTATGCCTCATAGCCAAAGGTGCTCTTGACACTTTGAATTTACTCTTTCCCATTTGGCTCCCTGATGCATGAGTATTGCGACTCCCCTTTCTTTCCGATTTAGTTCTGTTGCACGCGTCTCCAAAATAATTCTCATTGATTGGTGGCGCATCTGAGTCTCTAAGGTGCGTTTCTCTGAACGCATACACACTTATTTGTTCTCTATTTAACTGCTCCTCAATCTATAACCATTTGGCTTTTCTTCTGCTGCCCTGAATGTTTGTGTAACCTATTGCATGGTGAGCGCTCTTCTGTCCTATTTTCTTCGTTATTCTGTTATTTACCGTCATCCTAGTGTGAATTTCCCATAGGGGACCTTCTTCTTCACTACAACCTATCCTGGAATTCTGAGCACCCAAGGCCTCCCCTCCCCCCCCCCCCCCCGCCAAAAAAAAAAGCAGCCTACTTCTCGTCCGAGCTTGTGCTGCAAGTAGGTTCCGTCTCGTTGAAAACCACTGTAATTTCTCACTTCCCTGTCTATTTGCACAACCTCGAAACATTTCATTCGTCTCCCTTCCCATACAGCCTCATTAGCGGCCGAAACCGCTCTTTGTATTAACCGCTTTTTACGTTAATGTCACGTAAAAGTACCACCGGCACCGTTCACACCACAACCTGCTCCCGAGGGGCCATCTCGCGCAAGCCGTCTGCTTACCCCCTTCGCCAAACGCTGGTCTAGTCTTGCCCCCTTTCTGTTTAGCGCGTCATTGAGCACAGCCGCTACTACTAAATGTTTTCGTCCCAGTCCATTATCCGCAAGCTTTTCTCTAACTCGCTCCCTAACAGAGCCCAATGTCTGCCCTGGAAACGTCCTGTCACTGTTTTGTCCGCTCCCTCCCCAATGGCCTCTGAGCATCAACTCAGTTTTAGGTCAACGGTGACTACATGGCCCTTTCACTCTCTCCTACTGTCGAGGCCTCTCCCTGATTCCCTTTGCCAACTTTTTCTGCGTGACTCGGATTTGACACGGGACATAGGGCCCTCCGTTCCTGTCTCCGCTTTGTGGTCGCCGCAGAGCAGGTAAGCCTTTTTTCAGCTTCCAAAACCGCAAGTTCCACACCTTCCACGTTGTTTTTTGGCACTCCTGGTCCTGTTACGCCGCGAGACGGCGTTCTATCGTCGTTACCGTTTTCGTTCGTGATGGCTTGAAGTGTTTCCTTTACTGCCTTCCGAGCATCTCGCTCCATATTGAGCTCATTTTGCATCGAGAGCTGTATATCACTAACCTTCCGTAGTTTTTCCGGCGTCCGTCAACAGAAACGGACTTCGCGTTTTCTAACAAACCCATACGAGTGCAGTGCGGTGGTGCAGATGTGAAAATTCGGAACAGATTAGAATTCTCGCCGTGAACAATGTCGTGACTTCAAGGTTATCGCAGTATATAAGAAGGAGAGGTATCGGCGCTAAAAGCAACTGCGTTATCGATGCGGCGGACACGTATGGTTCGTACACCCTAAGAGCAACGTGCGTACGAGGAGCGCCTGAGGGAACAGCAACGAGAATGTAAACGGCGCCGGTGCGAAACGACCACCGACGATGAACGTTCCCGCGATGCTGAACGAAAACGACAATCGCGAGCTCGGGCACCTCTGAACGAGCAACGACGCTAGACTTGCAACGCAAAAAATGACAACCATTCCACTCTGAGGAGATGGAATGGCAGCGAGAGCACTTTGCTTTTCGTTTGAGAGCTTTGACTGTCGTCAGCTTTCACTGCCATTCCATCTTCACAGAGGGAAATGGTTGTCATGTTTTTGAGCTCTTCGACCAGTTTTACAAGCTTACCCTGGATATACTTCATTTTTCTTTAGTATAGAATCGACAACACAGTGTCTGCCGAACGACTCCATTTCCTCTGCATTTGCATATTTCCCCTCGTCTGCCTTGAGGGATTCCCGCCCGCGGCATGCTTTATCGCGTTTTTTTTTTGCCATATGTTGCGCTTAGCTTTCTCTAATGTTAAAACCGAACCTTTCAGAGCACGTACCTAGAAGCGAAAGCCGATCTTTAAAATGCCATAATTTCTTTATCTGCGATGTTTAGAAGCAATAAATGCCCTACAGACTGAACGTATGACATACGAGCGTACGTTTGCGAACACGCGGCCAAGCTCTGACTGTCCTACAACAACAATATTCCTGATACGATCACACGCACACAAAGAAAACACAAATACTCTCTCCGCTTCCACTCTACTATATAAAAGCTATGAAGACTCCACATTCCGCATCGTTACAGCTGTTGACGCACGTCGCATGAATGTACGCTTTGACTATCCTACAAAACCAACTATACCCGATACGCACAGGCACACACGCCCCAAAATATATATAGAAAATATAAAAAGAAACCTAATAGCTGGTAAGCTTGCCGCTTCCAACTCACTATGTAAAGGCTAAAAAAGTAAACAGCAGGTCTGAAAAGACAAGCAAGCTCAAAGCATGCACACACACAAAAAAACTTTTCGTCGCCGCCACGGAGCCCTGGAAAAACACGTCCGTCTGCTACAAACATCCTGCACTTCCGTGGTAGTGTTTGTCAAAGCCACCACTTACGGCCGCAGCGGCCGACGTAGACCATGTGTTTTTTTACCGCAGCTGCCACAACGTACGTGAGCTTAGGAGAAGGCAACATGCCAATGAGCTCTGGCGTATCACGTCCCGGCATTCGAGGTGCTCGCTGCGCAGTGAACGAGAATAATAGGGAGAGCCAGGCACGTACCCAGAGGAGGGGCCCGGGGGGGGGGCCTGCCTTCCCCCCCCCCTAAATTAGGCGGCATAGCCCCCGCCCCCCACCTTCCCACCCACGCCACCAATCCTCCCGCACATTACTAAAGCGCCGGCAAATCAATGTTCAGACTTGACAGCTATCCGGTCGTCAACATTTTGCTGCATTTTTCACTCGTTTTGGAGGACGGTATTTATCGGCATCTCCTGGGGTGTGAAGGTTAAGTTTTCTCATCGATTCAGTGCCCGCGCAATTAACTGGAGATGCGTTCAGTTGTCACCATCTATTCAACGGTCTCGCTCATGGCTGTTGCTTCGTTAGTTCAGCCTTCTTTGTTTAGACTGATCCAGGGACAAGGAAAGGGATTCGGTTCGTAGTCGGCTAGTCTGTACGCTTGAGGAACAAGTTGCAGCCGAAAAAAAAACGCCAGTTGAGTATAACTGGTCCTTTTGCTTCATTATTACCTCGCGTGACGGCTCGCCGCGACGCTGGCAGATCGTCGCAACCATATATATACCCGCGATATGGGCTAAATAAAGTGCAAATTAAAATAATGCGAAACAGCGTCCATCATCAAATCCTGCAATAACACTTAAACCCGTAAGCCACATGAGCGTCATCCGTTACCTCATCTGGGTTTTCCCTAATTGTACAGCACTTTTTGTGCAATATTGACAATTGGAAACAAGAGTTGCAATGAGTTGAGAAATTAAGCCAAGGCAACAGCCAAACCGGAACGAAAAGCGAAAATTAACAAATTTCCCCCATTGTTTATGAAAGTATTTATGGATCAACATCTTTTTTATTTAAAGAGGAAGTAGAGAAAACGCAGCCGGAAGTGGAGAACATTTCTGTGTATTTGAATGACACTTCTACAGTCATCAGTCGAGCCGCCTGACGTAGCCACTTCTCTGCTGTGCTTATGTACGTGCTTTTGTAACCTTCCCCGGTGGGCGCAGTACGTCTAGAACCACACCGTCCTGCCCTCTGGGTGGTTGTACGGGACTGGTGGCCACTCATCATTACGCAACTTCCCGAATGACAATACGAGTCGGTTTTTGCACTTCACGTGGTAGAGCAGTAAACAAGGGATCCACAAGAACTGTGATTTTCCCGCAAATATACATTTCTCTATAATTCTTACAGAGCTAATTAAAAAAAGAAAAACATCGGGTACTCTATAGTCGGATACAACATAAGTCTGCAGTTAAGCCCCACCCACGCCCTCATACACACCAGCCACTGTTCCACCGCGAGGCTGAAAATCATTCGTACTTCAAACTTTTCCTGTTACCAATATAAGGTAGTAACCCCAAAAATAAAATTATTAGCGCGTAAATTTATGTGTTTTCCCTCGCCTATTATAGTGGAATGGCGAAAGCCTAATCGTTCATTGAAGTGAAATAAAATGCTTGCTTTGCTGGAACTATTTATTGTCAAGTTTCACTTCAGGTTGCAGTGAAATTTCATGAGTAAAACGGGCTCAGCAGAGAAATGAACTGTACCGCAGACTTATGAAGAATTAATTAATTATGGAGTTGCATGTGCCAAAACCACGATTTTATAGTTAGGCACGCTGTAGTGGAGGACTCCGGGAATTTGAACCAACTAGGGTTTTTTAACGTGCACCTAAATTTTAGACGGGTGCTTTAGCATTTCGTCCCCATCGCAATGCGGCCGCCGTGGCCGGGATTCCATCCCGCGACCTCGTGCTTAGCACCCCAGCACCATAGGCGGGTAGACTTTCTAA
Organism: Dermacentor variabilis; assembly: GCF_050947875.1. Classification (NCBI taxonomy): domain Eukaryota; kingdom Metazoa; phylum Arthropoda; class Arachnida; order Ixodida; family Ixodidae; genus Dermacentor; species Dermacentor variabilis. The sequence continues at coordinate 99,105,858 of NC_134578.1, read as the reverse complement.
GAGTGAAATGCTCAGACTCCATACGCTTTATCCACGTCTGTTGCACACCTCATTGCTTCCGTCGACGAAAAGACTCTTCAAGAACAGCAGACGCTCCGGAGGTATCAAGTGCAACGCCATTTTGAAAAGGCCGCATGACGACGATTTTGTTTACTTCTGTGATTGGCTGGCGGAGTAACACAACCCCCCGCGGTCCGCGTGCCTTGTTTGCCAACTGCTGTTATTTAAGTTACGTTCTACTATAGATATCTTTATATTGCGCTTTCGCTTGTTTACTTGTTCCTTGGCAGTGTTCTTCCTGCGCCTCTTTCTTGCGTGATTTCGTTCTTTGTGGTTCCCTCTTTGCCAAGTAAAGAAGAGGTGTATCTCACAGGCGTACTACCTGTGAGATACCTTATTTCATTCCTCTTTGCGGGTTTACGCGTCTTTGTGGCGAATGGCGGGTGTTATTCTCATTTTTACTAGTAAAAGTACCCCCCTCATTTGCATAGAAAAGTTACCTTGGATTGCCCCCCCCCCCCCGAAAGAAAATCCCAGGGAGAGCCAAAGAGCTCGATATTTGCTCATTGCAAGTACATCAAGACAACATAGCAGATGCCAAGAAAAGCATTGAGAAAATTCGGACTGCTATATGTATATTGAATTGAAGGAATCATATGTTGAGGGCAAATAAAATACACTAAATATAAGATTAACAAATTGAAAGGAAAACAGTGAAAGCATAGTCCCCTCGCTTTGAGAAAAAGACATCCCATTCTGTGGTTGCACACTTATTTATCACGTTTTTGCAAAATAAGAGTGACTCAGGTCATTTTTCGCACTTCTCATTCGCCGGCAAGCGTGAATATAAAATTAAAGAGCTGCACTGGCGGTGTTTTTTTTTTTTTTGGTGAAGCTCATTCGTTTTTCCACTGAACAGCTGTTCTGAATGAGCAGGCACATTTCTCCGTAGGTCGACAAAGTTTAAAGCTCGAGCAACAACAAAAATGGAGATATCATAGTGGTGAAAGGAGAGGAGGCCACCTAGAGTGCACGTGCAAATAAAGCAAACAGGACACAACAACGCACATTTGGAACGTCTCTCCGCTCCCTCGTGTGCGCCCATTCTGCGCAGCTCAGGCGGCAGAATGAGTGTTCTGCGGGCGCCCTGGCGTGTTCTACGGAAGCCTATTGCTTTCTTAACGTTTTTTTCGATATGCATCCTGACAACGTATGCCTCCGACGTAGAGCAACAGGCAAAGATGACAACGGTAAGCCAGACGCATCTAGTCTTTGTGACAAAATATTGCAATCTTTCCGACCACTGTGAACGAACTGCCCGCGCGAGAGATCCTCCTTAAAGTAGGGCTCAAGTGTGGACAATGAATATCTTTATTACGTCGAAAAAAAAAAAACCAGCTGCATTGCTTTCAAAAGAAAGCTCACTTTATTGTACTGGCACGGCACCAAGTGTCTCGCACGGAACAGCACATACAATGATAAGATCGGAATTGTGGCACTGGCTCGCCTAAACATGACAGTCTGTTCTTGATGGTGTATCTATGCTTTTCGAAAAAAAAATCGTCTTTGTGAACTTTCCTTTTCTATAGAGTAACACTGTGGCTTCGTAACCAAACCTAGTCGTTACTTTGGTGATGGTACCTTCCAATAACAGTTAGTGGAAAGTACTCTACTAGTTTAGCGCTATGACAAAATGAACCGGCGTTTCCAGGACTGATTCGAACTTGATTGCTATTCCGCAGCGATAACATGAGTAGCTTCGTATGCGCGTACGCATTTTCCCACAGTCTCTTGCGAGGGCAACAAATTCCGATGCGGCTCGAACGTTAAACAACATTTTATGCTTAATTATACCACGGGCACACCTAATATTCCCGCAAATGTGTGTTTTAGCTCACTTTAGCTTTCAAGAGAGGGAGATTCGACTCTGAATGTTCGCTCTGTGTAGAGCCTTAGAAAATGTAAATAGACGTCGAGTTGTGTAAATTTCGGAACGGCGTGTCAATGTAGAAGAGAAAGCGTGGAGAAAAAATTTACTTCATTTAACAAAACCGCAGCAACCTAGCGTGCGATATCATAGGCAACAGTAATTGCTGACACTAATAATTAGTAAAATACATCGTTACGCATATTCAGGAGCAGACAGTTTGTCACCTTGCCTCTATTTCGCGTGACAAAATGATAAAGACCGTATCTGCCTTAGCAGGTCACCATTACGTTTCGTTATCGGGTATGTTTCTAGGCTGTTATATCGGCCGATCTCAAAGTAGTGAAGTCTAAAATGTCGGCAGATATGTGCTACTGGGTATGCGCTTAAGTGGGCCCATGGTAAGACTAGCTGCCCGTGGGGAGACTATATATATATATATATATATATATATATATATATATATATATATATATATATATATATACGTATATTTAACGAACATGAACCAAGGGGGCCAACCGAGGGACCTCATTTTTATTCATCATATCATAAGAAGCCAACATACAAACACAGCAAGGACAACGCAGGGGAAATTATATGTACTTACTAATTGAATTAAAAACATGATAAATTAATTGAATTGAAAGAAGATGAACAGACAACTTGCCGCAGGTGTGGAACGATCCCATGCATTCGCATTACCCGTGCGATACTTTACCAATGGAGCTACCGCGGCGTCGTTTTCCCACCCACTTTGTGGGGTATTTATGTGCTACTACTAGAAATAACCCTTGGCGCTGGACTCTAAAAGAGGATCCTCCAGCACAGAAGCCAGATAATGTAACCTATATGCCATGGACACTACGGTACTTCGCCACTACATTACTACAGCGTGCCTCAACATCAGGTAGGAGGTAAAGCCACAGACGTTATTTAATTTTAATTACCGCATCCTCAAACGTCAGAATGCGCGCCGATCCCGAAGATAACGCAGCAAGAAAAATATGGAGGAGTCCACGCTCCTTCTACTCCCCTCACGCGAGGAGCAACGTGGTAGTGGGCCTTGGGCAGTGATTTCCGCGCATTGTCCGCCCCAGCTCAATCAGAAAGGCATTGTCTTCGATCGTATTCATCTGAATATTGTAACGCCTGCCAAAGTTTTCTTATACCGTGGCTAGATTCTTCTGGTCCTGCTTTATGTTTCGTCGATACCTAGACTCTGTCATAAGCTCGCCTTCCGACCATTACTTGCGTATTTACATGAGGCAGCCCGCATAACAACACCATGTGTTACCGACGCCCGTCCACGTACCACCAAGGAAAGCATTTAAATAAAATAAATAAATTAAATTTAACTATGGGGTTTCGTGGGCCAGAAAACTACGATCTGATTATGAAACGTGCCGTAGTAGGGAACTCCAGAATAATTTCGACTGCATGGGATTCTTGAAAGTACACCTAAATCTAAGTACACGGGCGTCTGCATTTCGTCCGCATCGATATGCGGCCGCCATGGCCGTGATTCGGTCCCGTGAGAGGCCGCGCTTAGCAGTGCAACACCAAAGCCACTAAGCCGCCACGGCGGGTACTTAAAAAAATAAGCGCTAGGTGTATTCAGTTAGTGGCAAACAACCGATTCACACATCGGCTTACCGGTTGTATTGCTACGTTGCGTGTTATGTACAGTTTTGTTGTTTAAGCTCTCGTGTTCTGAAGCGCAGATATGCTACTAATCGCAGTGAAATTAAGCCTACGTCTTTTCGTCGACTTTGCTTTTGGGCGCGTAACTTTCTGTGTAACTAAAAGATGGACACTATGTGTGACCACTTTCTCGCTGTCACGTTTGCAGTGCCAGCTTATCACATACTTTGGCTTTTCCTGTGAGACGACTGCGGCCACCACAGACGACGGGTACATCCTGGAAGTGGACAGGGTGGGCACGTGTGTTCGGGATGAAAGTACGACGTGTGCCAAAAACGGCACCGGTCGCAACCCCATCATCCTGGTGCCGGGCATATTGTCAGAATCGGGTTCGTGGTTCGTGAACTACCCCTCGCAGAGTCCAGGTACGCAAATAATTTGTGGCGTATTTCACAATCAATCAATCAATCAATCAATCAATCAATCAATCAATCAATCAATCTAATGTATTTGTTAAAGTGCGCAGGAACAACCTCAAGGGTCTTGGTGCTGGGGCACTCGGCTTAATGCAAGCTCACACACATGCAAGCACATACACACGCGCGCATCTAAAAGAAAGAATAACAATTTGGCGAACACACAGTTTAACAGCGAACAAAAGGTGTACACGAAGAGAATGCAAAGCAAAAGTGGTCAAACACAAGAAAGGATTAGAGAATAACAAAACACACAACAGATATGAGAGTTCTTGTTCAGTAATTAAAACCTCTGCAACTCCTTTCAGGAAAATATTAAATTTAGGCATGAAAATATCCAGGCACTCTGAATGGGCGTTGTATGTCGCCTGCAATCTAGATAGACCGTCACAAAAATTTGAAGGCTGAAATGCTCGCTGCTTCCTTGTGCCTTTTTGCGGAATGTAAAAGCGCACATTAGAACGCAAGTGCGAGCAGCAGATTTTTCCACGTATCAATTTGTGAAGAAAAGTAACATACGATTTATTGCGTCTGCAGTTGAGGGTAGGTAACGTGAGTGTCTGTGTTAGCTCCATGGAGGTGAAAGGCTTTTGACAGAATCGATGTTTAAATATAGATGGGAACTTTTTTGCGCATTTTCGAGGAGCTCACAATTTGGCCTACACGTGCCAGCCCAAACCACGGAAGCGTACTGAAGAACTGGAAGGCATGCGCTCTTATATAAAGTTACAAATGACCCAGGTTGTTTGAAGTCTTCCGTCACCAAACATACTGTGCAGAGCGTTCGGAGCGCAGGCTGCCTCTCCTGTTGAGCGTGGGGCGAGAAATTAAGAGAGCTATCGAAGCACACTCCAAGGTCCTTCGTTCGCTGAGCTCTTGGCAGTAGAACGTCTTTAACGCTATAGGGAAATAAAGTCCCGTTAGTCTTCCGTGTAAAGCTTACAACTTTCGTTCTTGATGCATATATGAACAGCTTGTTCTCAGCGCACTACGACGCAAAATTTGCAATGTCCCTCTGAAGAGCTGCGCAATCATTAACACTTTTCACCTCTTTGAAAAGTTTTGCGTCATCAGCATATAACAAAATTGAAGAGTTTTGAATGGCTGCCAAAACATCGTTAATAAAGAGCGAGGAAAGAAAAGGGCCCAGGACAGGGGGACCCTTGAGGAACTCCACTTGTAACCGCATAAAGTTCTAACGACTGACAATTTACGCTAACGCAGTGGTACCGGTCCTGTAGATAGCTTTTTATCAGCGCTGTGAATGGTGCAGATCGAGTTGTTTCAACTTCTGAAGGAGTATTTTGTGGCATATGACAGCAAACGCCTTACTTAGGTCAAAACTAATTATATGAAGCTGTCCTTTCTTATACATTGCTTGGGAGGCGTGCATCATGAAGCTAAGGAGGTTGGTAGTTGTGGAGCGTCCCATATCCGTCTATGCTGCTGAGAAATGATAGTATGTTAATGGAGGATGAAATTATTGAGGACAGAGTTGACTCGAATAATTTAGATGCTGCACATAGGAGAGGAATAGGTTTGTTGTTACTCGCAGCAGTTTTACCCCTGACTTAAAGACGGGAACCGGTCAATAAACCCACACATGCTACCTGAAGGCATCAATGTTGCCGGATTCGAGACCGTCGTTATGTGATAAACGAGAAGAAAGGGGGTTAACCGAGGGGCCCGATTTTTATTAGTGATATCTTAAGCCAACAAACACTGACACCAAGGAAACCATAAGGTAAATCACTTGTGCCTAATAAATGAAATAAAGAAACGAAAAATTAATGGAAATGAAAGTGGATGAAAAAACAATCTGCCGAAGGTGGGGAACGATCCCGGAACTTGCGCATTACGTGTGCGATGCCCTAACCATTGAGCTAATGCGGCGCGGTTTCCCCATCCACTTTCTTGGGTATTTATATTTCCTATTAGAACCGTGGGAGTGTTAGATAGCGCCACCACTCACAAACCTTGTCGGCAGATGTGGAACATCCTGTGAGCCGCAGGCGTCACGAGAACGTGATTTTTTGGGTGCGGGGTTATTGACCGGTTGCCTTCACCCAAAAAGATCACGTCCCCGGGACGCCTTCGGCAGGCAGGATGTTCCACATCCGTCGCCAAGGTTTGTGAATGGTGGCGCTGGCTAACACTCCTAGTGTTGTACTTTGAAACGTAAATACCCAAGAAAGTGGATTGGAAACCGACGTCGTAGTAGGTCAATTGGTAGAGCATCGCAAGAGTAATGCGACGGTTGTGAGATCGTTCCCCACCTGCGGCGAGTTGGTTTTTCATCCGCTTTCATTACCATGAATTTATCGCTTCTTTCTTCCACCGATAAAGCACAAGTAATTTCCCCTATCGTTTCCTTGGTGTTAGTGTTTTTTGGCTTCTTATGATATGACTAATAAAAATCGGCGCCCTCGGTTAACCCCCTTTTCTCTCGTTTATATATATATATATATATATATATATATATATATATATATATATATATATATATATATATATATATATATATATATATATATATAAACATGATCAACATTTAGTTACCGTCAAGTAATTTGGTAACGAGATTGCGGTTTTAAATTGCAGGCTTTCTTCTTGCTCAGCGTGGCTACGACCTATGGGCGATGAACACCAGAGAGATAGCGTTCCGCTCTCGCCACAAGACCCTGAGCCAAAATGATGACCGCTACTGGCAATGGAGGCAAGGCATTTTGCACTAATGTTCTTATTTTTGATGTCGAAGTTTCGCATATTTGAAAATGAGAAAAAAAATTTCGCTCACCAAAAATGATAATCAATTAAGTGTCATAAGTTTCTGTTTTCGATAAAAACATTGCGCGATATCTATTCAGAGGATCTAGGGCTTTATTTTTTCTACGATAAAAATAATGTACATTTTGGTCCTTTAGTTTATTATTGGCGGGATCGTAATTGAACACGTTTTAATAGTGAATAAAAGTACCGCACTTTCTCAATGGTCCATAATGGTTGCTGATGGAGACATTCGTCACTAATATCTGCAGTTCTTCACCTGTCGTAGTGCGCAACTTATTGTTTAAAAACCAGCTTTCCTGTTTTTTTATCTTCTGTCGCTCTCACTGGAAAATTAAAATATGTTGCATATCTGCTAAACGACTTTAAATGAAGAAGCCCATAAAAGATTTCTGCTAAACGCATTGACATTATTGACTCTATTGTCAGAAATAGACAATTATTGGCGTTCATCTTCGTGAATGACTACGAATACTTGTCATTTGAAAAAGAAAGAAAGATACCTGCAGTTCTGTCATTTCTACTACGATCACTAAGCGTAAAGATTGATCAGCCCTGGGCAAACACGGTATTTAAGTTTAGGCGTGACGCCAATGTTAACCGAACTAATTTTTTCTTGTTTTTATGGGCCCAAATTTCTATTTCTGAAATTGTGGCCTGTGTTAAAATGCAGCCCATGTTTGCCGGCTACCTGATCAATTGAATATATGAGCGCGAAGAACGTGTGACTACACTAATCGTGTTCGCCATTAGTAATTGGAAAAATGCATCATAATATCGCTTTTCAGTCAAGCACTGTTTAGCAATGTTCGCGCTTTGTCGCAAGGTAAGTCAGTAGAGCTGTCCCGACAAACATGTTATTTCAATATGAATGTTTCATCAAAAACGGCAAATCAATGGTAACGAGATTTTTATGAGTGTCGGGGGGGTGGGTAGATCACCTTATCCGTTGGACATTAAAGTTTATTCTATCTATCTATGAGTTAGAAAGATATAACTTCGATTTATTCTTTACACTTGTCTAACTGCAAAAGGCAATGTTGTATTTGCATTCTCAGCACCGCGGTATATGGTAATTGCACGGTAACCAGAACAAAGAGAGGTACAGTTCACATAAAGTTGCCATCCATGCAAACAATATTCATCCATTTGCATTTAGAGAGTGATTAAAGATTGTTAGTGTTGGTCTCTTACGAAATTAGTCTATGAGAACATAAAGAAAATTAAAGAAGCTGGAACTTCGCGCTTAATTTGCGCTCACAGGAGAGAGCTGGAAGCTTTTATTTCCTGTTTCTTTTATATTCAATGTGCCTTGCAGAAAATCGTCCCCAATAAATAAATACTTACGTAGTACAGAAGCTATCACGCCATCTCTTCAGAGTTGCCCTGCGGTAGGCGTTGGAGTCCTTCGCGTAAGATAGGCCGACAAAAACCCACGATGAAGTTTTAACTTTTATTTTAGCAGCAGCCAAGGGCTAGAGATACAGTTTGCTTTATTCGCCCGTCTATCCGCCCGTTCTGTTATGCCGACGACGACCGCTGTCGTCATCGATGACACAGAACGATGGGTTTGTCGTCGTTGCCCCACCTCGTTATTACTAGCCTTGCCTTTGTGACTGTTGTATAGCTTAATTGTTCTAATCGTTGATGATCGTTCAGGAAGGCGCTGCCATTTGATGTATATATAATGTCCTTTATTAATCAAATTACAGTCAGACAAATAAGATCACTTCCGTTAACGTGTTAAGATCTCGTCCGAGCGGCCTTTATAGCATGCTTGCACAGCAGCTCCCTCCGAGTCGTTCTGTCTCTGTCCGCTCTCCAAGCTTCCCCAATCCCCCCTCCCCCCCCCCCCCCTCCGCCGTGACGTCTCCCCTTTATGGCAAACCGAACGGAAGCCGTAAACTTCAGGACTGCCTCGGGGTACGGGGAAGCCGTCGGTGGAGGGAAGCTCCATTACGTTCTTAAGGTAGAGCGTCTGGAGTATCTCAAATCACGATACTGCCGCACGAGCTTATTTCTATTGGTGTCCGCTGCTTTTCGCAGCACCCTTATAATGTTACAGCGTCTCGCCGATAGCGCGTTGTAGATAAGTTTGATAAAACAGTGGGCCCACTTTATCAGTTCATGCGGGTGATCATGCGGTAGTACATGCGGGTACATGCGGTAGTAATGAGCGGCAGGTTATCGGTAATATGCAGACGAAGTTCAAAGTGTGTTTACAAAGTAATGTTTTTACAGCAGACTAGGTATGCAAACAACCTAGAGCGTTGTAAGTATATTTTCTAAAGAACGCAGAATAAACCTTCCTGCGGGAGTAGTTATCAACGCCACTAAAATAATACACGGGATTATAATATTCAAATGTTATACAATTTTTAAGGTGCGCTTGTGAGACTGCATAATTTTTCGCCTTCAGCTGTATTATTCGAGGCGGATATTACCAGGACGAGAAATCGCAACACATATTTAACTAATGAAACAAAATTTACTCATTAACTTCCCAATTACCTTTCAGCCCATTTTACAATTTACGAATTTTAGCCGGTGAGCTTGCAAGACATATTCACTTGAATTTTCACGATGACATTAGTTGCAAGATATTTCTCAAAATGTGGGTCAAAATACACGGGCGTTCCAGTTACTTTTGTGCTTCAATACATAAAACAGCGCGTTGTTTAAAAAAAGGTAACTGGAACAACAGTGCATTTTTATGGCAAGTTTGATGGCGCACATCTCTAAACTGGCGCCATTCCATAAATTCATTCCAAGTGGACAAACCTTGTAACCTCAGCGCCTACAATTCGGAAATTGGCATTATGTGCCGTAAATTAAGCAATTCCGAAGGTAATTAGTGATTTTTTTTATAATTAGTTCAATGGTGTTTGGATTTCTACTGCAAGTGATGTCCGCCTCTCTGAATGATGCACCTGTAGGGCTAGAATTATGTTGTCTGCAACAGGCAATTTTTTTAAATTCCGTAAAACTGAGCGATGACCACCCTAACTAGTGAAAACCTTGAAAACGTGATGGCCAATTTTCTCGCAAAGTACAAGTGCGTGGGTACGAAATAAAACTTCCTTAAGGAGTGCTGGAAAGCGCTTTATGGGCGCAAGATTTCTGCCTAAATAGTCACATAGGGCCACTGTTTCAGTGCATGTAATTTTATTAGAGACTACGGAGGTTCTCATCACTACAGCCCGAAAAAAAAGGCAGCTTCGCTGGAAGTGAGGTTCTGAGTCTGCAAGGGCTCACAAGTGTGTTGTTTTATCAATAATATTTGTAAAGTTCTTGCAATAGATGAACACGTTTTTTACAGCCGCAGCCGTCGTCCCTAACTAAAGAGCATGTAACCGCTGGATTCATTTCCAGTTCCCCGTTGTGGGTGTTATAGTAAACGAATTCAGAGCTAAACCAAACGCTGTATTTCTTTACAAGCTGAAATCAACACCATGGGACCTCATAAACTGGCAACCAAAGCAACAGTACACATCGTTGTAGTGTATACAGTTAGTCACCGTAAGTGAAGTACATGATTATGAAGGACATTAAAAACTTCTTGCGTTTTGTTTTTCACTGTACCTTTGGCTCAGCTTTGATGAAATTGGCCGCTACGATATCGCTGCCGTCATTGACCTCGTACTGAATGTCACCCGTGCAAGCAAGGTCACCCTGCTGGCATACTCCCAAGGACTGACTTCGAGCTTGGTTCTCCTCTCTACGAGGACGGAGTACAACGACAAGGTTTGTTGTTCGGAGCCCATTTGCCGTGGTGTCGTTGTTGCCTATAGTGTTAGAATTCGCATACGAAGCGGAGTAGTTGTGATACATTTTTAATCTTATACAAACAATAGGGTCGTTCGCGTTGCAAGATACTTAGCTGCCAATAAAGCTGGCGTAATAGCACCTGCAAATGTAAGCGCAAACGCATTCCGATCGTTGCCCTAAAGCTTCGACCTGGAGGTCTCGCCGGTGCCACAAGACATCCTTTGTAAGCTCAGCGGCTATATGCCCCTACTAAGCTGAACTCTGGTCAAGTTAAATCTGGCTAAAAGAAACTGTTAGGATAATAATAATAACTGCCATCGCCAGCCATTGCGCTCAATGGAAAACAGCCACAGCAGTTTGACAGCCGTGTTGAAAAGTAACGCTATTGTAGTCGAAGAGACTGTCACCTGCAAGCCGCTGTGAAGCGATGACATTGCTATGAAGAGCCACCTGTTTGGCGAAAAGACAGTTCGAACTGTTTGGACGATTTTCAGTCACCTGTAGGCTCTCTATCAATGCTAGTCACATCACGCGACGGTATTCGGTCGAGTTCACGACTGCAATGCCAAATTAAATTAGACGGCACGTAATTAATCATGCAGCCACACATGCACGCGCACGCACACACACTGTTATAGTAAGTCGTAAAAATCCTTCGGCGCACTACGACACAAATAAGGATTACCGAAACTTTAGAAACTAAAGACAGCCCTATTTTCTTATCCCTATGACACCTTTGGCAGCATTACGGATACTTGCTTACACGGAGGAATTCACCTGACTACCGTAGTAGGGCAGCAGTAGTGCCATAAAAGCAGCCATGTCATGATTGTCTACGTACTCTAGAAAGGCAAAATAAGCATATTGGAGTAGCTAGCAACCTAGCCTCCACTATGGCTCAGTGGCGATGCTTCACTGTACGGGTCGTGGGTCTCGTTCCCGTCCCGAGTAACTGCATTACACTGTAGGTGTAACCAGAAAACGCGCTTGCACCAACAGCATTTCTATTTCACATTTCGTCCCCTTCAAATCGACGAACTTTTCAAAAATGTGATCTGTGCATTTCAGTTATTGCCAAAAGCTTCTGGTATACTGGTAATATAGTTCTTTCCTTTTGGAACTGGAGCATTATATTATATTACATTCCTTTGCTAAATTGATTGCAATAATTGACTACATAATAATTTCGAGTGGTTTAAAAATGTCATTGTGTAAGAACAATAACTTGTTTGAGCCTGTCACGATGCACCTATGAAATGGCCTGGTAGATGGCACATTGCATGACGAACACTGTCTTTTTGAAGCATCGGCTTCAACAAAACGATGTTAGGCGAGTCTCAGCTTCCCACACAATGGCTTGAAGGTACTTTTCATTACGGCGTGAAAAGTTGGGCTCGTTAAGCTAGCCATCCCAAGTAAAAATGAGTACGAAGAAAACAGACACAATGACACCAGGAGTGTCAAAGACATTTTCTACATGTGCCGAGTGAAAAGGCATGAACCTGCAGTTCTTGTGATCATGTACGAATTATGGAAAACTGGTATTATCCACGTAGCGAATGATCTGGTTTAGCCCAGTAGCTCCGCTCATTGAAACAGATCATTTCAGTGATTTATACCCTTTTGCGATTTTAAATACTCCGACTCCCTGCGGCTGAGCGATGAAGCTAGAACTTAATAGCAATTACTACCATCGAGATCGCCTCAGATACAAAATTTTGTGATTGTTCTATGCACTTCAGCTTGTTTCTACTCTTTCCTACGCTGGTTATTGCCGCCTCTCTTCCTTCGACCCAGCCACAAATCAAACTATTATGGAATCTGCAGCTGGGGTGCAAAAAGATAACATCTCTTCCACATATAAACTAATGTTTGGCAAATTGATAGATCTAGAAAACTTGATTGAACATGATCGGTTGCCTTCTCTGGTTATTTCAAGCTCTCTGTAGCAGTATTAGAAATATACGTGAACGTTTGTGTTTATCGAATTGTCTAATCAGTGAGCGAAAGTTTCAAAAAGGCAGCGATGTTAACGAACAAAATGTCCGGTTGGCTACACTACGCTGGTGAAAGGAAAAGTGGAAAGTTCAAAGAAAGGAATGGGAGAGAAAGGGATGCGGTGAATGTGAGCACGTGCGAGGACGGCACTACGCAAGGGCGCTCACACAAGCCAGTCCTTCTCAGAAATCAGAAAGGTGCCTTCAGTGCTTCCACAGGCCGTGATCGGTGGGGATTGTGTGCCAGTATCGTTTGCTCACTGAGTCGACAATCGTCTAGTTTCATCAATGCGTTCCACAGAGATTGCCTTTGTATCTGAAAATGTGGACAGTGGCACAATGGGTAGTCTGTGTTCTCCACGGAGCCGCAGATAGACATCCTATGCCGAACTTTCAGCCATTCCAACTTGTTCTGTAGTCTTCTGAGAAACCTACTCGACTATTGATTATGAATTCGGCAAATGGATCTGCAGTGGTGCCATACAAAATTATACCTGTACTTAATTTTAGTTCTATCGTTTGCCATCGTCTCATTGTAGAGGAGAAAATGTTGCGTAATCTATAGGTCATTCTAATTTGAGGCCCAATTTGGCACCTTGTTTTCTGCATTCAGCATGGCCCAATAGTACAGTGTGACTCAGTTTTTCCAACTGCCTGATGTTTTTTCGCATGCAAGTTGTATATATCGGGAGGCTATCCCCCCCCCCCTTTTTTTTTACAGATTGATCTTCTCGTTGCCTATGGTCCCGTGGCGAATATAACTCACATCGGGTTCCCTATTCGTGAGCTGATAACAATTTCTGATCCACTGTTCGTGAGTACCAGCTTGATTCAGTAGCTTTCTTTTTTTTTTCTGTTGCATTAGATGCCGCTTTTCAGGAACTACCAAAAAAATGGACATAAGTGGGAAAATTACATTACTTAAATTGCGCGTCATGCCAGCACTCTCCACGAAACTTCCGAAAGAGGAAATAAATACTACGTGCTGCGTGGTGCCTAGGGGCTTCCTGCAACACTTACTAAACTTGACTGGTGTTTTATTACACATAGCGAATGACAAATATGGCCAGGCAGATCACACACACAGACATGAATGATGCGCTGTCCGCTTTCTATATTTCTTTGACCTATCGCCACAAGTCCTCGACTTGGGTTGAAAAATAAAAAAAAAGAGATAGCACGGCTAAACAAAGCCAAAGGGTTTTGTGCTTGCATGCTCATCAAACGCGTCATTTCTTTAACTACTGCAATGTGAAAGACAGTAGCCGCGTACTGATGATAAAAGAAAGATCAAGAAGCGGCAAGGAAATAGCTAGATTGCGTTAGATGAACAAAATCGTATTACCTCAAGCAGGCTAGGTGACTATTTGTGGCTGCCCCTTTTAAAACGGGATGTCAATAAACTTCAGCAACAGCAGCATAATTAGCTATTTTACTTTAGCCAGAATTATCAAAGGACCCCGGGAACTCAATTATTAGCTAGTTAAAGGTATGTAAAGGCGAACACGCAGTGAATCAACGGAAAAAATAGGAGAGTATGAAAACGGAAATGAAAGTTTGGAAATAACTTGCCTACGGTGGCTGTAGAACTCCCCATTTTCGTACACCATATACGAAACAGTACTCCTTGGGGATCTACTTGATTCATATCTATAGAAAATTGTGGCCAGTGCCAAACTAAGGTGAAGACATGGTTAAAAACAAACGAATCAAACGACTATATGAGCCTTTATAAGTAGTAGGGCAAGTACATTGGCCGCAAGTACAGCAAGGACGATATATTGAGTATATCGGACTTGTATTTTCCTGACATCACTTGAGTAATTCGGGTGCATTCTTCATTGGGCACATCGCAAACTGTACACTGTGCATACGAGCACACCACGTGCACCCTGCCGAAAGAATTTGGCAAGTCGACGTGTTTTTCAAATGTACAAACGTGTGCATTATTTTTTTTTCCTTCGAGCGTAAATTGCTGTAATATGTGAAATGTAGACCTTGCGTCTTTATTGTCAAAGTCCTCTCTTACTCATCTTTTAGGTTGAACTATGCACTTCGAGCATAGATACCTGCCATGTCAACATTCTCTTTGCAGAGAAACAAACAGTCGATATATTTACTGCTATTCTTTTACGTAGTGGCCCTGTTTCTATTTAAGCACTTTATTTGTGTCTATAATTTCTCTTACGTTTATTATGGTTGATATTTATTTCATCTAAATCATCAGGCACCTACGCACGTAATAATCTTGTACGTGGAAGCAGGTTAGTTTTTTTTATCTCCGTGTAGCGAATTTACGCAGTCCTGCTTACAAACAATGAGCGCTTCGCCTATAAGCCTGCGCAACGGTGCGGTAGCAGTGCGAATCTTCTACAATTTGTGCTTCCTGTGATTGCATTGCGCAGTGCTGTTATGAAGGCCCGCTTTACAGATATTAAACAAAGTAATGTTCTATTCATAATGTTGATAACTGCCTTCCCATGACCGCTCGTGTTGTTTCTATCTATTGAGCTAGAAGATGCACATACCTGCGCGCTTTACCACATTTCCACTTAATGGGCATGAGCCTGTTCTATTATCTAATTTCTAAATATCGTCATTTCTAGACGTTGTTTAGAATTTTTGCTACGTGAGCTAGCTCTTCTTTAAAGTAACAGTTTGCACACGTTATTCAAGACTGACGCATTTCATTGTGTTATACAGCGGCTGCAGCAGCTTCGGCTACATGAATCATTGCGCCCATAGTTCCAATACGACGCAGAAAAACACAGCGTTAGGTTTCAACACCTGAATCTTGATGTTCAGCGCCTTCAACTTTAACGCCTCTGCTAGCTTGCTCGTACCTGCCACCGTGTACCGCATATGCTGATGGCACAAATCCCATCACGTACCTTTTCGTCATGCGACCGTTCTGCACAAGAATGTAAGCAGGCCAGTAATTTAGTTCTAACTTTTTGCGTCAGTGAAATGTTCAAATGGCAGTAAATTTTGTCCTTTCAGCTACTTTTGCTGTGGGCTCTCACTATGGTGAGAGGGTAATAATAATAGTATATAAAATACCATGACGGACCTCTCTCACCTTACAGTTGCTGGGGTGAGGGGGCGCCTTTTTATTCCATCTCAACTTGTGTGCACAGTTTCGCTAGTCAGTGGGTGGGGGCTCGTCTTACTGTGGCGCACACTAACCAGGTAACAACGCGTCATTATTCATTGGTCTGCGGACGCTAAAACAGCATCTACATCAAGTCCTCCACCCAAACCATTGGCGTGCCAGGTGTGGCGGTGAGGCATTGGACAAAGTAAGAAGCACTGCAGTGGTCGATCGAGGAAAACAAAAGTGCGGCAAGCTTAGAAAGAATCACGCAGTAACTCCTCTCGCCCCACCTCATAAGAAATAAGTGTTTTCTCTTTAACTCTCTCTACTCTGGGAGTTGTCTAAGTATGCGTAATCATTATGTCACTTGCTCATCTCCAAAAGTTGCTGAGGGCGTGATTTAAACCAACGACCCTACAATCATGAGCCTAACTGTTTTGCGTGCTACCATGAAACCAGGCGGAGAGATGCACCCTTACACAGGTTCCGAAAAGGTGGCTTCAACCCATCGCCACAGTGTTATGGCTGTAGGGAGGGGCCCCAATATTACAATTACTTCCTTTCCTGCGTGGATTTCTCTTAGCTCTGATATCCCGTAATTGAGTAAATGCTGCGATGCATACTGATGACAGCACACGTCATATGTTAGGATAGAGTGCCTACTCTATTGATTTACTTCTCTGTTAATTATTACTTTTTGTCTAGTACTTGTACAAGCTATTATATGAATGGTTGACAAGGTACGCCAGTCGTTTTTTATATGATCAGATGTTCTTCGATGTCAGACTACAATCGCTTATTATTCATTTTGGAAGTCATACGGGCGGGAACGTGATTAGTCTTTGTCACTACGAAAAAAAAATGGCTTTAGATATATCACTGGCCTTGCACGCCGTGAGTAAACAGCGTTTCTACCGCCTCTGCGTGATGCGCTGTGTACAGGTCGAATGAAATTCTTGTTTGAGGCTAAATAATAAAAAAAAAACTTGTTAAGCGTGCTATTGTATGACGAGACGGGAGTGTAGGAAGATGAAGGTGCGATTTGTATGCAGTGGAATCAGTGTGACAGTGGTTAGAAAAAAAGTCTAGAGGCACGGTTTCGGAAAGTTTCTATTGCGCTAACTAATTAATCTCCATTGAAAACGTTCATTAATGGAAATAGCGTGCACCAACTAGCAATTGACGGCAAAACGCTCCAGGCTAAGCCAGCTCGTTTCGTAAGGTTGCTGTCCACGTATTGATTTACGACAGAAGGAGTGCTTGTCAGCTTGTTTATTGCATTAGCAATACCAGTGAGAATTATATATATTCCATTAACTTGACAGCACGCATATGTTGGGCGTGGGGACAATAATACAGGCTACTGGACAGCAAATGCAGTGAAATAAGCATTGTTTAGGGCAGCTGCCGATTTGGGGATGGAATACAGGCTGATGGAATTTAAGTAAGTATAATAGAGGCGTCAGAGGTGTTCGTTTGCCAATATGTCTCCCGTTGTTTAAAGCGTGGCCAGAAGTGTCTTAATATAGAAGTCACCCTTAGCTTGTGCTAGAGCAACGGTGCGCCTATTTTCAGCACTAATGTACTTCTCCCGTGGAGTTATGCAAGCAGAATTTTTAACACAAAGATACTCTATCCTTAGATGCTTTTTCTGCACTTTAATAAAGCACAAGAGGTCAGTCTGCTCTGGTGTGGTTATTGGCGGAACATGTTTATCTACCATGCAAAGCAGTTTTTCATACGATAGTCATTTGTACTCCATGTAATGTTCGCGACAGCTGCCAGCCCATTTATTGACAGTATTTTTCAGTTCGTTTATCATTATTTCTTTCCCACCTATCACTGCTGCCGCCGCAAAAGCAAACACACAGCTTTTTCTACCCATTTTCTTTCTGCATTTTCTCGAAATGTTTTATCGTTGTTTCACTACTCATAATTTGCGATACTTTGTTTAGGAAACGGAGAGATGTAAACAGACTTTAAATGACACTTGTTCCATAACCTTTGGTCAGGTTCCAATATTCAAAAATACCGAATAGTCCCCTTACGAATGCGACACAATTATTTTGTGATTAATATTCGATTCGTATAGAAAATTCAAATATTTCCCATACCTAGTTAAATGTTACCTAATTTGACACAGTTATCGGCAGTTTGTCGATACTTATGATTAAAGGGGATATCAGAGGGATTCAATTCCAGCTTTGAGAGAAATTGAATTCATTTTTTCAGTTCTTCCACAATCATATTACTTTGATTTATGTTATCACTGAACTAACAGAATAATTGCTCTGCGTGTTCCGCGTAACAGTGAACACCACACAATATGTGCGGTTTTGTCAAATATGGCTTTTTGCTGCTGTATTGCAATTCGCCTGGAAGGATCCCGCTTCTGTTGTCGAACGTGTATAGCTGAGAATTTCTTTTTTCCGAGATTCTTTCAGAGCGAAAAAGCTGTTTGGCACTATGGACTGTTTTTATGCCACCATAGTAGTCAATTGAAAACATACATTTGTGAATACTTGTATCGCAAACACGGAATATTTCAAAGGCTTTGCTCTCAGTCTAAGACGATAAGTCCAGTTCTTTCGCGTGACAAACTGGGTGCAATAATTTCATCCGCTCTGATTTCATTGGTTCGAAGTGAGCTTAATCTGACCTGACGAACTCACTCCTTTCTACGCAGCTTCTTCTGGACCCTTTTGGAGAGAGCGGTTATTTGTACCTACCCGAAGCTCCACGGGGCCTGGTGGAGCTCGTATGTGGCGTTCTTCAAGGGCAACCATGCAGCCTATTTCTATCAATTACGCTATTGAGCAGTCCTGAACAGCTGAACAAGGTACGGTGGCTTCGATCTGTAGTACACTTTACGGCTGTGCAAATATTTGAATTTTTATAATAAATAATTGAATACTGTGCTATTCGATCCGGTCTTCGATTCGAGTAGCCACCATTCGTAAATGCGAATATTTTTCGGATACTTTTTGAAAACTTCAGAACATCAGCTTAGCGTAGATATCTGTGCTTACTGTTCCGCGCACGTTATGGCGCCTCCACCCAAGGTACGAACCGCTGTTGAAGGAGAGGGTCGTTGAGTTACGCGCGCGGCTGCAACCGGGCAACGTCGAGCGCCGCTGATCGCTGTGCAGAGAGCAGCACAAGCCTCACCTCGCCGCTCAGTTCAGTTGCTATCGTGAAAACGACGGTGCCAGTATGTGCAAGAAGACTTCGGCGCGTTATCTCCGTCCAATACACAATGCCGCTCTTCGGGCACGGGGTCTTGTTTGGACTTTGTATCGATAAACAACAAAGTACCTGTAGTGAGCTTCATTCTACTTCGCGACCTACTTTTCAGATCGTAAAGCGCGCCTAGTATGTTTCAATAAATGCGTGCAAATTAAAACCCTACTTTCCGTATACTCACTACTTGCATTTACCGTCTTCCATCTGCTTACGACGGTCTCCTATAAAGCCGCTTCTCTAGCTAACGCTGTGGTTGTGCTGCCTTTGCCGCGCAGTCCGGTGAATTTTATGATGTGCTACTTATAATCTCCAAATGTCCTTGTTTCGCCAAAGACGCAGACTTATTTTTTTAAAATCTAGAGATCCTATATGCACAATGTAAATTATCTTAAAGATGTGGCAGCGTTTATTATTGAACATTGGCGTCTGCATAAAAATATTTGACACTATTTCTTTATTGGTAAATTAGCATACGGCCATTCCACCAAGCAATCTCGCATTGGTTTCTTTTACTTTTGTATCTCTTAGGATGGTCCACGAACATGGATTCTCAAAAAGCCTCCCAGCATCAAAACGTTATGTTAATGGGTTTACACTATATTACTCCTTATATTTCAGCGCATGCGCTTTCGGTTGCTTGTTCCAGTTTTCAAGACCTCTCTGAATAGCTTTTCTTTGTCTTATATGTGAGCACACGTCTACACAATTGACACCAATAATATAAATTCCAGATTCGTAAATCCTCTTATTAAAATTGATGACTGTAGCGGACAATACGTTAAACAACAGCGGAGCAACAAAAGCCCCAGTAAAGGACATAACATTTTCTACGTAAGTGGCAAAGATGAACTCGGATAGTAAATCACAAATCTGTGGACAAAATTTTACAAATGATAACTGTGGTTCTTTCATACACAAAACAATTTGACCTAAACATTTGTAAAATATTCGTTGTGCTCATGCTCCTATTATGTTAGAATTATCTAGAGAAAAACCTGTCTTTAATTATGCATTCCGACTGTTTACTGGTAAGCCCCATGTAACTGAAGTTCAGAAGTACTGAGGTGACAATAATGGCAATGCATTTTTATGCCATATTCACGACTCTCCCCCTAGCGGCCGCGCTGAGAACCAGCGGATACAAGTTGGGCCGGTCAGGATGCATGTCATGCTACGGGGCCACATATCGTTTTGATAGGATGCTTTAGTTTAGCAGCTGTAAGCAAAATGTGCTGTTTTCTCATTGAGCGTGGTGAGTCGACTGTTTATTCGCTCGCTGAAAAATTTGGAAGCAACTGCAAACAACGCTCGTCCTAGATTTGGATCATGCGGCCTGGCCACTGCGCTGCTAGCTTGCTTTCCAACGCGGCGAACGCTAGCTAATTCCATCACAATTGATTCCATTCATTCCCTAAACAATGCAGTAGCACTAATACAAATGACATTGCTCAAAAGAAAGCCCGCGCTAAATTTCAGAAACCTAAATGAAGAAACTCGACTTGGTCCGATTCGTTGTTATTCGCTTCTCGCGTTTCCCTAGCGTTTAAGGTTTTCTACGGCTGGCGGGTGTCCTCTGCGTCCGCAAGTCTGAAGCTCACTTACAACATTGCGTACATTGAGCGCGAACAGCGCCACTCACTGGACGCAGACTACCTCACTACACGGATCAGATAACTATAAAGAGAAAGACGCACTTCGATGCACAGACGGAGTGCTTACTTGCTTTTATTCCACTGACACACTGAAACACACTGACTAGGTAACCATCGTTCTATCAGCGCACAATCTCCGTACTTACAGAAGGATTGAAATCGGGGCCAGTTGGTACATAGTTGAAGGAAAAAAACCAGTCAAAAAACACAAAGCACAAGAGGAGAAATTCACACCACAACGACAGTCGTTGTGGTGTGAACCTCCCCTCTTGTCCTTTGTGTTCTTGACTGTCTTTTTCCTTCAACTCCGTACTTACCTTCTCAAAGCACGACAGATATCAGGGCGTATATATGGTGGGATGCTATGTGATATGCTACAACACGAGTCACGCTGCTGAAAAGCCTATGAAGGTCCAAAACGGTCAAGTGTCGTAGCTGTAGCGGTGGTGTGACGCCACGAACGAGAGCTGGCACTTTTCGGTGGCTCTCTACGCAGACCAATTCTTTTTTAGCCTCCGGCTTGACTGAAAGGCTTTTTGTCTTTAAAAAGAATGCGATGCGGCTTGCTTACCAAGTTGGAGGTCTGCACGCATAGCGCAACTACTTCCTCGGCTTCATCACTGAAAGCCTTGAGACCGATCAAGATAAGGTAACTGGTATCTGCTTCGACGAAGCACCTCGATTCTCTGACGTCAAATAGAGATTCAAGCAGAGGCCAAGCGAAAACGCTGCCGTGAACCTGGATATCGTAGACGTCTTTGTATATTCAGACTGTCTTGTCAGCACAATAACTGATTTTGGAGTTGCGAATAGCCAAGCACGCATATGCCAACAAAATAAAGCACTTAACTTTTCTTTTAACTAACAATCTGGTGCTGTGTGTTTAATTAGGTTAGTGTTGCACTTATCAAGGTGGTGTTTGTTTTTCTTGATGTTCGTCTTTTTGTCATTTGAAGTGCAAGTCTAAGTTGTTAAATCTGTTTGGTAACGGGATTTAATTATTATTCAGTCACGCCAATAAGACGAATATATTTTTTCCATTAAGTGTGACATCAGCAGAAGGGCAGTTTCAGTTGGCTCCTGCAATAGTTTTGTTTGTTTCAGACGAGAATACCTGTAATGCTGTCACATTATCCCATTGGGACTTCGTATCAAAATCTACGACACTTCGTGCAGGTAAGAAATAAAAGAAGCATATATGACGCTATAGCGATGTTTTGTGCTATATCTTCCTTCGCTTGGAAGCAGGATCATTACAACAACTGGATCCTATCCGTGAAAATTAGCTGAGTACCCGTGACCACCTAACGCCATCTTATAAATACTGATACGACGCGTGTACTTTCTGGTTAATATTTGATAGACTCTGGCTGTGTCTTTTACCATGCACCCGAATGGCCGCATTCTCACCAGGAAAAAGTCTTAAGCTGTCGCGTAAGCAACGGTAAAGAAAGCAGGCGCCTTACATAAAGGCGATTAGCAAAGTATTCAAGGTTGTGCACGGCTACACCACAATGCAAGTTTATTTCGACCAAAGGGCAGAAGCTACGGCTCGAAAGATTAAACATTTATACTAAGTCAGTGAGGACAAATTTGTTTAATTTCCTAACTTTTCGAGCAGATTTCTTTGTCGCGTTCAGTCCAGAATCCGGCCTGGATATTTTCTAGTGAGTCATACGTGTTCTTTTGAGTAGAAAAAAAGAAATCTGAACGCATTAAAGTTTTCAGGCTCAGCAAAAAAAAAAAAAGAAAGCTAGCGTGCGGAGTTTGAAGACTTACTAACCTACTCATACTCATATTTTCGTCAATCGGATCCCTTTATTGATCCTGGCAATTGTATTATCTTCTCGGGGTATCACCGTGAATTTTCTATTACCACTTTCTGGTCTTATGATTCCTGTTGAAGTACTGCACATTACCAAGAATAGGCGACGAAAAAGATTGGTCAGAAATAACTTGAGAAATTAAAAATTCTACCACTGAACGAAATTTTCTGTTGTAGAAAACGGAACATGTTCGTTTCATTTCTTTGTTCTTATGTTTTCATTTTTTGCAGTGTACAAAACTTGCTTCAGAAAATTTATGTTTATTTTTAAAGCAGATGTTTCTTTACATGACCTCGCCGGTTTGGCGGGGCGGCTCTCTTGCCGTGTAGTGCGCACCTCGTGCGTGGGTCGTACCAAAAATAATGACTTCATGCCCTCGTTTTCGTACTATTGTCATCGCTTCTGGCTACTTGCTACAGTCTTGCAAAAATGGCAGGTGCCGGACATAGCGCAAACAAGCACCGGATATAGGGCGAATCAAGCTGACAAATGATCCACCCGTGACAAATGATCCGCCAAAACATCAGTTGCTGCTATATTTGGAAATTTATATAGATGATATTTATGTGGGTGCTGCAATAAAGTACCGGCATACGGGCTTATATGACGAATGCGTGCTGAGTGACAGTAGCGCCAATAGGCGAACGCTTGCTCTAAGTAATAAAACAAACAAATACTTACGTAAGACCAGCACATGTAATCATGGATGTCTCTGATCTACGCCATGTTAATGAAATAGCGCATTATGTTTACTGGATTCTTTTCATCTATTGTTCATGTCTTCAAGTTTATTGCCGGGAAAACATGGGGATTGTCAGTGGGCTCCATGCTACAGTTATATCGAGCACTTTTTATCGGATTGCTACGTTATAGTTCTCCCGCGCTTGCTAAAACATGCAAGTCAAATCTTCGAGAACTACAGAGCGTGCAAGCACAGGCACTAAGTGTTTGCCTAGGACTTCCGCGGAGCGCCTCAACAGCAGGAACCATTATAATGGCTCGAGACCATCCGATCACGACTTACATTAGCATCGACACGCTTAGGGCCCATGTTCGTCATGTTTCACGCATGCAATCAAGCTCTTTTGCCTGCTTGCAAGAGCGACGACCACAGGCGTCCTTCTCCAACGAGGTCAGCATCCATCGTGCCTGTCTACCATCGGGCTTTACACCCTCAGCACGTTCAACCTCAGCTTTGTGGTGTTTAGAACAACCTCAAGTGCGTCTCACGGTTCCAGGAATAAGAAACAAGACCGACCTGCCTACCTTGGCCCTGAAGCAAGCAGCTCTGGATTGTTTGAACACTTTCTGCTTTGACCGAGTCCACATATATACGGATGGCTCTTCCACTCAGACCAGCTCCACCGGCGTAGTGGTTATACCATCACGATCAAGTAGCGTCCGATACAAGATTTCTCACATGACAACATCGACCGGATCGGAGCTTGTTGCCCTCCGAGGTGCCATTGATTACATTAACAATCAACCCGCTAATCGTTTTCTGCGATTCGAAGGCGGCCTTGCAATGTCTTCTCTCATCTCTTCGTCGCGGGTCGTTTGAACAACTAGTCTCGGAGATACGAGAAATGCACCATCGTATGATAGCGAAAGGACACGACGTCGTGTTTCAGTGGCTGCCTGGCCATTGCGGTATCTCCGGCAACGACCTCGCCGACGAAGCTGCTAGGAAAGCACACGAAGGAGCAACCCTTGTTTCTGTACCTTTATCGCTGACCGACGCAGCCCAACACCTAAGCAAGGTAGCACACCGTATGACAATAGAGATGTGGCACACACCTGAATTCACCCAAGAACGATTGCATTCCCTCGACCCCTCTATGCAACTGCGGATGTTACCAGGGCTTCTGCGAAATGAGGAAACAATGCTGTGCCGCTTACGCTTGGGCGTCGCATTCACCAATGCATATACGTTTTTGATTGGAATGACTGATAGCGCCGACTGTAATGCCTGCGGTGCCGAGGAAACTACAGAACATCTACTGTGCTACTGCCCATCTTTTCAAAACGAAAGACATGACCTCTGCACAGCTCTCAATCAGCTTGATGGAACACCGTTCACCTTCAAGAAGATCTTGGGACCATGACCTCGCATATCGCAGCTACAAAAGGCCACAAAAGCTCTACTGCGATATTTGAAGGCTACTGGATTGAGTCAGCGTCTGTGATCCGGACTGTGTGACCGAACGATATACCCAGTAGACTTTCTCTTCTTCTTTTAATCTTTCCGTCCCCTTTTGCCTTTCCCCAGTGTAGGGTAGCCAACCGGGCTCAGTCCTGGTTAACCTCCCTACCTTTCCTTTATCATTTGCTCTCTCTTTAATTACTTTGTTTTCTTTCATTTGGCCATTCACTACCACGAGTGCATGTCCACTCTCCACCGCTCCGTCGGAATGTCCAGGTGCTTTGGTGGCAAAAATGTGCTGAACCGTTAAATGCAGGACGCCGAACAAACGACCTATACATGGGATAATATTGTGCTATGGCCAGAGTGATCAGATGGCCGCAGCCAACAGCGCGCAAGCAGCAGCAAGTGAAGTGGCCTTCGTGTTGCCTCCCGCTTCAACACGAACCATGTGTAGAAAGCAAAGCACATACGAAGCTACCCGCACTCGATGCCGCACCGTACGCAGCAGCCGCCAGAGCAGAACGCGCCTCCCCGCCCCTATGCCTCGCCCGTGGCGGCAAACGCGCGCTTCCTCCGCGCTTCCCTTCCTTACACCCCGGGTGGCCCTCGCCGGGTGATCGTCGGGTGACCTACGCAGGTTTCACTCGCGCACACGGCTCGCGGCGATGATGTTATCGTGCTTTGACTTTATACGAAACGTCACGGCAGCAGCGACGCCGGTGGTGACGGCAGAAATGCACCTGGAGTGTTTATATTATTGCAGTCATAATGGAATGAGCGCACTCTGACGAGCTGTGGCCAGATAGCAGGTGCCGTCGACCGTGATTATGACGGTCGGCGAGTAAGGCCTACCGTCTTTTCCGGCCGTATTTCGGTGGGGGAGAAGTGCAAAACGTTGATTAGGTGCGCTTTAAAGAACTCCAGGTAGTGAAAAATTGAGCTGGAGTCTTCTAACTATAGCACGTGCCTAATATTGAAATTGTAATGTTGCCGCCCCAGCCCTCCAAAGAGAGAGAGAGAGAGAGAGAGATAAAGCGCCGTCCTCGTGTGCAAGCGGATGTGGCAAGTGCCGGCGGAGCCTACGGCACGGCGCTATAGGACCTGCAATATATCGACGCCGTCTAACGTTTTCAAAGATGGCGTAGGTCACCCGGTGCACCCATTGGGCGGTCAGTATCTCCTGTAAGAGGACGCCGCAAGCCGGCTTATGAAGCATGGAAATTATCCACAAATTAGAGACCACCTGTGTTGCGTATTGTTAAACATAACGAAAGTATTAATGTAAATCAGGTAAGCATGTGCAAACTTCACAAAGAGAAAGTGGGCTAGCAATCGTCTTCGTAAAGGAACACCATACTCACAGTTGCAGATGAGAAAAAAAAAGAGAAATAGAAGAAGGACATAAAGGAAGAGAACAAAAGAGATGAACAAAAACAAATCACACACTCACACGCACAGTACGACCATTGCTGACGAATGCGTAGCCATGTGGTTGGCGAAAATTTCAGCACAGCTTTGTGAACCTGCTATCGATTGGAAGCACGACCTTTCGGAAAAATTTCACAAGCGCAGTTAGAGCGCTTGGAATGCATTGATGGAACTTCTTCCGCAGCACACAACGACAATTGTGAAACCGCCACTACGCCACTACATATACAGGGTGATCCACGTTACTTTTGGCAAACCTTAAAAATGTGCAAATGCCACGTAGCTAAACAGAACCAAGGTAATGTTGTCTGCCGTCACTTGGACATACTCTGATCAATTTTGCATCGTCCCCATAAGCAGAATTAGCCTTAATTAATTAATTAACTTCTCCAATATTATAAATACATTAAAAGTGTCAATGAGATAATAGTAGAGCAACATGAAAAACTGCCAATGCAGCTTTCTGTTGCTCAATACATGCTCCATAAACGTTTTTCCTAGCATGAAAGAAGCCCGCGAGTACACGCAAAGTGCTTGAAGCGCCCAGTAGCGTAGCAGGCCATCCTGGAGTGGGCTGAGAGGATAGAGGAGGCCTAGTTCAATAGTCCCCTCCCTCAACCCTCTATTCCGTGGCGCCCTTCCCTTTAAAGAGGGATAAATAAAGTTTTTCATCATTATCGCGTGTTCGCGTGCTTCTTTCACGCTGAGAAAAACACTTTATGTAGGGCGTATTGAGCAACAAAAAGCTGTATCGAGAGTTTTTTATGTTGCTCTAGAATTTTCTTATGAAACTTCTCTTGTAATTATAATATTTTAGAAGTTGAATAATTAATTAGGACTAACTGTGTAATTAGGTGGAATGTAAAAAATAATCTGACTATCTGCAAGCAACGGCAAACAAAATTACCTTGGCTCTGTACAGCTACGTGGCATTTGCATACTTTCAATGCTTGGATAAAGTAACATGGGAAAACCGGTATGTCATGTGATAGTCTTCTGTTAAGGAACACTGACAATTTATTGCAACAAATGAATGAGGGCCTTAACCGAGAAAGTATAAGAGTAGGGCTAAAGTTGAATATAAAGAATGCAAAGGAAATGCCCAGTAGCTTCGCAAGGAAACAAGAATTCATGACCGCCCGTAAGCATCTCAGCCTGTACAAAAGTGCGTTTTTCTAAGCAAATTACTCACAGGGAACTCCGAGCATGAGCTGGAAATTTACATAAGTATCAAAGTTGGTGGGAGTGCAATGGCAGCCATTACCAAATCCTGACTGGAGGCTTACCACTGTCGTTGAAACGAAAACTGTACAATCATTGTTTTCTACCAGCGCTCACATATGGGGCTGAAACTTGGAGGTTGACAAAGAAGCTCGAGGACAAGTTAAGGACCGCGCAAAGACAGATGGAACGGGAAATGTTAGGCGTAACATTAGGAGGTAGCAGTGCGGTGGTGTGGCGGTAAGAGCAGTCGAGAACGGCAGAAAATTACGTGGAGTGATGAAATCGCAAAATTTTCAGGCAGAGGTTAGAATCGGCTTGTGGAAGACAAAGGTAAATGGAGATCGCTGAAAGACGCCTTCGTCCTGCAGTGGACGTAAAGATAGGCTAAGGATGGCGATGACGATGATAATAATCTGTAAAGTAAACAGATCTTTTGACGCATGATATTTGCGTGACGCTCAACGGCTGCTTTGATTTTCTCAAGCTTCTTTTGAGCTGGCCAACCACAATCTTAGGTAGCTGTCGATGTACCTCTATATGCTTTGTCTTATAAGCAGAAAAATTTGAATGACAACGTAGTGACCTTGAGCAAACCTTTGCCCTACACGATCAAAGCAGAGAATATGAAGATCCAAAGCACATGTTGGAAGCGATGTGCAGCGATCCTTGTTGCGAAGCGGTTAATTAAATGCTTTAGAACTAATAACGATGCGTACGATATTGTTTATTTTACAGCTCGGCGAAGTGTAATCTCACGAAATGCTTAAATTTACCCACCACTCAGGTCAAAACTTTATTTTGATTCAAAGCTTATGCTTATGTTAGACTCTACTCACAAGCTATGCCGGAATTCAAACACCAAATCAGATGAGTGCACAGTGTGGAATGCCTACTTAGCGATGCCACCAATCCAAAGCCGATGTGAGGGGTATAACAGTGATGACAGGTGAATGCGCAGAAACTACGACACGCATCCAGCTTCAGCTAAAGATTCTGTGTTTATTTTGTACCTTCGGCACATACCATTCTGAATTATTGGCGAAAAATGGACGCATACACGTATGGCGGCATACGGAACAAATAAAAATAAATTAACTGAATGAAAAAAATATCCAATTGAAGGCCCACTACCATTAGCAGCTCTGTGTACTTCAGAGACACCTGCGAGCTAACATTTGGACAGACCTTACGCAGGATTTTTCTTGTTTGCATATTACGCTGAACAGAGGCGCGATTACTGGCTCTGCTAATTCTTCGGTGAACATACACGAATAATAGGCCGTTTCCTGCTACTCGTATTCTGTACACATGAAACATAATTGTATTTGTATAGTAGTTAGTAGTATACAAACATAATTGTAACAGTAAGTGTATCCTCTGAGGTACCAACTGACGAAGCAGCAGCCACCTCGAATCAGGGAGGGCAGGCAAGAAAAGCTTCGCGTTAATTAAGAAATAAAGCCTTGGAGCCCGTTGTTCTTGAAAAGAGCGGTCATGTAATCTTTGCCAAACTACGCTAAAGTGCTTTCATGACACCCTAACATGCAACTGCAACATACAATCTTACGTTCTTTCTTATCTATTGCAGATCAATCGAGAAAAAGACTTTCTTATGTATAATTATGGTGCCTCCAAGAACAAAGATCGCTACGGACAGGTAAGGAATCGGAAGTTTGTTTTGCACTAGTTGGTCGTTGATGTTCAAAAGTTATGTCCTTTGAACATCAACGACCAACAGATCCTGGCGATCAAACAGATCCTTGCGATCTGTTTGATCGCAAGGATCAAACTGGCTCCCATTATGATCACCTCCGTCTGACCACTTCTTCAAGTGACCGCGGCCACTTGTACGCAAGGGAGGGGTTCAGCATCTGTGGCAAACTGTTATTCTTCTTCTGGCGCGTCGCCGGTTCTAGACATGATCGAGTAGTGTGGTACGGCTTAAGAGATGAGGAAGAGGAGTTATGAACAATGGAGTCGATCAAATGAAGGGCCGTACAAACTAAACCCCTGCACTCTTAAGTGTGTGGTGGTTCGACACACGATACGCGGATGAGCATTTGTCGACGCCACACGAACTGCAGCCGACGCACTTTTATTCGACAACATTGAAATAGCTCGTCACTTCGGGCTGAACTTTCTTGTCTTCAATGTCCGTAAAAAAGATTTGATCATCCTTGAACTTTATACGAACCTAACGGCGACGCGACGCCGACGGCAGAAATACGCCTGCAGTATCCATGCAACTGCCATCGTAATAAAAAAAAACACCGTGGAAATTTGTCAAGCGCACAAATGACGTACGGCGCATAGACTCAAAGCCGCATAAAAACACCGTAGCGTCCTGGCGACATTGTAGCACCGTACTGTCTAGACGTCGGACTTCATTTCAACACGTCTGTGCCCACTACGGTAGCTTTGCAGTTATGACATTGCTCTGGGTCGCGCGTTCGCTCCCTACCGCGGCAGCCATATTTCGACAGGGGAGAAATACGAAAACGCTCGTTCGCTTAGATTTAGGCGCTCGTCAAAGAGAACCCCGTGGGGTAAATCGATCTGGTGTCTGCCACTACGGCGTGCCCTATAATCCGATTGTAGTTTTGGCACGTACAGCCCATAATTTAAATAATGTGTAACACTTCTGCCTAACCTTCTCGGAGGTTATGAACAATGGCGCACAGGAACGCAAGCAAACGCTGTCGTTGTGCGTTTTGTGTACTACGTTGACAAACAACAGCGGTGCACGGAAGGTAACATGTGCCATCAACTCACCAATCTGCTATTGCACTAAACGTTGAAGAAAAACATTCGCCGTTAAAATCACCGCTATATCTATTGTGAGTGCAATCAAACAGCACAGAAAGCTTCGCTTACGTCACAGTGCGCGGGATCAGCACAATTTTAAAGCGAAGCTTTGTTTGCCTCTTCCCTTTTTTCACTGCTCCTGCTGCTTTTGCACTCCCGTGTCAAGGGGTGGTTGAGAGCTCATGGTAGGGGTGCGGAGACGAGACAGGCGACGTCAA